>NC_052623.1:192471118-193075493 GCF_016161935.1 Mauremys reevesii
AGCAATAGTTTATGATCATTTTTAGGTCATTGTGTCCCTTTGTTTTATTGCAGTTTTATAGGATTACAACTGTAGTGTCCACAAGAAATATGACAAAGAAACAATGTCTTGAAGTTCAGTTATATTCTGATAAATAAGCAGGTACAATGACAATGTCATTTGAATTTATTTGATTTCCATATTTCCATATTCAGTTGGCTCAGTTTACCAGTGTAAGCACAAAAGGGAACCAATTCTTATGAAGCTGCCGACACACCGGTTAGATTTTAAAGATGATATCTAACAAACTAGCTTTGCCAATTGGATAAGTATTAAAGCCAATATAGAATGGAACCTAACAGAATCATCACTTTTTAATGAGACCAGGGAGCATTAAGTTCTTAATTTTAACACTGGCTTCTCTTCACATCAACCTTTTAAGCGCTGGTCTACCCTACAAACTTATGTCCATATAACTACGTCGTTCAGGGGTATGGAAAATCCACATCCCGGAGTGACACAGTTGTACCAACCTAACTCCTGGTGTTGACAGCACTATATCAACATGAGGGCTTCTCCCATCAATGTAGCTATTGCCTCACAGGGAGGTGGAATACCTATGCTGGCAGGAGAAGCTCTCCTGTGGTGTAAGTAGCATCTTCACTAGGCACAACACTGCACTGGTATAAGTGTAGATGAGCTCTGACTTGAACAGGATTTCTCAGATCAGGGCATTTGCTTATTCTTAACAAACCAACAATTTATTAATTAACCCAGAATCACATTAGTGGTGAACTACTGATTTTATATTAAAGTGTAGACACAATTAATGTTCTAGGTCGGGGTGGCCAACCTGCTCTGGAGCCACATGCAGCTCTTCAGAAGTTAATATGTGGCTCCTTGTATAGGCACTGACTCTGGAGCTGGAGCTACAGGCGCCAACTTTCCAATGTGCTGGGGGGGTGCTCACTGCTCAACCCCTGGCTCTGCCACAGGCCCTGCCCCCACTCCACCCCTTCCTGCCCCCTTCCCCTGAGCCTGCAGTGCCCTCGCTCCTCACCCCTTACCCTCCAGAGCCTCCTGCATGCCATGAAACAGCTGATCGGGAGGTGTGGGGAGGGTGGGGGAGGCGCTGATTGGCGAGGCTGCTCATGGGTGGGAGACTCTGGGAGCGGGTGTGGGAAGCTGTTAGGGGGCTGCTGACATATTACTGTGGCTCTTTGGCAATGTACATTGGTAAATTCTGGCTCCTTCTAAAGCTCAGGTTGGCCATCCCTGTTCTAGATGTACCAGTTAATATGTTTTTTCAAAGTGCTAGCGCTGCAAGCCTGGGCTTGGATCTGAATGTCAGACTTGCTATTTATCATAATCACCAATAAGAAAGAACCTGCAATCAAGAATTATTTGACAATTGTGTTGATGATACGTAACACTCAGGACCTACTTCTGTTTAAATCAATGGCAAAATTCCCATTTGCTCTAAGGGTGGATAAACATGCCTTTACACATAATATGCACCCTATTGTTAGGCAGCTTTCTTGGCTCTACAGCAGTAACAGAACAAGGTGGGAAAGAAGCCCTGCCCCTGCACCCACCACTACATATGTGACTATAAAATGAGCACATAATGTGAGTAAGAGGCCAAAATAGGGAGTACGTAAAAATAGGCTATTGCCCCACATGTTTTAAAACAATTTATTTTTCTCACATTAGAAGATTTATTGTAGAATTATATAATCTAGGGTTGCTGAGTTCAGATTAAATGGAACTAGAATGCTTCCAAATTCACAGCACTCTGGAAATTTAAAAGTCAAGTATTAAAAAAACCTCTCCAATTGATTGTGTTTTATTTTGCATTTTATTCCATCTTTTGCAATGAAGAGCTGTAACAATTTGCTATCTTGGCAGAAAGTACAGTACAGATGAAACAAGTTGTGATTTGAGATGGGAAAAAAAGTAGGACAGAAACACTTTACTACAGAAAAGCTGAAGGAAAAAAAGACTGATTCTGCTATTAAAAAGTTATTGCTAAAAACAATAACCTTTATGGAGTCGTCATGCTTTTGATTTACCAAAGCAAAAAACTGATATTTTGCAAGTGAGCCACTGACACTGCAGTAATATTTAACAAAGATAAATGATACTTTGGATCAGAAGAGGCTTTTCTTATTACTTCACACTTCAGCAACCTAAACTTTTCCCCCTTACTTTGCTTTATTAATTTTCAAGACAATGACACTTAAGGGCTGTGTTCTTACAGCTCTATATGTGTTTGTTGAATTCTGTAGACCTGTGGGATTTTAGCTGAAAAGAGAATTAATTCTTATTTTATAGTTAAAACAACAAACTGTTTGAGGCTGGAAGATAAATTGTTATGTTGTCAGTGCTTTACTCTTATGTTTTTAATTGTATAAAAAACAAACATATTTTGCAAATATTTGTGGTACACACAGTGAAACAAATTAGCATTATAGTACTAGATTATTTTTTTCTTGAATAGATGAAAAGGTCAAAAGAATTCTTCTAATTGTACTTCTTGGTCTTTATCAAATAGGCTTTTTGTTCCATTGAGGATGCAGTCATTGTCTCAGACAAGAATGAAAACATGATGTGCCATTTACAACTCTGAGATAAATATGAAATACTTAGCATTTAATTATATTAATTGATATTATGCCAACAGTAAGAAAAAAAGGAGGACAAATAACACTTGTGGCAGGTGGGGGAATGAGGGAAAGTATGTGCGTAAGTGGTTGTTGATTTGGACCCTATCTCTATCATTAGAAAAGGACATAACTTGCAACTCACATACCAATGAATCAGTGTTGACTTTTTACTATTGACCATCATATATTCTATATTACACACACAATCACTATGTTAAAAGAACATTATCAAGGTTGAAAAGCTGAAATTTTGGAAATGCCAGAATAAATGTTGCCATATGTTAATTACGTATGTTGCCATATGTTATCACATATGATTTTCACATATGGCAATGTGATAATCACATATGATTTTTTTTCCACAAGACCTCATTCAGCACACAGGTGGGACAATGCTCGGTGAACAAGCAGCTATTCAATATTTTGTTTTCCCCTCATTGTTCAATGTGCACATTATTCAGACCCTGCTCTCAAGACAGAATTTTTAATTTCCTCATTAGTTTTTTTGTGGTGCTTTTCACTGTGCTACCTCAGTGCTTCACAATCAATTTTCACAATACTCCTGGGTAATTAGGGGGTATTATTGTCCCCATTTTATAGATGAGGAACTAAAACACAGAGAGATTAAGGTCCAAAGTATCCATTAACATCAGGTACTCACTTTGAGCGTACTTGACATTATATAGTACTTTATATGTTCAAAGCGCAGCTCCCATTGACTTCAGTTGCAGCTGTGAGTGCTCAGCACTTGCAGAAATAAGACTAAGGGGCTCAACTAGTCGTATTAGTACAATTAGTAACCATGTTTAAATAACTTGCCCAGCGTCACAAAGGAACTCTGTGGCAGAGGCAGAGGTAGCAACCAATATTCCAGGGTATTATTCATCTCCATAATCATGAGACCTTTCTCTTTCTGCAGTTGTCTGCCTCCTTCACTCCCCTTCCTGTTTTCTGTTATGTTGCTCCAGCAATGAACCATAGCCTGGACTTAGTGGTTCCTCCCTCCTAAACAGAGAGGGAGGCCTTTAGTTAAGGGCAGACCTAGACCTGCCTATCCCTATAAACAGTATACAGATTCCCACTTCTGCAACAAATGAAGCAGATATCTCCTAGACAGCAATCTCCTGAACTGCACAACTGTTTCACCCCTAGAGCAGGTCCATCCTGTGCACTGAATAAAGCTGGGGTCCAGTGTAAGAAAATACATGCTCATATAATTCAAGACTGTATCAATATGTCTATACACACGGAGGGCCTAGGCAACTTTAATTTTGGCATTGTCTAAATTCTCAGGGCTTCACTTTGTGATCATAATGCTCTTTTAACTTACATGTTTATGTGTAATTTCCTAGTTTATTAGAAAAGCAAACTGAAAAAAACAAATATATCATGTGCCATCATACTGATACCCAGATGGTTGTTCAGCAGGCTTGAAACCTGAGCTAACTGAGTAACTGATAGCAGTAGTAGGTTATCTTCTATGCGGACCAGCACCAAAGAGGGATGGGACACTTTGCCAGTGGGTTGTCACAAATATTTGCTGACAGCAGAAGAATTATGAGACTTGGGAACCTTGGGTTCCATGCCAAGCTCTGAAGGAGAGTGTACTCTAGTAGGCTCAGACTCTTCTGCCTGTTCTCCCCAAGCTGCTTCTGTCCTGTCCCCTCCAACCTGTCCCTCCCCTCACCCAGGGCTCCTCTACACAAGCCCCATCCTCCTCACCTAGCCAGTCACAGTCTGCGCTCCTCGTTCTTATTATTCCAGTCCCAGTCATCTCGACCATCAAATCCCATTGTTCACCTACCCTCTGGCCCATTGTCTCCTTGCCTAGCTAATCCTTGCCACTGATCTGTCATCTTTCCTGGACTCCAGTTGCCCCCAGCCCCACATTCTGCATCCCCTTTAGCTCCTAGTCTCCCTTCCAAGTGTCTCATCCAATCTCAGAGTCTTCACCTCTTCAGTCAGCTTCCTATCCCAGTCTCTTTATCCAGCCAGACCCAATTCTCTCTCCACACCCTTGTTCTGCATTAGATTGGCCTGCCTTCCCCCATCAACTTTCCCCTGTCCCACTGGTTCACTCTCCCACACCTCCCCATCCAATCTCTCTCTCCACAACTGAGTCCTCATTCTCCTTTTCTCTCTTTGGCTTCACGTCCTAATCTCCTTGATCAACCAGTCCCAGGCTCCCCATCCAAGTCTTGTCTTATCAACTCCCAGTTTTCCTCTCCCTACACCTTGCCAGTCTCCAGTTCCAGTTCCCCCACCTCCAGGCTCCTAATCCCAGTCTACTCCCTCCCTGCCCCCATGCCCATCTCTTGCCTACTTTGTATTCAAGTCAGGCAGCTTCTTCCTCCACTGTGCCTGGGCATCACTATAGGGGAATCACTGAGAGCACAAGAAACACAGGCTTTTTTCCCTTATTATGGAGCCTGGTCCCAGGCTGGTCTGGAACAGACATTACAAGGAAAGTCCTGTTTTGCCCTTGTATCCCTGTTGCTATGTCAGCTGGTGTCTGGGCAGTAGTCAAGTCAGGCCTAGGAGCTGTGAGAGGCTGGAGTATGATTAGGGCACACACATTTTTCACAGATTTTATCTTCCCAAATCTACAAAGTCTTTACTGAGCATGTACAAACTGAGATTTTTCAAATGCTTATAACTTGGCCAAATTTGAGCAGATTTTCATGGAAAGAGCAAAAAGGCAAATCCCTGCCATGTCCTGCCACATATCAAGTTCCTGAACCAAACCACAGAGGGGATTAGGGGTTTTAAAAGAAAAGGTCACCAGAATGTTTTTTAACATTTGTGATACAGCATGGCCAGAGGGCAGCAGGAGAGGGTTAGAAGGGAACCTTATTTCCTGTAAGGGGAATAAAATTTGCTATAGATTAACTAGAGCACCTGACGCCAATTAGAGCACCTGCAGTCAGTCACGTGATAAAAACCCCTGCTTCAATCAGACAGTGTGGGAGTAGGGGCAGAAAGAATTGGTGTTGAAGCAGAGGACAGTTTGGAGAAGTGCTGTGGTGGGCTAAGAAGTCCTAGACCCTAGGTAAGGGGCACCTGGCTTGTGCAGAGGGAGGGCAGGAAGCCCCCCACAAGCTGAAGGGCAGGAGAGGGAAGTAGCCCAGGGGAAGGAACTGTCAGTTCAAGTGGTTCACCACTATCCTCAGGGCCCCTGGGCTGGGACCTGGAGTAGAGGGTGGGCCCAGGTCCCTTCCTCTCCACTCCTCTCCTCTAGGACACTAGTGGGGCAATTAATATTCCAATTTAAGGGCAAGAAATGGTGCCCTGAAACCCCTCCCTCAAAGAAGAGAAAGCGTGAGACCCATCATATATATATATATTTACCAGCCTTGTTCTTGGAAATAAAGTATCTAAAACCATGCAGCCTGAGGCAGACACCCAGCATGGAAAATTTCAACCCAAATAGTTAAGGTTTGGTAAAGTTATAAGCAATTGCAAAGAGAGTATTATAATGGGAAATGCCTGGCTGTAAGCTAGCCTCAAATCTCTCACCCTTGCTGTCTGGTTCCATGGAACAGTGTAAGGAGCATGCCCTGTAGTCCAATTAACACTCCATTTTAGAGAAAAGGGCAGAGCAATTGGCAGCTGCAGGTGTCCTCAGGAAAGGAGACCAAAAATGAAATGTTGGGTTTCTGGGTTCCAGCACCATGGTGAATTATATGCCAAAAATGCTGAATTTTGTGGCATTTTGAAAAAATGTCCAGTGTACTAGCCACAGACTCATAGAGTCTAAGGCAGTGTTGGGCAACCTGCGGCCCATCAGGGTAATCCGCTGGTGGGCCGCAAGACAGTTTGTTTATATTTGCATGGCTGCCCGCAGCTCCCAGTGGCTGTGGTTCGCTGTTCCTGGCCAATGGGAGCTGTGAACCACGGCTGCTGGGAGTTGCAGGCAGCCATGCAAATATAAACAAACTGTTTCGTGGCCTGCCAGCGGATTACCCTGTTGGGCCGTGTGCAGCCTGTGACCCACAGGTTGCCCACCACTGGTCTAAGATGCACAGACTCATGTTAATTGAGCAGATCATACCTCTCAGAACTATTGTTTCAGGCTGTCTGCAGATTCAGGCATGCATCGCTGACAGGTAACCTTGAAAATACAAACCTGGTCTCTCCATAACCAAAAGGGTTAGAAACCCATGAGCACACGCACATGCATATATTTAAACAAAAGCTAACATTCTGGAGAACTATTCTGAGGCAACTGGTGAATGCTGCATCAAATTCTGCAGCTGCAGAATACACTGGGCCCTGACAATAAAGTCATTGTGACCTGTGTGTCAGAATCAGTGGCAGAAGGGGACTCTAATGAGAATTATTTAGAATTTGTTTAAGGGAATTATTGAACATCAGTAAATTCTTAGTCATTACCCTGATAAGTCATAATGCAGCAGCCCTACAATTAGTCACAAATCTGCAAAAAGAGAAGCTTTTAATGTATTTATCTCTAGAGAAAGATGCCACTGCTGCAGGGGAACATTTTTAGTTTTCCAGATCAACAACCTATATAACAGGGAAACTGCCAAGAATTAAAAAAAAAAAAAAAGAAAAGAAATAAAATCATTTTTTTTTCTTTCTAATTTTTTTTTCAGGAGGGAATTTGACAAAAGGCATTATTATTTGAGCATAACTATTATTTGCCACCTTTTTGTTATTCTTCCACAGATTTGGCTGTTTTCCCATCCCCTTCTCTCTGCTGTATACAATCAAGTCTCTGTTCCTGAGGATGTTGTTAGTTCTTTGGTTAAAGAGAAAGGCATGTTGGCAATATTCTAAGTGTGGTTAGGTTCAGAGAGCACATTCTGATACCATACATAAAGTGAGCATTTTCTTATTTTACAAGTAGTCTTGCTGGCACCACTGGACAACTTGCAGAGTAAAGCACTAGCCACTGTGAGTATACGTGTGAGAATTTGGCCTAGGAACAGGGGGATGGATATACATATATATCATGTAGCTAATTAGTAAATAATTGTTTTTATCAATAATCTTAGCTCAAGAGCTCATTGGAAAAATTCTGATTTTTTTCTGGAATTTAACCATTTAGCAAAATCAAAATGTTCCAAGAACACAGCTCAGTTTTGACTAAGATCTCCTAGAAATAAGGCAGGTTCGAACCTGTCCACCTGGTTTCCTGCTGGCTCAGAAACCCAGCTCCTTGGAAGCCCTGGGATTCCTAAGACCTTCAGGGCAACCTAACGGGTTTTGTGGAGAATTTTGAAAATTTTAGTTTTCAGATTTAAAATTTGTATTAAAGCTAATGTTAAAAAAATTATATAATACATAGGTTGAGAAAAGAGTGTTTCATCTGGGTATAGTGCTTAGATTACCCACAAATACAAAGTTTGTTTTTAAAGTCATATGATACATAGAGTACATAATAAGCAATAACCTAAATTTAGGTGAATATATTTAACAATACAGTTTAGGTATTAGAATCCAAATACTCAGGTACATCACTAATGACAAGTTGTACAGAGATTTGTTGTGGAAAGCAAAATATATCAATGAGTGGAAATTGTCCCTCAGTAATTGAGAATTAGGTTGGTTGTCCATTTAGAAAATACAATCCATGAGGAAAGTATTTGCTACTTCCCTGACTGAGCTTCTCTTTGGCACTCCAGCTCATCCCTCTTGGTATTGCCAATGTCCAGTGATGTGTTCTATGTAGATGTCCCTTGATCACTTGATTGTGTCCGACACCATGAGTTACTGCAGCAGCAGAGCGTAATGTGGACCGATTCCACATTTTCTCAGCTCTCTCTCGTTACCGGGGTCTCATGTGCCTAAGGCTAAACTATTTTGAAATAGCAAAATCCTTTGTGAAACAGAATTACTATGCTCAACTATACTTATTACAGTTGAGTTAATAGTTATTGGAAGATTGAATGTCTCTCTTTTTCTTCATCATATATCTTTAAGAAGATGGACTCTATTTATAGAATCCTTACATCCTGATGCTGGAGCACGAGACAGAAAGAACATATCTGGAATTTCAGATTCCAACATGAATATGCCATGACAACAGCTGACATTTATGCCACTGCCCTATATTGGGCTGGGGGGGTGGAGGTGAGGCTGAGCCCCAGGAAGATGTTGGAGAGACTATGATTAAGGCAATAAAAGGCTCTTCTGGGTGTGCTCTGGGGATTGGGGGTGAGCAATCTGTGCCATCCATTTGGTATGGATTGCTCCCTCCGTGTGTCATCCCAGCTTCATAAGCTGGAGTAGGCACCATCCTTTCTGCCCCTTTTTAAAAATCCTACTGCCAGGATGGAGAAAGGAAGGAGCATGGGCAAGAGGTCCCCACTTTCAATATGGACATGAAGAAATCTTTTCAAATGTGACCAAATGCTGGGCACCTACCACACATTTAAGTGCTGTAGAACAGTAACAATTGCTTCTGTTTTGCTTCTTGACTAGTCCTGATTTCTGTGAATGTATTCATTATTGGCAAGATTTGGCTAATTGTTTGTTAACACATTACAGCCTATTGGGCAGATTCTTGAATCTCTCTGAGTTGTACTTGAGTAAAGACTGGAGGGGAAAAGACAAAGTAGTTTTAAGGCTAATAGAATCTGTTCTTAATCAAACTAATCTACCATGGCCATCTGTTATGCATTTGCTTCAGTGACAGCAGAAACAGGAAGGTCCTATACTAATTAGGGATATTATGAATTAATACATGGCTGTGATAAAATAAAATTGTATCTTGACTCAACTGAGAAGTTTGTGTATTTGAGTTTGAGCTGAATGACTCCCCATCCAAGAGATACCTAACCATCTGATGGCATTGCACTTTTTAGCTCAAGGTTGTAGCAAAGAAATTGGTCTGATCCATCTGGTAATAGTTTAATCTATTGATAGCACATCCACAGCTCAAATGCAAATATAAAGAGTTTGTGATTTTTGGCATCAATTCAGTGCAAACAATGTGCCCCAGCCTTTATAAGAATCTTCTGAAACAGGTGAAATCTGTGGATGTGAACTGATCTTAACTTGCAGACATAGTAATTGATATGTTGCTTTTGGAAATCACAGAGGCGTGGTATCACTTCTCTGTGACCATTTGGGTGATCATGGATAAAAAAACCAGTTTGGTACCACTGCATCTTATACCGGAAAAAGCAGTGAGGGGAAAAATATAGCCACAATAATGTCGCTATGACTTTTACCAGGGAAGAGAGCTTCACTAGATCACGTAGCCTAAATTGCTGCCAATTTAGTTCCCCTTAAGAAAATCAAATCTGTATAGTGCTTAGATGTATTGGTCTGAGATTTGCTGGCTCAGTAGAATGATGAGTTTGTTAACATGTGTTGTGCTTCTGGTAAAAGTTAAAGGACTTTTAACTGGGAAAGGCTATCTGTTAAACTAAAGATTTCAATTCACTGTTTCATCTTGCATTTTAAATTCTTGCTAGCATTACATCACATCAGAAAGACACGAACCTCTACCTTCAGGGAACAAATCAACTAGTTTCTGATTTTGCTTGCTTTCTAAACAAAGACAAGGCTTTTTCACAGACACTTAAGCAGAATGACCTTTCCCACTTTCTGAGTTATTAACAAAGGTTCAATAAACAGGCATATGATAGTTGTTCTTTTTCTGAATAGATCAAGCAGCTTCAAGATTTATTTCATGAAGGTTCAGAGTCTTTCAAAAGGAGAGAAATGCTTGACTCAGTTACAGACTTATTTTTGGCTGAACCCAAAGAAGCCAAGGGCAATGTTCAACTAGAATTGACTGAATTACTGTAGTTTGATCTAAGTAACATGAAGGAAATGTTTTGAATTTCTATAATTACCTGCCTGATGATAAATTAAGAGTTTTATAAAAGCCTGCTATTTGAGCAAGTCCCTGGGGACATATTCCTTTGTTAACAGACCTTTCCTATTATGGCTCTAAACAAATCAGATCCCTACAGTCATTGTATTCCATAATATCTTATCTATTTGGTAAAATGGAGAACTGCAGCAAATACAGACATCCATGATCTAATATTTCAGCCTATTTTTCTGAAATCTTTGTGGCATTGATGTAGACACTTCAGCAAATGAGGCTAGACATAGGGATGGATTTTAAGTAGCAGGCCTCAACTTTATTAAATCTAACACAGGGAAGGGGTGCTACCCTGCCATTGCCCAGACTCTCACATACCAGGTATTTTAAGTGGGTCCAGGGTTCCTGCCACATACCCCATAACTCTGGATAGACTACCCCTAGCACTCAACTCACTTTTTTGAGTCCTACCGCACAACCCCCGACAAAGGGGACAGGGTGCCAAAAGGGGGCAACCTCAGCCCATGAAACTCACAAGGTTGCCCCATCTCATGAGCACAAGGCCCATCAACAAAACCCCAGGTCTTTTACTTTTTGGTATTGTTCCTTTTAACTGCACTGGAAATCACTCATGAGGGTGCGCAAGTGACAAGCCTGGTCACACTCCTTACCCACACCTCCTGAGGTCAGAATTCCTGCCCGTCCATTCCCCTGCATTTCAGAGCTAGAGGTTGGCTCCTCTGTCCGACAAATGTATTCCATAATCCCTGAAAAACTCAGACTGATTTTAATAGATTCCTATGCTGGACCACTGAACCGCCAGTGTCCAAGAATATCTTGCTAACCTCAATGTTCATCTTCTTCTGAGCCTTACCTATATGGGCCAGTTCTGTGGCTCCTACCAAACCCTTCTCATGAGCTTTTTGATTAGACCAATCTAACTTCTGTCCAGAACTGCTTGATTCACACAACATCCCTCCAAATTTTATCCCTCAAAGTGATTCCAGTGCAGGCCTCAAAATCATTTGTTCCAAGGTGAATAACCAGAATGTTAGGTGGTGGTGGTGGTGGTGGTGGTGGTGGTGGGGCAGGGGGGTTATTTGTCAATGAGTGCAGAAGACAAATGAGATGAGCACATAGCATGCCTCTTCTGTCGAACAACTGACTGTGTATAGCTTTGGCCTTGAAGCCCAGCTGTGATCCACCTGTTGAACTGGACGCCACCTTGTGGCCCAAATGCACTATTGATTGCCCACAAATCCAAACATTGACCATGTTTTGCATATCCCCAAGAATCAGAAACAGATTGGATTAGTTGCACTTATTGCCTGTCCCAGTAATTTTTCTTCTGGGGCAGACACAACCCAGTAACAATTCAATTTTCCTATAGCCTGAATAGCCTGAACGTTCTGAGATTTAACATCTTCCAGTACTGCCGATGTTGCTTCCCCAATCTTGAAAGAATGTGCACCAAAGTTAGCTGGCTTGAGACTGCAGTAGGCCAAAGCTTTTGTCATTACTGCAGCAAACTGTTATCTTGGTGCCATTCTTGTGTACAAAATGTGGGTCCAGCTCCTGATTCCAGAGGGCTAGGAAAACTGTGACTGCCCTGACTGGGCACTGGCATTCTTCTACACATTCCCCAACCATTGGCAAGAGTCCTTTCCCATTTTGGTCTGTTTTTGAGTACCTTAAGTGCAGCAACATTACTGTAGGTGATAGCCATATATCTGATAGTTCTAATGCCCACCTGGAACTGTCTATGGATGCTTGAGGCACCAGCTCACTTACCCTGAAAGCACCAAAAAAGGCCAAAATGAATGCTGCCTTAAATAAAACAGCCTCCATCCCACACTGCTTATCTTGGGTAGAGAGTTTAATAAACCTGTAAGAATTTCTATGGTTATGGAGTACCTATCATCTCCTCTGTTCCCACTCATTGCCTCTGGACCATCACTCCAGGAGCTTCGGCACTAAGAAATCGCTACATGGGTTCAGGAAACCTACTGGTTTACACCAAAATGACAGGCTAGCTAGTCGACCTGATATAGTGGAGGAAGCTAACACATGTGGAGGGATGGGCCACAGATGCTGGAGCTCTTCCCAAGCTCTAAATTCTGTAAACTCAGTAAGGCAGGCCCTAGAATCATTGCACATCCACAGGACAACCACACAGTCAACTAGTCCTGTGGTTGTTAGGAGCCAAGGTTCCACAGTTGGTGAGGTGCCACTAGTGGAGCTCTGATGGCAAATGGGGTGAGCTCTCAGAATCTTCTGTCATGAAATTGAAACAGAGCATTGGCAATGCCATTGTCAACTCCTGGACCATGCACTGCAAAGACAGGAAAGTTAAACAAGAGGCAGTGCAATATGAAAATCCTTTCTAGCCTCATTACCTGAGCAAACTTAACCAACTGTCTGTTCTGTATGTGAACAACAGTCTGGTTGTCAGACCAGAAACAAACCCTTTTATTCATGAATGGATCTCCCCAAACAGTGACTGCCACCAACATTAGAAAAAAATTCAAGGACTGTAGTATTCTTTCTAATACCATCCTCTGGCCACTTCTGAACATACTGCTTGCTGTGATAGGACACCCCCAAAACATATTCTCTCTGAGGCATTGGATTGCACTTGAAACTCTGTCCAGAGTATCCAGTCTGAATGCCCAATTGAAACCCGATTAAACCATTTAAAAATGTCTCCCATAGTCTCTCATACCTCTAAACATTCTGTCATTTTCCTGGGCACTCTGACAAAATAATGAGGTTTTTCACACTCCAGAGGTGTCAGCCACCAGAGGGGCCCCAAAGCCCTCTATGAGGCCACCAGCCAGCACACAAATTTTAAGTACCCCATGCCCACCTGTAGCTATTTTCATTTACCTCTTCTACTATCTTGGATTTTCCTTATCAATGTCCTCATTGTATCCAACCTTTCTACAAGTAGCTGAGAAATACCCTGAACTTCATCCAGTTTGATTCCCTTCTGTACCTCCAGTTTTTTCAGTGGTGAGGGGGACCCCGAGGAACTCAGATAAATCTTGGAACACCTTCAGTAGTTAGGCACAATCACCTGATCTTAATTTTCCTGCAAATAGGACATAATTACGAGTATGCACTACAGGATGGAAGCCTGCCTCTCTCAGAATTGTGCTCTCCAGGTTCTCCATGGTGCTGAACCTCTCAATCGCTCCACAAGACATTGCACACCTTTTGCCATGGTTTTATTGAAATAGTAATGGACGTTGAATGGAAAACCCAATAAATTAAAATCTCTGGCAAGCACAGAAAGTAACCTGAACACAGACTGTATGTTGCATTTTTCTACCATGGCACCAGGACCATAACTCTCTAACCATGGCTGCTGCAGCATCAATCAAAGAATATTGAACTGAACATAATTGTGGGTCGATATAGTAATTTTCAGAGGAGCCCCAGGGGTAAGATAAGTGATGGATAATTGTGCATTCTCTTTTCGCCTTGTTTGGTACCACATCCAATGGAGCTATATGTAAGTCTGGCTTTGTTAGGTTCAAACATGGCAGTTACTCTCCTTTTGCTGCTACCACTGTCAAAATTTTGGCCCCCTATTATATGCTTGAATCCTTTAACAAATTTCAAATTCTCTACCCAAATGTGGTGCCTTGTTCTTTCATACGTGATGTGGAAACCAGCTGAAACTCCATTCCATAAATAAGCTGTGTCCATCCTTCTAGGCTGTCCAATAATAAAGTCATTTAATTAGATAAGGGGCCTTTTTCATAAGTGCTACATCCCCCTCCACTGACCCTGTCAAAGAACTGGGCCCTTGTTGAACTTATTTTTTTAACCACTGTGTTCGGCCTTTCACTTACCTCCACTGAAGTGAGAGTGCCATGCTGCCCCCTCACACTACTTATAGTAGTATTTGTACTTGCAGTGGGAACAAAAATGCTTCATCATTAAATGCAAAGCAAACAGTGGACCTGATAGCTACATATACTGCCCACAGTTTTGGTCCTGGCAACCCACTCTTTGTGAAAACCAGCTGGACAGGATGATAAGGCGTTATGCATTCCAGCCAAAGGTCCTGGTCTTTTTTTAGTCCATTGTAATTCTGACTCCTCTGCTGCCCTCTGTCTGAATTCTTTAACATAAGAACATAAGAATGACCATACTGGGTCACACAAATGGTCCATTTAGTCCAGTATCATGTCTCCTGACAGTGGCCAATGCCAGGTGCTTAACCATCTCATCCTCATCTCCCCATCAGGGTGGCTCCAGGCCCCAGCACGCCAAGCGCGTGCTTGGGGCGGCATGCCACGGGGGGCGCTCTGCCGGCTGTCAGGAGGGTGGCAGGCAGGCAGCCTTCCGTGGCATGCCTGCGGAGGGTCCACTGGAGCCGTGAGACCGGCGACCAGCAGAGCGCCCCCCATGGCATGCCACCGTGCTTGGAGCGGTGAAATGTCTAGAGCCACCCCTGCTCCCCATATGTGGTGTGAGTCCTTACTTTTAAGTTCTCATGCTTGAATAAAGAAACACTTCTCTCAGAGTTCCTCTCACAAATTAAACGTGTATATATGCAAAATGCTACAATCTAGTTTTCAAAGGTCTAGGCTACCATAGGCTTGTCATCTTCTTTCTTTTCACTTTTATCCATGTCCTCTACCTAAGCCTGACTAAAAAAAAGTGGAGTGAATAAATCCATAGACTCTCTTTTCTGTATTTTTTTCTTTTACCCCTTTGAATAAAAGAATCCCAAGGTCTCAGAGCTTTGGCACCCATGTTCCCCACTTATATCTTGTTAGTTGCTTGTCTTCTGACAAACCCAGAGAGTGTGCTGGTATTTGGAGGTGGGTGTATCATGTGCCCTGATTGCTCACTGGCCTGACCCCAAATCTGTCACAGTATTGCCCCTCCATCTGATAGGAAATACCCCTATCTGGCATGCTGCCGACAATTTGCCCTAAGTTCTTCCATGAACTTTGATACAAACAAAACCAAACTTATGAATATTGATGAAAAGTTAAGCACGTGAACACAATCAAAGCCAAATTATATTTAAATATTACTGCAATGTTCATGCACGTTGAAAAAAAGTATCCACCCTGATGTATTGGTCATAAAGTATTTATACCATGCTATTGGGGATGTGACATTTCACTCCATATTCTTTATGAAAATATGCTTATGATATGAATATGACATAATTGAGATATACTTTATGCAAGATGGGTCATGTGAGATATCAGTGGGAAGGTTACGATTTACTGAATGTGACTATCCAATTTGTGTGTCTGTATCATTTCTGTATCTGAAATTAGGAATATTAACTATGTATCTGTAGTTCAAATGTGTTACTTTGGGTGTCAACCCCAACTAGCCCTTCAGGTACAACAGTGGAAAAGCCAGACAGGGCTAATGGGCCATTAGCAGAGACAATGGACTGTAACAGAGCTTAGTCTTCCTGAGGACACTGGGGACAGCCTAGGAGCAATGGCTGCCACAGCCATTCAAAGTCACTTGCTACTGGATACTCCTCTTCCCCTTTTGGAATGCCATTGGTTTTCCACCAGAAGACAAATGGTTCCCACCTTAGACAAGAGCTATATAAGGCAGGGGAGTGATGTCATCATGGTTCCCCCCTGCCTCCCCACCCAAAGAGACACTGAAAACAACACCTGGAAGCAAAAACTGAATTGAGGGGAGAAGGGTTGAACCCAAGCTGGAAAGGTGTCTAGCTTGTGAGTAATAATACCTGAAGTCTCAAGAGGGAGACCAGTGCAGCTGCCTTTCAAGATTTTCTGTAATCTGCCTGCAACAATCTGTAGGGCGGTGGTTCTCAAAGTTTTGTACTGGTGACCCCTTTCACATAGCAAGCCTCTGAGTGTGACCCTCCCCCCCCAGTTATTACAAGTACTTTTAAATATATTTTACACCATTATAAATGCTGGAGGCAAAGCGGGGTTTGGAGTAGAGGCTGACAACTCGCGACCCCCCCATGCAGGGGCGGCTCTAGGAATTGCGCAGCCCCAAGCAGGGCGGCACACCGCAGGGGGTGCTCTGGCGGCCGCCGGTCCCGCGGCGCTGGGGTCTGGAGCCGGCCCTGCCCCCATGTAATAACCTCATGACCCCCTGCGGGGTCCCGACCCCCCCAGATTGAGAATCCCTCATGTAGGGTGAGAAATACTATTTGTTACCAATTTCTTTAGTGAAACTAGCTTAGTTTGCGTGCTTGGTTTAATTTGCTTAGTAATTTGCTTTGTTCTTCACTTTTAATGTATTCACTTAAAATCCATCTTTGGTAGTTAATAAACTTATGTCTTGTTTATAATAAAACCCAGTTTATGCAATTTGTAATGGTGGGGGGCAAGAAGTGTGCACATCTCTCTTCACATTGAGGAAGAGGGTGGATTTCATAAGATATCTTTGGGGCTGCACTCCAAGGGAGGTGGACACCTGAGTGCTGTGGCAACTGCCTTAAGTTGAGCCTTTCCAGAAGTGATCTCAGTGTCTGTTTCGTTCTGCAGTTTGTTGTGGCCCTGCCTGTATGTGTGCTGGAGGAAGCTTAATAGCTTGGCTCAGCAAGACAGGTAAAAAGGGTGTCCAGGTTGGCATAACAGGCAAGCTCAGTGGTATCTCATTACATCAGGTGGCATCCTATGGGGTCCAACCCGTTACAGGGGAAAATTAAGTGTTTGATTAAACTGAGCATATTTATTCATGTCATAAGACAATATGATATTAACCAACATTCTGGCATACAGATATGATCACATATAAGTGCTCACAGGGTGTTGAACCTAGGGAGTATAATACTTCTTCAAAGTCACATATTAAACAATCTTAGCTAGCAAATGCCTACAGTTAGCTGCAGATGTGTCTTCCTGCATCACCAGCTCACATCGCTTTGAAACTGGCAGAGCTGTTCCATGGACTATTATATGTACACTGGGGTATCCTCAGGCACCATATCAGCTCTTGTGCTACCTGCCCCTGCAGCTAACACAACACAAGTTGCCGACGCATCCCTGCACCTCAGCAATCTCCAGCTGCGGTAACACCTCTTGGGGGCAATTGACAGCTGGCACAGGTTAGAACAGCTTTTGGGCTATGCTAACCTCACCCAGGGGTACGACCTCTGCAGTGCAGCCCCCAAATTATGAGTGCTGAAGTGGAGGAGCTTCCCAATGACAGCTGAGAATCTAGCCCATTATCTCTTTCAGCTTAATAAAGTGATCAAAACTATAATCAAAGAGTATCTAAATATTAAGTAAAGGTTTTTATAAAAATTTGAACCTAAAGTTTGCTTGCGAAGTCCATATCTAGGTTCCCCACAGAAGCTGCTAGAAGCTGCTAGAAACTCCCGAGAATCAGGCTATTTACAGTAGGCACCCATTTTTGAAAATGTTGGCCTAAATTTTCAATATGGTCCAAATATTGTTTTAATGACATCCTGAAGCACCACTTTTGGATACAAAACTGATACATTTAGCAACACCAGCCTGTCAGTAATGTATTTCAGCATCCTTAACTAACAGCTTTTATTTAGTTTCACCATTTTATTTTTCTAATGTCTTACATAGGTACTTGACTTATCACTGCTTCTTTCAGGCTTTACATGTATTGCCGACGGCTCTGCAGACCTGAAGAATCTGTTTCAAGTAGGTTACAAATATGATTTCATCTAGAAAAGCATTTATAAACCGGATTCACCTTTCCGGCCTACAGAGTATTCCTGAGATATGCATTCTGCTTGTCAACGCTATCAAAGGGCATCTGCCTCTGTGATGGCTAAATGGCTTTTCCAGCAACTGATGTGAACTATCTTGAGATAATCTCTGTAAAAAAATGCTGTAATCTTTGTCCTCTTAGGGGGTATGAGATTTCCTATAATGGCATCAAACTTAGAGTAAGTTATCTGAGGTAATCTCAAAGAAAGGATCCAGACTTTCGAAAAATACTTGTAGCCCCATGAGAGTGATTGGTAAATGTGTACAAGGACGTTGCCTTGGCATGATTTGAAATTGAGGAATCACAATAAAGCTGAAAAAGAGTGCTTATGATCTTTACTTCCACATTGCTATCAAGGTTTGCAAGGAGTGAGAAGACCGTTGTATGGGAGATTTGTATGTTGCTCAGATAATAAAAAGCCCTTAGGTCTGATTTATAGCAGCAATATTCTGTTCAAGTACAGACTACAGTACATGAAAACCAATTGCCTGGAGACAGGTGGAGCATCATCTGAATCAAGGTATACCTCTTGAGATCAAGGAGACCTAATAAGCTAGTTTTATTTAGTATATGAAATTTATTTCACTTAAATTAGTCACGTTTGCCTCAGTCCTGCTGAGCACTCTGAGCCCAATCCAGCAAAGCACTTCACTATGTGCTTAACTTCAGGTGGCAAAATCTTAGCTGATATAAACTGTCATAGCTCCATTAGCTCCAATTGTGGCTGTACAATGTACGCCACCTGACTATCCTCCCCCAGGCGCATAGTTCCATTCATTTCAATCAAACTCTTTGAAGAAGTAAAACCTTATGAGACTTTACTAATCTATAATGCACTTGAAATGATATTTAATTCTCATAAACTGTTAATTTCACTCTGAATCTATATGGTCACTCCAAATGGTACAGACACTGTATGTATTATTGTGTGCATTTATTTATCTTGGCTAAGGGTCTGTGATGGGGTGTACAAACCCTGCACCAATCAGGAGTTGTTATGAGCTCAAGTAGCCTCACTCCACCACACCTGCCAGGCATGTCAGGACTGCAGCAAAAGATAAAAACAGGAAAAGCCCAGCTGAGTAGGAGGCAGCTCTAGGAGAAGGATAGATCTTTATTTCCATCGGTTCCTCAGGATAGGCATGAGGGAGGGCAGCACCAGCTCCTTGCCTATAGACTGTCTGAGCATATTCGGACAAAGCCAGGCTCGAGTATCAACAGTTACCTCAAGACACTTTATAGTGGTTGGCCAGAGGAAAGTGAACTGTAGCTTTCACAAGGCCCTGTGAAGGAAGAGAGGCTGATGGCTTGTTTGGGACTTCCCCTCCTCCCACCCTGTCCTCTTCCTTTTTGTATCCTTGGTATCCTGGAGGGGGTAACTCCAGAAGGGGTAACTCAGCAAGAAGGCTGAGTTTCTGTCACTGCACATTTGATGCTAATACCCTAGCCTGGCTGAACAGAGCCTGAGTGAGTTTATGAATCTGCCACAAACCAAAGGAGGCTGCAGGGGGACTAAGCCCTTGACAGGGCCAAAGCAATGGTACAGAATGTTATCTCTATTCAGGAAACCATTAAGGCATCTGCTTTTGTGAACTGTTTTTATAACAGCTTGATAATGAATAGTGATCTATGTCACTAAACCAGATAACCAAACAGCTGGAAACTTTTCATAGATTCCAAGGCCAGAAGGTACCACTGTGATCATCTAGTCTGATCTCTGTGTAACACTGGCTATAGAACTTCCCCAAATAATTCCTAGAGCAGATCTTTTAGGGAAAAAAAAAACCAATCTTGATTTAAAATTGTCAGTGATGGACCATGACTCTCGATAAAATGTTCTAATAGTTAATTACTCTCACCATTAAAAATTTACACCTTATTCCAGTCTGAATCCAGCTTCGACTTCCGGCCATTGGCTCATGTTATACCTTTTGGTGCTAGAGTAAGAGCTGATTATTAAATATTTGTTCCCCATGTAGGTACTTATAGAATGTTATCAGGACACCGCTTTACCTTCTCTTTGTTAAGCTAAATAGATTGAGCTTCCTGAGTCTATCAGTATAAGTTAAGTTTTCTAATCCTTTAATCATTCCTGTTGTCTTTTCTGATCCCTCTCAAATTTATCAAAATCCTTCTTGAATTGTGGGCACCAGCACTGGACACGATATTGCAGCAGCAGTTGCACCAGTGCCAGATACAGAGGTAAAATAACCTCTGTACTCTTATTCAAGATTCCTCACTTTATGCATCCCAGGATTTCATCAGTTCTTTTGGCCACAGTATCACACTGGAAGCTCATGTTCAGCTGACTATCTGCCATGACCCCCAAATCTCTTTGAGTGTCTCTGCTTCCAGGATAGAGTCCCTCATCATGTAAGTATGGCCTACATTCTTTGTTCCTACGTGTATGTTTTTATGTTTGACCGTATTAAAATGTGTAGTGTTTGCTTGGACCCAGTTTACCAACCAATCCAGATTGCTCTGACACAGTAGCCGGTACTCTTCATTATTTACCAGTCCCCCAATTTTTGTGTCAACTGCAATCTTTATCAGTGATGATATTGTTTTCCTTCAGGTAATTGATAAAAATGTTAATTAGTGTGGGACTAAGAACTGATCCCTGCTGGACACTGCTGGAAACACACTCGCTCAATGATGATACCCCATTTACGTTTTGAGACCTATCAGTTAGCCAGTTTTTAATCCATTTAATGTGTGCCGTATTCATTTTATATTGTTTTCACTTTTTTATTCAAAAGTTTGTGCACTACCAAATCAAATGCTCACAGAAATCTAAGTATATTGCATCATCACTATTGCATTTATTGAATAAAAAAATCGAAGAATTTGACAGGATCTGTTTTCCATAAACCCACATTGATTTTCATTCATTACATTACCCTTCTTTAATTCATTATAAATCGAGCCCTGTATCAACTGCTCCATTATCTTGCCCAAGACTGATGTTAGGCTGACAGGTCTATAATTACTCAGGTCATCCCATTTATGCTTTTTAAAAATTGGCATAACATTAGTTTTTTCCCTCCATCTAGTAATGGACCATTATGATTGTCAAGATACTTTTTGTTCCTAATATATTTTTAAAAACCCTCCTTCTTACCATCTTTAACTCTGCTGGCCAATGACTTCCGCTTGTGTTCCTTTGCTTCCCTTATCAATTTTCTATAATTGCTAACTCAAGTCAATTTTCTGGTCAATAAAGTTGTGGGTTTTTTTTTAATACTCATTTGAAGCATGTTTCGTGTCTATATTTGGTTTTGGAATACCTTGGAAAGTATTGTTTTGTTTTTGAATGTTTAGACTATTTTCTTTGTATTCCTCATTGGCAAAGTCTGGTGCCTTAGATACTATGATCCCAGTTGTACAGGATTCAGAGGGAGAGGAATTAAAGGTAATAGTTACAAAAATCTCCTGGAAAATTGACAAAAATTAGCTAAAAATGTCATAACTTTATAGTTCAGTATATCAGGACCTCCAGGCCTAGAAACACATGCGATGTGTCTCATTAGTAAGTTAGGGAGGGATAGTTCAGTGGTTTGAGCATTGGCCTGCTAAACACAGGATTGTGAATTCAATCCTTGAGGGGGCCATTGAGGGATCTGGGGCAAAAATCTGTCTGGGGATTGGTCCTGGTTTGAGCCAGGGGTTGGACTAGATGACCTCCTGAGGTCCCTTCCAACTCTGATATTCTATGAATATATTTCCTTGACCAAATTATTTCAGATTCTCTCAATGTTCCATATTCATTTCTCCCCCTCATCCCACCCCCACTCCAAGATATTAATCTAATTTTATTATAAGTGGTCTAAAATCGGTAATAATTGATTGCAATGTAAGAAGATGACTATTGGCATCTCTTTACTTTTATTACTATTAATGTATAGATAAATGTAATTTATAGTCCATAGCTAGCAACACATGATGTTGGCTAGAAATGGAGCAATTGGCTCTGTGTAACATACATTTTATAATTTCTGCCAGTTTTTTTCATAGGTGCAATCTAACGAAGGGCTTGTCTACACAGGGACACTCAGGAAAGTTTATCTGAGTTAACCAAAAGTGTGAATTTAAAGTGAATTAGTTATACTGCATTAAACCTTTGTGTGGACACTTTCAGAATGAAAGTGGTCTTAATTTAATTCAAAGTGTGAATTGTAGTATAATATATAATAGAAAATTAAAAAATTCAGAGCAGAAAGGCATTTCAAAATTAAAAATTATAACATTTGATTTTGGAAAAGATCAAAATGGGACATTCTGACATCAAAAGAACTTTTTTCTGGTTTTCTCCCAAAAAGAAATTCTAGTTAAATTGACTCAGTTTCACAAAATGTTTTGATTTAGATGGAACCATATTCCATCAGAATATGCAAAGTTCCTCCAACGAGCTCCAATGTCAATTTATACCATCTAAGGTTCTGGCCTATCTCTTTTTTTAATATAAATAGTTGTCTATAATTTGGGCCCTGCTAACCTGGGCACTGCAAGAGAGGCAGACAATACACTGCCCACAATGGTTTAAAATTACAGGAATATTGTTGTGACATTGAACTACTTAATTTGTGGCCCAATCACATCACCCTGCCCTGTATTAATAATCCTTTTGCACACAAGTAATACCATTGTATTCAGTGAGTAAATGTCTGGATGATGAGATCTTAGGAGACTCTTCTCAGCACTTTTCTTTAAAACCTGCTTCAAACCCCCAACTACATTCTTTCCAAACTCAAAATTTGTTATTACTGTTTGTTGTGTGGTGGTTTTGTGGTGTCAGAAGACTTGTGTCTGGTTGTGGGGAATGTTTCTGTCGCTCTTCTGGGTCTGACCAGGTCAGACTTGGCTGGCAGGGGCTCTGCCACACACACAGACACACCTGCACTCAGCAGCAGCACCAGGACACAGTCTGGTGGCACACACCACAGAGTGTGTCCTTGATGTGCCTGGTTGAATGGTTGATGTGTGCTTGCTCCTTTGCCTCTGGTCCTGTGCCTGACTTCTGCATTTGCCAGGCAGGCATCCCCGAGATGCATGCCAGCCGCCCCCCAAAAGAGCCTCCCAGATCCCTCACCCCTCCCACCCTTCCCCACACCTCACCATACTCCCCCTCCCCCCACCCTCACCCCTCCCTTCTCCCCCCCCCGCACCCACCCAACCCCTGCCCCCACCCGACGGCACCCCTGCCCCCACCCTTCAAAAACACCCATCACCTTCATAAAACCTGCAAATGAATCAACGAATATTTAGAATTGCAGAAAAAAAAAGTCAATTAGTTTTAAAATTTCCTTTTAATTACTAAAAAACTTGTTTAGTTTAAAATGTAAAAAAAAAGTGGAAAACCAAAATCTGGTTTAAAATCAGGTCTCTTAAAATCTGCTCACAGCCTGCTCTCTCGCAAAGCTCGCTGGATGGTCCTCTCTGATGCATGATATTCCGCAGCTCGGATATCTCCAGATCTGGTGTCTGGCTGATGGTGTGAACGCCAGCCAGGCTTTGCCTTGCTCTCCAACTCGCGGCTTGCTCTCCTTTGCTCCTCAGAGATTGCAGATGGAGCAGCAAGCAGAATTTTAGGGATATTCTTTCGCTGATGTTGATGTCGAGAGTCGTCCGCTCTCTCTCACCTCCGTTCTCCAAGCACCCAAAGCACACTCCACCACCCCCTGCTCAGTCAGCCTCCTTTTGAAGAGTTCCTGTCTTTGTAGGGGGGCGCAGAGCCAGGGGCATCCGCCGAGCAGGCGGGTAGGCCGGCTCCTCCCAGAGGATCACTGGCATCCGCACATCATCCCCAATGCCCCCTGGAAGAGTTGTCCGGGAAGAAAGTGCCTGCCCTGAACAATAACAGCCCACAAGAACACACTGAACCTTGCCCCACCCCCCTTGATGTTGCCCACATGTTGTGGCAGCCACCCCACAGTCCACAGCATGCAGGCAAACCATTGGTTTGCTCGCCCTCCAGCGTACTCGGGGCTGGTGCCGCTGCTGCAGAGGATAGGGATATGAGTCCCCCCGATTAGCCATCTATTGGGAATCGGCAATCCCATCGCATCTACTGCATCTATGATGGCCTGGACATACCTTGACTACTCACTTGTTTGCATTGCTTTGCTCAACGACGTGACGCCTAACCACGGATTTCCCCACGGCCATTTGTGTTTGCAAACTGGTGCTCGGTAGCTGTTGCTGGTGCAGCTCTGGGGGGGCTCGTTTTCCTGGGGCCCAGGGCTCTTCTGCCACAGGCTGCTCGCTCGCTGCAGTGGGACCCTGTTCCAGGCACACAGCAGCAAGTCACTTAGGCCAAGGAAAGTGCCACCTGCCGCATCCCAGCCCAGCAGCACTCTCATGTGCGGTCCAGACAGTCTGCAGTCTCCTGCTCCCCACCTGTTTGCCCACCCTCGCCCGCCTTGACCCATTGCCACCATGATCTCCACTGCCCGGCGCACCTGCTCACTGTCCGAGGTCTGCGCCACTCTGAGCACCGTGCTGCCCTGCCTCGGCTGCCTCTGCGGAGGTCCTGCTGCTGAAGAGGTGGACGACAATGGACGAGGTGAGATGAGACACGGGCCATAAGTGCAAGATCGCAGCGGGCTCCATGCTCCGCTGTGCTGTGGTGTGTGTGCTGTAACAACAGAGAGCGACCAGAGAAGGATAGAAGCGCGCGCCGCGCCAAGAAGACAGGGAGGCGGATTGACGCGTGATTGAAGACATTTTTTTTCCCCATGCATGCATGGGGAAATCCCACAATTCAAAATTGGCGGCGAGTTGGAACTGTGGGATAGGTTCACACAGTCACACCGCACCAAAGTCCTGGCTGGCCCGAATGTGGTGGATTCAAGAAGTTGTGTATTGTATTTAGTAGGATACACAAATTTATATTAAGGGAAGAATAAACAATCAAATTAAGTAGACAGATTCGAGTCCCTCCAGTGTAGACAAGCCCTTAGATTGTAAGCTCCTTGAAGCATGGACTCTGTGTTTCTATGTTTTATAAATGCTATGTATATCCCTGCCTTTATATAAGCAATAATAATACTCATAATAACCAGTAATCATTTGCACAAATAACATTCTCCTCTTCAAATCAAATCTCATTTTTTGTTTCAGGTAAAGCAAGTTGTAATGCAATGCATTTTTATTCTGCACCATACACAGGTAAACCATCTGCTTCTCTGCAGGCATTTTTTAATTCCCTCTTGTTAGTGTTTCACAGCTAATTAAAGCTGATCATTTTAAGAGCATGTACATATTATTACCATGGTACAATGCTGCACAAAACAGTGGAGTTAATAGAACAGTATACTAAATAAACTTCCATTTATCAGTTCACCAATAACTGTCTTAAAACTTTATCACACCATATGCAGATTGGAATGGCACTGTCATATAGTTGCAAGGAGCAGGGTGAATATCATTTCTACTTTTCCTGTGGTCTGATTCTTTCCCTGCAAGAAATTCCCATTCAGTTCTAGGAGGGTGTGAGTGCAATTGCAGATGGGTTCCTCTCCAAATGATTGGCAGAACTTTTTGACAGAGCTGGTCTGAAACAATAAGATAGAGAGGCAAAAGTTCTCAAACTTGGATGCTTGAAGTCCATATTTAGGCACTTTACAAAAGTAGACTGGTTTTCAGAGTTGAAATCAGTCGGAGACAGCACATTTTGAAAATCGGTCCAATTTTACATACGTTGACTAAATATGAGTTGAGGACTCTAACTTTAGGCCTTCAGGGTTGAAAATTTGGGCCCAGATCTTCTGTTTTATGACTGAAGTTTGTAAATTTTCTCTGTGCACCTTCTCTTAGCAATAAAACCTCAGAACATTTAGGCTGAAGTTTTACTTCACAGTTTTATCAAGTTGAATAGAATTTTTTTAAAAAATGAAGAGTATATCTATCAAAAAAACTCAGGTAGAAAGAAACATTTTAAAATTACTTCTTTGTCCCCTGGTTGGATTTTGTGTTCACTGGTGATATTTGAGGCAACAATATGTTACTGGATGGTGCCTGTGCTGTCAAAAACATATGGGATATGCTATTAATGTTTTTACTGTTTGTAATTTGTTTTTGACAGCACAGTTTATCATTAAGTACCTGGTAATGAACCATTGCAAACACTCGTGAGTTTTCCTTCAAAAGGAGTAAATGCAAATATCCCTTTGTTCAAAACTATATATATATATTTTAGATTAGATGAGATTTCTATCATCTGCCCAGGGTCCTCTTTCAATCATTTTTAAATGCACCATTAAGTAGCACTGAGGGGCAAAAATTGAAGGGTTGGTACTGTAAATGTCCCTGCTTGTGAAAATAGCTCTAATATTTCAGAAGTTGCCATGCTACTGTATTAGCTTTATCCCTTGTCAAATGGGTCACTTACCTTTTCATAAATGCAGCCCATAATATTTTAAAGAAGAAAGTTATCCTCCGGAAGTGTCAAAAATGTCATTTTCAGTGAACTTGGGAAACATGGTATAATTTTGTGGAAAATGCAGATTAAGGAAAGTGACCCAGTGGTCGTTCTCCTTCATCTCATTAAAACCAGGTCACTGAAAATGAAATGATCTGCTTGAAGCAAAGCTTTAATAAATCTCCAACTACCTGTGCTTTGCATTAATTTGTATTGGTTAGTTCTTATCTCCTAACTTGCAGTACATACTATTTGATGCATGTTTCAGGCAGAATGATAAAAATTGAGTAGCAGATGATCAGTGGTAGGTCAGTGCGCACTAGGGAACTTTAGTGCACATCAGCAGAGTCAACATGGATAGTTAGTGCATGGAACATGGGAGCACTGTAGATTTACACTCCAGTTAGCTGTGCAGTAAGTGCTCTTGCAAACATGCGCTAAATTAAATAAGGTTGGTCCAGATCTTCAGCTGGTGTGAATCACATGAAACAATGGAGCTATCCTTATTTACACTAGCCTAGTATCCATCTCACCATATTTAAGTAAGAGCTACACAGCTTTTCCCTGAAAAGGCAAGTTGAGAGAAATGTTCTTTATCTCCTTAGCATTCCTCCTAATCTAGTAAAGTAAAGAATTCTAGAATTATGGGCATAGACTGAAATTGAACCACACAGTCTTCATATACTATTTCAGAATTGAATAATAGCTCAAGAGCACAATGTAGTAAGTGCTAAGGAATACTTTTCCTTGCTAGTACTGGGAGTTAGTCATAGCTCTCCCAGATAAGAGACATAAGATCAATTCTAAACACTACCATGGGAAAAAAACCCAGAAAAAATTATTATGCTCCAGGAAGAGACTCCAGAGGGCAGGCAGGGAAGGTACTGCCAATTCTGTTTTGTGTTGGACAAATTATGATCTTTAACTACTGCTGTTCATTGTATCTGTGTGTACCTTTACCTGTCAATTTTACCTAACCATTTTCAGATGTCACCAGTCTCCAGTGAATATTGCTAAATTGAATTTGACTGTGGCACATAAATTGTATATAATCCAATGAATGAACAGAAAGGCTAGTAAATTATAACTCAATATGGATATAAAAAATGTGTATTAAACTCTTCGTCTTCAAGACAAGACTAGTCAGTCTTCAAACACTCCTAAAATAGTAGTATAAATGTTAAACTATGTAAATTAATTGACTAGCAAAGACTGGAGTATAAACTGGATAAGATTATAGCGTAAAGGAATAAATAATACTATAATAAAAATATGGACTATATACTTGTATAATTTTCCTGTCAGTGCCCATGCATTTGAAAAGACTCCTGTATTACAGCATAGTATGCAAGCTCTAAAATTCCCCATCTAGTAGATTTTCACCACTCTCTTAGAAAGTTCATATAGAAATAAAACAGTTATCATTGTTCTATAGAATTTTTAAACTAACCTATATAATCCTATAACAGTATCTACCTATTAAAGCAAGTGATCAGTTCCAGTGAAATCATGTGCTTGCTTTGGTAAAAGAGTTCATAGCACTTATATAATTTTTTTCTCAATGTAATTTTAAATTTTAACCTGAGTCTGACCGACAATACCAGCTCTCCCATTCTGGCTGTGAATATGCCCAGGTCTGCTTCTTGCTGTGATCCCTCTAGCTCAGGGGTTCTCAAACTGGGGGTCAGGACCCCTCAGGGGGTCGTGAGGTTCTTACATGAGGGGTCGCGAGCTGTCAGCCTCCACCCCAAACCCCACTTTGCCTCCAGCATTTATAATGGTGTTAAATATATTAAAAGTGTTTTTAATTTATAAGGAGGGTTCACACTCAGAGGCTTGCTATGTGAAAGGGGTCACCAGTACAAAAGTCTGAGCACCACTGCTCTAGCTCTGGGCTCAGACTATATGTTGACCCCTTCTTCCCAGCAGCAGCAGGTGCTCTCACCTGAGCTGTGGCAGTTCCTCTCTCCAACTTTACCCCAAATCCAATTGATTTGCCCAGAGCCAACTGGGTGACCTGCAGCCAATTCTAGTATCACTTGGGCAGAGCTGATAGATAGCTGGGCTGGCAGCAGGAAATAAAGGGTGAGATTTCCTCCCAGTCCCTTAGGCAACCAGGGTTCTGGTGCCAGCTTCATTCTCTGCCTGACCCAGGGCTTGTACAGGTAAGGTTGGATCTTTCCTGCTGTGCCCAAGTGGAATGGGGACCTCCAACCTGGTTTTCTCATAGGATTGATAGAGGTGGTCCATAGGTCAAGCCAAAAATTGGCCCAAAAGATGTGAAATAAATATGAATATTACCATTAAATCATGTTCCCTCATGTCATAGTAAGACCAGAATTTTGATAGAGTTCTTGTAAATGCAACTGAACATTTATGTTTAGCAGTTCAGTTCTTTAAGACCAAAGGCTCCTCAGGGTGGGCTGTATGATGTGTGTTTTGAGTCAGACACAGTATGATTTTTTTACTTGCTGCTTCAAATTGGTTCAGAGAGGATACCTCTGTGTGTTAGTTTTGCCTGTGCAATCTTAAATGTCCCTAGCATCTCCTGTATTTAATATTCAGCTCTGCCACACATGTGGAACACTCCAGGTACAAGATAGGTAGAAAGGACTGAGCAGACAATTCATATTTTTATTCTTATAAATGTGTAGGCTACTGTATACATGAAGAATGCAATTTAGTTATTTTAGGCATTATTTTTCTACCTTTGATAAAGCAAGGAACTTGGAAGCATGATCAAGAGTAGACTTATAATCAAGACTATCAACTTCAGAAAGAAAAAAAACCTTATGATTTCCTGAAATTATTAAAGCAATGTGGAAATGTTATTCTTAGATAATGACAAAAAGGAAAACAATTAGATTTCATAATTATGACATCTAGACATAGTCCTATGCTTTCAAAATGACAAGGGAACTACTGTGTCCAAGGCACTGCTAACACTGAGGCAGGTGAAAAACTGCACTTGAGGGACTACTGACTTAAATACATGTCAAAAGAGTTTGCAGGATCAGGGCCAAAATTAGGATCAAACACACCTTATTCGCCATTGCTTTTGCACATTGGGTATGATGGCCATTTACATCTGTGCAAGCTGACTTATGTGTGTATAAAATGCTGGCATTCTCACTTGGTAGCATTTTACCTGCACTTTACACAAGGACAAATGATTACACAAGGTGCAAGGCAATAGAGAATTGGGCCATAGCATGCTTCTTCTGAAGATCCAAAAGCAGATGAGCAGATGTAGAGGGTTGATTTCATAGATGTAATGCTCTACCAGTGATAATGAAAGTAATATCTGCTACACCGTGGTTCTTTGGTAACCATAGATTCATTCAAGACCACAACAGGTGATATTACTAGAATTAGACAATCTGATTTCTCCCCACACACGACACGTAGTAGTTCACTTCATAAGTGAACTCACTTCTTAGGGTACTAATCCTTATTATGTTTCTTTTCGAAATTACTGGTATCAACAAGAAGAAATGCATGGATTTTATGGCAATGCTGGTATTCTAGGCGTTCAGGGAGCAATAGATTTCATGCATGTGGCAATTAGAGCACCTGAAGAAAATGAGGTTAGCTACAGAAACAGAAAATTGTTTTACTAATTTAGCATGCTGGTGTTATGTGATCAAAATGTAAAATAACAGATGTAACTTCCCAAGTACCCAGATCATATCATGATTCCTTCATAATTACACAAATCAGGATTAGCAAATACCTTTGAAACAGATCACATTAAAAGAAGCTGGATACAACAGATAAATAAGAGTTCCAACTAATATACATAAAAACACAACATACACAGATATTTATCTAAATTATTAAGGTGACAGTGATTAGGAAACTTCTTGCAACTGAAGTTCTATGACATCCAAGTGAATATAAATTATATTATAATGAAGAATAGAAACTTTATCAGGGTTCGTACAAGACGGAAACCAATTCTGAATCATGAAATTTTCATGCATTTTACTATGAATTATTTTGTTTGAAAACTGGTAGAAATCCATTATTTGTTCATTATTATATTTAATTCATCATTGCCCTGTTAGAGTTCCAGCCACTCAATCAGAGCAGAAAACATTTCATGTGACCTAGGGGACTAAACATACAACATGAATAGCAGATAGCAATAGCAGATAGCTGGAGTGGGAGACTTTCAGAGGCACAAATGGGAGCTAGATGCCAAACTTCCAGCGGCAGTTAATGAGAACTTAGTTGGACACTTAACTACTATTAACTACAATTTGTGCCAAACTTCCCTGAAAAGAGCAGCTTCTGAACAATATATGTGCCAAAATTTGTTTGCTACAACTACTTAGAAACTACTGGTACCTAGGCTCTCAGATACCATGGGGATATGTGCACTAAAAATAAACAGACGGAAAAATAACTAGTATGTTTGCAGAAAAGATAATTGACTGGTAAATAATCTGTGAACTGAGAAAAGCTCTTTTGGCATGTTATATCTCAGTGGGAGAAATGTATCAGAAAGACCAAACATTCCTTTTTAACATGTACCAATGAATTATAACTTTCATTTTTTTAACAATGACACAACTAACATACCTAGCTGCAAATTTGCTGTTTCTATTTTCTGTATTTTGGAATTTTGACAAAAAATATCATTGTTTTCTATGAGAATGAGCTGTTTTCAGTTCAACTAAGGGCTAAACTGAGCTGCTAGCACAGCCTTGAGTTTGGAGACGTGCATAGTTGTGCCACCCTTGGAGAAGCACTGGGAAGGCTCCCTTCTTGCACTGGGGGTGAGGGGCACTTTTCTGGGTGCAGCATATTCTCCTGAGCATGCCAAGGCTCCACTTGACTTCAGCACCCTCTAGCCATTCTCTCCTGCAGAGTGAGTGTATAGCCTATGCTCTTTAGTGCTCAGAAGCTGTAATGCAGGGAGCCCTTGTGTAGCTGTAGAAGAGGAATGAATAATCCCTGTTCAGTCTTTCTCCCTGCATAGTCAGAAAATACCAGGATAAAGGGAGTGGTTATGACACTGATACAGAGTGATCTGGATCACCTTGTAACCCAGGTGTATGCAAACAATATGTGTTTTAATATGGCTAAAATTACATTCTTTGTTCATAAATGTAGACCATACTTACAGGACAGGGGACTCTATCCTGGGAATGAATGTGAAGAAGATTTTGGGGGGTCAGGGTGTATAATTAGCTGAACATGAGCTCTCAGTGCAATGCTGTTTCTAAAAGGGCTAATGCAATCCTGGGATGCATAAACAGGGAATCTTGAGTAGAAGAAGAGGTTATTTTACCTCTGTATTTGGCACTGATGTCACTGCTGCTGGAATACTGTGTCCAGTTCTGGTGGCCACAATTCAAGGAGGATGTCAATTAATTTGGAGAGGGCTCAGAGAAGAGCCACAAGAATGATTCAAGGATAAGAAAACATGCTTTATAGTGATAGACTCAAGGAGCTCAATCTATTTATCTTAGCAAAGAAAAGATTAATGGGTGACTTGATTACAGTCTATAAGTACCTACATGATGAACAAACATTTAATATTGGGCTCCTCAGTCTAGTACAAAAAGGTATAACATGATCCAAAAGCTGGAAGTTGAAGCTAGACAAATTCAGACTGGAAATAAGGTGTACATATTTCATGGTAAGGGTAATTAACCGTTGGAAAAATGTATCAAGAGTTGTGGTGGATTCTCCATCACTGAAAAAGGTGAGCCATTATCAGCAGCAGAGAAAAAGAACTGTTTGTAGTGGTAATGAAAATGGCCCATTTCCAGCAATTGGCAAGGAGATGTAAGGAACTGGGGGGCGGGGGGCAATAGGCATGGGGAAATAGTTTTACTTTGTGTAAAACTTTCCTTACATCTCCTTGTCAGTTGCTGGAAATGGCCCATTTTCATTACCACTACAAACAGTTCTTTTTCTCTCCTGCTGATAATAGCTCACCTTCACTGATCACTCTCCTTATAGTGTGTATGGTAACACCCATTGTTTCATGTTCTCTGTGTCTATATATATCTTCCTACTGTATTTTCCACTGCATGCATCCGATGAAGTGGACTGTAGCCCACGAAAGCTTATGCTCAAATACATTTGTTAGTCTCTAAGGTGCCACAAGTACTCCTGTTCTTTTTGTGGATACAGATTAACACTGCAGCTACTCTGAAACCTATGATTCTGTAGTCCCTCATATTTTCTATCGAAGTAGGAGTTAGTTTGGGATTGGGTGAATCAAGAGAGTAAGCCTGCCACAAGCTAGGCCAAATTCTCTGCTGGCATTGAGTTCAAACTTTCTGATGCATGTTTGGCTGCCTTTGTTAACCAATAGAATAAAATTCCCCACGTAAGGTGGTATCTTGTGGTTTCAAGTACCTCTAGAGCCATTCCAGGAAATTCTTATTCTTCATTCTCAAATCACATGATCTGTAGCAGATGCCCAAAATTATTAGTGATTTTTATTTTTTTTCAGTTGCCACCATGCCTACAGTGATAAATACAATGAAATTATTGCCTGTATCTCCAGCAACATCTGTTCTCCATCCTCATTATTATCATTAGTCTTGAGCTTCTTGTTAGGGAAGGCAAAGACCACTTCCTGGGAAAACTAGTGAATCTAGTGCAGCTGATGTTTCCAGGAGATTCCTCTGTCACAGCTGCTGCTGAAGCCTACTGTATAGGAATGGAAAACTTTAGTGAGATTTCTAACGGAGCAATTTATTACTTGTGGTCTGCAGCTGTTTAGAGCAATCAGTTGAAAAAGTCAGGAGTCTTTAAACAGCACCTAGCAATTTAGCAAGCATGATTAATTTTTTTAAACAACCATCTGAATAAGGTACTACAGGTTCGCTAGTGAATGTGTCTATTTTTAAATAGATATTTTCTTGTACTCTAAACTGTCTACAGATTTCTTTCTGTAATGCTGTCAATGCAACATCCCATCTGGTGGCAAACCTATGTATCCGTCCTCGCCGGTGTGAATAGATGTATTTTCCTTCTGTGCATTGTCAATAAGTTTGTTTGGTTTTTTAGATCTGTTAGGAAAACAAACAAACAAGCGAGCAAAACCCCTCTATATTCTCCATCAATCTATCTTTGCTGGGTGTCAGGTAGGAGTTTCCAAAGTATCACTCACTGAGTGATGACACATTTATTATTCAATTTTTAGGTGACAAGGTGATGTCATTAACATACACCACCAGGAATCAACATGGCTTGATGATAACGTGTATCAAAAATTATGCACTGTTGTGTAAAATTAATGAATTCTTCTCTGAAGTCAAGCCTTCATGGCAATGACTTTCAAAACCTACTTCTGGGAAGGATTTATCTTTGCAGATGTTCCATAAAACAATATTTTTTCAGATAGTAAAAATCCAACTTTAAATTTAAAATCCAAACAAAAAATTGATGGATTTTGATGTGCATTTTTATTTCTACAGCCCCCCCCCCCTTTTTTTTTCTTTAGGTAGTTATATTTTAATCTGTCAATCTTCAGCATAGTCTCCACTTTAAAAACAAAACAAATAACCTATTAAAAATGGACTATAAAGGCAATGAGCTACTATAATCAAAACACTGATACGCCCTTTGTTTGCTAAGTGAATTTATTGCAACATACCTCTCTTAGGCTTGAAGATCAAAATTTTTTTTCAATAACTGATACTGGTTTTAGTGTAACAACCCCTCCTGGAGAATTAAAAAGTTATATTCTAGATAGTTTGATACCTCTGATGCACGGGCTGTTGAGTCTTAGGCCTTGGCTACACTTGCAAATTTGCAGTGCTGCAGCAGGGTGTGAAAACACACCCTCTCCAGCGCTGCAAATTGCGGCGCTGCAAAGCGCCAGTGTGGTCAAAGCCCCAGTGCTGGGAGCGCGGCTCCCAGCGCTGTACGTTATTCCCCACAGGGAGGTGGAGTACAGACAGCGCTGGCGCTTTGACTACACTTAGCGCTTCAAAGCGCTCCGCGGCAGCGCTGCCGCAACAGCGCTTTGAAGTGCAAGTGTAGCCAAAGCCTTAGAGTATGTCTACACTGCAATTTTGACAGGTTTCAGAGTAGCAGCCGTGTTAGTCTGTTTCTGTATCCAAGAACAGTACTTGTGGCACCTTAGAGACTAACACATTTATTTGAGCATAAGCTTTCATGGGCTACAGCTCACTTCTTCGGATGCACAGAATGGAACACACAGACAGGGGATATTTATACATACAGAGAACATGAAAAGGTGGAAGTACGCATACCAACTGTAAGAGTCCATCAATTGAGATGAGCTATCATCAGCAGGAGAAAAAAAACCTTTGAAGTGATAATCGAGATGACCCATAGAAGGTGTGAGGAGAACTTAACATGGGGAAATAGATTCAATTAGTGTAATGACCCAACCATTCCCAGTCTCTATTTAAACCTAAGTTAATTGTATCTAATTTGCATATTAATTCGAGTTCAGCAGTCTCTCTTTTGAGTCTGTTTTTGAAGTTTGGCTCAGGTTAAGGAGCTCAGGTTAAGAGGCTGTTTAATTGCAGTGCAGATATTTGGGCTCAGGCTGGACCCCAGGCTCTGGGACCCTGAGAAGTGGGAGAGTCTTAGAGTTCAGGCTCTAGTCCAAGCCCAAATTTCTACACTACAATTAAACAGACCCTTAACCAAAGTCATCAGGCATAGGCCAGCTGGGTGTGTGCAAAATTGCAGTGTAGACATACCGTTAGAACACTCAGTAGCTGATGGAGGCCAGGAAGGAGACCCTCAGCAGCTGATAACGTTAATACTAATCTCTGATTGACAGGGTTCCTGTCTGAAATTAAGCAGGTCACACTCTTTTGGCAGAGAAGATCCATACTAACAATATTTTGATACTGGTAGAGATTCACCCTTGCACAGAATCCTTAAGTGGTACATAGGCCTTGTGTCTGTCTCCAAGCAGAGTGCATTTCACCCTTGAACTGAGCATTTAAATTCCATTCGTGTCATTCCATGATCCCTCTTCTGTGTCCTTGATTCAGAAAACTACACACAAAGTGAAAAAATAGGTGTGAGAAAGAATATTCTAAGTCTTGGGCTTCTGCTAAGACCTGCTGTATTATGTTGTGGCTCCTAATGAAAGACTTATTTAATACTTTACATTTCAAATGCTTAATGTTTTTTTTTCTTTATTCTGTATCTTTAATAAAAGGTTATAATGATTTTTAATGGGGTGTTTGCCATAATACTAAGCAGGATGAGGTCTCTGTATACCAAACCTTGGACTTGGTTTAATATTGGACAGAGACTGGGTTATGTTAACACCTTGGCCTATTTATGCCATCTAAATGAATACTTCAGGGCTTCATTAATAATACAGAAGGGCTGTACAAATAGAATTTGGAAGCTTGAGCTGGAATCATCTTGTCCCATAGACACAGTGTTTTCTTTTGGATCCTATGAAAAGCTGAGCAGGGATATCTTAGAACCAGGATCCCAGATACCAAAATCTGCATAGCAAAGACATTTGGTTGTATATCACATTATGAACAACAGCTTATCATTTTTAAATATGTATTATAATACTTAGTGTAAGGATGCATGAATCAAATAAGCTGGTTTTGACATTTGTAATCCCTGAACATGAGCTCCCAGTGTGACACTGTGGCCAAAGGAGCTCATGCAATCCTGGACTGCATAATGAGGAGAATCTCGAGTAGGAGTAGGGAGGTTATTTTATCTCTATATTTGTCACTGATGAGACCACTGCTGGAATACTGTGTTCAGGTCTGGTGCCCACAACTAAAGAAGAAGGTTGATAAATTGGAGAGAGTACAGAGAAGAGCCATAAGAATGAAAAAAGGATTAGAAAACAAGCCTTATAGTTAGCTTAACAAAGAGAAGGTTAAGGAGGGACATGATTAGTCTATCAGTATCTACATGAGGAACAAATATTTAATAATGGGCTCTCCAATCTAGCAGAGAAAGGTATAACACGATACAATGGCTGAAAGTTGAAGCTAGACTAATTCAGACTGGAAATAAGGTATATATATTTTATAGTGAGGGTAATTAGCCACTCCTAAAAAAATTAAGCACCTCAAGCAGCCACCTACATAGCCTGCTTCTAATGCTGGCCCTGATCATAAATTCAGATTAACAGCAGGCTGCTCAGGAAACATGAACTATTTCTTAATAGTTTACGTTCCACAGAATTTTCAGAGAATGAAGCACCTTAGTATTGTCTTTTAACAAGCCCACTCTTTTAAATGCTCATTTAAACAAGTTAAATGTTTGTTGCATTTCATTATGTAGACTGCTGTGAAGAAAAGTTAAAATGACATTTGGATAATGGCCATGATTTCCATTTGTTAGAAATTGGATCTTGTAGCTGTCCCCCGCCACCCCACCCCGGGAATGGGCCGGGGGAGAAGAAGATGGTTTCAATGAAGACTTACCTGTTAAAGCTGTACAAGTCTTTTCAGAATATCTTCTGCTGTTCAATTATAAAGCACATTAAAACAGAAGTGATTTGTCATAGATTGGAGGAAAGTCTCTCGTCTCCAGCTGGGTCTCAGATTCATTCTTGACTACATTTGCTTGTTGTGCCATCTAGCAAAAGAGGTATTGCATGAAGAGGTTTGGTGGTCCTTAGTTTTATTGTTATATAATAGGTATATTATTTAGTTTTCTTGAGTATAACAGCAAAAGCAAGGTGTGATGGAGGGGATTCTTGGGAGCCTCCTACCTCAGTTAGAATTCTGGGGACACTGTTATTTCATCCCCGCTAGGATGATTTACTCCTGGTTCTCCTAAAATTACATCTGAAACACAAAATTGCTCGCACGCATGATTGCACCAAAGGACAGGTATAAAAAAAATACACTGGGGGAAGATATACCCTGACACCTCTTCTTCTATGGACTCTGGAAAAAAAAACATGTATCAAGTTGAAAACTGTGCTATATAATCCTCAGGAGTAAAGTATATAGCCCTGTAGCAGAACACATCTTAATTGCCTCCACCACATGACTTCAGCAGTGGGAAGGCTTTATAGGGGCAGCAAGGAAAGGGCCCCTTTAAGAGTTTCTTTTACTTTTCCCTGTCTAAGCATGGTGTCTTTGCAGGCTTGGCTCAGAGGGGCTGTGTGCCTCCTAGCATTGCAGCCAATTGGCTAGATTAAAGGGCATAACAGTGCTCTGCAGCTCTTGTAAACTCTTCCCCCTATGCGGGGTGCTATTTTGTACCTGAAAGCAATGGATTTCACCTCTATTTTGGGATTAGGGTAGGACTGGATTTCTGGGCACACTGAAGGAGAGATGCCAGCTGCCTGTTGGAGCTGGGACTGGATGATATGATTTTCATCTTCTTTTCAGAGACCCAATGAGTAGGGTAGGTTGTTAAGGTGTTTGTTTCTAGCAAGTTGGCAGGGGTCCAGTGCAGGTACTTGCTCAGTAGGGGGTCCAATTTCCTGACAAACTAAAGCAGAAACGGGACTGGGTGAGGGCAGCTTCCTAAAGCAGATGGGAAAGAGGTTTGGGACTCCTATTGGTACAGCCAGAGGCCACTTATTCCCTCACATGCTCAATCCTGGTATGAGGGGCGGGCAGTGGTTCTGAAACCAGGCCAAAGGTTTGGAGGAAAGTTGTATGGACTATGGACAACCCTCCCTCAGGTGGTATAGATTGTTAAAGGAAGTTCGACCTGCACTGCTTTGTTTATTGCAGGATAGTTTCCCGGTTGTGTCAATTAAGTTAATAAAATTGCAACCTAGTTTACATTTGTGGTGTCTTATCTGTCTTCTGCATTAATATAGAACAAATTTTTGTCCATTTTCTTACATACAAACAAATAAGCAAACCCCACTCTCATTCCCTCACTTCTCATTCCCTCACTTCTCACCCACCTCAAGTACCCTGGGCCTGGATATCTACCATCTTGCTCATTTTGTAATCCTTTACATCTGTACGCAGTGTGTCACATTACTATTCTGATTTGGTAATATGCAAAATGAGTTGGACATAGGTGTAAATGATTACGCAAAGCAAAAGACCACAAAGAATCAGGCCTACTGGGATTATTAGTAAGTGTGTATGTGTGTGGTACTTGGTTGAGCAGAAGGTTTTGTAATAACATATCTGCTAGTGTGAACCTACCAAGAATGAGAAAATGGCAATAGATTGGTTGAAGGAATAACTCCTAGTAAAGTTTAGTTTAGTCAGTGTTTTGGAGAGGTTAATATCACTGGGTGGAAGGTGGGGGAGGAGATCAAATATTAGCATTAATTACAGATGGCTCGTGCTTTCCCCTCATTCATTTCCTTTTTATAAAGTCTTAAAGTGCAGACTTTTTTGTTTTTATAAAGCAGAGATTGTAAATGAATAGTGCATCAAAACTCCCATGGAAAGCTGTCCCCATTTCCAGATTTGAAATGTAACTTATTCCTCCTTTTATATCAACGACAGCTATCTTCTAATTTCATTGTCAACCACCTGATCATTCCATTCACACCAATCCCCAGTCCTCTGGCTGTTCAAGTTATCTTTGTCTTTGATGAATGAGCATGGTGACCAGGGCATGACTCTGCCAACTCTAGTACATGGAGTTTCCAGATGACAGTCATGTGAGTGATCTAGCACACTGATCAGCTTTTAAAGAAAGTTCTCTGACAACACACAAAGCTCCTCTCTTTCTGAGCTTAAAGCACACTGGGGACTAGTATGTGAAGAGAATTAATGCCATAATATAAAAAGCAGCCATAGGAAGACAAGAAACAAATGCATATGTATCTTATTCATAAAACACAGCAATTTGGATCGCAGCAGGGCTTGTTGTATGATTAAAGTCTTCTAGGAGAGTGGTAATACTGTGAAGACTAATTGGTATTTTAATTAGACAAAAACAAATGAACTACAGGTGTCATTCTATATATGATAATCTTAGGGGGGATTTCCTCCCGCATCCCCCTCAGAGATGTTTTAGAGATGTCTAAAATCTGGCAGTCACCCCTTGGGAAACTTTCTCATTTTCAATCTCTTTCTTTTCCTCCTCCCTACTTATTTGTCTTGAATGTAAACAGGTACCTCCTAGGCATTATAAACCAGCAGCATTAGCTTGATGAAAACTATCTAAGACTCCACCATGCAATGTATCTACCTTACCAGTTTTTGTGGTGGTGTATCTCCCTGGTCAAGTAAGAAATTTAGAAACAACAAAACACACTGTAAAAAATGCTACAGAATTTCCTCATTTTGTTTACTTTTCTCATCTTCTCCCCACCCTCCAAATGTATCAAACCTATATGTTTAATTTTAGTCATAGCTGCATAGACTCTGCAGCTTGAAAGGACAGTGGTGCAGCAGGAGGAAATGTTCACAAATGGACCTGTTCAGAAATCTGCTCTCCAGTACTTGCTATCTCTAGCCGCACATTGACTACAGGAAGGGACACATGAATTATAACTATAAATCAACAGTGTAACTCTGACAATATGCATTCTTCAGGAACTCAGTTTCATAAGGATGAAGCTGAGTGTCGTGGGTCTTCCCCAGCCTTCCTCTTCTAGGCCCTGTCTTCACAAGCTAAATGGGTGTGCTTTCAGTCATGCTAACTCCACTGAGGTAGCTTAACATGAATGGAAAGCCCTGTTAAGATGCAAGCAAAGTGCTGAAGCCAGCAGGGAAGCCTAGACAGTAACACAGACTGTTACACAGTTTTAAACAAGGTAGCCTACATTTTAACAGTGCTTTTGAATCATGTTAAACTCACGCAATTGAGAAATACACTTTTTGTCCATTAACATGTATAATAAATCTGGTGAGTTACGAAAGACTGCTTGAATCCAGTGGATAAGTCATCTTTAAAAATTGTGTGATGCAAAATTTCTTGTAGAACTGGATCACAAACCTATAAGCATGGAGATTAGACTGCTCTTGCTGTCCATAAAATAGTAAGCCCTACTGCCCCTCAAATAGAAAGACACTTCTCCAGGACAGCTGTCCCCTGCCTGATGGTTCTTTCTTCCTATCATTCATCTGTTTTATGACAACCTGAGGTTTTCGTCCTTTTCTCTAAGATGATTGTTTCCTGACCAGATTCATCTCCTTTAGTCCCAAACACTCCGACTCCCTTTTCTTCCACACCTCTAGACATGCCCTATACATGTGCAGGTGTTCATTTATGTGTTACTGGTTGCAGCAGAGAAGAACAGCAGCTGAGCAGGAGGACATTAAGCAAAGGGAGAGGCTGGAAAGGAAGAACAGCTGGTGGAAAGGAAGATAGAAGCCATTGCCACGTGGGCAATTAATATGTGATTCAGACTGTCACATTCCAGGTAATCTGGAAATTCTTAGAATTAATCAGCCTCAAAGAACAGGATGTTTTTAAATCCTTTAGAGCAGTGATACACAGACCTGTGATTCAGGAGCCAAATTAGTCATCAACAAAATTATCCAAAATAGCCATTGTAATATGAATTCATTGTTTAATTTACTATAGTACTATATATTCATATTTAAACAATATGACAAGAGGGAAATATATATCTATATATATATATATATTATTCTCACAGCAAAACAACTGACCAGGTAATATTATTTTATCAACTATGATTGGTTAATAACATAATAAAAGCATCCTGATTGGTTAATAACTTAGATTGGTTAATAATTAAGTCTCACTGATTTATTCTCATGTGCTGCAAAGAGCGGCAGGAGATGCATTAAAGAGCCACTTGTGGCTCCCAAGTCTTGGTATGAGTATCACTGTTTTCATGTATATGTTGCATGTTTGAATGATCATAGATTGACCACAATGAGTGTATTAACAAACAAGGACAGTGGCAGTACAAGCTTAACCATGCTACCCCTTGTCAACATGCTTCTAACCTCTGCTGGAGGGACTTCATGAGTGGGGAGAGGGTAACTCATTTTCCAAGCCCATTCATGTCTTGCCTGTCTCCAGATACTCATTGAAGATGCCAGAAATGACAGAAGTGGAGCGGGTGTTGTGGAATGGGCAGAGCAGTGGATGTGGGGTGCCCACCACATATTTTCAGAGCTTGAGGAGGTCTCTCCACAGGACAACTGTGTGGTTAAGGCTCTGCTGCTAATGCAGAGGAGTATGCTTGGATAAGAGTGGAGCAGAGTCTTGGATCTGCTTCTTTTTGTACATGTCTTTGCCCAAGAAAGCCAGGAATGTGGAACCATCCAATGTGAGAAGTGTCTGTTGGTGGAATCCCTCAGGAATCCCTCAGTTAAGAAAGCTGCAGGAGATGGTGGCTCATCTGCATAGCAGCTGGGAGCACGAGGACTTCATTGACAGGAAGCACATGGAGACATCCATGGAGGATACTAGCTGATTAGAAAAGGCCCCATAGGAGGAAGGAGAACCAGCTGCTTTGGCAATAGGAGATTGGATACTGGACACTTTAAGCAGTAGACAGTGCTCCACTGCCCACTTAGGTCCTGCTGTCCATTGAGGTCAGGAAAAAGCATTGCTGTATTGACAATCGGAGAATAGGAGCAGACCCCAGTGGCTGAGGAAGAGGAGCCACCTTCCCTCAAGTCTTGAAGGGTCATGACTACCCACGCAAGAGGAGCTCATGTAGGTGGTGGTGGTCGGGGACTCCCTTTTGAAGGGGTAGTGGCATCCATCTGCTGTCCTGACCTGAGGTCCCAGGAGATGTGCTTCCTGCCTGAAGCCCACATCTGAGATGTCACAGAAAGGTTGCTGAGGTTCATCCATCCCTCTGAATGCTACCCCATGCTGCTCATCCATGTGGACACTAATTATACTATCTGAGCAGATCAGCAGTGATTACCAGGCTCTGGGAGTGAGCATGAAGATGTCAGAAGCACAGGGGGTGATGTCGTCCATCCTTCTAGTTGAGAGTAAGCGGCCAAACAGGGACACAAGCATAGTGGAGATGGATGCACAAATGGTGTTGATAGGAGAGTTTTAGCTTCCTTGACCCGGGACACACTTCCAGGAAGGTAGACTACTGGGAAGAGTTGGGATTCGTCACCTAGGTCAGACAGTATTGCTTTTGCTCCCTGGTTGCATGACTGAAACTTTCACAGTGCAAACAGGAGGGAGGAAATCAAAGAGCTTCCAAGATGGCTGCCTAAATGCTTCTGGTGTAAACATACATTTCCATGGGTATTCCCAACTCTTGTCTTATTCCTCTGAGCATTCTTGCAAACAAAAAAAAATTACTTGTATTATGAATGATTGGTGACAACAAATAAAGAGGGTCAAGAATATTATTGAAGTGAATTTGGTTTTTTATTCAAGCAAACGTCTCCTTTTTTCTGCAATATTTCCTCAGCTAGCTCTAGTCTCTCCTCCATTTCTGGTAAAAGGATCAAATTAATGAACCAAGAGTAGAGCTGACTGGAGGATTATAGCTCTGTTTTACAGTATCTTTTGAAGTTTCAGAATTTGTTATGGTTTACTGGTAGAACTGTGTGTTTGTATCAGTCTATAGTGAAGTGGTTGGAGCACTGGCTCAAAATGTGGGATCTAGCTGATTCAGAGTAGAATTTTCCATCTCAAACTACTCCAAATCAGACAGAATACAGACTTGAACTTAGGTCTTCTAGTCCTCAGGCCAGTTCCCTTACTACTGGTGTACAGACTAACACAGCTATATGACTCCATGTGTAAACCACAACAAATTTTGAATCCTCCCTCAAAAAAAAAAAAAAGTCTGCAGTTTCTGTGGTAAACAGATACATCTCCATTAAGTATTTCTGGTTTCAAGCAGCATTTTTTGCCAAAATGAAGTTTTTAGCAAAAACATTCCAAAATAGGAGTGAGATGATGTATTTCCAGCCCAATCTTTTGAGCCATGTATCTATATATAAAGTTTACTTGCTGGTTTATCACTGGATAAATATAATATCAAGAAATACAGGGCAAGATTTTTAAAAAGAACTGGTGATTTTTGGATGCTTCAATGACTGTGTGCCAAACCTGAGATACCTTAAAGGGACCAAATTTTCAGAAAATTATGAACACCCCCTCCACTTTAAAAAAAAACAAAACAGGTCCCTTTATGGTGTCACATTAAGCAAACAAAATCAAGGCACTGAAAACAATTATCAATCTGAGCTCTAGCTTTTAATGTACAAACTTTTGAAGATGTAACTACCTGGGGTGGCTGGTAGGTGGCGAAAACAATATGTAAAACTTTTATTCTGCCTCCCTTAAAGCCAATATGAGTTTTGCTATTGATTTTAAAGGGTGAAGGATTAGATCTAAATCTTTGACATTAAAATTCCTTTATTTAGCCAGGTTTTTTGAATATTTACCTCATCCTGAATAAGTAACTTACAATGTAGTTTTCTATTGTTTTATTATAAATTTGCTTTAATAAAAAGTTTTTTTAAAAATCCATTATCTACAATTAAAACTAATTTTTAATTATTAGAAAAACTCACTATTTGTCAGTTTAGAACTCGGATGACTTTCCTAATGACTAATTGGCTCTCCTAATGAGTGGAATGACTTTCAAGGGGGTTGTAATTACTGACCAGAGAAGATCTATATATTCTACTTAACAGCAACTATTATCTAAGCAGCAGACTAAGGACCATACTCCCTCTCTGAAATGGTTAGTCAGACAAGTAGTCAATGGGAATCCTTACATGAGTAAGTGCTCACCAGTGTGAGGAAAACAGCTCACAATCTGGCTCTAAATATTTATTTGTTATAATACAGTCCATTATGTGAACTCTCTACTGCTCTGCGTAATACACTAAACTCTAGCCCTGAAGATATCATGATATACTGTGGGATTTTGTGTTTGCTTGGTGGAGCTATCTTAGTGAGGAAAAAACAGACCAGAGTTGTTGGTTTTTTGTCTGAATATGAGGTGCATATACAATTTACTTTCTTTGTGCGGAAATCAATACCTTTTGTACTTTTTAATAAAATGTGATTAGTGCAACTGTCAACAGAGTGCATAGAAATGATGCAGATATGTCAGTCATAGTAATTCATTCAATAAAAAGCTAATGCTATTCTTCCTCCCCACACAGATACTGGGGAACCCTCTCCCCTAGGTATGTTAATCCTTTAGCTGGGGGAGGAGTCTGCATCCTAAATAACACATACTTGATTAAATGCAATGCTTATGACTAAAGCTTAATGCTTAGAGTTAATCCTACTCTTTCAGATGTTCTACTTTGCACATAAATAATGTAACCTTTTCACCCTATTTTGACATTGTTTTTTCTTTGTTTATTTTACATTAGGTCCTCTTCCGCAGATAACCAATGACCATTTTACAACCATGAAGCTATTTGAGAGAGATTCTTGACCTGGTAAATTACTAATTATTGCTAAATTGCCCTCAATCAACTTGAGTATAATTGAAATAGCATGCTTCTCTGACTAGGCAGGCAGTCTATTTAATGCTTGTTCATTACAGCTAAGTTGAAAGTGTTAAGTATAATACTCTAAGAATCAACACACTCTCTCCTTTTTAATTTTCATTAATAACTTGTTAGGATATTGTACGTCACCTTGTTGTACACACATAGCATTAAGAGTCTGATCTACTCTACACAACTCAGTTTGCCATATAGAGTGGGATGAAAGTATTGTAGCAACTTTTTTGGAGGTAAGTGTGTTACTCAAGGTATAACTATGTCTATTTTTATGATGTTCCTTCTTCTCTCTCACACACTTACAATAAATGATGGATCTGCAGAACAAATGCCTCTATCTTGGCACATAGAAGAAAAATACCTGTGGTGAAATAAGAAAAAAGAATCCTGTGTTGAAATGAAGTATAAGGATACAGACAACTGAATTCTGTTTGTTCTCATTGTTCAGCCTGGATGAGGAAAAATGTAGAGAATGACTTAGCAAAAAACGATTGTTTTGGAATGTTAATACATTGATGAAATATAGTACACCGCCTTTCCTATATTAAGAAGCTGCCTGATTGTTTGGCTGTTCTTTTACATAAAGACCTAATTTTGTTCGGAATCTTTTAATGCCTCCACAGTTTGGAGCAGGTACTTGAAATTTGGCTGAGGGGTTGCTCTGGTGTTAGGAATATGCCTTTTTATTGTTATTGTGGGGAAAAAAACACCCACATTTGACCCAGTTATAAGCCTATGCAAATCTGTTTGCATGTGCTTAGTACAGATTTGTTAGAGTTTAGCAGATAAATTCTCTGAAGATTCCATCTGCAGTGAGCATGTTTGGCTGCAGGGGCTGAGCACTGTGGCACTAGGCACTGGAACTGAAAATCAGGAAGACTCTGCTTTCAGTGTTCCCTCTGTGGGAACCCAAGTAGCATGGTAGAGGAAGGAACCTGATGTGAATGCAGAGTGGGTGAGAGCTGGATTATGATGGCAGTGGAGGGGGATGAATGGGATTTGGGAAGAGGGATTCTGGAAACTAGGGCTGGGAGTCAATTGGGGACGGGAATCCAGATTGGATGAGGAGCCAAAGGGAAGGGAAACCGCAACTGGCAGCGCAAGAAGCTGGAAGGTAAAAACGCACACTTAAACAAGGAGCCCAGTGCGAGAGGCTGTGACTGACTGAACAAAGAGAATAGGACTGGGATGAGGAGCCCATGGTGTGGTGTGAAACTGTGATGAGCAGCCAGGTGATGAGGAAAAGATAGGACTGGGACATGCTCGAAGTGATAGTGACAGAAGAGTCAGGGTATTCCTCTAGGGAATCAGAAATGAAATCTATGTTTCTCAAATATCATCATTCTTCTGCTGCCAGCAAATGTCTGTGAAACTCACTGGACAGAGTGAGTCTCAGCCGCAACTGGTGCTGGCCCACATAGAGGGTGACTGCCTACTACTGCTATCAGTTGCTTAGGTCGCCCAACTGTAAAACATCTGTGCTCTGGATCTAAAGAGTTCAAGTCTAGTAATGACAGGCAACCTTCAATTCTGGCCTTTCCTAACTTTTGAGCATTGGCTTTGCAAGCCTAACAGTCCTTTATCATAGTTCCGTGTGTGAAATTGACATTAAGTGTGTACACTACTTTCCTATATAGTGAATACATAATTTTTGCTCTTTCCCTGCTTTAATCTGTTACGTAGTATTGCTTTAGTCTGCCAAACAGTTCCTGCCTTTCACACCAGAAGTAATGTCCTTTTAGTGGTTGCACAGGTGATACTGGCAGATTTAGTTACAATGGAAAATGCCTCGGATACCCATGAGGTCAGCTATGATGGGGGAGCATTTCTCGTTACTGTTGTCATTGTCTTCCAGGGTTTCTGCTATCGATTGTGTGGTTTAAACTCCTTCCAGAGCTTAATAGGAGGCATCTAGTCAAGGCTGCCTAGCGACTGCACTGAATCTGAGCATCTCCTGGTTAGGCTGGAACATGTTATAGGCTGTATTGGAATAGAGGATTGAATGTAATTTGCATTGTTTTGCACCTCCTCTTCACCAGCTTATTGCTGTTGGTGACCTGGGACATGCAGTCTGTGTTGTGCTTACCGAAGGTATTGTGAAACTAAGATGTGACTAGAGTCTGAAGGTTGTTTAGAAGCTGTTTGGGATCTTTTGATGAAAGGTAGCATAGCTGTGTGCATTATTATGTTCAATAATTCTTTTTTTTTTTGAAGAAGGCTTTTGAAACATTGCATGCACAAGAAATGTGAAACTTGGATAGAAAAGTATACAAGAATCCATTAATATTTAGATGAGCTCTTTCTAATAGATAAGAGCATGGCTGATATCTCTAGTCAAGGAACAGCACTGGTGCCAAGGTGTGAATAGAGGTGAATGGCCAGGGGAAACGTGTGTGTGTGCGTGTAAAAAATAATTTCAAAGGCAATTCTCATTGCTTACCGTGATATAGTTTCTAATATTGTAGTTAAAATTGAATTTAAAATGAGAATTTAGAGACTCTTACTCCCTCCCCTCCAATTGCTTTAAAAAGAGTGCTTGACTAGCATAGATTAACTGGAGAGAGACCTAAGGTATGTTTAGATTTTTAGAGACTGAATTAGTAATTGCTACCCAATGAATGTCCTGTTCTTTGGCTGGATATATTACTTTTCAGCTCCCTCTGTGCTATTAATTAATAATTTGAGATATACCAATTGCCTAGAACTGGAAGGGACCTCAAAAGGTTATCAAGTCCAGCCCCATGCTTTCACTAGCAGGACTAAGTACTGATTTTTGCCCCAGATCCCTCAAGGATTGAACTCACAACCCTGGGTTTAGCAGGCCAATGCTCAAACCACTGAGCTATCCCTCCTAAATATTTCTGGGAAGTACAATATTACTCTAAGGTGCTATTCCCAGACCTCTTTCTGGTATTCAAATCTCTCTGTTTTGTTAATGTGGAACTTCAGTATGCTGATGACAACACAATCTTTGCCCACTCTGAGAAAGATCTTCAAACTATCTTGAATGTGTTTGCCGAGGCTTACGCATGTCTTGGTTTCACTCTTAAAATCAAGAAGACTAAAGTGCTGTATCGGCCCTTTCCAAATGAGGTATTACATGCCCCATCTATCAAAATAAATGGAGTGGCACTGGAGAATGTCAATCACTTCCTCTACCTTGGAAGTTATCTTATATCCAAGGCAGATATTGATGCAGAAATTCAACATCGCCTGAGCTGTACCAGTGCAGCTTTTTCTTATTTATGACACAAGGTTTTTGAAGATCATGACAGTCGAACAGCCACCAAGCTTCTTATTTATCAAGCCGTTATTCTCCCAACACTGTTGTATGGGTCCAAACTTGGACAACCTATAGACACCACTTGAAAGTCCTTAAGAGGCACCATCAACGCTGCCTTTGTAAGATTCTGAAGATCAAATGGGAATACAGGCACACCAATATTAGTGTCCTGGAAGAGGCAAAGACCACCAGTATCGAGGCAATGATCATCCATCAGCAATTCCACTGTACTGGTCACACTGTCTGGATGTCAGACCATCACCACCCAAAACAGGTCCTTTTCTCTCTGCTGAAAGAAGGGTACCGTAACGTGGGTGGACAATGGAAGTGTTATAAGGACTTGCTGAAGGACAGCCTAAAAAAGTGTAATATTGACATTGACACTTGGGAGACACTTGCCCAGGATTGCTCAAAATGGAGTGAAGTGCTACGTTATGGTCCTCTGCATTTTGAACTTGCTCACTGACAAGCTGAAGAGGACAAGAAGCACAGGAGGAAAGAGAGACTGGCTCCCATTCATGGTCAACAGCCTCCTGCTAATCCTGAACACATCTGCCCCCATTGTAATAGAACTTGTGGTCCAAGGATTGGCCCTATTAGCCAACTAAGGACCCATAACTCCCATGGAAGATGATCAGACTTGGTAACAAGTGATCACCCATCAATCATCATCATCATTTTAGAAACCAATGTGGAGTTGAATAACATGTACTCATTAGTTACCATCTAAAGTGTCTAGCAATCCTAATCTTCTAAATTAAGGATGGGTGAATACTTTGGAATTAGATGTTCATAGGCTTGTTGAACTTTCTTTAACATTTTAAGTGCTTCACAGAAAACTTTGACTTTGGCTTCATCGAAAGAAGGAATTAAAAGAACATGCTGTCCTATTCGGGGATGCTGCTCTGAATAAATGTTGCCCAGCCCATAACTGGCGTTTTGCCAGCTCTAAATGAAACTTGAACGTCAAATGTTTTGGGTTCTTTTCCTAACTTTCAACACAACTTAATTTTCTAGTAATTGATGAGTTCAACATTAGGCAAAAGGAGCAATGTATCCATGGGTGCTGGAACAATTTGTACAGTGGGTGCTGAGAGCCATTGAACCAAACTGTAAACCTTGTATATGATGGAAACCACTTCAAGACAGGGGCTGCAGCTGCACCCCTAGTTCCAGAACCTATGCATGTATCTCTACTTTTGGTATGACTATCAGACCTGTAACCTATGGTACCTATATTCCCTTGATATGTAAGCATTTCCCCTATTAACTACACACACATCAAAGGAAGAAATGACCTATATCAGTCTCATTTGCAGATTTAATTAGTTTATACTGTAGTTGTCCCTATTGTGTGGGTCATTCTTTGATATATCTGAGACATATTGGATCCTCCTTAATTCTTTTAATAATAAGCACATTTTTTAGTACTCTACTAAGTAATGCTACAGTAGCTACATATAAGGGCTTTAGCTATTTTGCTAACTGACCATGGATATAGAAGGGTTAAAGTTAGAGTGCTATATAATTGTATTCCTTTTACTTGTTTAAAATATTGTAATGAAACAGTGTATATGATGCAACCAGATACATTTTAAAGAATTAAAACTAGTGGTGGGCAACCTGGGATCAGGAGGCTGCACGTGGCCTGCTAGGGTAATCCACTGGTAGGCCACAAGACAGCTTGTTTACAGGTGCATGGCCGCCCGTACCTCCCAGTGGCCATGGTTCACTGTTCCTGGCTAATGGGAGCTGCAGAAAGCAGCGGCCAGCATGTCCGTGTGGCCTGAGCCGCTTTCTGCAGCTGCCATTGGCCGGGAATGACGAACCGCGGCCACTGGGAGCTGCCGGCAGCAGTACACATGTAAACAAACTGTCTCGTGGCCTGCCAATGGATTACCCTGGTGGGCTGCGGGCAGCCCACTGGCTGCAGATTACCCACTACTGATTAAAACACTTTACCATTTCCTTAAATGCAAGTTTTTTCCAAATACTTCTGTTTTTCCAAAAGACCTTCCAACCTTTAAGATATTCACCATGTCTTGCATTCTGTTTCATGAGTATACTGTGTTTTCAGGTTTGTGTCAGTGTAATGGGGGCAGGGGATGGTCAGGGAATATTTTCTATAACTATACATTCCCCTTCTTCGTGCACCTCAGCTTAATTCTTGTCTGAAGTACAGGTCAGACTTCTGTCTTTTTTGGGACTTCTCCAAACACATAGTTAAACCTCAGAACTATTATATATAAAACCCAGATAAATGCATGGTAATTCCCTGTGTGTGTGTGTGTGTGTGTGTGTGAGAGAGAGAGAGAGAGAGAGAGAGAGAGAGAGACCTTCTGAGTATCCCTTATGTAAATGTTTTCTCTTTTGTGTCTGTTACAAACTCTCAAATATAAGATTTCAGCATAACATTTTTCCATACTTTTGATGCGTGTGCTAAACAATCCCCTCTGATCTCTTCTCAGTGATGATTTCAGTCTTTATAGTGTAGCATGCAGTGTGTGTTGCCTGGACTCTTCAGAGTTCTAGAAATGGCAGTGTCTCAGTCTGTTCAAACGCTTGAGAACCCTGTCTGCAAACAGCCTGGGGGTTCTCCAGAGCCAGCAGCATTCCAGACTACTCCTCTCAGTGGGGGGTGAAACAGAAGTCTGTAGCCTGTATCCAAAGTGGTACAGGTGTTGGGATCAGCATATTAAATATCAATTTCCTGGATTTCTGTAAGGTTCTGACTCTACAGGGCATCATATTCTCTTCCTAAGCCCAGCTAAGTCAGGCAAGAATTCACAAACCCTCACTTCACTAAGTGCTGCCCCATTTGCTTTCTCTTCACTGAGAGAGATCCCAGTTTAAAGCATTTAGCTGAGAGCTAAATGGGAGTTCCACAGCCTATGTAGTCTTTGGGGAGTAACAAATGCTCTCCCTCTACATCCATAAAACGCACCACAGTGGACCAAACATTATCCTAATGGAGGGGTTCCCAAGTAAATAAAGTTAAAATTGCACTGACCCATATCCAAAGTGGTACAGTGAATGGAATGGGATGGGTCCCTCATAGCAGACCCATCTCTTGTTCCTGTGTCGATCAGCTGTTGAGTCCACAGGGCTGTCCTTAACTCCTGTATTTATAATCTTTCCCCCTTTGCTCTCCAATTGACTCAGCTCTCAGAGGGTCTTTGGGTATGACCTACCAGATGGGTTGACAACTGAAAACTTTCTACACAGCCTCAAACAGCTACTGATAATTTCTAGTAATGGTTAGATCCTGTTCTGGATGTTTCCAGATCCTTCCAGCTAAGTTGCCCTGTCCTGTTCTGTTCTCTGCACTTGTGCAGAGATTGAGTATGCAACTAAGTTCCAAGTCTTCTCCTCCCTGCATTTCTCTCCCTCCCTGGAGGAGAAACAAAATGAAATACTGCAGTATAGAGCATGTGGGTTACATCAGCAAACTATGGATGACTGAAATATTTCTACCTTGTACTCCTTACTATGGAATCTTGGTTAGTATCTGAATTTGTAGTTAAACAAGCACAGAGCCCAGTATAAACTCTAATAAAACAAACTTATTAACCCTGTATTGGTTGCAGTGGGTGCTTTGTTTAATTAAATACTGGAGCTAAATAAATAGTATACTCCCAAACAGTAGTACTTGATGACTGAAAACACTGGGAAGCACCGAGGAACAAGACTTATTTGTGCGAAGGCACCTGGTCCTTTCATAATCCAAAGGGGAAAAGGTAAACAGTGGTGTAAGCAGTGTCATTAAATCAGTATAATTTGGTATAATTTATAAACCACAGGAGTATAAGGGTTGGATGTTGAGGAAAAGCAACTAACGAGTTGATAATAAGGTATAATATAAACCAGGTATCTTTTCATCATTCAATGGGCAACTTCAAAGAAATCTTTAAGAAGAGGTATTGCAGTGAGGTATCACACAGAAAAAGTATAGGAAAAGATTAATTGTTCACTACTGCAGTTACTTTGGACTAGGAGTGGTGTGAACAAATTTAAGTTATAGTACCAAATTCAACTGAAATATAATGCAATCCAGCACATCAGGAGTTCATAGCTTTATATTACATTTGAAAGCATGGTTTGTTTGGTGCTTGCAATTCATTTAAGTGATGAGGTAATATTCATGTGTTTATTTTGAGCTGCAGGCTCAGACACAAATGTAAAGCCTACCTCGGTGCTTGCTGCTCATGCTGTGAAAATAAAACACAGTGCTCTCTTGCTAGTACATTTCCAGTCAGGAAGTAATGGCACTGAGGCTCCCAACTCCATTGTAGATTCTTCCAACATGCACTTCATGTTACAACAACAACAACAAAACTTTTGTGCCAAGAATTGCTTGAGTTTTCTTGAGAATCACACCCAGAAACTGATTTTTAGTGGAGAATTTGAAAGGCAAACATAGGCAACACATGTCAGTGTGTTTTGGCTACAAATAGCTGCATTTTGATGACTAATTGGCACAGTGTATTAATAAATTTTCACTCCTACAGATTTAAATTCAGATCCGAAGGAGAAGTGAAATGAGTTCTGATTTCTCAATCTTTAGCATAATAATATCACAAAACAACTAAACAATGTACATCTAAATAAATTTAAAAAAAATCATATAGTCTATGGGAACCACACTGGTGAATGACAACACAAACGCATAATCTATTGTGAGAAGTTCCTCTTTAGTAAGAATTGATGAGAATAGGATGTTAGCAATGATGTCACCCAAGAATGTAGGAGCAATCAGGGTGGGTGGATGGGTAAATAAATAAAACGTTGAACATCTTGACTGAAGGATAGATGAATTCTCCTCAATAAGGTGAATAGCCATCATCCTTGCTTTAGATGATTTCTCCTCCCCCCACTAACATTTCCTCAATTTTGTCTGGATTGAAGTTCAGCAACTCAGTCTAACTCAAGTTCCAATCTCAATCAGGCACTGAGAACGCAAAGAAACGGCATCATCTGGGTTAACTGAGAATAGATGTTGGGTTGAGTGTCTTGCATACTGTCTTGGACACATGCAAATAATTTAAATTTTGCATTGGGCACCTGCTCCACCCAAGGTCAGATGCAAATAGCACAGGCACATCCCTTCCCCATCTTTCTTTAGGCTTAACCATATACCTCAATGAAGAGAACTGGTTAGAATCACCCTTAGCTGTTGGCCTGTGCTCCTAGAATGAGAATCCTCCCCCCCCAAAAAAATGTAAATGACCAACTCGCCTGTGCCTCAGTACTGGTCTTTTTTCAGAATGGTCAGTATGTTAGTTCCTGGTGAAAAAAGGCCTAACATTGCAAGAATTTAGGAACAAGTCAATAAGAAAGGTCATTAGAAGACCTGTTCACAGATCCTACCTACACAGGAAGGATAGCTCAGTGGTTTGAGCATTAGCCTGCTATACCTAGGGTTATAAATTCAATCCTTGAGCAGGACCATTTAGGGATCTGGGTCAAAAATCTGTCAGGAGGTTGGACTAGATACCCTCCCAAGGTACTTTCCAACCCTGATAGATTTCAAGTCTACCTACTCTAGTGTATACTGTGCTTAGAAATAGCTCAGACTGTTAATTTCAGAGTTACACAAGTATGATACTATGCTTCTTCATAGCAATATTGTTATGAATATGGCATAACTAAGGTGTTTTATGCAAGATGGGTCTTGTGAGGTATCATTGGAAAAGTTATGATTTACTGTATATGATTATCCTCTTTGTATGCATGTATCAATTGTGTATCCAAAGTTAGGAACATTGACTATATAACAATTACAAGTGGTTTTACATCTGGGGAATGCCACCAGACAGAATGCAATCAGTCCTCTTGGAACATTAGGGAGAACAATAGGACTTTAAATATTCCAATCTCCCACCTTCCTGGGAAGTCTTCCTGAGGACTTATAGCTGCTTTAATACTGTAGGGTCATGTGATCATGCCACCTGGTACTGGACTCTATCTTGGACTGCTAGTAGGGGGTGGAGATCAAACTGGGAAACAAAGGATTCCCACCATATGTAAAGCCTATTTAAGGCTGGGGAGTGAGTTAATTAGGGTTGGTTCTTAACTGAATCCCAACCCAAGATGACTGCTGAAAACACCTAAGACTGATCTGGGGAAGAAAGGACTGGACCCAGGCTAGAAGTGTTTGGCCTGTGAAAGGAATACCTGGAGTTATAAGTTGAATGCAAGAACAGTTTTTCTTCAGGAGATTCTCCAGCCTGCTTAAAACAACATTTATGGTGAAGAATTACTACTTGTAGCCAGTTTCCTTAGTCTATTAAGCTTAGTTTATGTGTTTGCTTTATTTGCTCAGTAATCTGCTTCGATCTGTTTGCTATCCCTTATCACTTAAAGTAACTTTTGTAGTTAATAAACTTGTTTACTCTAAAATCCAGTTTGTGGAATCCATAACTAGAGGGAGGGAGCAAAAAGCTGTGTATATCTTCCTCCACATTGAGGAAGGGAGTGAATTTCACAACCATATAGTTTTGGGTTTACACTCCAGAGGGGCGTGTGCACTTGAATGCTGGGCAATTCCTGAGCTGAGTCTTCCTAAGCAGAGCTGATCTCAGTGTCTGTGTCTTTCTGCAGCTGGTCCTACCTGTGTGTGTGTGTGCTGGAGACGGCTTGAGGGCCTGGCTCAGCAGGGCAGTGTAAGAGAACCCAGCCTGGTGGAACCGGCTGGCTCAGTGGTACCCCAGTACATCCGGTGGTACTGCGGAGGGCAACCTATCACAATAAGCACTAAAATTCACCACATCTACTAAAAATATTTTTTTAAATATAAAGTTAAAGGAATTGTTTTTGCCTAGCAATGTCTAAATCTTGATTGATATTCCTAAAGTATCTAATGCTTAGTAATTATAACATATGTTCCTCTTCAGGAAAATTAAAAAACTGTATCAAGGCTAATGGAATATTTTGTATGAGAGTGATTGGAAGGAACCATATTCTTCAGGGCAACTAAATTAAGAGTATTTTCTAAACATGTCATTATCAGAGGAATATCTAGGGTTGGGTTTTGTTTTGTTAAATTGCTTGCAGCTTTTAAATGATTCATTATTTGGAATGAGTGATTGGGGAGTAAATGAGGGTGCACCCATTACTTATTGTCCTGGAACGCCTAACATTTTTTGCTTTTAAAATCCTCCTTTTGGCTCAGTTTTCTACATACAAAGTTTTCCCTATGCAGATTGTATACACACAGACACTTGCAACCCAATGGAAATTACTTGCTTGCTAAATTACTTGCATGATTGTTTTGCACAGGAAATTGTGTGTGCAAATACCTTGATTAAATTCACATTTCTCATGCGAAGTTCTGAAAATCTATTGTTGAAAAAGTAAATTTACATTTAAATGTACTCCTGCTAGAAGTTAAATCCCAATTTAGCCCTGTCAACAAAACTTAAGCTTATATATACAAAGGACTAGTCTGATAGATTGTCAATCAGGTATGATGCATATGACTTTGAATCTGATGTTAGTTAATGCTGTCTGAATAGGCAGATAATTATAAGTTATAGACTGATGACTTAGGAACCTGAATGCTGTTATTTAAAAAGTTACTAAATTGAGTTTCCCAAGTTTGAGATGAAAAAGCTGCATTTGATTAGTGAGTGAATAGGTGATGGGGAGGGGGAATGAGACACATGCAGTACATGAACCAGTGGATCAGAAGCAAGTACTTAACTTGCTTTCCAGAATTACCTTCCTAACAGATCAGAAAGTGCTAAATTATTTTAAAAAATATGTTTTAGCATTTCAGATTTCATTTGAGCTTCACACATCTGGCTTGATTGTGAGTTACTGAATCAGCATGCTAAATACTCTCCAAGCAATATTTTAAAAACTTACTCTCTCTCTCAATTGTTTCAGTAGCTTTTAGAATGAGGTGTCAGATTGGGAGGGGGGGAAATAGTAGTGGTACTCTCCTAAACTTAATCCACAAAAACAAGGTCTGCCCACTTGAGTTTCCAAAGTGAGACATCAACCTAGATGGCGCTCATAGTCAATTGTGCAAATTTTCATATTATGAGTCTTCTTTCTTGTGTGCTTGGATCATCAGTGACCTAATTAATGAATTTCACACTTACATCATTTCCATTAAGCTTTAGAATTAAAACCTGTGGACAGACCTCCTTGAGTTACTATTTCAGGCTGTCTCCAGACTCAGGCAGCTATCACTGAGTTTACCCTTGGTTTATATATTGAGGGTTTTCTTTAAAAACCATAAGAGTTACAAACTTTTATTTAAAAAAAAACCAAAAAACATTTAAATTCTGTTGTATCCTCTTTCCAAAAAAAAGTAATCAAATCCCTGTGAACTGGTACAGTTAGACCTATGTTTAAATTATGATTTTCAGTTGATAAAAATGTTTACATTTAAAATATTTTAATCACCTTACTGGTATATAAAGAAAGATTGAACCAAAATCTTAATAAAGTATCCTGGAACTGCTGTTTCAGAACCATAGAATGTAAGCAGATTTCTCCTGTTTTTGCTGGACATAAAATATGGTTATTAGAATACAGATATTGCTGGATGCAAATGGACAAATTAGTCTCTCTCTATGTAGGATATCCATCACAGATAGGTTCATTGGGCATATCTGCTTGAACCATTTGTGTATTGAGTGGGAAGCTAGGCATCTAACTTCCCCTTTGTTCCTTTGAAAATCTGCCCCAGGTCTTTGCCCTTCAAGATTGACAAAGACCAGGAAGGAATGCCTGGACCAATCATTGGAAAAAAGAATTAGTTTCCTAAAGGCAGGACAAGCTGCTATTATTACCCAAACATGGTCGTTCATCCTTTGCTTAAGAAACCTTGCCTTGATGCTAGTGTCCTTGCCAATTATCATTCACACTTTCCTCCAGGAACTATCAATGAGAAGGTGATGATGAGCCAAATACCATGAACAAGTTGTGTCCTCCAATTATTTACATATAAATGAACCAAGTTTCAAACAAAGACTTGATACAGAAATGTCATTTGATTTTGGTGGTCAACAATCATCTCACGGTAATAGAGACTGAGATTAGGAATCAGTGTTAATTCTGCTAAATCTTTCAGCACAGTTATTCATGAGGGACCGTTGATGTATCTGAGTGACATAGTGAGGTGGTGGTAGATGCAGTTGCGTTAGAGCAGAGGTGAAAGTGGGCCGGTACAGTATACCAGTAAGAAGCTGGTACTGGCCCATATGCAGCCGATGTTAAAGCACTGTCGCGGTAGCAGTTTAATGTTGCTACCCCTTTTTCACCCCCTGTCAGCGGCCCTGCGTGGGCCAGGCAGCGCAGATGGGCTGGCTGGGGGAGGCTGACTCCCAGCCCTGCCCCTTCCACCCAAGGCCCTGCCCCTTCCAGGGGCCCAGAGCCAGCTCCAGTACTGGTAAGAGATTAATATTACTTTCACCCCTGCCTTAGAGACATGGGAAGCCTTTCTCTCAGAGAGACGCCATAGGGTAGTGATGGACAGCTGCTCCTTGTCACTCCATTTATCCATTGTCAAAATGGTCTTCAGTCTCTGGGGTTCTACAAGGTGCATACCTACTCCTAGACTCTGAGTTAATAATAGCAGACATAAAAGCTTTCTCCCATCTTTGTATGGCACTCGGATATCATGACAGGTGTGTAAAATACCTTGTTAAGTAGAAGACTCTGTATTTTTCTCTCTGATTAAGTCTTCACCTCAATCATCCAGATCTTGTTACTTCCAGGCTGAGATACTAAAATATGTTCTACCTATAACTAAACCCCAAAGGCACCAGAAAAGCTGAGCTGCTGCAAAATGTGGCTGTCTGCCTCCTGAGAGGACAGGCTATTTAAAGCACAGGTGATGTGTTCTTAACTATACCATTGCTGACAGTAAACTGGCAGATGAACTTCAAAATCATGGGCAGAGCACTTGGATGGACATCATACAGAAGCTTGCAATCAGTGAGTATATAATCCTCTCATACAAGAGACATACCTGCCAAAAACATAGATTCTTATTCAAATAAACCTACAAAAATTTCCTGTTCTGAAGGCCTGTAAGGCACCCTGCCCAGGCCAGCGGGGCAGGAGTTAGAAGAGCTCACTCTGTCTGTGGGGCTGGGTCCTGACCCAGGATATCCCTGCTTCTCTGGGGGTCAGTGGCATCCAAACGTGGGAGCTGGTGTGAGAGAGGCCATCGTGCCCCACATTAGACAGCCAAGATAATGGGAGCCCAACCCTGGGAGAGATGGGCAGAGTAGGGGAGAGAAGTCCTGGGGAGAGTAAGGGCCCTGGGTTTGCCAATGCTGATGCATGGAGCGGGAACTGCTTCTTGGGGGTGAGGAGTCAGAGGGCAAATAATGGCAGTGAGGAGAAGTGTGTCGCATAGTAGCAGCATGTGATGGAGGTGGTCTGGGGGACAGAGGATAACGATAGTACATGGGGAAGGAAGGCATAGGGGCACAAACAGCAGTAGCACAACATGGGGAGGTAAGGTAGAGGAGGGCAGTAACCACCTCGGGGGCAGTTGGTAATTCCAGGGGGCCTCCCTCCAATCTGGTCCTTGAGAACTAGTGAGATGGAGAGGTGCAGAGGCAGCAAGAAGCAGCTGCTTCCCAAATGGATAGGAGCTCAAAGAGCTTCACCAGGCCTTTATCTTGCATTTAGCTGGCTGGGAGGTGTGGGGAGAGTCTTCCTGCTACATGGACTAACATATCGGACTTCCCATGTGCTTGTGTAGCAGTTCTGACTGGCTGCATTATCATAGGAGGTGGGGGATTTGGGTAGAGCAGCCAAGCAGAATGGTTTTCCACACAACATGGTCTGCGAACCCGCCTTCTGAGTTAAAGTAATAGAGTTGGCACATCTGAAAAGGAGGAGACACTTAGGGTATGTCTACAGTACAGCAAGGAGATGTTATCTCCAAGCGTGGGTTAACATACACCAGCTAGCTCTGCCCTATATAGTGCACTAAAAATAGCAGCATGGCCACAGTTGAATTAACGGTGGCTTGGGCTAGCTGACTGAACACATACCTAGAATCTCAGCAGGGAATTGTACTTGGGTGGCTAGCTCAAGATGCCGCCCATCATGGCCACAGTGCTATTTTTAGCTCACTAGTTTGAGCTGAACTAGCACATGTAAGTCTACATGAGACAGAAATTGCACCTCCCAGCTGCATTGTAGATTTAACCAGAGAAACATTCGTGTCTCGTTTGGCTGGGTTTATAAGTGTGCTTCCCAGGGAAGCTGCCACTCTGATTTGAACAAGTTATTTGCACAAAGGATAAAGGTGTGGGTTTTTTTGTTTGTTTTAGTGGTTGTTTAAAATTAGGCCTCTGTTTATACTTAGGCGCCTAAATAAGTGGCACTTATAAGTGTCCAGCATGTCTAGCTGCCTTCCAGTCTGTGCCATATCATTTACAAAGCTGGGGAGAGTCACTGGGATCCTGGTCATCATGGCAACACTGCCTTTGATAATTGACTTACCTCAGACAACCTTCATGTTATTATAGAGAAGGGTCCCAGGAGGGACCGTAGTGCTTCTTTGGGTTTGTACTGTGGTAAGTTACACTGTTGTTTTTCAAAGGGTTATTGTCTGTTTTTCCAGGTAAGGTTACATTTTCCTTTTCTTGTATGCTTCTTAAAAATTGGGGGTTATGGATTTCTGAATATTTATCTTTTATGAGTACCTATCCAGTTTTCTGTTACTGCAATTTCTAAATGACTAATTGTGTAAAACTGAAGTTTCATTAAAAATATGATTTTCTTAAATACAGCTTAGTTTAATTACTTTCAATAAACTAGTCAGCATGGTATCAAGTAGTGAACTATGGAACTACCAGAAAGATAACAACAGTAGCAATAAAATATACACTGAAGACAAGAAATATATAAGTGCTTCATAATTTAAATGGCACATATATAAAATACTTTCTTTCTATGAAAAAAATAATGAAATTCAGAATCACAAATTGTGTTTAATGTTAGTTAAGGTTGCTTTCATTGATAAACTAAACTATAAAGAATAGAAATACAACATTAAAGATTAATAATCACTGAGCACTCTCAAGATAGGAAATGCCAGAATGAATGTTGCCCATGACACCTTAATTCACCCACTTTGTGCATATGCATTATTATACAATTTTTAGCTACATGCGGAAGAGACTACCTATGAAAAATGTGCTGTAAGGGACATACCCAGCACCCTACAGGAACTTGGTGTATGCAGTATAGTTGTAGCCATGTTGGTCCCAGGATAACAGAGAGGCCAGGTGGCTGAGGTAATATCTTTTCTCACCAACAGATGTTGGTCAGATAGACAAGCTTTCAAGTCACACAGAGCTCTTCTTCAGGAACTTGGCTGCAGAGGAATGGATACAATCTAAGTCTCTGGGGGGCATTAAACTGCCTTAACCAGGATACTATCCTTTCTCTTCCTGAAATTCCCTACCTTATTGACTACAAACCTTCCAACTTCTGCAAGAAATGAGGCAGGGGTCCTACAAACAGACTCCATTATGTGATTCTTCTTTATCCCCAGACTAGATGCATTCTGTGTTCTGAATTAAGCCAGGGTTCTGGGGGGGCATAGGGTCACATGTTTTCAAATGTTTTATGGTTTAGTTTATTGCTGACCGCAACCGTAACGACCATTAAACAGAATTTTTATTTGTGAATTGACATAAGTTTGGAAGCAGAATTGTAGTTTTCTGAAAATATGGCCCTTATTGTTCCCCATTGGTTCTGCCTTGTGGAACTGGAAAAAAAGTCCTAAAATAAAATGAAATACTTTCTTCCCTCTAAATTTTGCTCTGATGAAAGATGGTAAAAGAGCAGTTCTGTGCACTGAGCTCTGTTATAGACAGAACAGGTGTAACACAGACAGTCAAAGCTTTCTCATGCTGCTCTGGCAGTATACCTCAACTCTTTCTGATGAGACTACCTCTAGAGGTCAGACAGTTGTTCAATCTCTAATCCCATGCAAACCTTGGCTTCTTTGAAGCTGACAGCAAAGGTGCCAATGTGTGTCAATTGTGATTATGCCTTTTATTACATAGAACATGGTCGAAGGAGACTTGTACTGAGACCACCAACTCAGTTCACGCAGGCTACAAAACAGCTGTCACACAGTAATAACTATTGGCCACTAATGACCTGGGTTGAATTCAGAGTTTTTACCTGTTCTTCTGAAAAGTCCTGGCAGGCAAACTTCAATTTGATGCTTGGTTCTCAGAAATTCAGTTACCAGCCAAAATGAAATGTTCTTTGAAAACATGGAAGGGGAAATATACTGTAATTATTTGGTGTATTGTGCTTTAAGACTGCGAAGAGTGGGCCATATATTTACACAAAGGAAAAACATTTATTTTCTGCTAGTATTTGACTTATTTTGTGCATTGTGGTTTTTTTTCTGCATTTACATTAGTACCATTAGTAGCAGGCTTTACAGTTCAAAATGCAGCTGAGCTTGAAATATACCACTCTGCATGTTTACTTGATAGACAAGCAGCAGCTTGAGGTTTGTTATTCCATTTGCCTCCCTGAATGATCACTGTGTTCAACATCATTAAAATATAGATATGGTAATATCCATTGGCAAATGATGATTTTTCTTATTTTAAAATAAACATGTCAATAAAACTATTTAATTCCTGAAATATAGTAAACTCTAAGGATGGCTTGATACCTTTTAGTGAAGTGAATGAGAAAATTATTCAGTTGTAAATAATAGGATTTTCTAATGTAGTTTATATGCAAATTAAGGGAAGCTTCCATTTTCAGATAGGTATAAAACAGCTGGTTTATGGATAAAGCTGACGGCATAACTCACAAGAAATAATTTATATTAAATGTTGCCTTTTACTCTGTCTAGAAATAGTCCCCAAACTAATGCAAAATTCTTGAATTTATTCATTTGAAATAATTTGTCATTCCCCTCCCCCCAGCAAATAACACTTGTTCTGCAGTTTGTTTCGAAATTTTGAATATTTGTGGTTCACAATTTGAAATTCACTCTGGCCATTAGAACAAATCCCATGATATTATTTCTTTTCTCTGACTGAGTTTGAAATTCTCTTTATCTGAACATTCATATTGGCTATTGCACACAAATCTAGATGAAAGGCATATTTAGTACAGAGAATAATGGGTGGAATTCATATTAGCAAGGCTCCTATGTTTTAATTTTGACAGGAAATGTATATAAAAGATGAGATGTCAACATTTTTCCAACTCTTTGCTGAGTTCTATTTACAGGAAATATATTCTAACAAAAAACCACAATAATTATTTTCTCTATTTATCCGTAGTACTCTATGTATCTTGGCTTTTGCACACAAATGCAGATGACAAGGTATATTTAGTACAGGGAATAATGGATGGAATTTGAAGTATCTTACTGACAAACAGACTGGTATTAAGATAGTTTGTTTGTTATGTACAACCATGAGGTAACAAAACTTGCTACTATTCTGTGTAGCTGCAGCCTACAATTGCCTTGCACTGGGCTGGTTTGTTTCTGCCCCATCAGGAAGTGGTCCAGGAAATCATCATCTGCAGGAAGTGTGGAAGACTTCCTGGAAGACTTACTCTCTAGCACATCTTTTTAGATCTCTTTCTAAAGTTTCTGACTAAACTAAAACACTATTAAATTAATCTAACAAACTATAACAAATACAATACCTCATTAAACAACCATTCAGGTTGTTTTTAAACCATCTTAACATGGCTTGATTGGTCTAGTAGGGCATTTCACCAATCTTCAAGTGTGACTACTTCTAGGAATCTAGTAAAATAGTCCAATATAATCAGGTGATCATGTCTGCCCATGCTGAGCATGTAAATTCCAACTTTCTCTCATGGAATTGCAAGATGTGCATGTGGTATTATACGTTCTTTCTGCTAAGAAGAGCTGTGCTGCTGACACATTACACACCTGCTCACCATTTCTTCAATGATACTGTTAATCTGTAGCCAGAGTACAACTTCTCTAGCTCTCATCTTTGATTTGATTATTCCCAGGTGCCCTTTGTGTGCTTGTTCCAATATTGTCTGTCTTATCACTGTGGGAACAATGATCTGTCCCCCCTTCAAGAGCACACCTGAGATCACTTAGAGCTCCTTTTTGTATCAGGAATAGGTAGATGGGAACTTTTGAGCACTCCCCCCCACCTTCTTTACTTATTACTTGTATCACTGATCATCAGGCTGTGTACTGACAGCTGGAGCATGTGTTCTTGAAAGTGTCTGCTATTACTAAGTAGTATTCAGGTTGGAACTCAAGGTCACATTATATTTCTGTATTTTCAAACAGTCACTGTATCCTGCTTGGTGCTTCTCCATGTCCCTCTTTGTGTGTTACAGTCAGTGGTTTGTGATCAGTTTTTTCCTTGAAGCTAAAACCAGAGAGAAAGTGGTGAAATCTCGTACTGTCCTGTGCCAGACGTAATGTCTCTCTGTCAACATCTTCTTGGTAGCTGTGATATATGAAACTGGCAACCAATCCAGTACTGGAATAGTACTGTTCCCAGCTCTCCTTTTGAGGCATCTGTGCAGAGTCTGATGTCTTTCAAGGAAGTCAAAAAATGTAGAGCTAATGTCAGAATGTCCTTTAAATCATTGAACTTTCAAGCTCTCGGATGCCTGCCCATTCAGTGACCTTGTGGAAGAAATGTCTTAGTTGAGTTGTGCAAACAGTTTTAGCATGTTCTGTATTGCCCGAACCTTTGATTCTTCAGGCAAGATTCCCTTTGAGAACAGTCTCTCTCCCACGCATGCTATCTTCATTATTTGAACCTGACATTCGACCTTATTCAGTTTAAGATTATTAGCCCTTGCAATTTGCAGGACTCTCTTCAGTCCTTCCTGATGTTCATCAGCAATGCTGCTCCAAATTATTTCATCAATGCACACTGTGATGGAGCAAGGCCGGATGGCTACAGGAAAGTACTGAGGAGCAGGTATGTTAGCTCCAGGCTAAGCAAATCCCTAGTACCATGGGAACCAAAATGGCAGTTGCTCCAGGCTAATCAAGGCACCTGGGGCCAATTAAGAACTTTCTAGAAGGCACCGGAGAGAGCTACATTGATTGGAGCACCTGCAGCCAATCAGGACAGGCTAATCAAGGCACCTGGTATAAAAAGGGGAGCTCACTCCAGTCTAAGGGGGAGGAGCCAGAGGAGAGAAGTGTGCGTGAGGAGCTGGGAGCAAGAGGCACAAGGAGCTGAGACTGAGAGGGTGTGCAGCTGGAGGACTGAGGAATTATCATACAATCAAGCATTATCAGACACCAGGAGGAAGAACCTGTGGTGAGGATAAAGAAGGTATTTGGAGGAGGCCATGGGGAAGTAGCCCAGGGAGTTGTAGCTGTCATGCAGCTGTTATAAGAGGCACTATAGACAGCTGCAATCCACAGGGCCCTGGGCTGGAACCCGGAGTGGAGGATGGGCCTGGGTTCCCCCCAAACCTCCCAACTCCTGATCAGACACAGGAGGAGTTGACCCAGACTGTGGGTTCCACCAGAGGGGAAGATCACTGAGGTGAGCAAATCCGCCAAGAAGCGCAGGACCCACCAAAGTAGAAGAGGAACTTTGTCACAACACTTTCACATATGCTAGGCCCTCTGACGTCTGGCTTCTTGCACAGTGAAATACTTCTGGAGTTGAATACGTTGAAAAGTAGTCTTAGGAAGCAGCATCTGACAACGGTGTGTTGAAAGTGCAGATCTTGGAGCTCCGTGTCCAAGGGGATCTGCCACAAAAGCAGAACACTTTTTTTTTATACATTCACTAGTTTATTTGTGCCTGTGGCTTTCATATGCAGCTCAAATTGCTGGTTGAGCCTTTTCCAGGCATAGTCAGCATTTCCTCTGACTCTCAGAGCTCGTGGGGGAATTATTTGCACAGGCTCTGTAGCAGCCATTGCAATGTCATACTTCATTGGGTCTTCCAGCACACTGTCTTTCAGTCCTGGTACCATGTAGTGTCTTACTGACAAGCAGACCAGTATCAAGATAAACCCTTTACTATGAATAGAAACTATGTATAGCAATGATAACAAAACTTCCTATTGCTCAGTGTTCCATGACCTGGGCTTCTTTGCTTCTGACCCAGCAGGCAATGTGTCACAGGAAACTAATGTATGCATAAAGAGTCTACAGGAATTGTGGCATCTCAACTTACTCTATAGCACAGAAATCACCTCTGTGCTGAGAACGAGCACGAGGTTTCTGTGCCACTTAAGTCCTATTTTGAATTTTGTTTTCAGGTTTTCTTAAGGATATAGGAGAAGAGAGGGATGGAATTCATCTCTGAATACCATAGCAAATACTATGGTGCAGGATCTATCCAAAGCCTTATGGTAGCTAGTATAAACATCTGAACCTTGTTTTCACTTGAGCTTCCCTGGTGTTACCACTGGTGGAACTTCACTCACTGGTAAATTATAGATCCTAAAAGCCCTAATGTAGACACAACAGGTGCTTAATTTTTCCTACCCACTTATTGCATGTGGCTAAGTAACTTTAATCATGGGGCAGGACCTTATATAATTCTCCTCTGGAGAGGAAATAGGAGCCAGAGTAAGGGACATCCCTGCAGTGGGGTAGCTGATTTAGACACTGAGGTTATTTTTAATGTATTGGGTTAATTAGAGTGACAACATTTAGACTAGTACTCTTATTCAGTTTTCTTTTCCCCAAAGCGAAACCCTGATTTTTAGAGTCTTTACTGAGCCAAAATTATATAAAGGTAGCAGACTGCAAGTCAGTTTCCATTGCTAATATTGAATAAATAGGATGCAATCCTAATGGGCTGCTTCTTCCTAGGTGCTCTCAACAGGCCAGCAATCTGAGTTTCTAGACAGTGTGTAGCTCCCTGCTATGGTCAGACAAGGGGCTCCAACACAAAAAGCCACAGATTTGAGATGTGCAAGGTCTGTAGGCAATTGATGCTTGTTCTGCTGTTGTCCAATTGTCCATTAGAAAAATGTCAGCAGACTGTGTGAGCCTTACCCACCAACTTACTAACAGGAATGTATTTACTGTAGAGAGCTTAGCTAGAGAATAGTTCATGCAAATTATCTCTCTGTCCCACACCCATTGCTCTTGTACTCTGTATCTACAATCCTTCCATTCCCCGCTTCCTGCTGTGGGTTCTCATGCAGTCCCCCAAATTTATTTTTATTAGTAATGATAAATACTTATGCAGCACTAGGGCTGGAGTAGTCCCCCTACTTATCTCAATCTATACCTGTATGACCTTTTTAGGTGGTGACAGTGGCCTCAGGCTCAGTTTACGACAAGGAAACTAACAATTTCCATAAGAGTGGGGCAGAAATTCTCTACCCAGAAAGGGCCACAGGTATCCTTTCTCCCCTTATCTTTGGTAACTATCAATTCTGCAGCCTCTATCATCAAATGTTGGGGGGGGAAAGGAAAGAAGCCAGCTTGAATCTGTATTCACCTTTTTTTGTGAAAAACAGGTGTATAGAAATGGTTTCTTCTTCTCCCTGGTTGACTGACCTCCAGAACAGAGCTGTCATCCAGGGAGAGAGAGAGAGAATTTAAGAAGGAGCCTGAAGTTATTTTTCATACCCTGGCTTTATTATTTTCTTCACTAGTATATTTAGTTGTTGCATGATAGAGCCCAGTCAAACGTAAATAACTTTTTTATTATTCAGAGCTAATGTGAATTTTTCATGTGAGTTGCTAAGCGTGTTTGAAGGTGTGAGAACAGCAAGAAAATTTGTTAGTCACATATATGAAGAGAAGGTGTGTGAAGCAATATCTTTTGTTATACCAACTTCTGCTGGTGAAAGAGAAGTTTTCAAGCTTACACAGAGCTTCTTCCACACAGCTACAACAATGCTGCAGACAAAATATATGATGAGACAACTTAACTAGTGGTAGAAACATATTTGGTCTGATTCTCTTCTCAAGTGCCCCAGAGTAAATCAGGAATAACTCCACTGAAGTCAAAGGTGTGTTACTTTAATATCAATAAGAGTAGGATCAGACTCCCAATGAAATTCTCATTTTGGAAGTTAAAGACTGAGTGCTCTTTTAAGTAATGGTGCTAGCTGAGTCATCAGCAAACTAGAAGTTTGCTTGTTCTAACTAAGATGCAGGGGAAGTTGCAGGGATAATTGTGTATTGACACATACTGAGATACAGAAGCTAGAGGTTTTTTCAGCGGGTTGAACTATTATGGAGGTTATAATGCTGGAAGCCAATTAAGTCTCTATTTAAGGCTTATACTAGTGTCCACCCTGATTTATGTAGACCCATAGCTGTATTTGCAGGATTTTTGCATTTTTATTTTTTTCTGTTCAGTTCCCTAGTTGTTGTCTTTATTATCACAGCAACTAGGAGCCCTCGTCATGGACCAGGACACAATTGTGCTAAATGCCATACAAACATAAAACTAAAAGATGGCCCCTACCCCAAGGAGCTTACTACCTAGTGCAGACATGTCTACAGCAGCAGAAAAAAAAATGGTGCTAATCATTTTTTAATTTTCTAAATTATCCAAAATATATTTTTCATTATATCAGGTTATCAAAATGTTGAGGTTTAGAATCTCATGACTGGCTGATAGAGATGAATGCTGCTTGGTTCACAGGAAAGACTGGAATGTCAGCTTGCCTACAAAGCATGTTTCTAGTCACATAAGGCCCTTAAACTATCAGTCATAAAGGCCTATATTCAAGAAGATAGTTAAGCATATGACTAAATTAAAATACATGGGTAGATTCTCCTCCCTTGGCTTTTGGCCTGGAGCTTTCCCCAAAGATTTGAAAGACTGTGCACAGGATTCCCTTTGTCAGCAGAAGAGATTGCAACTCGTGGAAGATAAGCTTAGTGTTCTGGCTGAGCTTTTGACACTCCTCTCTGTCTCTCCAAAAATTCAGCATTGCTTTTTCTAAGCCTCTCACACTCCATCTCTTTGGAGACAAGTCTCTAGCTACAGAGGTTATAAAAAGCTGGTGATCTCTCCCAGCTTCCATTGGCTGCTTTCTGAAGAGGTGAGCTCTTGCTGCAACTAAAACCAATAATCCAGTCAGGAGTCTTTGGGGGCTGCTTTTATCCTCCCACCTCTTTCTCTGTCTTTGGTGGAAAAACTAGCAAGACTCTCAAACAAATGGTAAAACCTATGGGCTTTACATATATATTATGAATTAGAGCCAACAAGATTGTGTAAGCAAAAAGTATAGGTTTAATACACTCCCCTCATTCCTTGAGTATTCCACACATTATCAAACAGCTACATATTTTCTAGCTCTTTTTTTGATGAAATTTGCCAAAACAAATTAATGTGAAAAAAAATTCTCTGAACTCAAAAGGATCTGACAGAGGTTTAGTCTCTAATGTTGAATTTTTAATCTACCAATGCTAATACAAAAATGAATCAATAAAGGCCTTTTCTATAAACCACAAAGTTTGCTTTGGTCCTTCTTTCCTTTCTGGAATTATACCAGCAAAGATTTTTTTTTAACCAATGTTTTCTAAGATAATATGACATGCAGTGACTGGCTGCCAATTCTGATCCTTGTGTTTTTGTAGGAGAAAGAAAAGATAAGAATATCTTAGAGCAAACAAATTCAGCCTTAGCAATGAATTCATAAGCAGAATCTGCTGAGTGTTTATAAAGCACTCTGAGTGTACTACTTTGTGTCAAAAGATGAGATGATATAATGAAGTTATTCTTGAAATTAATCATAATTTGGATGTGGTATTAGTATTGATTTGGAAGTTGAACTACACAAGTATGTAAAGTGTTTTTCAATGCTGTAGTTACAGGTGCAGAGCAACTTGAAGAAGATGTTACTTTTAGTTAGAAGCCTAAATATGGATTTATGAGCTGAACTCTAGGCACCCAGGTTAGAAAACTTTGGTTTTATTTTATGTGGAGAGATTGACTGACTCACTCAGGCCATGATTGAGCCTGAGATAAGGAAATATCGTAAAAGCTTCAGCAATTAGATATCTTAAATATTTTAAAAATAATTGCCTCAAACACCATCCCCAAGTCCATCATTTGGTTTCTGGAACTTGAAAGCAGAACTTGTTAGCTGTCCATCACTGTGTGTGTGGGGGGGGTGGGGGTTGTCATAAAAGTTGCACTGGAGAGGGAAATCTGATCCATTCAAGACATTCAGCAGATACTGTAATTAGCCCTCGGATTACTGAGTTATAGAGAATACAAAGAGACTACTGGGTGGTTTCTGGACATATCTGAGGCAGTTAATCCTCAGTGGTGCACTGAGATGCCACAGGTTGATCTGCTGGCATGATCCATTCAATCGATGAAACAGCTCAGGAGGGTAAAAGTGGAGTTACGGACTCATCCATGTGCATCCCATCAGGTTCCTGTGAATTGCAGTTCCTTGTATCAGAAAAAAAATCTTCCCCTGATTGGAAAAAGCAGGCATGACAGCCCATAAGTATGTGATTCTATTCCTTTCTGGTATTAATGTCTTGTCATGTTCTATAGTGGGGAATCAGGGCTATGGAGGCAGGCAGGCAGCCAGCCAGTGGAGGCAGTCTCCTTTTAGTTATTGAGCCAGCAGCAGAAGATCTAATCATAATCAAAACAAAAATTTGGCAATGAAAGTTTCCTGCTCCATTGCCTTCAGGAAGTCAAGAGGCAGGCATAGCCTGTGGAGAAGTACGACTGCTAAAGAGAGGTAGGAGGACTGTAACGGGTCGACTCACCCCTGTGGCGCCTCCTGCTGGTGACTCTGGGGAATTAGCTCTTTCCAGCCCTGGAGCGCCCTCTCCCGGCCAGTGATCCACCTGTTTAATACGGGCCCCCCGTGTCCCTCCCTGGACCCTGGTGCCCTTTCACATGGGGTGCTGCCCCTTGGCAGTAACCCCTTTTTCTCTGGGTCTCCCCTCCTCCGGGAACCGTCACCCTACTATCCCCACTTCGCCTCAGTAGTGGCTACTGCCCAGTCTCTATCTAGCCCCCGTTCACTGGGGCAGACTGCAGTATCCAGTACTCATCATCGGCAAAGGGGGTTTGGACCTGCTGCCTTGGCCTACCCCTAGGTTGCCCCCTGCAACCCCCAGTATCTTTTGCCCTGTGCTAGGTCGCAGCCTGGGGATTTCTAGGCTGGAGCTCCCCAGCTCCTCAGCCTTTCCCCAGCCCTGCTTCACCCTAGGTACCTTGTCTCAGTTCCCTGCAGCCAGGCCCATCTCCCTCTAGAAACAGAGAGAGACTGTCTGGGCTCCTGGCTCATAGCCTTTTATAGGGGCCAGCTGTGGCCTGATTGGGGAAGTGGCTGCAGCTGGGCCACACCCCAATCAGCCCAGCTTTGAGAGCAGCAGCTCTCAAGCCCTGCCAAGCTGCTTTCAAACCGCAGAGCAGGGGTCCACCCTGCTACCGCTCTGCCTGGTCCTGTCCATGCTCTGGTACCGGCTCAACACCCTGGTCCCGGCCCCGGTGTTCCTGACCGACCTCCGGAGGGTGGTGCTGGAGTTCTTTTGGCCAGGACTGCACTGGGTCCCTGCAGGGGTACTCCACCTACCCCTGGAGGAGGGCGGGCAGGGCCTGAAGTGCCTCCGCACTCAGGTCCACGTCTTCTGCCTCCAGGCACTGCAGAGGCTCCTTTATGGTGCGGGTAGTCCGGCGTGGAGAGCCCTGGCGCACGCCTTCCTGCGCCGCTTCCGAGGGCTCTGATACGACCGGCAGCTCCTTTATCTCGATCCGAGGGGTCTTCCGCGAGACCTCTCCGGGCTGCCGGTCTTCTACCAGGACCTCCTCCAGACCTGGAAGCTGTTCTCTGCGACCAGGTCCGTGGCGGCCACCGAGGGGGCAGATCTCCTCGCGGAGCCCCTGCTACACAACCCCCAGCTCCGTGTGCAGGTGGCGGAGTCCCCCACAGTGCGCCAGAGGTTGGTCCTGGCGGAAGCTACCAGGGTCGGAGATCTCCTGGACTACGACCGGGGAGACTGGCTGGGTCCCCTGACGCTCGCTCGGCGGATGGGGCTCTCCAGACCATGTACTCCCCGGCGCGTACTTCAGGAGGTGAGGGCCGCTTTGCCGCCCGCTGCTCGGGCCTACCTCGACCGGGTCCTGCGTGAGGGCACGCCCCGCCCACCCCCTACCCCGAGCCCTTCGGACCTCTTCATCGGGCCCCTGCCCTGTAGGCCCGACCGGCCCCCCCCGCCCCTTCTCGGCAAGCCGGCTGCACGATCTGCAGCCGGTCCATTTTCGAACCGCGCCAAGGAAGCAGCTCTACGCGCTCGTGCTCCATACCGTTCACTTCCTCACCCTCGTGTCCCGCCCCGACACCAAGTGGCGGGACCTTTTGCCACCTGCGGAGGGTGAGGAGCCCCGGTGGGCCAGCCTGTACTCCACCCTGGTCCCGAGGCCCGCCGGGGATATCAGCTGGCGGCTCCTTCACGGGGCCGTGAGCACGGGCATGTACTTGGCGCGGTTCACCCCGTCCCAGACACCTGCCCCTTCTGCGGCGTGAGGGAGACCCTGGCGCATGTTTACCTAGAGTGCCCCAGGTTGCAGCCCCTATACCGGCTCCTCACCAATATTCTGTTACGTTTCTGGCTGCACTTTTCCCCTCACCACCTTATCCATGCACTCCCTATCCGTGGCCCCACAAAGTCGCGGGACCTCCTGGTCAACCTCCTCCTCGCCCTGGCTAAAAAGGCCATCCACGCGACCAGGGAGAGGAGGTTGGCCGACGGAGACTCCTGCGACTGTGGGGCTTGTTTCCGATCCTTAGTCCGTTCACGTCTCCGGGCGGAGTTCCTCTGGGCGGCGTCCGCTGGCTCCCTTGACGCCTTCGAGGAGCAGTGGGCGCTGTCCGGGGTTCTCTGCTCGGTGTCCCCGTCAGGCTCCCTTCTTATGACCCTTTGACCACACTCCTGTCCCTGTTCTTTTATTAGTTGTCCCCTGCAATTAGTGGGTTTCTGAGGCCCTGTGGAAGCTCCCCTTAGGCTGGGGGGGATCCGTTAGCATGGGGCGGGCTCTGCCCGCCCCGTTTCCCGGAAACCCAATAGATACAAGGACACATCTAAAAGAAGTACCTCCTCCATGTCACAGGCATTATTGGGAAGTGAAAAAAAAATCACTAAGGTGAGCCTGATTTGTAATGGTAGCTGTCTGCAAACACTTAGATGTGAATACCCTAGAACCCTTTCCTAATATGATTTTATGAGCTAGGTAAACACCCACTTGTGAAAAACAATGTGGCACTTTTCTCTTGAGTATGAAGCTCTATTTTCTATATGTGTAAATGGCTACTTCTGATTTACACATTACTGGATGACTAGCTCCAAAAAGGAGTGGATGCGGGAATGACAAAGAGGCAGTCACATGGATTTATGTGTTGGAGTTATACATTATTCATATAAGGAAAAGGTTTGAAAAAGGAACATGTATGATTAACTGCAACCAGAACAGCAGCAACTTGCAAGCTGACAATTTATATCAGTTTTATGCAGTTATTTACTATGCAGTTAGTACTGTCATTTACACAATAAGGGTTTTATTCTGTACCTAGCAACTGTCACATTGCATGGCATTTGTAACATCTTTAGCTATGTCTGTGATATGATTATGACACACAAAAACTGAATCAATTATTTTGCCCAAATGGAAGAGTCAGATAGTGCTAATCTTCTTGGCAAGTGACTAAACATATATAAACACGTTGTTTTACAGAGTAGTTCACATCTCACAGGCAACTTGATCATTGTGCACGTAGTTACTTTTTACAAACATAGTCAGCTGGACTATATTTCAGTTGAATTGTTAAATCAACATGTGTTTGATTGAAATTTACCTCCTGTGCAAAGGGTCAACACAATGTCTGTGTACCACTAAGCTGTATTTTGTGGGACTTAAGCAGTATATAGGCATTGTTTTCAGTGGGACTTAAGCATATACTGAAATGCTTTGCTGAATCAGGGCCTAAAAGAGAACAATTTTCTTTGTGAAAGACTTCTCAAAGGTAGTAAATAGTCATCTGAGGTTCTTTTAATGTATTTAGGCAACTGGAATGATCATTCATGATCTGGAGGATGTTGTGGACTGCAGGGCTGGCTTTAGGCGGATTCCCCCGATTCCCTGGAATCAGACCCCATGCCTAAGAGTGGCCCGCATCCATGCCTTAGGCACCTTTTTTAATTTTTTTTTTTTTTACATACCCAGTGGCTGTCCAGATCTTCGGTGGCACTTCAGCAGCGGGGGGTCCTTCACTCCCTCTGGGTCTTCAGCAGCATTTCGGCAGTGGGGGGTCCAGAACGAGTGAAGGACGGCGGCACTTCAGCGGCAAGGAGAAGACCCGGACCACCGCCGGCTATTCAAATCGGACCCCGCAGTTCCTAAAGCCGGCCCTGGTGGACTGCACTCTCAGCAAGTTTGCAGATGACACTAAACTGGGAGGGGTGGTAGATAAGCTGGAAGGTAAGTATAGGCTACAGAGGGACCTAGGCAAATTAGAGGATTGGGCCAAAAGAAACCTGATATGCTTCAACAAGGACAAGTGCAGAGTCCTGCACTTGGGATGGAAGAATCCCATGCACTGCTACAGACTAGGGACCGAATGGCTAGGCAGCAGTTCTGCAGAAAAAGACCTAGGGGTTACAGTGGACAAGAAGCTGGATATGAGTCAACAGTGTGCCCTTGTTGCCAAGAAGGCTAATGGCATTTTGGGCTGCATAAGTAGGGCATTGCCAGCAGATCCCCTCTATTCGACATGGGTGAGGCCTCATCTGGAGTACTGTGTCCAGGTTTGGGCCCCACACTACAAGAAGGATGTGGAAAAATTGGAAAGAGTCCAGTGGAGGGCAACAAAAATGATTAGGGGGCTGGAGCACATGACTTCTGAGGAGAGGCTGAGGGAACTGGGATTGTTTAGTCTGCAGAAGAGAAGAATGAGGGGGGATTTGATAGCTGCTTTCAACTACCTGAAAAGGGGTTCCAAAGAGGATGGATCTAGACTGTTCTCAGTGGTACCAGATGACAGAACAAGGAGTAATGGTCTCAAGTTGCAGTGGGGGAGGTTTAGGTTGGATATTAGGAAAAAACTTTTTCACTAGGAGAGTGGTGAAGCACTGGAATGGGTTACCTAGGGAGGTCGTGGAATCTCCTTCCTTAGAGGTTTGTAAGGCCCGGCTTGACAAAGCCCTGGCTGGGATGATTTAGTTGGGAATTGGTCCTGCTTTGAGCAGGGCGTTGGACTAGATGACTTCCTGAGGTCCCTTCCAACCCTGAGATTGTGTGACGCTTCTCAGGTTGTTAGATTTAATTAAATTTTGATTTTTTTTTTGGTCTTTTTTGGGTATATATTGGATCAGCTACAGCTGGTAATGCTTCTAATTTTTATCCAATATACTTCTATGGACTTGCATGGACCCTCAGCTGTTTCTGAAAAGTTTCAACATGGAGTTTTGATTTATTGAAAATATATTTGACGATTTGAGCATTTCTTGTACAGTGTTTTTTTTCCATCAGAGAAGATTTCCAAAAAAGTATAGGCCCAGATCATCAGAGGTATTTAGGCACCTAACTTACATTTATTTCAATGAAAGTTGGGTGTCTAAATACCTTGGGTGATGTGGGGCCTAATCCTGCAAATATTTACGCAGAAGTTAAATTTTACATACTGCAAGTAGAACAAATTACTTCAATGGGACTACTACTCACAGTATGTGAAGTTAAGCACATGTTTAAAACTTTGCAGGACTGGAACCTTAAAGATTCTTCACTTTTTAAAAAAAAAATACTGTGCACAATGGTCTCCAATTTTATCCCTAGAAATTGTTTATCAAATTATGCAATAAATCATTTTGCTCTCACACTTACTTGCAGATACAATTTAGCTAATTTAGATTTCTGTGATTTGCAGCAGCATTCAGGTACTTAGATGACTACAAATTCCAAGTTGCTCCACTATTGTGTCCCCAAAACACAACTGTTGTTGTTCTACAGTTTCATAAGCAGAACAAGGGGCTTAGTCCCTGATGCATTCACATGCATTAGTATAAAAAGGAGCTCAGATGTGCTTAATAGCGTGAGACTGGATCTTCCACTTCCTTCCAAATTGCATACAAATTGAGAAGAACATGAATAATGCCAATTTAGATGTAAGGGGAAAAAATCTAGAAGCAAAGACTATTTGTGTATCTTTTTAATTTGGTAAATCACGTCAAAACTCTTGACCAAAATAATGTAAAACTTTACATTTGTACCAACAGCTATAAATACAAGAATGATGTGAGGTAGTTGAGAGATGCACAAGATATTGTTCTAAATGTAGTCTACAACAATGAAAATAGTAATGGCAAAAGACAGTACTGTAAATATATATAATTGTCATCTTTGGTAATCCAGCATTTGCTAAGTTACTATGCGAGGGTAATTGATATTGGGTGTAATCCTGTCAAGTGCTGAACATCTTTTGTGAGGTGCTGAGCATCTTTAGCTTTCATTGCAGCCTGTTTTACAGAAGGCACTTTATTTTCAGTAAGGTTTTCTATCAGAAGGTATGCCCTGAATAATTAGAAGAAATCATCTCCATATGTATGTATTTATTCTGTCAAGAAACAGCTTAAGAATCTTTTTGATTTCCTTCTGAGACTCCAGAAAAGTAAACTTGGGCAGGAATTTTCCTTTTTGCCAAAGTTTTTATGGAAAAATAAATCCAGGGAGAGGCAAGCAGTTCAATAAACATGTCTACAAAGTAACCAGGCCCCAGGCTACTTCCTGTCTTTGTCTTCAAGAGTCTTTAGCCTTGTGAAGCCAACCTCAGTTAAGTTATTAGCTTTCCGGTGAACTAAAAAGCTAAAAGGAAAATTCAAGGGAGCTTGGATTGATGTGCTGAATGACCCCACTAACCAGGTTTATAGTGTAAGATTAAAAGAATTCGGGGCACACACATCCTTTTTTTTTTTTTTTTTAAATGACCTTTATAAAAGTGATTTGTTTTCTGCTCTGAGAAATTCACTGGCACTTCCTGGTTCACTTACTATATCCCAAAATGTAGCATGCTGTGACAGGACAGATATTAAATATCTCATAGGCCACTTTTCTGCAGTCACATACTTCCTCAAACTAAGAGGTGCCCATGAATTTCACAATGGGGGGGGCTATTTTTAAGAAGGTCAGTTTAAATGTAATTCTATGCTGAATAATCTATCTACACCGCTCTGTGGAAATACTAGTTGAACATTTTCAACTGGGTCACCTTAAACTAATTTTGGAAACAGTCCAATAGGCCTATTCGACTATTAGCTACTGGTTCTTCAATTGAGCAATAGAGGCCAGTAAAAGGCATAGGAAATAAGATGGAGTATAATACAGGCGGTTTCAACTATGGTCACTCCCTCAGTCCAATTAATAAGGATACTCATGACATGAAGTTGTGTCCAACTTAACTTTAATTTTAACTTCGCAGTTTGTTCTTTTAACTACATTTACTTTCAATCCCCTAATTTTCCAGTACTTTGCATCTTATCTTTGCTTCTAATTATTTTGTTCTAATATCATTTTTCTTGAAGTTTCAAAGTGTTTCATAAAGAGGAAGACCATTTCGAGAATAGGGTTTTTTCTCCCCAGAGGCCATACTAATATTGAATACTCAGTGTGAGCAGTATTATAACTCTTAGCTAGGAATTTCAAAATTGTAAACTGTACTTGAGGCTTGATCCAACAAATGCCTGGTGACTAATATTTGTTAACATAGCTATCCTAAATACAGTAAGATGTCCAGTTTAGCCTCACAAATTTTATCACCTATATTTTAATGGTTGTTTAGATGGTAAAGGGTTTCAGTCAGTACCAGCCACATCTGCTTGTGGACTGATGACCTAGACTCAAGATGCTCCAAATCCCATTACCAGCCTCCCTGATCTGTCTCTGTTCCTTCTGCAATGTGCTTTTGAAATAGATGACGATAAACCTATCAAAATTGTCTTGTCACCATTAAACAACCAGCATGAAGTTTTCATGTAGTTACAGGGTAATAATTAACTGTCATTCTCTGTGCTATTTATTTTAGGCAATTTTGCACACTTAGTATTTTGTAAACGTAAGTGTTACTGTATTTACAAAAAAACTATTCTTGTAATATTTGGAAGCTCCAGATAATTTAATAATAATTTAATGCAAGCAATGGAAAAAAATACCAGCAATTTACATGCACAGCTTCGTATACTTGTTTCTCAAACATGGAGTCAAAACTTGATGCATGAAAATTCAGCTATGCACAATGATAAATGATTTCTGCTACAAGTCCTTACTCTGTCGTTAAAGTCTTAACAGTCCAGTACTAAATATGAACTCCTTATCCATTTAGTGCTACAGATTTTAAACTGCTTCAACATGTCAATAATGCCACAGAGAGGTTAATTACAAAAGTCAGAAGTGTATATTTTTCCTTCAGTAAATACATTGTCTTCCCCTGAAGTTTCAAATTGATTTTTAGAATTTAACTTTTGAACTTGAAGAACTTACATGGCCTCAGCCCTGCTTATTTGAGCTTTCAGCTGCTCCACATTTCATTGTGTGCCATGCATTTAATTGGTTTTGATTTATTAATAATTTCCAAATGCAAATTGGAGATGTCAGGTTCTGGTGCCCTAGTCTAGTGTGCCCTAGGGCATGGAATTCTCTGTCCAATGATATTAGATCATAGTCACAGAAGTGGTTGTTTAAAAGCTTAGCCAAGTACTCATCTGATACCTCCAGCCTTTCAGGCAGCTCAAGTGAACTCTGAAGTGTCTTTGGACAATACCTTGAGACAATCCTTATAAAAGATGCTTTATAGATGTATGTTGAATTGTAAAATACTGAACCAATTTGTAAAACACCTTGATGATATTGTAAACCAGAATTAGGTTATTACCTTGATTACATTAGGAACCTGGTGTACATAAAGTAGGCACATCATGGTAAAGAATGATTTTTAACTTACATTTTATTAGAAGGAATGAGTTTGCCTGAAGGCTGGACAAAAATAATTAAAACTCAATTGAGGCAAAGTTATTCTAAAGCTGTTTTCTCTCTTCCACTGCTGAATTTCTGAAGTTAATACTTGACAGATTTTTGAAAACTATATTAAATGACATATATACCTCACATATGACATCCCCTTCACATCCACCCCCCCAAAAAGGAAATAAAATATGCGTTTTACTGGTAGAATTAAGATCCCTAGTTAACTTGAGTTTATTGATATCAAGTGTGAGTCTACACTAGGAATCTGCTGACATAGCGTTTAAAGAATAATGGGGATTTGTGATCTCTCTGGGGAATTACAGCAAAGGCACAATTTGAAATGGTGAAATAAAAATCTTCTGGTAAATTTTTCTTTAAACTTTTCTGAAGGTAAGTCATTGCCTGAATATCTTCCCATGAGGGCCAGGAGAGGTGAAGTTCTGTAAGCATAAAAGACTGATCAGTTCCTAAATATGCTATTTTTGTTTATATGATTCACCCCCTTTAGCATTCTATGTAACACAAGTGTCATGAGAAATAGATTATATTGGACTAGATTGTGACCCCCTGTTTAACATGGGGAAAGTAGGGAGGAATAATGCCCCATCAACTCACATGCAGCTGAATTGTTATATCTCGACTCTATGTGGGGGAGTGTAGGGGCTGCACCCTAGATGCATATAAGTAAGTGGTGAGGGGCAGCATCATGACTCCTCTTCCTATGGTTATCCATTCTTGGAACCAGCAAAGAAATAACCACAAATAAAGGGTGAACTACAGCAGCACTGAGGGTTGATGTATTGCTTCACTTTCTTGTGCACTTATATTCACACACACACACACACACACACACCCATTCATGCTGCAACATTTCCTTGTTGGTACCCGTCCTGGCCGCCTGTCTCAATGTATATCTTCACCAGGAGAATACCATGGTTCCATAAAAGATATTTGCTTCTTAGTGTGAGCGACAGCCAATGGCAAAACAATCTCACTCATTCCTTACATCAATTGCATGAATACAATTGGTAATGTAGAGCAATGCAGCTTTAAGCAAGCATCTAACATCACTGGGGATCTTCCACAGCTTGTGGCTTTGTAACAGCATAACAGGAAACTGTGCAGGCTGCACTTGAAAGAGCAAATAGGAGGGTGGCATATGGCTATACCTATGTGCTAGAAAGAGGAGGTATGCTGTATCCTTTTAAGGTCTGTAGCAACTTACACCTAACTAGTACAACAGAAAAACACAGGAAGAATCATGCCTGGTGTGGGTATAAGAAATAACATCTCCTGGTGCTGTCTTGCAGATGTGCATGTACCCACTACCCCTTACTTGCCCTATTAACATTACTGCAAGGTCATGTAAAAACATCTAGGAAGGCACAATCCTTGACTTAGAGATGGTAGGTTGTAAGCTCTCTATGTGGCATTATGGTAAACGTATGGGGGAAAAACACTAATATCTTGATACAGAACAAATGTACTAACATGTATTTTGCAACCATCCTTGGTATTAAGTCCTAAAAGGTTTTTAGTATATTTTAAAAGGAGTCCTTAATCGAGGAGGAAAGATAATTTTATTTTCAAGTAGATCTATTAATTTTTAGTAAGTGTTGGGGATATGAAAGATATCTGAGCCTGTTTTCAGTTGTAAATCCAGAGTAACTCCGCTGAGTTATGGAGTTACTTACTCTGCTGTAACAGATCAGAATCTGGACCAAGTGGCTATATCATCATCTTAGAGTCAGATTCTCAGCTGATGTAAATTGATACTGCTCCATTGACTTCAGACACCAACTGGCCCAAAGAATTCACAGGTGCATAAAAAAATGTAAATCCCAGCTAAATTTGTTCTTGTAGCGGATGATATTAACAATATAATCTAATGAGTTTAATCCCATAATGCTAGTATTTAATCATGTCATGTTCTGCTGTTCATTATATCCTATTGCTAGTTAATTTATGTCATGGAGTAATGAAAGTGTCAAGGTTAAAAATATATTAATGGCACATTCTAATGACTAATTTCTGGTCTTGGACTGAGCTTGTTTCCTCTGCAAAAAGGCAGAACATTCTCTCTCCTCTCAAAAGCTTTTATAATTTGGTAACCCTCAAATATAATGTTTGTTCTTCTTATCCTGTTGCTGGAAATCCATCCTGGTGCAGACAATCAGTGTGAGGTCTTCTAAACCACTCAGTCCACAATCATTCGCAAGGTGAATGGAATGTCTGAAGCAGAGTTGCACAGTGTATGTGCATGCATATGAGAGGGAATGCTCTGCAAGCAACTGCATGACACTTTCCCCTGGCTGATATGGAGGGCAGGTCAAGGGAGAGTCCAAAAGATCTACACAGATTCAGTTCCCTAACACCTACTGGAAGTAGCTTATGGTTATAGGTTACTAAACTGATTTTTTGATAGTTATTTTAGGGCCCACTAGTATTTGCATGCAATGTGGCTAAAATTGTATCTATTCCGTGCACACGCACACAGACACACACACATACAATATTGGGTGCTAGGGCTTGTGGGTAGCTATTGGTCTTAGTGAAGACAGTTGAGTTACAGCATGGGTCACTCTACACCATTGTCTGATGTACCTCAATGAGTGGTAAATTCTGCTGTGCTTTAAAGGTGCCTATAGGAGTGTGGAAGCTATCACTTGGTGCAGCATTAACCATGCAGAGCTGCATATGTTAATTGAAATGGACACCTCAATTACTGTTCCTGTTTACAAACATTTTGACAATTACACAACTAAGTAAGTAAACTAACTTACTCTTTTGCGGAACATCACTAGACAAATTGATTGAAAGAGAGAGGCTGTTTTCACTTTCCCAATGGAGTTCAAACGTGATCCAATAATGGTCCAGTCCTGTTCAGAGTCCTCAATTGCTATGGCCTTCAAAGAGAGTTGACAGTGCACGGTACCGCCTATGAGACCTTGCAGGGTTAGGCACTAAATGTCTGTTTATTGTAAGACATGTGAGGGTTAATAGCCTATTAATCTTTCTTGCTGTCTGATATAAAAAAAATCATGAAAGATCATTTCCGTTCTTGTCCTGTGTTGTAGGATTTGAATCTTTTTTTTATTTTTTATTTTTTTACCAACAGCTCCCTTTCTAACATTTTAGTCAACATGTTTTTGGCACAATTGAGGAAATAATCACTTAAACAACTTTTTTGGTTTTGCTCTTGTATGAACATAATATTGCCATGTTTATGCTACACATTATGTTGGTGGAAGGTTGCTGTAAATTGGGGTGTTGATGGGGTGAAGGTGCTTTGCATGGGGAATGGGGAAATTCAGAGGCTGCAGGGGAAGAGGGGGGAGATTGTGGTGTCAGGGATAGGAGGGGGAGCAGGATGGATGTGCTGCATGGGGACCAAGAAGGGGGTCCTACTTGCTCCATGGCCCAATCCCAGGTACCGTGATGGTCACTTTTACCTCCATGTATGTGCTCACTTTACAGGGAATATTTCCCACCCCTCTCTCATCATGATTCTGCCACCCCAGGCCACTTTATACAGGTGTAACAGCAAGAATATTATGAAATATAAAATGCCTTAGAGGTGTCAATACCCTTATCAAGTATATAAATTACCTGATCTGCTACTGGACTTTTCCTGGCTTCAAATTCTTCATTTTTGCATTAAACAGGAAAAACAATTACTGTCAGGGAACAAAGACTCCCTATCCTCTGTCACATCAAAGAGTTGCTCCTGATTAAATAAAATGATCTCCTTACATTTTTGTAGTTCCAGTACCATAATTTCTGCCTGGCCGTGCTACCTGTTCACTAATTATTTTCTTTCTGTCCTGTTCTTGAAGATGACTTACATATATGCTAGAGCTGCACATTGCTCAGCCAGGGAAAAAAATATGCAGTAGATCCTGGGATATACTGTCAAGCTGCTGTAATTACCACAGGATACAGCTTTTACTGTCTGAAAGAGACTACACCAGTTCCTAGGAATACTGCAAATTTATTTTCTCAGAATACACTGTTAATCACTTGGTTTCACTGCAGGAACATCAGACATAGCACAACCTACGGCACTGTCTGAGCATATCAGGTACATCTGAAAGAGCATTGCAATTTCTATTTCTGTGTAGTGGTTTTTAGCAATTGAACCAGCTGGAAATGGAATCTCTCATTTGTGGTACAAGCACTTACGAAAGTTGGGAAACTGCCATTGGCAATTGGAAGGATCGCCCTTCCCCATCATCCAACCCACCTCCTGTCCTAGATTGCAAATGTATCCTCCACTTTTCAGCAAGCCACTATCTTACTTCTGTGATCTGGGCTCTGGAGGAAGAGTTTGCTGCTGCTGCTTAATCATTATGAAATAACCAGTCAGGAGTGCATCCATTTCAGTGTCCTCATCGATAGGCTAGATAAGTAAGATTCTTCCATTTCATTTCTGTGAGCCAGATTTTGCCATTAAAAGCATATTCCACATCAGATAGGAATACACACTGTGCAACCCCTTAAGTGATTTTGTTCCCATCTGTAGCCCCATGAACATGCAGAATGCAAATATAACTGTCTTTTGTGAATGGGACACAACAGGAAAAGGGAGATTTTTTTTTACCTCAACAAATAAAGAGGAATTTGTGGGGAAAAAATGTTTTTGTGAAATTGGCAAGAAGAAAAAAATCACTAGATTTGCATCATGTACACAATAACAGTACTCTCTCTACCAGCAGTCCAGAACAGCTTCCATATTCCACTCTGCCTTGGATGATCCCTACTTTCCCTGTGCTTTGTTGTCACAATCAAGATCAAATGGCTGCATTTGTTTGTATTCCCTAGATTTGAAACTGTGGAGACTAGTGGCAAAGACAACCTCAGTGGAGGACAATCTGTTTTAGATGTAACTTTCTACCATCCTAGTCAAAGTCTTTTGATCTTTGGGGTATGATGTAAGACACTTATATTTTCTTGGGCTTTTGCACAACTTGGGGGTTGGTGAAAAACACAACCCACTCATCCTCAAGGAGATACTGATACTATTCAGTGTGTTTCCCACTTACTTTTATTATGGAAATGTGACCACTGTTTCAACCATCTCTGTTTAAATATTACATGAACCAGTTCCTTAGTGGGTGTAACCAACATAACTCCAGTGAAGCCAATTTAGGCTGTGACTATGAGTTGGCACTCTGAAGCCTTAGTTTGTGAAAAGGTTTAAATATACATTTTTATTTATAGAATTTTAAGTAACACTTTTTTCTTCTGAATTTAACAATTCAAATATTTCTTATTTTAAAAAATCTTGGGGCCCAATCTTGTAATTAGCCCATTAATCACATTAATTAGTCCTTTCTCACTCAGGTTCTTCCCCCATCAAATTAAATGGGACTACCTGCAGCGTAATTCATGAGTGGCTAGCTATAGCACTCATACAGTAATAACTGGGAATAACTTACATGCTGGAGGCTGTGTGTGAGCAGACCAGGAGTGGTTGCTCTCATGGTGAAGCAGTATAAAAGGCACCACAGACTGGGGAACTGGGGGGGTGGACACAGCTGTTCATCAGTCCAGATTGTGCCCTGAATAATGTCACAGATATCCAATGGATGAATTATCTGGAACTCTTAAATTTGAAGTAGATGAAGGGAAGTTATTTGGTAGAATTTAACCAATACAAAATACATTGTTATCCTTTTGATGTAATCCAGTATCAGTTTCAACAGCTTTACTGAAATACCAACTAACTGCAATGTGTTAACATCTCATTACATCATGAAAATATATCTGCAGGATCTTGATCATACAGTTCCCATAGTCTTCTACCATAAGTATATCTTATTTCCATACACACTGCATAAAAGCCAATTGTTTTCTCAGTTCACTGACTAAAACCCATTACCTCAGTCAATGAAAAGCATATAAATGTCAAGAATATAAGGAAAATACTATTCTATATGTCCCTACTACATAGGTAAATAACATTGTACCATAAGGCTTATAGGTTCTGTTTTCTGATAGTATTGCCATATATTCTATTATCTGTGTCTTTTGCACTTTTTGCTGCCTAACTTTTGCTCTGGAACACTGAGAATGAGAAAAGTGCAATGTACTTGTGTGGGGATAATTGGTTAGTTAGAGGTTAGAAAGAGTGACACTTGAGACTGTCTCAACAAAAAATCAACAGCCAAACCTAACTGTTTCTAATATTAGGACGAGTACTGAGGCAAGTATGTATTCTAGTTTCACTCTGAAATGATTTTCCCCTGCAGATGATATTACTCAAAATGAGTTTATAATGGAAGCACTAGCTCAACCTTGTCTAAGCATTGCTTCTGTTTCTCTATCACTTTAAAAGAGCTGTGAGGGGACAAGGGGGATGGCTGGGCTCCTCTGGATTCTGCTTTTCGTCTCCATAGGGGAAAACAGTGTAAGTTAGTACAGTCTGAGGGAGACCGTATTAACTTGTGCTGCTTTTCCCTCAGTGCTGTGGACCAGCCTGTAGATAGGGTTCCAGATGCAGCCATGGTAGGGGGAACTTCTGCAAGCACAACTTCTGGTGGTTCCATGCTGTCCTCATACCAGAAGGAGCAAACGGCTGAGAGCCAGAGAAGTGGCAAATGGCATTTAAGTACTGCTTGTTTGCAGATGTTAGGGGTTCCATGGTTCTGGTAGTGGAATGCATGGCTGAAAAGAAGATATCCATGCACCTTCTGGAGGAATGAAAAGGAAACTCTCTGATTTGCCTGATGTCAGCTATTTCTGCATGTTAGGAGATGGGAACCTGACTAAAACCCTCAGACTCTGTCCCTTCATATATAAAGCTGCTATATAATCAAACATAAAAATGGTCTGTCTCCTAAGACATGCACAAATATTTCCCAACTCCATGTGTTCTTACACATAAGAACATGCTTCATATTTCAGCTTCTGTTTTTCTCTTTTCACTGTTGACAAATGCCACTCAAAAACCAACAGATTTAGTTTGCCAAAAAAACCCTTGAGTTTAATGCCACATGAACAGATGAGTGCTGTATATTGTAGTTTAAGAATCTGAATATGTAGTCGGTTGATTGAATATTAAACTTTGCTATCACCACTACTATTATAGGTATTGAAAGGACTACATAGAACAGCCAGTTTCTGAAAACCTGGTGATCACATTTGGTAGACATACATTAGAACAAAGTTTTGGAATTCTCTAACTTTGCGGTATAAAATACATTCAAATGCATGCATCTTTCACAGTGCAAGAGAGCCAGAGATAATATCAACCAACTACTTCTCTACATTATTATTGGCAACCATATTTTGAACAGCTGGAGTGAGAAAACACTCAAGATTTTTGTTCTCTCCTGTGTTTCTGTCTGTCATCTTTTGTATTAACTGTAATCAGACAGACTGCTCACTGGAAGCAAAGAAAGAGAACACCCTTTAGTAGCAATATTTGGGGGATGGGACTTCTAAGCATTAGAGTTATCTTTTAAATGAATGTTGCAAGAGTTACTGATGCATCATAGAACACCTACTACAGAAATATGCACCTGACCCAAAGCTCATGTACAACTCCCATGGGCTCTGGATCAGGTCCTGAAATTGCTCTTGTGTTTCACCACCATCACCACCCCTCTATCTGGTCAATTGTCTTTTGCACCTGAAAAGGAGTAAAACTGGTTCGTTCTCCAATAGCAAAAATGTATACTATTACATGCTTGCCAGCACCTGTTCTTGGGGAGGGCAATTTACAAGGCCAGAAGAGATTTTGCCAGCATGGGAATATCCTTCTCTTTAGTGAATATCAAAAACACAGTCTTTAGCCTAGCTTGACTGTAACTGCAGTCAAGTATGTTAGCTGCCATCATTTTAGTACCTATTCAGCACACATCATCAGAGGCGCTGACAATGCTCACTGACAGCTAAGCAAGTCTAAATACTGAGCATGTAGAACAACTGACATTTCCAAAAGTGAACATTGAGACATTTCATCTAGATTTTGTTCTCTCCACTAAGTGCTGCTGTAGCAGATTCAAATGTCATATCTGACAGTGACAGAGATGACTGGCATATTTCTTGACAGTTTATGATGAGGGATAAAAACAAAAGAAGAAATCTGCTAGATTTACTCAATTCCTGTGACAACTTATTATTTGACTGAAAAGAATCAACTGGCTGGAACAAATAACCAGATAAACTTCAACGTGGACAAGAGCTCATATACGTGCCTATTCACACATTAAGAGCTACACTGTGAGAATTTTTTTTATTTCCTTAATAAAGTGTGAAATTCGCATTTACTGGCAAATAGCGTGAGTAAATGGGCCATGCGTGGTACTAAATGGGAACCACTGAGGATGGATTTTACCCTCTCGGCCCTCAGACCAAGCATAGTGCTGAAGCACATCGTCATCTTGGATGCTCTGCAAAGCCTTTATATTGGAATAGCAGGCTTAGCCCTTCCCTATCACTTGATCTGTATAATCCCATATATAGTGAACTCTCACTGACTCATCACCGTTTTCCTGCTACAATGGCTTCAGGGAGATGGAGTGAGTTAAGAGAGCCAGCAAAGGGGCCCTTATTACCAGTGGAATTCCTCTTATATTAAGGTTTTCCTATCTGGGCTAGTTGAGTTGGCTTAAGGGCCAGTTTACATTTCTGATGCGGCAATAGTGGGGAATCTGCCCCTCTAAATTCATTTTTGGGCTGTGTCCTGGTTCTAATGAGGAACAGTGGGAAAGCTCCTATTGGCTTCAGTGGAAACAGGATTTGGATCATTGCTCGCAAGTTTTAGTTTGAACACTGCTTTGGGATAAAAAGTTATATAAATGATATAGAGTAATCAAAACATTTTTGGTGGGGGGGATGTTTATTGCTATTTTGGGACATTTCTATTAAGATGTTACAATTATATTATCTTGATGTGTATAGGGACTAGCTTAATACAGAATTAATATTAAGCAATATATTGTATCTTGACCGCATATTGTTATTTCTCTCTTTTTCAAAATTATTTAAACACAACCTTACCGTGGTTGGGGATTGTGTGTATACATATAAAAATATTCGTATTTACTTTTTTGTTTTGGGGGAAGCTGAATGCTTTATTTGGGGAGAATGGGAAGAGTCTCGGAAGAATAGAAAGAAAGGGAAAGTAAGGGGACGAGGGGTATAATTCAGTGATTATCCTCTCTTTATATTCGTCTTGACTATCCTACAAGTATAGACATGGTAATCCTACATCAGGGCATATAAATAATTTCAATATTTCTATTGTATTGTTTTCCTGTACAAGGTTTACTATTAACTTGTATCTTTTTTGTGTGTGTGAATTTGTCTGGGACTGTTCTCCCAAAATTTAAGTCTTCTGTTATAAGATATTCTATTCATAATTTTCCAGTGGTCTACAGTAGGATTTCTTGTCTGGATCCACAAATTTAACATTCCTTTTTTGGCTAAAAAGAGCAAGAATGGAAGTAGCTTGCTTATTCCTGGTTTAACTACCAGGCTAACTCCCAATACATTTCTTTGAGTTCCGTTCAAGTTCTATCTCTAATTTTGTTTTTATTTCTTTCAAAAGGGTTTTCCATTTTTTCTATACTATCCAGCAGTCCCATATCATATGTACGAAAGAGGGCCTGTCTGTTTTGCATTTCACACAAGTATCTGGAGCAATATGATCTACTTTATTATAGAGAGATGGAGAAACATATATTTTATAAACTAAATAGTACTGAACTTGCACTGTTGATTATTATTACAGCCAGTATTTATCATCTGCATTATCTCATTCCATTCCATTACATATTTACAGCATGTACTTCATAACTTAATAGCTTTATGTGGCTTGTACTTTTAAAACATTCTCATATACATTCTAGATATAATCTTGATTGCTGACACTTCAAACCTGTGTATAAAATTTTCTAATACAGATATATTTGGTTCCTTTATTCTCTTTGCTTACTTTATACAGACTGTGTTGTTTTTAAAAAACTCATTGCACATTATTGTCCTTTCTTAAAATTTATCAGCAATTCCTGTTTTGTTTCGAGGGTGTCCATCTCTACCTAAGTCCTTCCAATTATCATAGTGAGATCTGGCCCAACATCTAAAATCTTCTTTATTCAGCACAGGTTTGAAGGCCTTTTTTTTTTTTAAATTGATATTACTGAGATCTCAGCTTTTTGGTTGGTCAAGTGCCTCACCTATGTACAATTAGTAAGAGCATTTTTAAGGAGTGGGTGATATTTCACTGGTGCCAAAATTTTGGGATGTGAACTTAGCAGAAAATTATATAATGAGATTGGGTTTGCCAGTTTCTGTTCCATCTGTATCCGTGATGGAGTCTCTCGACTAGAGCACTATTCTAGTATCTTTCTAATTTGTGCTGCCGTATAGTATCTCTTGAAGTCTGGAAGTGCCAGGCCTCCCATCTCAACTGGATTTTCCAGTCATTTTGTTTTGATTCTTGGTTTCTGATTTGACCTAATCTTTGAATAGCTTTTTAAAATGTCTAGAAGAAATTTTGGGGAGATGTAAAGGGAATCATGGAAAAAGGATATAAGACCCTGGGCAGGATATTCATTTTAAGCCAATGGCAATTATGTCCACCTTTCTAGGTCATTGTAAGTAATTTTCATTAATGACTCAATATTTAATTTAAACACTTCCCCCTCTTTAGATGATACATTAATGCTTAAATATCTAATTTTATTATCCTCTATTTTCAATAAGCATTTATCATTCACAGGGTATCTTTTGGAGCTGAGGAGTGTCTCTGATTTAGAGTAATTTAGTCTATATCCTGATTTCTGACCAAAACCTTCACTTATTTATTGTAATAGTGACCAACCTTCATATAATCTTATATACAATGCATAAAGATCATCAGCATGTAATGAAACTTTGTTTTCTATTCCAAATACACCTATTCCCTGAATTTCTTCAATGTCTCTGATCTTTTGTGCTAATGGTTCAATATTTAAATCAAATAAGGATGATAAGGGACACCCATGTCTCGTTCCCATGCATAACAGTATCTGCTCAGCCGTTGTGACATTTCCCCAAATTCATGCTATAGGACATTTGTAGACTATTTAAATCCACTTCTGAAAGTGTTCCTCAGAACCATATTCTCCAACATTCTAAATAAAAATGGGCATTCTACTGAGTTGAAAACCTTTTCTGCCTCCATAGTTAGAATGCAAGCCTCTTTATTAGAGATCTTGGAATGCCATACCACATGTAGTAGTTTTCTTTTCTTATATTATATTATTTAAATGGCTTCATCCTTTTTAAAAGCCATTGTGGGTTTGGTGCACTAATTTAGGCATTATTTTCTCTAATCTGAATGATAATATTTTAGTTGAAATCTTACTATTTATATGTATTAATGAGCTGGCCCTATAGGAAGCCAGATCTGGTAAGTCTTTATTTGGTTTAGGTATCAAAACTACATCTGCTTGCTAGAAGGTATTTGGTAAGCACTCTGTTGCCCAAGAAGACTGAAATTCATTTGCTTACTAGGGAATTACCTGTATTTTTAAACATTTTATAGAATTCAGAGCTGCATTGAACTGCTGAAGTCGTTCCAAAAATAATATTAAAAATGAGATGCCCTGGTCATTTAGGACATAAGGGTTACATACTGTAACAGGTTTACCCTCTGTGCATTGGGTCTGTTTTAATATGTTTACATTCTCATGTTACTTATTAGAATACACACTCCTCTCTCTTATGGGATCTGAAAAAGTTCTGTACATGTGATACCAATTCATTTTTAAGCTTAACTTCTTTTGTTTTGAGAAGTTTCTTAAAGCATTACCACTACTACCAACTCCTTTTTCAAAGGAGGAATTATATCTTTGTTGTTTGTTTGGTTTGTTTTATTGGGTGGCTTAGTGCCCTAACATTCTAGGAGCACCAAATTATTCCTGATTTCTTTTACCTATGTTTTTGTTCAAAATATTCAGTATTGTCAATACCATGTAGTACCTTCCCCACCCTCTTCTCTCCATAACCCTCAAATAGCTGTATCTATATGATATTTATGTAAAAGCTTCCCTGCATTTACATTCAATTTCATTACCGATTATAATATACCTTAAACCATATATTTCAAACATACTATTTTTCATTTTTCCATATACTTATTCATAAACTTTCCTAGCAACTGCTATGCCACTATTTTTTGAAAATTATTACTGATTTTTTTTCTAATAAACTTAACATACAAATCATTTTAAAGATTTTTCACTGGAACTGTATAACCATTTTGTTTTGTTACACTCAAAAGTCATCCTAATTCCCCTTCCAAAATGCCTATGGAGCACTTGATTAAATTGTACTTAACTTTATTCTAATTAGTCTCCATTTCTTCTTGGTCTCCTGTGTTTGGTTCTGGGACCGATTTCAGGAATATTTGTGCTTCTCCTGGTGTAAAAAAGCTGTGAGTTTGACCCACCTGGCATATTTCCCGGATTGCTAGGAATATCAATGCAAATCAAAGCTTTTTCCTATGGAGTTGTTTGTGGACTTCTCCAAATTCAGCCTTTTCCTCTCTATTTCTATAGAAGAGTCCTGTTCGAAGGAGACTCAGTTACCCTCCACTCTTATTTATTTCAAGTTCCTGGCTGTATCAATAATCAAAACTTGATTTCTCAAGCTGGGTAGCTATACTATGACAGGGCATGGTCTAGTCAAATTTCTTTTAAATTCATAGACTTTAAGGTTGTGCACAGAGTTACCCTATCTGGTATGTCTTTTCTCTTAATTTGATCTGATTTGACCAACTGACCCAAAGCTTTTGGAATCCATGCTTCAAAGTATTTTATGGGGGATTTGTCTCCATTCCCCTCTAGCAGTCCTTGAATCCCATTTTTTTTCTTCTTTTCTATATCGTCCAGTTTTTCAGTCAGTGTTTTGACTTGAAACTCCAGGGCCACAAGTCTCTCCTTTTGACTCTGCCTGTTCTACTCATTGATAATTCTAGAGTCCATGTCTGTAATGGCTATTATTAACTCATTTATTTGATTATACATTGTGTCCAGTTTGTCATTTAATTTTTCTTCCAACTTGCTGAATTGGGTTTCTAGCACCACAGTTAAATCGGCAGTAATCTGTGCCACTATTGTATTAGCCACCCCTATGACTGCTAAATTTACTTCTGACTCTGATTGCTTAATTTATATATTATCCTCTATTATTTTGCCCTCTTTCCTGCTTCTTTCTGCTTTTTTACAGAGTTGCCAGCTATAGTCCACGTTTCTGGGAAAGACACTAATAGTGAGGCCACCTGCTGTACCCCTCTGTCCTGCACTCTATTCTGGCACAGCCATTTCTCTCTGTGATCCTCTAAGGGGGCAGGGGAATGGACCTCCCAATCACTCCAGTCTTGAGTTTTCTGACAGAAGAACAGTGTATCTCCTGCTTCTGCAGAATCAGTGAGTTGAGGAAGAAGAAGTGGGAGAGACAGTCCTCAGGCTGCAATGCTGCTTCTTCTTGCAATCCACAGGGCAATATATGTGTGTGCATCTGTTCACTTCTTTTCTTGGCTTCCCAGCAAATGAAAAGAGTGTGGCTCCTGCTACTGTGTTTTCAGGGAAGTGGGGATGGGAAGCTGTAGCTGTTGACTGTGTATGTCCCAGTGGTGAGGCAGAGTGGCCTTTTCTTTACCTCCAACATGCTGACAGTGTAGTGGGTTGGGCATTTTGGGGCGGGGTGGGGGGAGAAGAGGCATCCAGCCTTCTCTGATCTTCTGTGCTCCTGCCTCTTCCACTCTATTTTCACTATTCCACAGCTCTCCTGGATTCCCACAGAGCTAATCAGAGGTACAGAGTCTGATTTGGAGGGCTTTGCTGAAAACTAGGGAAGATGTGAATGGGAGTTCACCAAATGAGCTTCCTCACTCTGCCATGACAGTCACATGACCTCTGAATCAAAACTTTTATTATGGGTAATGACACCTGGGGATAAGGTTGCCTGACACTTTTCATTATAAGATTCTCTTTTCAGTTGCTTATAACTTTTCCAGACCTTAAATATTTGGGTTGGAATTTTCCATGGTGCTGAAATGTTTTCGTTCAGCCAGCTCTCAGAATGAGGTTTGGGGAAAATACATGGTTTTGCTCATAATTTTTTAAAAATGAAGTTCTTATCATTTTGTTGGAATTTGCTAGTGCCTCTATGGTTTGGAGCAAAGACTTGACATTTGGTGGTGGGGGCTGGGAGACGGGGTTGACCTGGTGTCAGGAATGTGTCTTTTGCCATCACTGTGAAAAACACTCAAATTTGGCCAATTATGACCCTCAGAAAAATCTTTCAGGGCTTGTCTGTTTGAAGCCTTGATGTGTGGCAAGCTAGGGTAGAAATCTATTCTGCACTAACCTGCTGTGTAGTAACTGTTCATGTGCCATGCAGTAAAAGTTCCCTAGTGCATATTGATGTAACAAGGTAGATCAATGTGCATTAAAGAACTTTAGTGCACAGTAGCAGGGTGCTCATGGGCAGGCTAATGTGGGATAGACTCACACCCAAGTTTGCTGAACATTAACTGTTGCCTATACAAATCCTCAGATTGCACATACTTGGTTGACACTTTAGCTGCCATACTCTTAAATTTGGGGCTGAAGTACAGTAGCAGGAGCAACCTTAATTTAGTATTGTGTAACTTTTGAGTGCTTGACTGCAAATGTAACCACCTTTTAATGTAGTGGGTTTTTTCATGCAAAACTATATATACTATCACTAACAAAGAAGCTATTAATGCCAACTCTCTTCTCCTTTATATATCTTGTTGAATATTTTATTCTTTTAATTCTTCTATTCCATGTCTTTCTTGCCACAGCTATGTTGGTCTGATTTCTGTCATACTCAAACTTTGCGTGCCCAAAAATAGGCAGCATTTTCTAGTTTACCATGCTTGCATTATGACACATGTTCTGCTGAGTTTTGGAGGAATTGTTGCTGCTTCCTGCTAGAAAACTTATTGCATTCTTTATTTCTGGGCTCAAAACCCATTCTCTTTCCAAATGAGCCATTGGGTGAGGAGAATACCTTGTAGGACACTTCCAGCCTAAATAAGCTACACAGCTGTGTAGCTGACCATTCTGGGAAGGAGGAAGAAGGGAACTGAGGTGAAAATGAACAAAAAGGGCCAGAAATTTTACAGCTAGAATGAAAATTATTCTGCAGCTTTTAGAACTTCAATTCGTGGGGCCAGATTTTTATCTCACTTACTCCAGTGTGGTTACTTGAAATTTACAACAGTGTAATTTAGATCAGAATCTAAACATAAGTCTAAACAAGAGAAATAGCTTTTGCATACCAAAGAAAATTGTTTACTTTAGGAGAGCAAAGTTGAATAATGTAAAAGGATGTTTACTACAATAGGAAGTATTAAAAACAGATCAGAGATGCACATTGCTACCAGGAAATGCAAAATATATGGCTATTCACAAATTAATCTGCTAACATTTAATTACACAAACAAGCCCATTCATACTGAAGCCACTGCTTCACAGCCTAATGAATCTGACAGTGACTCAGATACCTATTATACTATGTGTTAGGGTTAGCTGCTTTTTGCCCCTGCTTTCATCTTTGTCCTACATTAGAACTCTCCAACACATATCTACCTTTTCTATACACTACCATAAAGAACTCAGGGTCAGAAAAAGGCATTAATTTAGGATCATATCACATGTTAGCAAGGTCATGATTGACACTAGCAACAACAACAAAAATCCCCATTGTCTGACTTTTTCTGGATAGCAGGATATTAGCAACCTAAGAAATTTTCATTGTTTACAAAGTACAGACTTTGTTTGTTTTCAAGAGAAGCTGTTAAAACCAATGTGATTTTTTTTATTTATGGATTAAAAATTATTCACAAAATTCAAATGCATTTGCACGTTGGTGAAACATTCAGTTGTACTAGTCTTTTTGCAATATCTCCTAGAGGCCATAAGTCAAGGCTAAAAGCCTTATTGTGCTAGGTGACATCACGACAAAATGAGGGCCCCTGCACCAAAGTAATCCTAAAGTTTTCAAAATCTTGAGAACTAATTGAAATGGTAGAAGCCAGAGATTTACTATTGTGTGGAAGCACAATAGAGAGTTAACCTAAAAAACAGAAAACTGTGGAAAGGGGCATTGGTATGGGACGTGGCTGAGGCAGTAAATATTAGAAAGGTATCTGAATGAGGAGGAAGGGTACTTTTGTGGTGAAGGCACTGGACTGGGAAGCAGGAGATCTCAGTTCAATTCAATGGGCTTTCTGTGACACCTTGGGCAAGTCACTTAATTGCTGAGCCATGGTTCTCCACCTTTAAATTGGATACTAATACTTTTTGCAATATGTTATCAGTCTTGTGTATTCAAATTGTAAGCTCCGTAGGCCAAGGATTGTCTCTCACCATATGCATGGACAGTGCCTAGCACGATGGGGCTTCTAATGGTATGTCAACACAGCAAAAAACCCTCAGTGGCTGCAAGTCTTAGAGCCTGGGTCTACAGATTCGGTGTTGTGGGGCTTGTGCAAAGGTGCTAAAAGCAGCCATGTAGACATTCAGGCTTGGGCTGGCCTGGGCTCTGAAACTCAGGAAGGGGAGTGAGTTTCAGAGCCCAAGCCCCAGTTCAAGCCCAAACATCTGCACAACTATTTCTAGCACCGTAGCACAAACTCCAGTCTGTATATTAGGGCTCTGAGACTCGCTTTCGTGGGCTTGTTTTGACATATAGACATACCCAAAGACACAGTTGTGTATGCTTAATTAATAATAAAGAATAGGAATATAAATGTGTGGCATGCAACATTACACTAGATACTGTTTCCAAGAACCTGTTGGAAACCAGTTGTGATGCAAAAGCTTTCATGAAAAATAAGTTTAAAGGAAAAGGCAATATTATAACTTCAAAATTATTTGGCTTTTTGAATCTTAAATGTGCTTTTGTGATCCGTGAAGTTCATGAACTAATAAATACATTTTAATCACATCTTTTCTGGCTTTCCTAAAAATTCTTGTTAAGTCTCTTCACATTTCTGAGTAAGCTATACAAAGACATACAGAGCTAGATGCTATTTCCCTGCCATGACTTAACGCTGCATTGTGTGTTTGAAGTAAAAGTGTGACAAACAGGGTTGAAAACTAGAGTTCTTCTGAATAGCAGTGTTTTTTGTTCTTTTCTTTATGGAGGCTTAGAAGGTCTCTAGTTCAAGCACATACTCTCTTATCATAACAGTTGATGTTCATTTATATGTCTAAATGGCAACAGCTATGTCATCCTATTACATTCATGAATCTTGTACTGTATCGCCAGGAAGGTTCGCAGAGTCTGAGGAAAATGTTAGCTAAACATAACTCTAGACTCACTCCTTGGGCATAGACTATCTGTTTGGTACCCCTTCTCAGAATGGGGACCCTATGGTTTTGCTGCCCTCCAATCACTCTTTAGACAGCATAAGAAATATACAAAATAAGAAATGTCTGTACCCAATTTGGTGCCTCACTTTCCTCACCGCTCTTGTTTGTTCATTGGGATGTAGTCAGTGTCCTTTCAGGGTTCCAGGCCCCTTCTCCTGGACTAGACTCCTCCAGCTTAGGTGTCTCTTCTAGATCACGGAGTCCACTCTGACTCCTGTAACCAGATTCCTTCTGCTTTAGCTAGTCCAGCAGTCAAACGGCTCCCTCTAGCTCAGAAAATTGTGCTCCTTTATGTGTTTCCTGAATCCCACAGTGTGTTGTTTTAAAAGCTAGCACTAACATCTTGGTCCTTTTTGTTCATTATCCTGCTTTTGTTTTGTTTCCATTCTCCATCAACCTGCAGACAAGCTGGAGAGAAGTGGTTTCATTTAGGCTGCAGTGATTGCATTGTTAGGACAAGGCAAATCAGTTGTTGACAGCCCTTAAAGACTGTGCTATTCAAAGGCAGACACCCAGGCACTATCCCCCTATTTAACCCCATCAGTATAATGCAAAAAAATAGCATGACAGACCTCAGGCATAAACACACAGAGTGTATAATATCAAACATAAGTCATACATTTTATCTAGTTAAGTACCCCGTCACACTGCGTAATAGTTAAACAGATCTCAAAAGGTTTGTCCATTCAAATTTGAGTAAGCACTCAATGATTCAATTGCTTATTTCCAGTGATTTTTAGCCTCTTTGGTGTACAGTTTAGGGTATTCTATTGAAAAGAAGCAGCAAAGAGTCTTGTGGCACCTTATAGACTAACAGACGTTTTGGAGCATGAGCTTTCATGGGTGAATACCCACTTCGTCGGATGCATCCAACGAAGTGGGTATTCACCCACGAAAGCTCATGCTCCAAAACGTCTGTTAGTCTATAAGGTGCCACAAGACTCTTTGCTGCTTTTACAGATCCAGACTAACACGGCTACCCCTCTGATACTATTTAAAAGAACAGGCTCCTTCAAGAGATCAACTGTGAAGAAGATATCATTGACCAGATTCATCTCTCAATTATACTGCTCTAAATTTGGAAGAACATCATTGTTACTCAAAATCTTCTTCTTCCTGATGTAAATGTAGAGCAACAGCTATAATTTTAGATTTAGATGGTTAAGCCAGCATCTGGACTAGCAGAGTATATTGCTGTGATGACTTTCATATTTGTGAATCGGGCATGGAGTTGTTATATGTTCCATGTTCTGTTCTGACCACAGTCGCATACTGGAGAGTCTTTAGTTTTCCATTTGTGCAACAAGAATCCACATCTGTTATGGTTTGCACGGATGGTTTAGGGTTGCCCATGAGGTTTGTGGGAGATCGAAGCCACGGATCTTCTGCATTGGGTTTTTCACTAAATGTATGTTTGTGTCTTCTTGTGAACTCCATTTGGCTTTCCAAGCTTCATCATGATTGAAGTTGCATTGTTGAAGGTTAAATCTGTGGGCCCAAAAGGGGCTTATGCAACTTCAAGTGGTGGTGAGGGATGTTGTTAAGGTCTTGGTGGATGGGAAGGCACTCATTTTCCATGATCCTCTGAATTCTGAAACGGTTGCAGCATGGCGATGAATGGATGGGGCAGCAATGGGTGACAGCATTGGCAGACAAGATGTTGGGGTCGACTTGAGGATTCCAGTGATGCAACACATAGCAGTGCTCAGTTGGACACCAACAAGTTGAGTATGGCTACTTCTGGTCCATCCTGGTGCACAGTACTCTACTATGGAGTACACAAGGGCCATTGCTGATGTCTGTAATGCTGACTCTCCCCAGCTTGTGCTTGCTAGTTTCTGGACCACATTGATCCTTGTCTTTGTCTTGGCAGCTACCTTCTTCAGATGGTCCTGGAAGGTTAGTGTGCGATCCAGCTTCACTCTGAGATAGATCAAAATGGGGTCATGTTACACAGTGTTGTCACAGAAGGTCACTTTCAGGATGCACTTAGCATTCTTGTTATCAAGATGGAATGCAGTGACTCTTGTTTTTTGTGAGGATTTGGCTTGAGCTTCCATTTCTGGAAATATTCCTCCAAGTGACCAGCAGTGACTGGGATCATAATCTGGAATAGCTACTTACTGTATTTATGGTCCCAGGCAAATGCTGAACCTTCAGTCACATGCAAGTGTAGTTATAATAAAAGCACAACTACTTAATCAAACTTTAACAAACACATTTGTATTAGTTTCCTGTTGAGCAAAGGTTACCATTTTATTGGTTCACTGCAGACTCACTCAAAAATTAGTTCCAGGTAATGAACTATGTTATATACTGGAACATGCACATTTTAGTATTTAGGAATAGATTCTCACCTAGCATAAGTCAGCATGTCTCCATTGGCTTCATTGGGTGCATATTGATCTACACTAGTTTAAGATCTGGCCCTTAATTTTCTTATAACAGATACCAGCTGACTTATACATTATATCAGCTTTATTCAACTGCTCTTTAATCTGATTCACCACTAAGTGACAGTCTCCAAAACATGTATTATTAAATATTTATAAGCCTCCTGAGGCCACAATCGGGATTAGGTCCTTATGGTGTCATATGCTAATTAGAATGATTTTGTCCTTTTCATGTGTTAATAAATATTTTACTTGTAGCATAATATTAATACCATGAAGTATACTTGTCAATTACATGATACAATTAATTCTGGGCCAATCTGAAAAAGGCTTTGAGGGCTAGTGGAGAAAAATATCTTAAGTTTTGGATGTTTAAAGTGTTTTGATTGGAGTAACTAAATTGTCCAAAACATGGCTTTGTGGTTTTTTTCACACACAAGCAATTGCATGCTCACTCAAATGGTTTTGCATAATGTAAGTTTTATTACTTATGCCAACAAAAAATAAAATGTTTGTATATGTAAAGTTCTGTGCTAACAAATGAAGACCCTGCTCATATTTGTGTGTGTGTGTTAGTTTCCCAACAAGAACTAATTAAAAAAAGAAAAATAAATAATAGTTGATTAGATGCTAATATTTGCTGTAAAGAAACTGAAAAACAGAAGGCTAAAGTGTAGCCTCTTTCTTACATACCAGGAAAAAATCATGCCCTTAGACAAAACAATTCAGACCCCCCCACCCCTAAGTTTAAAGGTGTAATTGTAAAGAAAAAAAGACTAGGTCTGATGGCATTTATTTTGGCTAATATGAATTACTTTAATAGTTGGTGTAGTCAGAGAAATAATTGCATTGTTTCTAAAGCTTGCATCAATCAAGCTTTTATTTATGCTGTTAACTCTGGTGTCTACTTAAAACTTCTGCTGTCAATTGCTACAATTTAACTTGGGAACATGAGCTAAATGTTGATAGGGCCATCTCAGAGTCATGAAAGTGTTTTAAGTCTGTGGATGATGGAATTAACATTATGACTTGAATAAATTCAATTATGAAATCACATAATGGATGTTATGCTACAAGATGACAGAAAAGTGATATATAATGAATCCTGTTAGTATCAGACTTGCCCTGAAATGGTTGAGTAAAATATGCTGTCATCTATATGCCAGAGTTTCTGTTAATGCTGTTTAGTATTAACAGCTACTCATTTTAAGAGATGCTTTATATTACTGACATTTTTATTATATGAAAGACAATTTATTTTTAAAAAGGCAAACTTAAAGCAACAGCTTCTCTGAATATAGTACAACACATTCTTTATACATAAAGAGTAACTATTAACGACCTTAAAGGAAAAAAAACTGGCTTAAAAATAATAATGATATTATAAAATGTTGGATCCATTTTGTGTTTCCTGATTTGAGCTTCCATAGAACACCTGAGTCACATTTAAAAACTTTTTTTTTTAATTTTATTTTAAATGAGGGCTGGGTTTCTCATGTAGTCATATTAATCTAGGAGCTGAGCTTTTAGATAAAAATAGTGAGATTTGAAATAAAATTTGCAAGAGTTGGCAACACTGAATTGAAAACACTTATCATTTAGTTCCAGACATGTATTTATTCCAGACATTTCTTACTACTTATTCCTGTAATGCTGAGTGTTGAAACAGCTAACCCTCTGGTATAATTAGTTAAGGCTTACTTCTCCAAGTACTGGAATGGAAATTTTTTGAAATTCCACCCATCAATATTAACCTTGTCTACTGTCTTTCATAAATATTTAGAGGCATTTGTTTTCAGCATCCCTGAATATTTGCTGGAACTGGGAATCCAAGTACAACAACACACTAGCTCAAGAATTCTCAACATGGGGTTTGCAAACAGGTATCAACAACCACTCTACCCTTCCCATATTGTTATATGGGGAGAGCATTCCCAGCTAGATTGAAAGATTATGATATGGGGAAGTTTGAGGCCAAGGTCAAAGTTGTATAAAGGAAAAACTGAACTATTTATGGTTGTTGTAGTTCTGAGTCCTGAGACCATTATTATTTTCCAAGGGGAAAACTCAGTTGTGGGTTTTCAAGGACTGGCACCTACCAGAGCCCCAGGTTGGCATTGGGGTGATCTGTTAAGGTTTTTTGCATGCATGTAGGTTTTTATTGTTTTTAATATGTTTTCTCTGTAAAGTTTTCACCTTAAGAAAAAATGTGCTTGCTTGAAAGAGCCGTGGGACATTGTGCCTTAGAAGTTAAATCAAAGCATGGATGCTGGTCTGTTTAGGCAGTCTTGCATGCTTGGAATAACACAGTGCAGTCACATAATTGTACAGACTGAAAAAATCCAGTCAGGAGGGAGAAAGAGACATGTGTCTCTTTCCCACACAAGAGAGGTAATGACTGAGGATCCAGGACCAAGAGAGGGTGCCATTGGTGTGACACGGACGGGGAATAGAGGTGCAGTTGCCCTGACCTGTAACACATGGTATGGGGAAGTTTGAAATCACTGCACTTGCTCATGGCAAACATAAGGCATGACTTCCCTCAGCAAATAGTCAGTCAAAACCTATTACAGCACATCCAGTGGCTAAGGTGGGAGAGCGGGAGTAAGGAGCTCTGGCCTCTGTTCTTGTAAAATTATACCTGCTTTACTGAGGTATAGAAAGGCGTAAAGTACATTAAAATACATCATAAAGTGCCTGAGATCCTCAGATTAAAAGCATTATAGAAGTGCAAAGCATGAGAATCAAATTCATGGGATTTCTGAAAATCTCTAAAGTTTTAGGTTATTCCTACACCCAGTCAAGTAAAAAGACACTTTTTTGTGCTATATCCTCCCTCCGCTCATATGCGCTGTCAGCAATATCAGAAGCCTCTAGAGCAGGGAGGTTGTCTAAGAATAAAGCACGCATGTATTCAATATTCAGTAACTGATTCATGTTTACGGTATTCTTATCTTATGTCCTCTGGGATAAAATCACATTAATTGAAGTCAGTCAGGAGGCGATGCAATGGTTGGGCTCAGTGCCGAAAGCATTACTGCTACTTCAGATGGTCCCCCACTCCTGCAGTGCATCTGTCTACACCTCCATATATCAGTCAAAATAGTTAAATGCCTACATTGAATACAGAGCCATTCTAAGGTCACAGGATATCAGAATTAATTGGTGGCAAAAGCTGAAGATAAAAATATTCATTGACCCATTAGTTAACTATTCATCCAAGAAAAACAGAATAACAGTGGAAATCAACATTTCACTCACCCCACTGCACCTTTCTTCCCCCTACCCCTCAATGTCAAATTCAGCAAGGTAGTTAGGCACAATGAGTAATTTTAATCATTGACTCCTAAATTGGAGGCTTTGAGATCAGAATTTTAACATAGAGATAGATTTTTATCCGTAAATGTCAATTTCACTGTACACACAAACTGATGATGAAATATTTTCATCCGTAATAATAAAAATATATAGCTAGGCAAAGTAATAAAAATGCTGTTTGAGAACATAATTACATCTTGACTTAGCTATTTACTTTGTGTATTTTGACAAATGATGTTACCAATTTGTGGTTTAACTGTTATAAAACTTTAACTTTTTGAATCCGTGTCTACTGTCATAAAATAATTGACTGACTTGCTCATAATTTCCTGCAGCTGTCAAAATTTAAATCTCTAATATAAATGCTTAAAAATAAATGTCTATATTATGCACTGAAATTAAATAAAAACAAATCACATTTTGCCAAGCTTAAGCATAGGAGAATCTCATCTCTTACTATTCAAATGAATGTCTGACTGCCTTGGTCCTTTTTTTTTTTTTGATTCAGTCCTGTAGATGCTCTGTAGCCACTTCTCACTGCTAGAAAACATGCATGACTCTTTTTCACTGAGTTTTTCAGGTTACAAGAAGGAAATCTCCAATTCCTCATCCTGAAATGCAGGCTTCAGTAGGAGAATTTGCTATTCACTTTCCATAAGACATCCCAGGAAGATTTGCAGGTCAATATTTGTACCATGTACTTTTGTGCTATGTTCTCTCAGGCTGTTAAATGACTCTTGTCCTTGTCATGCAAATTCTGATCTCAAAGGTGTACTCCCAATCCTAATTAGATCTTCATCCACATGGGTCCCAAGGATCTGTTTCTTCAGAAAGGCAGTGACATCATTTATGGCCAGGATAAGATAGTCCTGAAATGTAAGAAAAGGCAAAGAATAAATTGTTCATGAATTCTTGGAAACCAAGTGGATAAGGTCTTGGAGGCTACCCCAGCATCTAGGACTAACCAATATAATTAATAAGATGGGATCTTCTATGGGTACATCTACACTGCATCTGGGAGTGAGCCTGAGTGAATCTGACTACAGGAAGGTAATGAGGTGAGGCAGGGGTGGGAGTTTGGGGAAAGGGGTGGAGTGGGGGCAGAGCCTGGGGCTGCGTGGGGGTTGAGCACTCCTGGGGAAAGGAAAAAGCTGGTACCTGTGGCGCTTGCCTATTCTTCCACTCCTGAAAGCATGAAATTAATATATTATATTTTTTTCTCCCATTTAAAAGGACAAGCAGCTCAAATATTTAACACTGAGATATACTGACATTTTTTTAGGAGGTCACAATGGAAAAATTTATTCCAACCACACTTTGATATAGCTACAGCACTAGAGGAAGTCTGAAGCCTCAGGCTGGGCCAGGATCAGCCAAAGCTATTTAAGATGTTGGAACATTTCTTATTTTAACATTGTACTTTGAATTTTTTGCCTTGTTCCATTACTTTGTCCAGGAGGAGTTTTTAAAATATGCACCCACTCATGTCACCAAAGCCAAAGTTGAAGGACAAATGTCCTTAACAGAGAGAGTCTTTGACTGAGGCACTTTTTAAAGAAAACATCCTTCAATTCATCATCCTTAATATGTATGAAAAAGGAAATAGTTTATGCAAATAAAGTGGTGAGTTTAAACATTTGTAACTTTAATTATTTTCAAAGGCATAGATAGTAGTTAGGTGCTGAGCTATCATTGGAAGTCAATGACAGCCAGGTTCCTAACTCTCTGGTGCCATGGCCTCAGGTACAGTGTCTCAGTTTCCCTCCCCCATCTGTCTTACACAGGCTTATAGGCCACTGTAATGCCTTTGATCTTTCATTCCAGAGCCATAATTCCACTCTTTCCATACTAGAAGCACATTTCCCAACTGACCACAATAGTGTTCCAGGCCCACTCTAGGCTCAGTAGTCCTTTGTTAGCCTTTCCAGGCCTCTCCAGATCAGCTCGGTGAACTGTCCACAGGCCACATATCTGTCCAGTCGTCCTGAGCTCTGTTTCGTTTCCTTGTCTAATTTACTTCAATGCTGCAGGATATTTCTATACCACTTCACCAAGCCCTGTCCTCACTGGGGAAGAAGATGTGGTAACTCAAATTAACTAATTCAAGGTAAATTCTAGTGAAGACAAGGCAGTTTGTCATTTTCACACAAGTTAGCAGGTTTAGTTAAAGACTGACAGTCTTCACAGCCAGTAAGGTGTGTTTTTATTATAGCATGGTAGCTAATATGCATTTGTATGTAAAAACTATCAAACTGCCTCATCAGCACTAGCATTTTACCTCATCTTTGTTAACTTGCATTAGCTAACAAGTTAAGCATGTGCTTTTTATCCCCTAATGAAAACAAGATCTGTGTGACATGTGGGGGATTAAGTCCCTCCTCTACCATAGGATTTCCAGTCCTGGTCCCCACCCCTCTTTGCTCACAGAAACCCTGTTTCTGTTTTTACAATAACCTCTTCTTTGAAACCCCTCATGGAGTACAGTCCTCCCCAGCTCTCCTGGGGACTAGTCATCCTCCAGGTCTGACTAATCTCTGGGGAACTAATGGGGAGCAATTCTCACAACCATTCTATCCCTTCAGGTCTCTCTTTGAGCCAAGGCTTGTCTTATGTCTGACTCATATAGTTCTGTAGGTCACATGGCTATCACTTGAACTGCACCACATGCCCGTTACTTGGCCATATGCTCCACCCAGAACACCATTGCCTTTAAGGACCAGACCCAGCATCACTCAATCTAGTGGCACCTGTTTTTAAAGGATTCAGTTTGCTCTGCTACAGTTCGATGTGTGCCTTTGAAAGTTTTTCCCTTAATTGGTTTTCTGAATTCTTTTTTTTTCTATCTGAAAGTGGATTATCAAATAACCTAAGTCAGAAGTTTTTACTTTTGTCTATTTTTGTTATAAGCACAAGTATTTCATTTGGACCATGTGGCATATCCTAGCAGTAAGCTCTGTTTAAGAACCTAGATAGGTAGATGATAGATATACCTACAGCACATGAAGGGGTTCCTCCCCTTGTTATGTAGGTCAAAAATAGCTGCAATGATTATTCTCAGAATTTAAAATAAAAAAGTCTGGGCCAAGACCAAACATGGAAAATTTGATACTCAGTGGAATTTTCTTGAGAAACTGAACAGGAGTGTTATAATGGAAGTTGGAACTCAGCCTACCTGTTCAGTACCCACGATCACAATAATTCTTCTGTTGCAGGCTTCTGGTTTGCAGATTGTAATAAAGCAATTACTCTCCCAAATATATAGTTTGTATGGTAGTATAAGAGGATTTAGAAACTGTAGTAGGACTGGGTTCTGTCTTCATAACAAAATATACCAGCAAACTTTGTATGTCACACTTAAGAAGTGTAATGAAAATCAATTAAAACATTTTCAGTTGCAATGTACCAAGCGGGTACAGCCTTCGATTATATGGATGATTCACAACCTCTAATGCTTTCCCAATCATCCTGTGCCCATACATAACTGTGTGTTTAAAAACCCCATTTTTCTAAAAACATATATTTTGTAAACATAGCTTTGTAAACATAAAACTCTAGTATTGATGAATAAAATATTTTGCTGTCTCTTTAAACATCTCAGGCATATCTCCATCTGCAAGGATAGATCAAAGTGAAGAGGATTTAATACAAGAATACTGTCCACCTCCAGCAATATATTACTGAGTCAAAAAGACTCAAACTTTGTGTAAAAGGACTGAGCTAATATAAAACATGAGCACATATATCATATATAGCAGCGTGCGTGACAAGCGAAAGCAAAAGAAAAAAATGGATGCTCATGGACTGGGGGAGGACTGAAGGACTGATCAGTTCTGCAGCCTCCCCAAAAGTATTTGCATTCTTGGCTGAGCTCCCTTTCTTTTCTAGGGTAACACACAGTGTCACAGGGTCTCAGCAGCTTGGGCACCTACCTCACCCCCCCCACCCACCCCCCCGAAAAAAAAAAAAAATCCTCTGACCTCTTTTTTGTCACCCTATCTTACTGACTGCTGCATGCAGCTAGCAGCCACCAGCACCCCTCCCCCCCCCATATGGCGTGATGGGTACAATAAGCTGGAAATCCATCCTCTCATCAGCTTATTTGGCCTATTTTTTTTCTGGTGGATGGATATATGGCTGGTAACCATCCTCATCATAGCAACCTGAGCTCCATTAGCCTCCACCCTTCATGTGTAAAGAGATTCATTGCCCAGTTACAGTGGGATGCTGGGCTCTCTCCACACACACTGCTAATGTCCTGTCTGGACTATCATAGCAGCTGGAGGATGCCTTCCACTCATTTCTCACTAACAAGTCAGTGTGTCTTATTCCTGCATTCTTTATTAATTCATCACACGGGGGGGGACAATGCAAGGGGGAAGAAAGGACGAAAAGAATGGAAGAATGGGGTTGTTACAGTGTGGGGAGCACCAGTGAATATAATGACATACAGATCATTTCTTCAGGCTCACACACTGTGTCTGCAGCTGTGCTCTCTCTGGTTGGTTCTTCTCTTCTACACTTGCCTATATACAGCACTGATTTTATTTTTTTTTACTTTTAAAGAGGGAGATTGACTCAGGAGTCATTCCCATTTTTTTTTTGCCCTGGCTGCTCGGCCAGGGGGGGCACTTATGAGACAGCAGCTGTGGTACAAACGATGGAAAAGGCAATATGGCTAGTAACTAATCTTTTTGCTGCGCTGGCTGGCTGACCAGCCAGGCACAGCAGCAAAATGGTACAAGGACTGGTAGCCATGATCATCCTCAGTTTCCAATTATGGAAGGGTTTGGATGGTGCAATATGGCTAGTAACCATCTCTGCTGTCATGCAAAAAAAGCATGCTTCTGTGTAGCGCTGCTGAATCGCTCTCTGTGAGGCATCTAGTACACATACGGTGAGAGTCACAAAACGCAAAACAAGCTCCATGATTGCCCTGCTGTGTTATGTCATAGCAACCGAAAGTGGTTGAACAACCTTCAGTGTGACCCAAAATTTTAAACTTGTTTGTGCAGAAGTCCCAGTGCTGCAATCAGATTCATACTATTAGACACCTGTGCCAGTAAGGGGCCCTACTGAAGTTACAGGTGCTCTGTTCAGGCACTGGTCTCCACTTGGGGGGGCTCCCATGGCAGCGTCACTGCCTAACAGTAAACATATGTTTGAGAATTTGGGACTCAATATTCTGAGATTGATCCACTGTATCCAATTAAAGATAAAAATACGCTTAACTCCTGCCGTGAGGTAGGAGCAAATAAATGGAAGGTCTTTTCCACACTCAGAAGTTATATACCAGTATAGTTAAAATAGTATAATGCCCTCCCCCTAGTGTATACACAATTATACTGGTATAGCTAATTCCTGTACAAGAAGGCAAATAAGCTACACAAGAATAAAACATCTTTATCCCAGTCTTACTGCGACCACATTAGGGTTCTACCAATAATACTGATACAAAAAGGGTTTTGAGAGCAGGCCTAAAAATGGGACTAGTGATATTACAGTTGATGAACAGGTAGCAAATTCATGAATGTAATTACTGGTTTTTTTCAGGATCTGAGAATGAATTTAGTGCTGATTAAAGGAGCACGGGACTAGAAACACTTGTTTGAGCTCAGCCATGTGATATTTTTGTGCAAATTTTCCCAGGGAGTGATTTGAAGTGTGCCTGAGCACAATGCTTGTTTACCATTCTTGAGTCTTTTTTTTTTCATGTTAGTGTTCATAAGTTCTCTGAAGCTTAATTCATGTTCTAAAACTATTGGGCAATGATAATATGGTGAAAACTGTACGCATTGTGGTACAATTAGGGTGTAATTTATCATTCTTTTCTTTCTGAGATATACAGGTTCAATTATAAATAAGCCACTGTACTGTATGTATTTGTCTTATGAATGATGAAATATCCATCTAGGCATGGGTTTTTTTTTTGTTTTTTTTTGTTTTTTGTTTTTTTTTACTATTTTCACCATAATTCAGCTTCAAGGCTTTCTTCAGGAGAAATGATGATGGCAACAGAACAGAAAGTATGCAAATCATTCTAAAAAAGACTGGGAGCCAGATTCTGAAATTTGCTTACACCAGTGTAAAGCAGAAGTTACTCCACTGAAGGTAAAGGAGTGATGGTGTGTAAAAATCTGAGACCCTGTGTCCTTAATTAGTCAAAGCTGACTATGTGTATTTACTAAGAACAAAGCTAGTAATAAGTGCCATATTTTCAGTATTGCTCTCTATATAGCCTCAAAAAACCTGTGATCTCCTGGACAGGGTCTTTGTTTGTTTGTCAGGAACACTGCTACATTTAGTGGGTACTGTTACAAACAAACAAACAAACAAATAAAGATAAAGGCCAACAAAAATATTTCTGGAAAACTCTCCTGGGTAGATTCTAATAAAAAAAAAAATCCCTCCTTCAATAAAGTTATTTTGTATGGGTACCTGACAAAATTTAAATAATTACTGAACCAAGGCTTTAATATCTCAAGAAAGGAAATGTGAGTGTGAGTAATTCATATCCAGGGCTCAAATCCCCAAACATTAGGGGCAAAACTTAGACTCTGGGTAAAAATGTGCAACTCTGCTAAAAGTCTAGTGGCACCTGCTTACCCTATGTCTGAATTTGGCCCTAACAAACATCTACAGTGTCATCAATAAATAGTGGTTAACAACATTCCATAATTCCAAGTGATCGCTCATTGTTGTAGATGTAAAAGGAATGCATTCATTTTTAACAAAGGGATCAATTGCTCATGATAGCCATAACCTTGCATTAGGGGTGGTGTGCAGGTTCTCTCCAGCAGGAGGAGGTGCTCTGGAAGGGACTATGTCTCAGAGAACCACAGCCCCTTCCTTAATTCCCACAGGAATTGCACAGGAGGAGGAGTCTGCTGCACCATCCCCAAGACAGGTGCTGCCTCCCTTCTGCAACTGCCAAGGGGTAGGGCATGGCCCTGCCTCTTCCTTCTCTGCTTTGGAACTCCTCTGGGAGTGTTAGCAGGGCACAGCCCCTGGGTTTGTGTGAGCTCTAGGAGTGTGACCTGACCCAAAACCCATTGATATGAATGAGACTTTCCATTGATCAGTCTGTATGTCTGTGCTGGGTTGCTGTATAAGTGGTGTATGCAGGAAAAGCTTCTTGCACCTTTCCCCACACCTCCCACCCTACCTTGTGCACCACAGCATTGTCCAGGCATAATTTTAACAACTATGCAAATAATTTAATTTATATAAAAAAGGAAATTAAATAGCAAGATATGTTTATGGATGAAATGTGACTTTCAGTGATGGCACACATTTTATTTATTTCTTATAATAAAATCATGTGCAAGGCACAAGATGCTGTACATAAACATGAAACACTTTTCCCTGTTTAATGTGTGTGTCATAACTCTAAAGCTATCAAAAGATCGTATCGGATGGAAATCAGGGCAATCTGCACCTCAAAAATGACAAAGCTGTCAGACCTTTGTCTGCTATTTTGTGTTTGCATTGTAACTAATATTGTACCAGGGGATATTGATCTTTCAGGATACATTGAGTGTATGTACATTTCAGTGTAAGATCTGGAATCCATATATGATGGCTAACCAGCATGCTCAATTACCACAAAATGATCCATTGTATATTTCTGTGTCACATATTACAGATGAGTGCAAACTACACCCTGCTAAATAATAAAACACGGATGAAAAATAATGTTCTGTTTAGAATAAATGACAAAACATCACATAGGCTTGGGTGGAGATGTGCTGGAGTAAGGAAATAATGCAATATTTTTTTCAGGAATTTGTTGTCATGATGATCTCGTATTTTATAATGAATAAGAAAAAACTAACTGTAGGTTCAATGAATGTGAATTTATCAATTCACAATGCATTTAAACCCAGCAACAAACTTAATTTGTCCAGAATTTATACTTTTCTGGAAAGGAATACCTAACCTATAAAGAAAGTTAGTTCAGACACTGGACAGGGGATCTGGATTCAATTCCTTGATGTGTTGTAAACTTCCTGTGGGACCTTGAGCAAGTCACTACTTTGTGCTATAATTCCCACTCTCTAAAACAGAGATGATCATATTTGCTTTCTCCTACCCTTTGTCTTTCTTTTCTATTTAGACTGTACGTTCTTCAGGAAAGGAACTGTCCTGAATTACATGTTCGTACAGCATCTAACACCATGCTGCTCTGATCATCACTTGAACCTCTATGTGCCATTGGAAAAAAAATAACAAGATGGATCTTCCAGAAATGAAATGGCCACAGAGTAGAACTTTCTTATTTATACCGCTTTTATTCCACTATTCACAGCTTGGATATGGCTTTATAAAAGGGTTGGCCCATAGTTTCAAATGTAAACCATACAGTGCTGCACCTTCATATGTTGTAGGAAGTGTTACGTTAGTCATATTTTTCCTGTTAATGCTTTTAATAGCTAGCTGTAGACAGTTTCTCTTCTGAAGTAACCATTTCTAAGATACCTGTCAACTGAAAAGGTGTTTGTCAGAGTTAATTTTGAAACACAATACTGAGTGTCTTTAAAGCTCTTACATCATGATATAAGACCTTGAAAAAGAGCAAGGAACATAAGTAATTCCTTTTTTTAGAGAGGGCAATAAAGCAAAGTACCATTATTCAAAAATATATTACATTAGAGAATATCTGAGAACACATTTTCATGTGAAAAATACTTTCTTTTTAATATTCTAGTAGCTGAAACATTAAAGTGACGGGAATAAATAGCTTATTTGTCTCAAGTGTCCAAATGAACTATGTAGAAAATCTATTTTGGCTAAACAAAGAACAGATGGTAAATAATGTGAGTGTGTTAAAATGACTATGATAGTAGTCACCACATAAAAATGAGCAGACAGTTGCATTTTCTGAAGTCTTGATGTTATAGTCTAGGGAAAAGAAATATCACTGGAGGATGAGAATAGATCCCATATCATTTCTTTTTATTACATTCATTGAAACTGGCCTTATTGTAAGCAGATGAGTAAGAGAGCCTACAGTAAGTCATAACAGGCAAAGATCATTTAGAGAGAACATTACCATTGTCATTTTCTTTGAAATCCTTGACTGCAAATGAACACAAAGGATGCTTAATAAATATTTTAAATGAAAATGTTATTGAGTTACAGAAACACAAAAGTTCTATTATTCAATGGCTTAATTAACTGAGTTTTTAAAAACAATTTTGCACATTACTGTTAGCACTTGGCAAAATTCTTATTGTGTTCAGTATTGTCAGTTGATTTGATTCTATCCTCTTTTCTACACTGAACAAAGATATTAGTATAAGTTCTCAGAGGAGTTTCCTATAAGTAAGGCCAAAACATTTTGACATGATCTATAAAACCTTCAAATTTTTATATCCTAGTTTATTTTAGCCTCCCTTTTGGCTGACTTCTAGCACGGGGTGGATTTTTCTCTTTTGTACCACCCAAAAGCTGAACGTAGGGACCTCTAAAAGAAAAGGGAGCTTTCCTGCCTTCTCCCCACAAATCTTTAAAAAATGTATTTTTTTTTTAAAAAGACCCAAACCTTAGTTCAACAAACATAGGTAGAAGCAAGAAACTTTTAAACACACAAATAGTTCCATTGACAGTAAGGATGTAAGGATCTATGGGAGTAGAAACTGAAGCCGTGGTGCCTGGGACAGCTGATGTGCTCACACCTCTGCTGGTGTTTATGTAGAACTAAATCAAAGGAGCACTGGCACTGCAGAGATTTGGCGTTGCAGGAAGCACCACCTCAAAGGTTCCAGAGTGACAGCACCCTGTGGCCAGCCGATTGGCCCATGCCCACTATTTAACCATGGAGGATGCTCCAGAAAGTTGTCTGGAGAGCCATACAGGCTTCTGACTTGTTGCAATGTAAGACCCCCATCTTGCTTTCTGATCTCTAGTCTCTGATATCAACTTGTCTCTAACCCTGACTCTTGCCTCCTGATTCTGACCTGGTAACTATCTTTGATCTCTGACTCCAGCCTGACTGACCCTGACTCTTGCCTATTGATCCTGGCTTGCTGACTACTGCCTTCTGGCAGTCCTTGACTTGTGGACACCAGTGCAGCTGGGACTGCTAGTCCAGACTGCCTTTGTCCCAGTCCCTTATAAATGGGACTACTCATGCTTAAAGTTAAGCACCTTCTTATCTACCATGCTGAATCAAAGGAGGGCTAAATCCTGAGGTCTCTAACTTGGTTCTTATACAGTCATCATTTAAGCACATTTAAATTTAACTCAGTGAAAGACTGTCCTGAATAAGGACAGAGTAAAATCAGAGTAAGCACCTCAGGATTTGAACCTAAATATTTACCAGTCAAGTTCTGCTACTCCCAACACTTGTCTAGGATTGGTGATTTAGATCACAGATATCCTGAAGCGATCACTCTATATAAGAAGTCAGGACATATATTTTCAAAAGTGACTAGTGATCTTGCTTGCCCAACTTGACACATCTTAACAGGGTCTGATTTTTCAGATAGTGCTGAGCACCCACTCTCTAAAAATCAGGTTCTTTTTAAGGTTTATCAGATATGGCACCAAAAGCACAAGGAAGTGAATAAAATCCATTAGTCACACTCTTGCCATTTATTTCCCCCAGCATCTAGCTTTTTCTCCTACTCAAACCAATGTATTAAGATATGTATATGGGAGGGAGGGGAAAGGGAGGATGATGCTTTATTTCATTGCTTTTTCCAAGTAAAATAGCATTTAAATACTTCTTATTGGAAGGCAGTGCACTGTGAAGAATCAGGGTATATCAGTCATTTTGCATTATGTTTGCTCCATTACACATCTCTATTCTTTTACCTTGCCTGTGGCCAGAATGATGCAAATGGAAATTTTAATCACTTGATATGGGATATACGTGGGAGAGACTTCAGCTCTCTGTACCAGAATCTCCTCTCTGATACATGGCCCACAGCTAACAAAAGCAGTACAATTTATATCCCTTTGTTTCAAGAAGAGTATAAGTTAGATCAAAAAAGATGCTACCTCTTATATCCCTCAGAAGAAAGCAGGTAAGTACATGTGACTTGCTTACTTTACAGCCATGTTGTTGAAAAAGAGGTTGTATTAACCCAAAGGGGAGGCATGTGTGACATGGCATTTTCCTGCAATAAACTTGAAGGACCTTATTCTATTAAGTGTATGCGTTATTGTGGGCCAGGCTTGTATGTAACTGTTGCAAATAACGAAGCCAAGTCAGTCAATCTGTTTCAGTGGAGCGCCCCGAACGGGGGTTTTCCACGTCCTTTTATTATAATTGGTTACATAAATCATCCTATTATGCGCATGTGCAACCTCAGTCCAACTACTTGCCCTTTCTGGTAATTGGTGCTTTGTGCATAGCGTGTTCCAAAGGTAAACATCTGGTCGGCGCTTAATCAGTGTGTCTCCTGACCGAGTATGGGGGGGTGGAAACCACTTCAGCCGCTCTAAATTCGGGGGCGGTCTTCCTACCCCCTTAGTGCTTAAGAAGTGTAAAGTTCCTACATGTAACCTCTCTAGAGGGGAAATGTGAGCGATACAAGTCCTACAATTTGCCAGACAAGTAGGGAGTTCGGGGACAAAAAGCGGCAAGTGGATTTTCTGGGGAATCCCCAGGAAGAGGGCAATGCAATTTACCCAAGTCTGGTTATGCAAACACCCAGCCTTGGTTCGCGGTCCCAGGCCAATGCGGGAGGCAGGAAGCGGCGCGAGCCAAGGGATGTTCTGGCCGAGGGTCATTTTCTAGTGATTACCTTTTATAGAAGGCCAAGATCAAAGACCCAAGCTGTATGAAGAAATGTCTGATCTGCCCAGTTGGGGTGCTGACTCTGGATCAAAGATGCATGAATTTGTAAACACAAAGAAAACTAAAGGACGTGACGGGTTAAAATGTACTCAAGCCCTGGTAAGCTTTCTAGCATGAGTGTAGGTTCTCTTATTGTTTTTAATACGTTTTCTCTATATTGCTTTTACCTTAAGAATAAACCTGCTTGCTTAGAAGGAACTATTGTATACTAGTCATAGCTTTTGGAAAGTATGGAGAGCACAGGCACTGGCCCATTTAGGCAGTCTGGCTTGCTGGGGATATCACATTCTAAATCTGGGAACTGTGCAGCCTTAAACCCCCAGTGAGGTGCGAATGAGATGTGGGTCTCCACCCCAGAGAGGTGATGGCTGGGAGCCAAAAACTTTAAGAGTGTGCCCTGGAGGGACCAAAGAGGGGGCATACTGGTGTAGCTGCCCTGAAACCTTGACAGTATAGTCAAGGTCAAGTCTGTTACTCAATATGCTTTTCTCTAAAAACAACCTTTAGAAGTAAGCAAGGTGAAGTTGCCAAAGGCAGTCAGAGAATCTCTATGTGAATATGGACACCTCCACTGAATACTCCACTGAGTAATCCTCAGGCATGTAAAGGTGTGCCCTGGTTGTCATAATATGCTGCACTCAAAGGGCTGAAATCTGCAGGATGAGCCTTTCTGAAATCTGCTTATTCTGCTAAATGTTATTTGCCTACCCAGCATCTCACTGATTATTTCTTTGAAGAGAGGCTTTCAGATGACCCATGTCTAGGAGGGCTCTGGTTTACTCTATTTCTCATTAATGAATAAGCTGAGACTCCAAGAAAGATTAATTCTAGTGAGCCCTCCAACATCCTGGTAGTGGCATAAACAAATGGTTGTTTCCTGTCACAGGGTGCCTGTTCCCTTTAAGAGGGAACAGGGCCAGTCCTCTTCTGACTAACTAGATGCCTATCAGTAAGGATCAGTTTAGCTCAACTGAGTCCACCTGGGCCCAACTTAATTGGAGCTATCAATCCCAGCTGGGACTGGGGATAGAACTCCTATAAAGAGAGGCTCAGAGCAGTTTGGAAAGGGGATACATGTGACTGTAGAGGGAAAAGGAAAGACTCCAGAGAAGCTAGTCTGACTGGAAATTCTCTGTTCAGTAGAGATCAGGGAATACCCTCAAAGGAACCCAGGAGGTGGCAGAGAGAGAAAAAGAATGAAAAGAGCCCAAGAAAGGCTGAAATCAGGAGAGCTGTGGGACTCCTGTGTCAAGGAGTAGAATCTTGTTTGGATTATCACAAAGTCAGGATTGAGTTGTGGGACTACAGGGTCTTCAGCTGGTAAAAGACTCCATAAATGAAATCTCATGTAAGGAAATCTTATTCTAAGGAGTCTGTTTTCTGAGTCAGTTATTACAAAGACCCCGAAAGGAACCTGAGGTAGGGTGCCTGCAGAGCCATCCCATGCCATGGGTGCCATTCAGAGAACACCTTCATTTACACTTCCCAGTCTGTTCTTGTTAAAGCAAACCAGTAGTCCCATTCTGTATATATACAGTGCTGTGACTGCTTGGAAACACTGGGAGTCAAAATAAAGTGCTCTGAAATGGTACTGCTATTCTTCTGTCAGAAATGTCAGGTACTTCATAGCCACTAGATATAGTCCAAGGGGGAAAAAAATAATCCATCTGTGAGGTCCAGAATGCTCTGCTGGAAAATGGAGCATTCTTCTCAAAGACATTAGGTGACATCCTGGCCCCATTAAAGTCAACAGGAGTTTTAACATTTCTCAGATTTATCTGAGAATTGGAGCAATACCTGGAATAAATATCCTGTCCTTCCCTCTTCAGAGAGTGGGTTTCTTGTAATATATTAGCAAATTTCTCTTTCTCAGAGCTAGTTGTAGGAGACAGGAGCAGAACCCAGCTGTGCTGTGAGGCAAACTGAAATTAGCTAACTTAGTAAATTTCGCGTTGAAATTCCCATTATACAGACAACATGGCTATGGAGCAGCAAAAATGGGAGCAGCCCAGGGAGAAAAGGAAATAGCCAAAGAGAGGAAAGATTATAAGAGGTGACAGAGCAGAGGGACCCTTCGACAAGCATAAAGTTCCAGGTACTCAAATTTATTATACTCTTTGATTATCTGTTCTACTGACATTTAAGGCAATGGGCCAGAATTTGATCTCACTACACTAGTGTGACTCTAGAATAACTCCACTGAAGTCAAATGAGCCAGATTATTGTCCCATTGTGGCCCCTTTACACTACTTTGGCATAGGTCAATTTTATGGCCCTTTGCTAACTCATCCTTAAGGATTCCCCCCATGTAGGTTGATTCATTGGGTAACATAAAATTGGTGTAGAAGCTCTGTGCCAATTTACCTTCTGGCTGCTAGAGTGAGGGAATTCTCAGACAAGAAAGGGTGTGGCTGGGATACTACTGTGCTCTGGCCATCCCTAGTTATGAGAATGTCCACATAGGGGACATGGGCAACCAGATGCAGCTGAAGGCTTCTCTGCAGCTACATGAACAATTTAGTTTGTGGCAAGTTGGGTGTGAATCTATCTGCGCTAGCTTGCTGTGCACTAGCTGTCCCTGTGGACCTATCCGGATTGGAGGGTCCATTTCACTATTTTTTAAATAACTTTTTATATGTAGAATGCAAAGTATGTTTAACTACTAAACATAAATATATGGGTATAAACAATGTAAACAGAATAACATTTTCTGATTAAAAATGCATGTAAGAAAGAAAAGATTAGGAGAAAAAGGAGTAAAAAGGTTTAAGATTCTGGATCATCAGAGCATGTTTTCTTCAATAGAACATTAATAAATGATTAGTGGCTTGCACACTGGACAAGGAATCAGGAGATCTGGCTTCTATTCCTGGCTCTGCCACTGGTTTGCTGAGTGACCTTAGATTAGACACTTCACCGCTCCATGCCTCAGTTTCTCCATCTGTAAAATAGGGATGATACAGCCTTTGTAAGCACTTTGAAATCTACTAATATAAAGCACCATAATGTACTAAAAGAAAGGTAATGGCATGTGAGTTCAGCTTGTGTGCAGTTGCATTTGAATGAAAAAGAAAAATATTGCTTTGGGCACAATTTGCACATAATATTCACTTGCATAACTGTTCTTTCAGAGCAATTTCAAACGAAGCAATCTAAAAGTCTTAACACATTAAAACTGCCACAACAATGCTGACTCTTGCTATTCTACCTAATCTGACTCCCGCTTCCTATTGCTATCGTGGGAGCAGATAGCTATTATAGTTGTCTTCACATCACCTGTTGCTATTGGTCTTGCCTTAAAGATATACCAGGCCACAAACTCTGATTATATTGATGTTTGCAATACTATACACAAGTTTCAGGGTACTTCACAACATGTAAGAAATGTAAATAATACACATCAGAAGACAAGTATGCATCTTTCAAACCTTAAAAGTTGTTGCCAAAGAATGTATTTTCCAAGGAAATAGATAATGAAATGATTTGAAAACATTCCGCTCCCCCCCACCCTCCCCGCACACACATGCACACAACAAATGTAGGCCCAAATTCTCCTCTCATTTCACTATTGTAGATCAGGGAAAATCCATTTAAGTCAGTGTAGATACATCAGTTGCAAAAGTAATGTAAGTGGCATAAGCCTCAGACCTTATACTTCAAATTCAGCCCTGGTATCAGTGTTGGGTGCAATACTATTAAAATCAAAAGAATTCTGCCTATTTTACATCAAGGTGGAATATGGTCTTCTGAGGTTAAATCTGGGGACTTCAAGGAATTTTTTTAATCAACCCCAATTTTAAGAGACATATATAATATATGGAGTTTTTTACTTCTTGCTTTGTAAAGTACTTTTCACTTCATTAGCATTGCTACAAAGTAGAAAACAAAACCCACCGTATTTAAAATGCTGTAAAAACATCTGAAAGGCAGTACAAACTAAAAGTCACTTCAGTATGAATATGATCCATACAAAACTTCCTATTTCATACACAGCAACCCCCAAAAGACAATGAGACTTGCATGGTTTTACTGTCTTGAATTATATAAAGCATCAAAAGCTACCTTTTTCACATTATTTTGCATGAGGACTATAGGATTAGACCCTCAATATTTTAAATCAAGTGAGGATTTATTTGATATACAAAGATAAACTCTTTAAAGGCAACCTTAAAATATTGTTTTAATTGCCTAGATAATTTTTTTATCATGGGGTATTTTTTACTATCTTTGGTTCAGGAATTGTCTGTATAATGTCAAAGAATTAATGTTTAATTCAAACCTGGTGTGCTCTAATAACAGGCTTGTGCCACTAGAGGAATACCATAAAGTTGTCTTTTCAGAAAGAAAAATCTCAATACAGTTTATAAAGTGACTTCTGCAAAATGCCTGATACTTTGTTTGTTTTTTAAATTAGAAAAATTAATAACACTTTACACTGAGTATCTCAAATAAGCCTTTCAATTAGTATTTAACTGACTATAAGTATCCAATTAGATCACCATTAATTTATCTGAAACAGAGAATTTGAAGTGTGACTGAAAAATTGTGGATGTTATGGGTAACCAGTGAGAGTTACAAAGTAAAAGTCCGTGATGGCTATTAAAATGAAGATGGGGAGAGATCCTGTATTGTAGATATTAACTCAGAATCGCATAATACAACTGCAGCGGTGCCTTCTCCCGGCCCCTCCACAAACACAGTCAGAGACCAACTGAAGTGCAGCACCTGTGTCCTTTTATTGTTTGTGTCCGTTCCCACCACCTATTATTTACAGCTATTTACACAGAGACCAACACTCTTGGAGACTGCTAACTTCCCAGCCAGCAAGGCTCTAGAGCCCACGCTCCTCCCTTTCCTGTCTCCCCCTGCTTCCTCTCTCTTAGCCAGCTTTATAGGGCAGGCTGGCTACCCAGGCCTGCAGGTGGACCCACTCTGGTAATTAGGGCATGGCCCCCCAGCCAGCCCAACTACTACCCTTCTTCCCCTGGAACAGGGCTAACAGGGGCCTGGCTTGTTTCTCCTAGCCAGCACCCTGTTACAGCAACACACTCTGCAACTATGTATAATACACTCCAATGTGTGTGTATGTGTATCAGTTAATGGGCCAAATACTGGGGTTAAACAAAGGCTGAATTTGACCCAGCATACCTACAATTTTATTCTGATTCCTTCGATGCTAGTGTCTATCAAATAGAAACCCACTGAAATCCTTAGATTAACAATGGTGTAAAACCAATGTAAATTAGATTGGAGTCAGACCCTTTTGTTGTGTTGAGACACGTAATAGAATCAAATGGACCAGATTCTGTTAGCTATTATACTTGTTTAAGTCTTGAACAGCTCCATTGGCTTCAGTGGAGTTACTTCAATTTACTCGCGTGGAACTGAGAGCCGAATGTGGCCTATAGGCCATTATCCCGCAAGAGTAGTACAGAGCGGAGCTGATCTAAAGCCCATTGATGTTGATGTGAGTGCCTCCATGAATGTCGATGGGCTTCAGATCAGCCCACACAGCTGAGTGGACACATCACTGCACTTATCTTTCTAGGGAGGATAACTTTCAGATTAGCATCAGAAGAATTTCTCAAACCGAAGATGGTTTTGCAAATCTAATGACCCACATACATACCAACATAATTTTGTTTTACCGTGCAGCTTTTAAAAACCATACAGACTGTTTATTTATTCATGATAACGTGTATACATTTTAAATTAAAAGCCATTAAAACATTTAAAATACCCCATTCACTTTTTTTCCTTTTCCTGTTAAGTGCTCCAGCTGCCATTTCTCCTTTGTCATGGGAATGTAAGAAAAGGGTTCTTTTATTTTGATCAAAATATTGTAGTTTAAGGAGCAGATCTTTAGCTCTGGATACATAAAATTCCCCTTCTAGGGTAGCCAAAGAATCTTCTTGTATAAAGGAATCCCTGCGTGCTGTAGAGCTGGCATAGCTGACTCTCTACCATCACCAGTTCTAGAAGCAGTGCAAGCATGTTGGGGCTGTGGGGCAGTTATGGCAGCAGGAGGGACACGCCTGGAGCATTTGGTGCTTTGGCAGTTCCCTAGGGAATGTAACAGCCATTAGGAGCTATGACAAGCTGATGTATGTTAGAAGAACCCTGAGGCAAGGCTGCTCTTGCTTTCACTGAGGGCCATAGCAACTCCCAGCTGCACCTAGAATTAAAGGTGGTTGTAAGCTTCCTTTGCCTTCCCTTAGTTTCTGTACTAAGCATGGCTCATCCTGATGTGGAGTTCTGGGCCTAAGTGTATGGTAGAACATGTTTTCATCTAGACCAGTGTTTCCCAAACTTGTTCTGCTGCTTGTGTAGGGAAAGCCCCTAGTGGGCCGGGCCCATTTGTTTTCCTGCCATGTCTGCAGGTCTGGCTGATCGTGGCTCCCACTGGCTGTGTTCGCTGCTCCAGGCCAATGGGAGCTGCTGGAAGCATCGCGGGCCGAGGGACGTACTGGCTGCTGCTTCCAGCAGCTCCCATTGGCCTGGAGCAGCGAATCGCAGCCAATGGGATACCAATACCAATGCGGATATAATTAACATTTATTTGCAACTACTATATTTAATGACATTTTATAATATATACACACAATTTCATTTTCATGAACTGATGGATTTCTACTCTAGCAGTAGGATTTCTAAGAACAAGCAGCATCTTAACTACAATATTCTACTCCACCAGATACTTTAATAATAAAATTACACATCAAAGCAGGTAGGAAAACAGTAAAACACCACATTAAAACCCCAGATATTTTTACAATGCCATTCAATATCATTAACGTTTCAGTTTTGACTATGTTATAGACAACATAATTTTAAGCCTTTAGAAATTGTTTCATGCAGTATAGTTCTACTCAATTAATTCACTATTGCATGAATTCAGCAGCAACATAGTCAGGTCAGAATTATAACACATATTGGCAGCGGCTTAATCAGGAGTGAGAGAAATGACCCCCTCATCGAATAAAGTTTCTACCTTTGAAATATCCTGTAACTGAGGAAGGGAAAAATGATTATCTGTAGGGAAGATAGTTTACATGTACTGATGGTAATCTCCTCATATGTATTTTTACCTTTGCTAATCAGGGCACCATAGGCCCTGTTAATTTTCAGTTCTGACGTATAGTACACAATTGCCAATATCAACTTATGTGCAGATGGTTTAAAACTTGTCAGCTTCATACATTACTTCATGGTGACAATTCATCTATAGCTGAGAGAATGTCTGAATTCCTATCTTGAGTGCCTAGTGACAATGATAGTGGGGGCTGTGCCTTTCCTTGAGAGACCACTGAAGTACTGTGCAACAGATAAACCAATAGAACGGCTTCTTCAAAATGTTCAGAGGACTTTGCTGTAATCTTACTGGTATCTATTGCCCATGTGGATTCCTCTATACCATATGATTTTCTACAAACAGGGTCATTTCCAAGGCACATACCACTGGCAGGAATATCTCCAGACTAGTGGTATCTTTCTGAAAAACTGAACTTTTATGAAGTAGATTTTATTTAACTGATGTACCACAACTATGAATTGAATTGTAAAGCTTGTGAAAAGGGTGTGTAAAGGAAAGCCAAACCTGGGTTATTTTCTACATTGGTGAACAGATAGACTTCACATTCAATAGCGCTCAGTGGCATATAGTACTTCAGGCCATGCTCCTGAAAAGACTTGAACTCAGTGACACTACTTTTGTGTATAAAGTTATCTATGTATATGTCTTTACACCCCAATCCTATAAACTTGAAACCAGACACAAGGGGCAGTGAGATAACCTTGTACCACCAAGACCATTTTAGAAACTGTGTGTTAGGGATACCTATGAAGGACCAATGGGCCAATATACTAGACAAAAGTATTTGGAAATTAGTCTAAAAAACTATCTAATGTAATGGACCAATTCTTCCTATTGGTTCCCCCTCCCCCAATTCTATAGAATTTTGTACCAGCCATATAATTTTCTATTGAAGTTAGTTAAAAATATAGAAAGGTTGTTTTCTGTTCAGTTCTACAGTTCTTCAGTTCCTGAAGGGGTATCCATTTCTAATTAGAGAAACAGGGCCAGTTCCTCAGTTAGCAAATGTCCCTATCACTCCATTTAATTCAGTTCGGCTATGCTGATATGTACCAGAGGAGGATCTGGTTCACAATCTCTTTGTAAAGGAATTAAAAAAACTGAACAAAAATACATTTAAAGGGGAAAAAAGAAAATCCACAAAGCAGCCATAAGAAAAATGTAAACATACCTACAATGTTGAAATACAGTTCAGGAATGCTTTTTTTTAAGGAGGGAAATTGTAATCCTCTGTATTTTCCCAGAAGATTTTTAAGACATCTAAAGCACTAAGGATAGGCTCTATAAAAGTAGTTAAGTACCTAAACCCCAGAGTTAGGCACCTAAACCTTGGATTAGATGCCTAACTCATATTTTGGCTCCATTGTGAGCCACAAAAATCCTGATGAACCTTGTAGGTGCCTAAGCTCTGTCAGGGTAAAACTTCCCTAGGCACCTATATTTCTGCTTCTGAGAACACACATTGTTGCCCCATTCTAGGTGCCAGGATGCCTATCTCCTGCCTAAGCTCCAGAGCAATCCATGAACAGAGTGACAACAGACATTTGGCCACCTAAATCTCATGTGTGGGGCCCAATCTGGTAGGCATTCTCAGAGGCTGCCTATTAGATTGGGTCCAATTCAAAATATGGCCACCAGAGGAGGTGTTCACTTTATAACGTTTAGCCCAATGATTAGCATGAGATGTGTGAGATCCAGGTTCAATCCCCCTCTCTATTAGAGGGGGGAAAAGGAGTCTCTCACCACTCAAAGAGATGATCTACACACTGAGCTATGAGATATTCCATTGTGAGGCTCCTTCAAACTCTCCTGTTGAATCTGTTCCACTGTGGATAAATAATAGAGTGACTATGGCAGGCGTGATTAAGTAATACTTAAGCACTGACTGTTCCATTGATTAAATTATTTATTGGGCCAGAGAGAACAAGAGAGGGATTCTGTAGTCCAGTGGTTAGGGCACCCACCTGTTAGGTGGAAGACCCATGTTCAGTTTTCCTGTGCCAATCACTCATTATTTATCCATAGTGGAACAGCTTCAACATCAGAGACTGAGGGCACGTCTACACTACAAAATTAAGTCGACCTAAGTTACACTGACATAATGCCACTGCAGTATTTAAACTGGTTTTGCATGTCCACACGAAATTCCTTGTGTTGGCGGTGCTTGTCCTCACCAGAAGCGCTTGCACCAATTTAACTGTCAGTGTGGGGCACTGTGGGATGGCTTCTGAAAGGCAGCAACAGTCGATGTGAACAACACAGTGATACTGTGTCCACCTAATTATTTCTAGAGCACTGCACGAATACAAAAATGTGGATTTGCATCCAATCCACATCTGCCAGAATCAACCTGCGATCCAACCTATAGTCCGTGAGCCGTCTTTTACCTGCATCCACAGCCTCAAGCCATCTCACAAGGGCTAGTGGTGGGGAGGGGAGGAGTGGAGATGAGCAAGTGGGGGGCAGGGTCTTGAGGAGAAGGGGCGGCAAAGGGGTAGAGGGTATGGGGGAAGGGGTGTCATATCACATGCTGCTCTTGGATGCTCATGAGTGACAGCAGCAGAGTATGTTGCATCACAGCAGGGCAGAGGGGTGGGGCTCAATGTGGAATCCTGAGATCATTCGGAATGTTCCAGAAAGAATTTTGCATGAAAGGTTATTCATGCAGCAGAACTGGGTAGGGAAGAACATTGCTTTTACAGTAATAATAAGCAAGCAATTTAATATCTGTAGAATGTCTGAAAAGATTTGTGATTAATTTCTGGTTGGTAAAGAATTTTGCATGTTGAAGAAGGAATGCTAAGAACAGCTTTCAGAAATCCGTCTCCAAGAGATTGATTCCTACTACTAGGAATCATTAGGGAACCGAAAGAACTTTTAAACACCAAAGATCAAAAGACCTCTAACTGCTCTTTTGAGCTAGTGGATTATATGAATGGAGATTCATTTTGTTATTTGGAGGAAATAAAACTGAATTTTTTGTTATAGTTTTCCTGCCTTCCAATTACATAAATTTCATATGTTGAATTTAAAAGTTTTTATTATTCAATATTATCACAGTTAAGTGTTAGTCAACAAATCAAAAACCATGTTTCATTTACAGGCGGATCACACTTAAGGGAAATTAATTTGATGAAAAGATAGGAATTGTAAAGAAGTGGGATAAAATCAGAGTGAAAGAAAAAATAGATTAAAAGTTGCTGTAGTAAATTATAGTAAAAATCTGCATAATATTAACTTTAAATTAATGTGAAAGGCAACAAATATTAATCTGACACTTGGAAATATTTCTTTACACAACACATAATTAACCTGTAAAATTTATTGCTACAAGATATCATGCAGGCCAAGAGCTTAGTAGGATTAAAAAAAGATTAGACATTTATATGGATAATTAGAACATCCACGGTTACATTTGATAGGATTTAAAAAATGTATGAGGGATAGAAGGTTATAACCCAAGCATTTTCAAAAAGAGAGTCTTGGAAGTGACTTACAGTGTGTGCACATTAAACTGTAGATGTCTATAATGGATAATTTGTGCACTTTCTTCAGAAACATCAGGTATTGGCTGCTTGCAGAGACAGGGTACTGGATTAGCTGTCCCAATGGGCTGACAGATTATGGAAATCTGTATGTTCCTGTGAGGAAAAAAGGGTTCCATAGGTTCTCAGCAGGAATAAACAGCACAAGCATGTGTCTACTTGGCTGCCATTGGTTGGATCAAAAGATGTACGTGTACAGGATGAGTGTGAATCATACCCACTCAGCTCTGGTGATCTGACCCAAAATGCTCTTCCATAACCTCTCCTGTAGAGGGTTTGACAACTCACTTTTCTATGGGGAAAATAAGCAATGGGGTTGAAAACTTCCACCCCACACATCCCCGTAGCCCAGAGGCTCTCTGCACACTAGACAGACATTGGATCTAAAGAAGGAAACTTTATAAGGCAAGCGAAAAAAGTCAAGAAAAGAAATACCGCGACGACTTCCTTCAGGATGAAAAAAAATGGGCTATACCTGGAACCAGCTAGAGCGAATGGCCCAGGATAGAAGACTATGGAGATCTGTGGTTGGCTTATGATTCATCCTTACCTTATTTGTGCAATTGGATTCTATTTGTAAGGTGGAAGAAATTTCCCTGTACTCTTTGCTGTGACCCTCTCAAGGGATTAAAGACCTCATAACAAAAATAAATCAGTTCTACTCATTATTTCATTTATTTACCAGGTGCTACAGAACTAATGTCATGAAAAATATACATTTTTCTTTTTTTAAATTAGAACTGTAATTAATGTGATAGTGTGTACAATAACTAGATGCTTTGAGCTGCACTGCTAGAGGATTCTGGTCCCAAAGATGATATATCTGGCTGCAGGAGGATCACTTGCATGCAGAGTGATCCATCAGTGGCTTAGGGCTGGCAGTGGAATTATTTGAGATTTACATCAGTGTAAATGAGAGCAGACTCTGTCCCTGTAAGATCTATTGGGCTGTGGAATAGTCTCTCAAGGGAAGTGGTGAGAGCCTGATTGCTTGGCACTTTAAAAAATGGACTGGTCAAAGGACTAGAAAAACAACTATAGAGAACAATCTACTGGCAGGGGAATGGACTACTGCATGGAATCACCCTATACATCTTTTTCATACCTCCTTTTTTATGATTCTATGGGGGAAAAGGTCCTATATTTTTTTAAAAATATCTTCCTTATGCTTCTCTGCAAACAAGTATATGCAACTGATTTTTCTGAACTAATATCTCCTAACTGTATAGCAGGGGTCGGCAACCTTTCAGCAGTGATGTGCCGAGTCTTCAAGTATACACTCTAATTTAAGGCTTCGCGTGCCGATAATACATTTGAACATTTTTAGAAGGTCTCTCTATAAGTCTATAATGTATAATCAAACTACTGTTATATGTAAAGTAAACAAGGTTTTCAAAATGTTTCAGAAACTTTATTTAAAATTAAATTTAAATGCAGAACTTATTAGTTTAGTGTGATCCTTGCCCTTGCTTTTCCTTGCTGAGTTTTCCAATGTCTGGTGGCACCTATTTAGATACTTTAAGCTGCACACAGGCTTCTGAGTTATAAGTTGATAACCGCCTGGCAGGAGGTCAGCGGCTGGAACCCCAGATCGGCATCTGAGGTGAGTGGAGCTGGTGACTGGTAGGGCTGAGCAGGGCCGGATGCCTGGACCCTGTCTGGCAGGGGGCCTGTGCTGGAACTCCAACTGGAAGCAAGGTGAGTGGCGCTGCTGAGGGGACCAAGGACCCAGCAGCCAGAACCCCAGACTGCCACCGCTCTGGGGTTTCCACCACTGGCTCCTGCCACCTGGGGTCTCAGCCCGCTGCCAGCCTGGTGTTCCTTCCCCTAGGCCAGCAGCGGGTGCTGAGTGGGACTGGCAGCGGGACCCCAGCTAGTAAGGGGCCAGCAGCGGGAACCCCAGAGCAGCGGTGGGCTGAGCAGCTCAGCCCGCTGCTGCTCTGGGGTTTCCACCACTGCAGCTCTGGGGTTTCCACCATGGGTTCCTGCCAACTGGGGTCTTAGCCCACTGCCAGCCTGGGGTTCCATCCCCCAGACCAGCAGCGGGCGCTGAGTGGGACCAGCAGTGGGATCCCGGCTGGCAGGAGCCAGTGGTGGAAACCCCAGAGCGGCGGCGGGCTCAGCAGCTAAGCCCGCTGCCGCTCTGGGGTTTCGGCTGCTGGCTCTTTGCCAGCTGGGGGTCTCAGCCTGCTGCCAGCCTGGGGTTCCTTCCCCCAGGCCAGCAGTGGGTGCTGAATGGGACCGGCGGCAGGCCCCCAGCTGGTAAAGGGGCCAGCAGTGGGAACCTCAGAGCGGCGGCGGGCTGAGCCTCTCAGCCCGCCCTGCATGCCATCAAAAATCGGCTCGTGTACCACATTTGGCATGCGTGCCGTAGGTTGCCAACCCCCGCTGTATAGTGTGCTCTTTTATAATATACTAAGTGTCAATGTTCCTGTGTTGGTGTCAATCAAAATATGGAACCTATGAAGTCTTTGTTAGATTTATATTTTTCTCGAACTATAGAGTTGTTAAATGCCTTTAGCGCTCAGTTGACTACTCTAATGTATATTTATTCATCCATACACAGGGAATCTAGTACATAATAGAGTAGTTAAACACTCTGAGTATCCATCGGAATTTATATACTGGTCTAAATGATGTCTGGTGTTGCTCTATTTTAACCAGTGGCTTTATGGCAGGGATAAATTTGGCCTAGTTTATCTCAGACAAAAGAACTCTTTAAATAAAAGAAAAGAACCTGTTTCGTATTAAATCATGCATGCGATAGACTTGTTCAATACATTGTGGAAAATGGACACAAGTTGCCCATCTTATCTAAATGGCTGAGTTATGATCCTTTCCCCAGAATGAAAAATGATAGCTACACTGAAATAAAATAAATTCTTTACTATACGCTCAGGAGCAGTAGTTGTTATAGATTACTTTTTTCTTTTTCTTTTTAAACTCTGGAGGCATATACAGGACAGCCATTGCTGAAACATAAAAGCTAAATCAGAAGAAAACATCATCACTCCCCAAACACCATTCTACTTTGTGCTTGTTTCCATCTCCACTCTGGGGTCTGAGAGATAATATAAGAAAAATTATAACTGGAAATGTGCAAGCTGCCTTTGTTCCATAGGACCCCAAAGAAGTGTTCACTATGATATTACCCGATAGCCCTTTGAGCTCATAAAAATGATACCTTTCTACAAATTGATCCCTTATAAACACACTTTATTCTTTCATAAGTAACTTATTTTAGTGCAATACTTTTTTTGAATGAACAAAGTTGGGATTTATAGTGATTGCGGAAGTGTTTTTGCAGATAGATGCCTTAGTTGTGGCTAAATTCTACATGCAGTTACCATGGTGAAAATCTGAAGTAAATCCAGATTTATACCCTGTGTAACTGAATGCCCATTTTGACCCTCATTGGCTATAGCAGATGGCTTGTAGAGAATGAGCCAGGACTGGAGGCCACATGTCAGACGGGGTCACTCAGAAACAAGGATAATAATAATAAAAAAAAATATTACCACCTACCTTTTCTGCCGTGCATCATTCAAGTTGCACATTGAATGACACAGCAATTCTGTGAAAACAAAGTATATGAAATAGTATTTAATTACACAATCGCAAAAAGCAGCAAAGAATCCTGTGGCACCTTATAGACTAACAGACGTATTGGAGCGTGAGCTTTTGTGGGTGAATACCCACTTTGTCGGATGCGTCTGACGAAGTGGGTATTCACCCACGAAAGCTCGTGCTCCAATATGTCTGTTAGTCTATAAGGTTCCACAGGACTCTTTGCTGCTTTTACAAATCCAGACTAACAGGGCTACGCCTCTGATACAATCATAAAGCATATGCCAAAGGAGGCTGATTTCATGTTGTATGAGCAACTTTAACTTTGGAAATGCCTAAGTTTTGAGTGCTTCATTTTACAACCTTAGAAATTAATTGGGCTACTTATGGTAGTAAAGTTAAATGTGTGTTTTGCAGGATAGGGGCTTTAATATTCTTTTAAGGTAGTTTTTTTGTACAGAATAAATATGTAGATCTGAATAAGAGAGAGAACGTGAACACACACATGGATATATGTGGCACTAGTAGTACCACTTTTAGTTAATGTTACCTACAACAATTTCCATTATAAGACCCTATTTTCAGTTGCTCATTACTTTGTCAAACTTTAACTATTTTCAAAGCCATGTGCATATACTCACCTTAATTTTATTTATGTATTTATCTGAAAACTTGCAGCTAAAATAGTTTAGTAGTTTCCACGAATGTGGTTAGTGAAAAAATGCTTGCTCCTGGTTTTTTTTGTTTTTTTGTTTTTTGGTTTTTTTTTTAAATCTCATTTCATTGACAATATTTGCAAAGAGACTAGAAATTTGGCAAAGGGGACATCCTGGTGCCAAGGATATGTTTTTGCTATTCCTATGAAAAATTGTCCTCCAGGTTTCAGCTCCATACAGTAGGACTGATTTCACGTTGGAGTTGAACAGTTGCTGGTCGATGATACCTAGGTAGGAGAAGGAGGACTGTACTTCTTCCAGGGGCTGAACCTGGAGGACAACCAAACCACCCCCCCAAGATCCAGACCTTCATTAATAGCTGCCCAGAAAGGATTCTCCAGATCCGCTGGCCAGACACCATCAGTAACATCCACCTCTGTCACCTCGCAGAGGAAGAAAGAAGAAGGGAAGAAGGTGGGGCTGGGAGGACATACACTACGCAAGCAGCCAACCAACATCACCAGACAGGCACAAGGAAAAAAAGGCTGCCCAAAAAATACCTGGCGCGGCGACCTTCAGGTTGATAGCAAAAATGGGCTATACCTGGAACCAGCTAGAGCGAATGGCCCAGGATAGAAGACTCTGGAGATCTGGCATGAATGATGAAAAATTGCCCAAATGTGGCCAAGTTCTAAGACTCTACAAAAATTGCAGTTTGCACGTGTTTATTAGAGACTTGTTAGACTTTGGCAGCTAAATTATCTGCAGATTCCATGTACACTTAGTATGCCTTGTCCCCTCACAGCTGAGTTTGGATGGGATTGGAGACGAGGATGGGCACTAGGTATATAGGATAGGAGCAGAGTGGGATAGAGAACCTAGATGCAGAAGGATTAATGACTGCTACAGAACACTCCTTGACCAAACCTGGAATCAATCTGAGTCCTAAGTTTTTACATTCCCTGCTGTCAGCAAATAGTTGTAAAACCCACTGGCAAAATGTGTCTCCCAACCCCTTTCTAACGACTGGTCAACATAGAGGTTACCATCTTGCTACTAACTACCATTTACTCTGTTAGTTCAAACTGTAGATATCTTTGTTGTGGGTCTAAAGTTATGAATCCTGCTGATGACCCACTTTTGGGGTCAATATTGTCCCATGTAATGAAATCTCTGTCTTTTGAGGGGTTTTTTTTAATTAATTTTTCTGGATTTAATTACTTATCTTGAAAAAACATCTAGGAAATGCAAAAATTTAGATTTCCTGTGCAACCTTAATTTGTGCATATTAATTTTTATCATCTTTAATTATATTGTCACCTGTTGTTTTTTTCCCCCGACTCTGCATCTTTCATTGCACAGGATGTTCCATGTTCTGGGGCTGAATCACAATAGTGTGGTGAAAGAAGCTGTACTCTATAGCACCCTTTCCTCATTTCTTGCGGGAGCTGGAAGGTGTATGCTGAATGAAACCTTGGATTATAAAAATAAGAAACATGGTCTTGTGATTAACAAAAGTTGAACGCCCCCCTAGAGAACTGGATCCTATCCCTCCCTGAGCCACACAGTTCCACCTTAAATCAAAACTCTCAGAGTTGGTCACAAACTGTGTTCTCCTCATTCTCTTATTGCACAGTGTAACCCCTGGGGCCAGGCTGGCACAATTGCTAAGTGCTCACAACTGCAAATGAATAGATTGGATCCATGCTTTGAACTTCTAACACAATATAAAAATGCCAATTACTCTGAAAGATGCCCAAGGTGTCTCAAGATGGGCACTCCAAATTAGTGGACACTGACAATTTTGGTTTTGTTCAGTCTGTGCTTCAGTTCCCCATCAATAAAATGGGGATAATGATACCACCTAATCTGCAAGGCATATGATAAGATAAATTCATTAATGTTTGTGTAGTACTCAGAGACTTTGGGTATATCTAGGGGATATCACTTGAAGCCAGGATACTGGACTAGCTGGACCTTTGGTCTGACCTAGTATAGTCATTCTTATATGGACTAGAGCTGAAAGATGTAAATTCCAGCTCCAGGAGACATATCCGTGTTAGCTTTGCTCAAGCTAGCATGCTAAAAATGAAAGCATAGCTGCAGCAGGGGGCTAGCTAACTCAGCATACGGCCCCATTTGAGACCATATGTATGTTCTGAAGGCAGCGAGCCCCTCCTGCCACTCATGCTGCTGTGACACACTTCTTTGTGTAGGCACTAGGTCAATGAGACCTAGCACAGCTGTATCTCCTCGAGTTGCATATCCACACTTCCTGCTTCAGTGTAGATGTACCCTATGTGCACCATGGAAATGTACATGAGGAAATCCATGATTTTGAAAGCAGCATGGGGTGTGGATGGGGAGTGGTAAGTGAAGTCTGAGTCACACATTGAATGTGAAGTTTAGAAAGAAATATTGAATAACTATCCATTCCTTGAATTTGGTAGGAGGCTCATGGGGGAAAAAATTGTATGTATTTGGATCATAATGCGTACAGCATAGAAAGTATCTGAATTAAGATTGTACAGGCAACCTTAGCGCTGGCATTTCCTAACTTCTGCAAACGTAACTGCAACTGACTTTGCAACGTTAACTATTGTTAATCTATATTTTGGATGTATTTTTTATAAATTATAGTATGTGCCCACATACATGCAATTCCCAAAGACAGCCCTTTTCCCAGAATCATTTTGCACATTTTGCAATCTCCTGACCTCCACTAACTCCCTCCACTCCCAGGTTGTTCTTGTATAGGATTTTTTTTCCTATGAGGCTTTTCTGGAGGCTGACTCTTTAAATTTAGCAGAGCCAAAAAGCTGCAATTCTAAAGCAGACATTTAGCAACTGGCTGATCCTCGCTGTCTCTCACTCTTTTTTCCAGCTGGTAAGTACTTTTTAAAATTTATTTTCTTCCAGTTCTTTCCCTTCCTGACACATGGCCATGATTTTTTATTCGATTTTATACTGGAGGAGGTGGCACACTCTTAATATGTGTGTGTACATGTGTATGCGTGGCTATATATGTATACATAGATATTCACAGAGGTGTAGAGGTTTTTATTGGACATATATAATCAAAATGGATATAGATAGATAGCTATGACCAGTTTTAGATCATAGAATCATAGAATATCAGGGTTGGAAGGGACCTCAGGAGGTCATCTAGTCCAACTGCCTGCTCAAAGCAGGACCAATCCCCAACTAAATCATCCCAGCCAGGGTTTTGTCAAACCGGGCCTTAAAAACCTCTAAGGAAGGAGATTCCACCACCTCACTAGGTAGCCCATTCCAGTGCTTCACCACCCTCCTAGTGAAAAAGTTTTTCCTAATATCCAACCTAAACTGCCCCCACTGCAACTTGAGACCACAAACACTGCTCTACAGCCAAAATGCTTCTGAAATAAATGTAGTCAAACTTTACTAATTCTGGGTCACTGAGAATGAAAATGATGCTTAAAATTGTTGATTGACTCTAGTTTTTAAGGTATGCTATTGGGTCAGTATATATGACCTTTGACTTGGGAATAGCGGAGGATAAGTGAGTTATAAAGGGAAGGGATCTCAATATAAACCAGAAATGACTAAAATACATCTTTGACTGGATCTATGAATAAATCTATGACTGTTTGGACAGTACTTGCTTTTTAGGCAAAACAATGAATGATGCAATCTGAAGCTGGTATTGCGTCATACATGATATGAATTGCATCATGTTATTCCTAGAAGTCATGGATGATGCAATCATAACGAAGCTTACATCACTCTGCTGAACAAATTGCCCTATATCAGCTCTAGAAATCATACAGTGTCATGCTCTCTTATTTGTCAGTGTTTGATTTTGCAAAGGGACACATTTCTGTTTAGCCAAAGTGAGCAGAGATTCCTTGTACTTGTGTGAACAGTGCAGATAACTTCTGCTATGTTTGTGGTGAAGTGACTTTTGCATCACAAAAGCGCAGTCTAACCACTATGGTTAAGAAAGCCTATCACCTTTATTTTGGCTGCAAAATTGGAGATCAGGACAAGAGGTGGGCCCCACACATATGCTACAACACTTGTGCAACAAATCTTCGCCAGTGGTTGAACAGGAAAAGGAAATCTATGCCTTTTGCAGTGCCAATGATTTGGAGAGAGCCAACAGATCATACCAGCAATTGTTACTTCTGCATGGTGCCTCCAGTTGGGAAAGGTGTGTCAAAGAAGAAAAAGTGGACTATGCATTATCCAAACATTCCATCAGCTATACGCCCAGTACCCCACGGAGAAGGACTGCCGGTTCCTGATGCACCAGAATCATTCTCACTTGAGTCAGATGAGGAAGAGGAAGAGGATGAAACTTCTGGTCCTGAACCATCAATGTCACAGGACCCACATTTTCTCCCATCCTCCTCCTCTGAACCACACCTCATAACACAAGGTGAACTGAATGACCTTGTCAGGGATTTGGAACTACCCAAGAGTAAGGCAGAGCTGTTGGGCTTCAGACTACAGCAGTGGAATCTCCTGGCAGGTGATGTTAGGGTTTCCATGTTCCGTGACCATCAAAAGGATCTTGTCCCATTCTTCTTCATGGAAGGTGTTCTTGTAGCCTGTAACAACATCGATGGTGTGATGGCAGCCCTCAACATCATACACGATCCAGATGAGTGGAGACTGTTCATTGATTCATCGAAGACGAGTCTTAAAGCTGTTTTACTGCATAATGGCAATGTTTTGCCATCAATTCCAGTTGGTCATGCAGTCCATATGAAGGAAACCTATGACAACATGAAACAACTTTTGAGGTGTGTAAGCTGTTGGTGAGCCCTGGCTCTCCTCTCCTACTCCCTATCCCTGGTGGGCGGGGGGAACTGTTCTGACTATCTCACAGCTTCAGCCCTACTGACACTGGTGCTGGACTCTACTCAACAACAGTACCTCTCAGGGTCAGGGCCTCACTCTCAGTTCAGGGCAAAATACAGTCTCATCCAGGCCAGGCCCAGCCTCTGGGTGGGGGGGGTCAGGGCCTCAAGGGCCGGCAGGGGCCTGGGGAGGGCAGGGGGCTGGTGGGCAGCAGTCAAGCATCGGCAATGCCCAGGCCCAGGGGGCAGGGGGGGGCTGGGTAGCAATAGCAGGCAGGTGGGGCAGGAGCTGGAGCAGGGGGGGGGGGGTCAGCACAATCAGTCTCAATGGGCCAGGGGGGGGGCAGGCAACAGGGTAACCAACTGGAGCCAATACCTCAAACTCTGGAGCAGGGGGGGGATTCAACAAATCCAATCAATCAAGAAGTCACACAGGCACAGCAGGCAGGCAGGGCACAGACACACAACACACAGCCAACATCACACACAGAACACCCCTCACACAGGGCAGGCCCCCCCAGCCAGGGCCCTCTCCCCCAGGGGCAGGCAGGGGCCAGGGCTCAGCAGCAGCAGGCCTCTGGGGCAGGGGCTGGGCAACAGCAGGGGCCCAGGCAGGGGGGGCCAGGGCAGCAGGGGCAGCAGCAGCAGGGGCAGGGGCAGGGCATATAAGGGCACAGGGGCTGCAGGGCTGGGGCAGGGACAGGGGGGGGCTAGGGCACACAGCACAGCAGGGCTCAGGTCTGCAGGTTCTCACAGTCAGTCTCTCAGGCAGCAGCAGGGGCACAGGCAGCACACAGGTCAGGCACAGTCAGTCAGTCCCAGCCCCAGCCCAGCCAGGCAGGGGGGGGCAGCAAACCCAATATACCCCCCCCCCCCCCAGCAGCAGGGGCAGGGCCGGGGGTCAATGGGACTCAGGTGGGGGCAGGCCAACTGGCAGGGCAGGGATCAGTGATGAGCACTGGCTGGTCTCTCTCTCTGCGCTGGGGGTGGGAGGAGGGGGGGGGGGGTGGGGTGGGGGGGGACCACCCACCCCCCCACAGGCCCCCCCACTCGCGGGCCTCCCCCACTCGGCGCGGGTGGTGGCAGTGGTGCACCGGACCACACCACACGACACACCACCTGCCTGGCACCGCACGGGGCACAGGACCAGGACCGTCCATCCCTCCCTCCCCTCTCTCTCCACTCCGTCCTGCTCGGGCTCCGGGTCCGGCCGGGCCCATCGGGCTGGCTGGGCTGGGGACAGGGGGGGGGGGGTCCGGGGGGGGGCTGTCCGTCGTCTCCCTGGCTCCGTCTCTCTCCGGCTCCGGCGGCGGCAGGGTAAGGCGGGCGGCGGCGGCGCGGCCGGGCGGGAGGAAGTCCGGGCAGCTGCTCGGTTCCTGTCCCGGGTCCCGTCCCCAGGTTCTCTTCGTTCTCGGGCGCGCGGCAGTGGGGGGCCAGGCCGCCGCGCCGCCTCGTCGCCTGGAGGTTCCCAGTCCGTCAGTCCCGCTCCCCGCGTCTGCGCGCGGTGTGGCTGGCCTGGCTGACTGCTGGCATTCTCCTTTTCTCCTTCCTGTCCCGCCCCCCCCCTGACGGGGCGGGCGGGGAAGTGGTGTGTGCTCAACCAGCTGCTGGGGGGAGGGAGCGCCCTCTGCTGGGCTGGAGGGGAGCCACACCGACTCGCTACAAGGTGCATAAACTATGACCAACATCAGTGGCAGCTTTGTGGCGATTTGAAGGTTGTTGCTCTCTTGCTTGGTCTGCAGACTGGATACACAAAGTACTGCTGTTTTCTTTGCGAATGGGATAGTCGTGCAAGAGATTCCCACTACATCAAGAAAGATTGGCCACTCCGACAGTCATTGGAGCCTGGGAGGAAAAGTGTTCAGCATCCACCACTTGTTGAATCAAGGAAGATTTTGTTACCTTACACATCAAGCTGGGTCTGATGAAGAACTTTGTTAAGGCCATTGACAAAACACAAGCAACTTTCAAGTACCTCCGTGGAAAATTTCCAAGGTTAAGTGAAGCTAAGATAAAGCAAGGTGTCTTTGTTGGTCCTCAGATTTGTGAACTTCTTCGAGATGATGCATTTGACCATGCACTGCGTGGTAAGGAAAAGACGGCATGGAAAGCCTTCCAGTTAGTGGCAATAAATTTTCTCGGAAACAAGAAGCAGAGAACTACAGGTTGTTGGTGGAAAACCTCCTCAAGGCATACAAAAGCCTTGGTTGCAAAATGTCACTAAAGATACAATTTTTTCCACTCTCATCTAGATTTTTTTCCACCGAACTGCGGAGCAGTGAGCGACGAGCACGGCGAGCGATTTCACCAGGACATTGCAACAATGGAGAAATGCTCTCAGGGCAAATGGAGCTTGCAGACTATTGCTAGACAATGACAAGAGATGCTCCATTTAATGAATACAAGAGACAAGCCAAGAAGCGCCGAGTAGACACTGAATAGGACTAAACTATGTACATAATAGTTTTTTGCCTTTTGTTTCATAATAAATTTTAGTTATATAATCCTTTTGCTGATTTTTAAAGTGTTACATAAACAGGACAGGTGAAATATTATCATGTAAAGCAACCATAAACACATGAAAAGACCTAGGTTTACAATTTATGATTAAAACTCTACTATCTACAGAATATACATAGACATAAAATGTAAAAACTTAAATAACTTAGAAACAGTAGCCAATCAGTTGTTTTAATTGTCATATTTAAATTCAGCACATCAAAATACATAATAAATAGCACATTTTATCTCTGAAGCAGACGACTTCTCAAAAATTGTAGACCAGTGTAATCCTTGTTCTGTCACCTGGTACCACTGAGAACAGTCTAGATCCATTGTCTTTGGAACCCTCTTTCAGGTAGTTGAAAGCAGCTATCAAATCCCCCCTCATTCTTCTCTTCTGCAGACTAAACAATCCCAGTTCCCTCAGCCTCTCCTCAGAAGTCATGTGCTCCAGCCCCCTAATCAATTTTGTTGCCCTCCGCTGGACTCTTTCCCATTTTTCCACATCCTTCTTGTAGTGTGGGGCCCAAAACTGGACACAGTACTCCAGATGAGGCCTCACCAACGTTGAATAGAGGGGAATGATCACGTCCCTTGATCTGCTGGCAATGCCTCTACTTATACAGCCCAAAATGCCATTAGCCGCCTTGACAACAAGGGCACACTGTTGACTCATATCCAGCTTCTCGTCCACTGTCACCCCTTGGTCCTTTTCTGCATAACTGCTTCCTAGCCACTTTGGTCCCTAGTCTGTAGCAGTGCATGGGATTCTTCCATCCTAAGTGCAGGACTCTGCACTTATCCTTGTTGAAGCTCATCAGGTTTCTTTTGGCCCAGTCATCTAATTTGTCTAGGTCCCTCTGTAGCCTATCCCTACCCTCCAGTGTATCTACCACTCCTCCCAGTTTAATGTCATCTGCAAACTTGCTGAGAGTGCAGTCCACACTGATCCTCCAGATCATTAATGAAGAATACAGTCTCTTTTCCCTGGGGGGCGGTTTTTAAAAGACCCATAACTCAAAACCATTTGGATTTCTTTCTCAATTATTGTGGCAAGATTCTTCCTTGCCTTCTTCATGAATCCTAACATACATCTGGCTAAACTCATTTTACAAGCCAAAGTTATGAGTTCTAAAATAGAGCTTTGCAACATTAACTATGGGAAGGTTTCCTTAATTTCACAATAGTGCTGCTACTTTTAATATTATTTAATAATTCTCAATTGTTGCACAGTTCTCTGAGATCTGTTACTTCAGTTAGCTGCAACACTGAATTTGGGGAGCTTTTTCCAAATGTACTACCTGTAGCAAATAAGCAGAGGCATAGATAACTAATTATGTTTAGAGACATGGAAGAATGTCAGAACCTAAAATATAGTATCAATCATGATGATTTGTCCATGTAATTAGATTCTAGAACAACACCCCCCCAAAATTAAAAAAATAAATAGAAACCTCTGTAAAAATTTAAGCTATGATACTTTCAGCAGAACCAATTTTCATGTGAAGTGTTAATTGAAAAAGAGAGACTAGTAATTTCTTTATTGTACTTCAAGGATTGCACCATCTTTTTGACATTTTCAATTGTTTATTCAGAGGATGTAGTCTAATGTTCAGAATGCTTGGTAGACATGAGTAGAAAAGAAAAGAATTAAACCTTTCATAAATGCTAGAAGAACCAAACACTATCAACTACTCAAGCTCTTGTCAATGGCTGGAATCTAATTCTGCTTTGGTTTAACATGTTTTAATTTCATTTTTTGCACCAATGCCCTAACTTACATACTCTCTGTGTACACACTGAAATGGAATCTTACCAAACTTGCATATTTTAGGCAGAGTAACAAAGTGTATCGAGGATTGGTAAGAGTGTTCTAGGTTTCTAATAGGTGAATATACCCCTTGTGGTCAAGAGTGATAGCATAACCAACTCTGATTCTTTTCCAGATGGAGTAGCAGCAGCAGGATATGACTCTGTATGCTTTACTTAGCTGCAGCATGTCATCAGGTTTGAGTGTCCCAGGACAATGGATGCAAGAATACTCAGTGCACTATAAATGACAGAGGTGGGTAGCAGGACACTGGTGATAGCTGGCAATGAATTGGCAGACAAAAAAGACAAAAAATGCTATTAAGCATGAACAAGTTAATCTAGAGAGCCCCTTGAGCAAACTGGGATTTAATAAAAAATGAATTAAGGAGGAAATGGCAAGAACTGTGGAAATGAAAGGGAAAAAATTCTGTGACGTATGACCAAGAGTTGAAAATTTTGATATAATCCAAGGCCCTGCGAGGAAGAGGATGTGGCTGTAATCAGAATTGAACAGGTCATTATGGATTAAGCAGTTTTACAGTAACAATGTTTTCTTTGCAACACCTATTCAGAATGCAAAGAAAATGGTGTCCAATTAAAAAAGCTATTCTGCAGTTCTTTAAAAACACTGAGAAAGATGACAGACTTTAAGTCATAACCTGCCTATGAAGTCCAGTGAATGGTGGTCATAGACTAAGGAAGTGGGTCTGTTGTGACACAAAACCCAAGAAGCAGAAGAAAGACACTGTTCTTTCCCTGAAGAAGACAACGGCAGTAAGGATGGTAGGGATGTGTGTGGCTTGGTTGGGCCTTCCATAGGCTCAGATATTTTGGATAAGTGTCTAGACTCCAAACTTTGAACTGTTTCAGTTTCTTTCATCAGGCTGGCTTACTTTATACTTTAAAATGTAATTTAGCTCTGGTAAGGGTGGTTTATATCCTCAGATTGCATAGGGCCAGATTTTCAAAAGAGCTCAGGACACAGCAGCTCCCATTGCAACACCCACAGCCAGACTTCCAGAAAAGCATCCACCATGCACCCAACGTGCTGAACTCTCTCATAAATATCTGGCTACTTATTTTGGTGCTCCAGTGGGAGCTGGAAACTTGTGCCTCAGTGTGTGGAGCTCTCTTGAAAGTTCCAGGCCCTGGTATTTGACTACTGTGGGTCATGTTTACACAGCAGGTTTTAACATGAAAGGTGCGGTTGTCTTAATATGGAGATTTCCTTTTAAAAATATATCTTTCATATTTCCATAGTCATAAGAATCAGTGGTGATTTGGATTACCGGTGGGTTGGTGGTGACTAGAAGGCTGGCGTATTATGTTATACCTTAATGATACCAACAATCATTACTATAACACCTCTAGTCTCCAACTTACTTTTCAGCTGTACATGCAATTGACAATGCTGGCCAATTTTAACCAGTCCTTATTTACAGTATAATGCAGCACACCTGGAGTCACCAATCCTCCCCTACTGTTGCTTTCCAGTCACATCATGCCCTCTAGGCATCACATCCAGGGGATCCCTGGAATGTGAACTTGTCTCAACAGGGCATTCAGTACTGTAGGTCTGGTTACATTTAACTGCTGCTGAGGAGGGATGCTTGGAACTTTCTCCATAGGAATCCCGTGGCATGGGGCAAAGGGTTATTCCTGAAGCAGGGCCGCCCAGAGGATTCCGGGGGCCCGGGGTCTTCGGCGGCGGGGGGCCCTTCCGTTCCGGGACCCGCCGCCGAAGTGCCCCGAAGACGCGCGGCAGGGACCCCCCCGCCGCCGAATTGCTGCCGAAGTGGGACCCGCCGCCGAAGCGCAGCCCGTTCTTTGGCGGTAATTCGGCGGAGGGGGGTCCTCGCCGCGGATCTTCGGGGCACTTCGGCAGCGGGTCCCGGAACGGAAGGGTCCCCCGCCGCCGAATTACCGCCGAAGACCGGGCTGCGCTTCGGCGGCGGGTCCGTCTTCGGCGGTAATTCGCCAGCGGGGGGTCCTTCCGCCCCGGAGCGGAAGGACCCCCCGCCAGCGAAGACCGGGCGCGAAGAAGCTCCTGCGCCCGTCCCCGCAAGAGTTTTCCGGGCCCCCCGGAGCGAGTGAGGGACCCCGCTCCAGGGGCCCCAAAAACTCTCGTGGGGGCCCCTGTGGGGCTCGGGGCCTGGGGCAAATTGCCCCTCTTGCCCCCCCCTCTGGGCGGCCCTGTCCTGAAGTCTCCTGTTGCCACCAGAGGGAAAAGAGAAGCATATCTCCACAATAAAGCAGATAGTGGGCAGTGCTCAAAATGGGGAGAGGAGAGGTTGTAAAAGGTCAAAGACCTAGTTCCAATTAAATAAATAAAAGTCAGATTGCTGAGGGGTGCACTTTTATCACTGTTTTACCAAAGTTGCTGCTCCCAGATTAAGAAAGAACCTTCTTTTTCTTCAGAACACTTTAAGCACAGATAGTGGAGAGGCATTTGGCCACACACAGTTTATTTAGTCCTGGTTGGTTTAAGATAAGCATCCAAATCTTGACTTATCTGCAACAAATCTTAACCTCTGATCTTGTATTAACTGGAAGTGGCCAAAAACACTTCAAAATTTTTAAAGAGAGAAAAAAAAACACAATTTGTTAATGAGATTTTTTGGGAGGGGGGAAATCACTTTTTTTTTATAACCACTTGTAGTGTTAGCACATTCAATACAACACAGTAGGTCTGATTAATAGCATTAGGGTACTAGTAGTATAGTAATGACTCTAAGCACTATGATTGCACTTTAGAATTTTGTATAGCACACTGGAGATATATTTTATAAAATTATTTGCCAAAGGAGAGCTACTGTTGCTCATACTCCTCCTACTTTCAAATGTAAATTGTTAGTTTGGGTCATATTGTTGGCATGGGGAAATAATGGGGTGAGTATAAAAGCAAGGTAGATATTAGTTTCTTGGGGAACAGGATCTCTTCTCAGCAAGGTTACCCTCTTAAACTAGAGGCAGATGCTCAATAAACAACAGGCAGCAGGTGTTCTTTTAAAAGTCACTTGCATAAATGAAGTACAGGACTACTATTTTTTAGTAAGCCTGTTTTTTCCTTGTCTTCTTTCTGAAGCCAACCACAATTATATACCAAAAATAGGCTGAGGCAGCAACAACATATTACAAAGGCTGCTTTTGAGTTGTGATAATTGTAGAACTGACTTTTTTTTCAATTCACTCAGTGTATATAAAGAGACACATTGAACAACACTCATCACCTACCTTGAGGAAGTGGAAGTGGCACTGGAAAAATGCTCCTGGGTAATTACCTATTTCTTTCCACTATACAAAACAGTTGCTTTTCAGGAGCTATAATATTATGATTATTCTATCGAATATTGTCAAATGTGAGCTATGAGGCATGAGTCCTTCTGCATTGGGACCCAGAAGAAAAAAATGTTTATTGAAAAGAAATAGATGCCAGCTGTTGTGGATATCAAAATACCTATACTAGCTGTAAATTAGTAACATCCTATGTTGTTCTACATTAGCTGTGGATACTCCTAGTTAAAAAACATTGCTCATTGGTGTATTTATAAACCATTTTGAAACAAACACTAATCTGAATTGACAATTTTCCTGGAAAAAATAGGCAATTGGTCTGAAACCTGTTATAAATCTCCCACATCCCAGGTGAGTGCTCTAATCACTGGGCTAAAATTATAATGTGGGTGGTCGTGGCACCACCACATGCTTTGTGTGGAGCAAGGCATGAAGCTAACTCAATTTGGGCAACAAACACCTTAGGCATGTAAGCCACCCTGGATGCCATTCATGGATTGCTAAATAGAAATAGCTACCTCCCTGTGGCCCAGATGGAGGCACTCCGAGAGAGGGGTGGGGCTTAGCTCACCCCCTGTAGCTCACATCTCCCATTGGATAGTTTAGTGCTGAAAGGAGCTAATCCCCAGCTGCTGCCCACAAGGATGCGCCCCAATGGTAAGTGGACCCTATTACACTCTGGAAAATCATGCATTCTGTTCTCCTTAATCTTTTAAATTCACATTGAACTCCCAAATAGTGTAACTTTTGTGCATTTTTCAACAATCCTTGTGTACAGATCTTTATCATTTCTCCACAAAATAGAAGTAATGTTTTTAACTTTTACTGCATCTTGTGCCTCTCTCTAGAGTCTCTGCTCCATTTATGCTGGTGTAACTGTTGATTTCTGTGAAGTTACAGCTATGGAAAACTAGAGAAATGTACTAAGGAATCAGGCCCATCCACTTTTCTTAGCCACAAAACAGCATTTTATAGTAGAACAACAAAATACTAAAAGGACCTGAGATGGTGTGTCTACCTTACTGGCCTGTAAGGGGTTAATAGAGTCCTAGGGAAGCAGCCAATAGGAGACATGCTGTTAGGACCAGCCAATAGGGCCAAAGCTGGCCCATATAAAAAGATCCCCAGGGCAGAGCAGGGTCAGACACTGCCTGGAGCTCAAGGACAGGTTTCCTAGCAGGTAGATGGACACAGCAGTACCTGAAGGCTCTGAAGTGAGGACAAAGCTGGTGCTGGAGGCCAGAGGAAGTGGCCCAGGGACATGTACTGAGAAGTTGGAGGAGATGCAGCACATGGCTGCCATCTACAGGATTCTTGGGTTGGGACCTTGAGTAGTGGGTGGGCTTGGGTCTCCACCACTTGCCACTGGGGAAGTGGCTGGACAGTTGGACTGTTGTACAAACCCCAGAAAGGAAGAGCACAGAGGTGGCACAGCCTGAGGGCTGTGTCTTGAAGAGGACATGGCAGTCACTGGGGTGACGTGGGTCAGAGAGCAAATGTGATGGCAGGTGAGGTACCATCAGGAGAGGGTGTACTGATTTGTGGAGCTAATCGCCAAGATGACCAGCAGGAGGCACCAGGGTGATGATTTGCACCCAGTCACAGGTCCCTATCCACACCTCCCTATGGCTCTGCACCGTCCACAATTCAGCTCTGGGAGATAATATACTCTACTGCATTTAAGTCAATTTAAAAACAATACAGAAAGAAGGAACGTTAATTACAAGTGCATGTTAATTTTACTTAGTTTTTAATATATCTGCAGTGTTCATTGCTCAAATATAACTAAACTATCAAAATCTTATATTAGGATAATAAGTAATTGTAAAAGAGAATAAGGGGAATTGGAAGTAGTGTATAAAATGTAATCAGAGCCATTTCTACCATGCAAATGAATAGCAAAATTAGTTTGAAATTATTTTCAAACTCCAGAAGGAGGGACTTTGTCAGTATTAGACTTTCCTGTCTTCTGGCAAGTTCATAAATTGGCATCTGAGACATATTTTTATTTAAATATATCCCCCAAAAAATCAGTATAAAGCATAAAGTGAAATCTGCATACAGGGAAAAATCCTGCCCCTTATTTTGTGGGTGTGTAAGGCTCTCAGGCAGCAGAACCAATGTATTTCTAGTAGAGCTGATTTGGAATTTTCCTATAAAATAGGGTTTTGCTGGAAAATGCCTATTCATTGAACCTGAAATGTTTCACAGAAACATATAGAATTCCGTCAGCTTCTGATGAAGTACAGGCAGGGTTCCATTGGAAACCAGCCCAGTTTCAGCTCAGGGGACCCCAGGGATTTCAGTGTCTATGACTCCATAGTAATCCTGTCATATGGACTATCCTGTAGTGGAGCTCCCAGAGCAGGCAGGCTTCTGGCTCCATGGCAGGGAACCTGGAAGCCCAGATCACTTTTGTCTCAAGCTGGGTCTGTCAGGGCTTCCAGGCTCCCTTCCATGGTGCTGGGAGTCCTGGCTCCAATCTCAGCCCAATTCCCCATCAGTCTGGTAGGGCTCTGAGGGTTAATTTTGTTTCAATCATTTTGAACCAAAATGTTCTGGATTTTACTTCCTCAAGAAATCTTGAAATTCCGCTTATTTGTTGAAAATGAAACATTTTTTTTCAGAATATTGGACTTTCCCATGGTACAGAAATTCTGAATCTTGACCAGCTCTTGTTTCCATAGACAAGAATTTTATGAGTGCAGCATCAAACATTGCTCCATGGGAGCTCCATGTGCTCCAGCCTTTACTGGTGGTTTGAAGTGGGGTGAGGGTGTGGGTGGAGAATCTGCTACTATGTTGATCCTTTGGTCCCCCCACAATTATTCTGCAGCAGAGAGAAGGTATTAAGGTAAAGAATTCTTTTCCAGCTATTAAGTTTTGGTAGCCTTCATAGGAACAGCTCTGAAGAGGAGGTTTCTTTTGTTATTCCTCCCACTCACCAGAGGAAGAGGACCTAGCTAATGGACAAGATAACTGGGCTGAGAGACACACAGCACAGTGTTTGTTTCATAGCTAATGTGTATTAATGCGATTAATGCACATAAAGCATCTTGAAATTCTTTCATTAAAGTTGCTACAGAAGTACAAAGCACTTTGCACTTTAATGCACTTTAATGAATGCATTTTAAAAATAACATGGTTAATATTTACATGCTGGACTGCAGTGAATCCTTCTTTTTCATCCTTCATTTGTGTTTTAGAACTTAATTTTTAAAAAAAAAACCTTAGCAAAAATGGTCTTTTAAGTAGAAAATAATTGCACTTTCATAGCAAAAACAAAGCAGTTTGGGGGCATACAGTAATTGTTTTCCATTTCTGAGAAAACATTAAAACGGTTGAAGTTTCTACTTTTTACCAGATGAGTGGATTTTTTTTGGTCAGGTTAATACACAGACCAACATGCAAAATTAATAATTCCACACACCCCAAAAATACCCTACCAAGTTCAGCCTTTGCCACTGCTCTGAACAAATATGAAAATGATATACTGTCTTTTGGGCTTGCTTCGGCATCTAGTCTTATTTTTACCTACTTTATAGGGAAAACAATTTTGGCTTATCTGTGTGAAATAAAATAGAACATCTTACTTTACTGTACAGACTTTGTTTATCTAGCTAATCTATTTTTATTTTAAGAATGTACTGGTCTAGTTGCCAGCCATAGTTCCAGCCAGCCAGATGGCCAGTTAATTTCAAGTTGACAAAATTTAAACCTCCAATCTAGTGACATACCTTGCGGTTTCTAAATCGTTGTTATATAACAAAATGTCTGGCTGGTATTGAATTTAGAACTACAAATTCATACTTTACAAGACGGATTGATTTATTCTTACAATACACATTTAAGAGGCTCTAAAAACCTGATCTGCTAAGATGCTGAGAGGGTCTTGAGAAAAACTGAGCACTCCAAACTCCCGTATGTTTCAGTGAAAGGCAGTTAGTATTCCTCCGAAGATTCTCTGGGTCTGGAGTGGCTCACAGACCTGAGTGCTAACCTCAGAGCAGACTGTAACAAACCAGGGCACAAACCCCAAACTGGTTGTATGTTCTATAATTAGATTTCACCAATCAAGTATCAAGTGTAAACTCCTTAAGCATTGTAACAAACTTAATGTGGAGTCACAGACAGTCCGTTGGGCAGTCCAATCTATTTTGCCACCCAGGCAAGCCTGCCTTTGTGATAGATGGTCCCTTACACCAAAAATGACAACTATATTCAGGTTACTCTCAGTCCCAAAGGACCAGTCACTCACCAATTGTACCTCAGGTCTCTCATCAAAGACAATGCTTGTAGCCAATCCTATAAGAAATGAACTACAGATTTATTAACTAAGGAAAATAAATAACTTATTTACAAGGTTAAGGCAGGTAAACGTACACACACAAATGAGTTACAGTCTTAGGTTCCAAAAGGTAATAGAAATTGCTGTGTTATGCGAGCTTTCTATGTCTTCCAGAGCTAAGCCAAGCCAAGCAGCTTGGGGATCCCTGGCTTATGCTTAAAAATATTGGCGTCTCCAAATTCCAAGCAGCACAGTGATACACTTCCTTCAGATTGGGTATTTTTATTTCCTTCCCACAGAGTTCAAATTGATGGAATAAGTGTTGGTGCCTGTCTCCTCTTCATGGGTGTGGGGGGGAGAAATCAACAAATTCTTTGTCCTTTGATGTTTCACAATAGCTCATTTGGTTTCCAGGGGCCTTCTTGTGTGGAGGACCAGCACTTTAAATTAATTAATGTTTCTTTCCTCTTTGGTGAGTTACACAATTATAGTGCAAACACTCAGTATAACTTTATACCATGAGCTACAGATGTGATAAGTGAGATCAATCCTACAAGCATTTCATCAAGTCTAAATACAAAACACATGCTTAGCAACTTAACATCTATTTTAACAATGCTAACCAGACAGGTTTCCAGCTGTGCATTTATTAGTGTTCCGTGAGTCCTACAAGCCTTAGCATGAGTTGGTCTGGCCTCCTCCACTAGCATCACTCTCAGTAGCTCGCAGTGTCAGGCTCTAAATACACACTTTTTACAGCAAATTGCATCATAACACATGGCTAGGAAATGGCAATAGTTTGTTTCAGAGGAAGACTTAGACTCCATACCTTTGCCACCTTCAGATATGATTAATGCTAGGAGTTCTAGCAGGGGGCAGACTTGCATCTTAACTCAGCCTGGAAACTTAAATTGATGCAGAAGGCAGAGTCAACTGGATAATGAGGCGTTTCTCAGCAGGGATGCACGATACTTGTGTTCTATTATCAACAATGGCTGTCTATTGATTTCTGGGTGACATTAAAGGTGTTTGATTTTGTGCTATAAAGACTTAAATGTCTTGTGGCCTTCCTATATGAGGGAGCCTATACTCTTAGGCCACAGAGCCACAGCTATAATCAGTAGAGACACTCCCATGTTGTGTCTTTTATTCAGGCATATGTTTGCCTTTGGTGACTCTACAATATACTTAAATAGCCTCAATCCAAAGGCTGTACTGTAGACATAGCATATGTCAGCAAAACATATGTAGCTCAGGGGCGTGAATATGCCACCTCCCTGAGCAACATAAGTGACATCAACATAAGTGCTCGTGTGCACAGCGCTATGTGGGTGGGAGAGCTTATGAAAGCATAGTTTAAATTGCCTATTTACTGTCTTATTAGAATTAGTTGCCTCTGATCTCCCTCTGCATTGTATACTCCTTTACTGGTAGTATACTTGTATTTTTGTTTATTTGGCATTGTGTCCAAACAGATTTCCACTGTGAAAGACAATTCAGACTTGTACAGGCTCCCAGATGATGTAGAGTATGTTTGTGTGTCTAAGTAAGAGCTGGGCAGGAACCACAATTTCCCTCCTGTGGAAAATTTCATATGATCCATGAAAGCTGACCAGGTGGGCTACCAAGTAGCTAGGGGTCTGGAAGCCCAAGCTTCTAGAAAAGCAGGTGAGCTGGCAGGAAATCAGACAGGTTTCAGTTAAAATGTAATCAAAATCAACCTGTTCCCTCTCCAGTGTGTGTGTGTATGAAATGTGTGCATGCATAAATTCCTGAGTTAACTATCGTGTAGTTGAGTGACAGAACACTATTGCATGGAGAACTCGAAAAAGCATTTGTAATACCATGTCGTATTCCCTTGTTTCATGTTTTCCATGCTGTCATGGTGAATGCAATGATCCATCAAAATTATTGAGATCAAACAACTGTTATTCTAACAACAGTTTCATAACCATTTGTTATGTTGTTATAACAAAGGCCATTTTGTCATCAGCTTTTCAATTTCAGAGCCAGTGCCCATCATTTATGTTCATAACTGAAACCAGTGGTAAGCAAATTTCTGCCAGAGTGAGACTGATAATGACTTCCACTAAAGCCTTTTTTAATGATTCAATTTGGAGTGACTCTGCCCAGTGAAAGGAAATTCCATTTTTTTTCCAGCCAATTTAGTTCCTCGTATGAAACATAAACATGAGCAAATACCTGTTTCTGTAATTTCTTTGTATTGGAAAATAAATATGCATGCATAAAATAAAGGGTTCTGTTCCACACTTTTAAAAGTGTGGTAATCAAGAATGCAATCATTTTTGTAGGTGCAAATATTACACAACTCATCATCAGTTCTAAGAGGGGATTAAATCTCCAAGAACCGCATCTAGAAATTGGCACTGCTTAAGTGATTTTAATAACTTACGTTCATTTATGGTATCATCTTGTAGAGTAATGTTTCTTAGTCTATGTTAAAAAATCCTGGTTAGGCAGATAGTGGTTTAAATTACTGTCTAGTCCATTAGTCTATGTATCTATATCAAACATTACCCTGGTATCTGGGCATCTTGCACATTCTAATATTTATATTAAACAGCATGAATAATATTTATACTGAAAGGTATATTCATATTTAAAATGTTATCACATCTGTTTAATTCTGATTCAATTATTGTGATACAAAAGCTCTTATAATACAGTGATTAAAAACCAATGCCTTGATCCTGTAGTGTCAAGGCTTTGTCAATGCCAAGGGCTTGGTCATTGCCAAAGCACTTTGAATCGCTTTAGTTGAGGTGGTCGGCGCCAATTTTGACATCTTTACACTTTCCTTCTTGGTGCTGAGTGGAAGTGTTCCTTTGTGTTCCTGCCTGTGCAGGGTCCTTGGACCTCTCTGTACTGCCAGTAATGGAAGTGTCCAGGCAGTCACAGGAGCTCAGTCTCACCTCTGAAGATAATGAGGCGGTCCACCTTGATGATGCCTTTCTTTGAGGTGGCTCCTTAATGGGTGAGCTAGTGGCCCATTTATTTTCATCTGGGTGGGAGAGTCTAGACATTCTCTTAGTCAGGGTTGGCCAATGACTGTGCCGATGGTGATCAGTGCATAGGAGAAGTATCAGGGAAAAGGACTGAGTCTGGCCACAGAGAGCTCTCCATTAATAATTTTTGGCTCAGTTCACACTCCTTGCTGGGCTAAGCCTTCAATTTGAGGTGCACTTTCGTGAGATGTGCCCCTCACCTAGACAGAATATGCACTGTGAGTGACTGTTGCTCGCAGGGATGGCCTCATGACAGGAGAGGCACCTCTTAAACCCAGGGGATCTGGGCACAACCCCGAGAAGGGAGGACTTCCCAATCAGGAGGGGCTCAGAAAAAAACCTTACATTAAGCTAAAGAGCAACAGGGAGGGAGGGGAACAGATTTTTTTTAAAGGGGGAAAACAGAAAAATAAAGAAAATGGCTAATAATTATGACAGTACCATGGAAACAGTATGATTAATAAAGGAGCTACAGATGTATGAAGGTGTCTGCACAGGATTCTATCCCAGACCAAGGGTGGCTGAGGCCTGAAGGCAGCTGGACTGCACAGCACTATATAGATGCTGGTCATAGTGTGAGAAGGGGAGGAGCGCATATGTGGCCCAAGGGGCACTGCTACCGAAGATTTCCGATCCCAGGCTCAGGGACACTACTGCACCCATAAGGACAGTAGAAGAAGAAGAAGAAGAAGAACCTCAGTTACTACATAGAGTGAATATCCTTCTCTTTATAATACAGTGATTAAAAAAGAATGCCTTGCTCCTGGAGCACCATCCACTCCCATATGCCTACAGGGTAATTGGACGTCCTTCTTTATCTGCCAGGTGGCACTCAGTATTCTGCAGTTTTGGACGATTAAAAGGAAACACTTCGTCAGCATGTCTAATGGCTTTAATGTTCTTGTGTTTAAGGCACTGGACTGGCTTCAATTTCCAGCTCTACTACAGACTTAAGTAGATAAGCAAGTCATTTAATCTAAACCAAGAATATTGGTGGTCATGGTTACAGAATATGGAACTGTACACTGGAAAAGAGTGACTCAGACAAGAACTAAGGGGGGGCAGGTGGATAACCAACTAAATATGAGCTTCCAGTGGGATAAGGTGGCTCTAAGAGAGAAAAAGTGATCCATAGATATATAAGGTGAGACTGTCTTTGTTGTTGTTGTTCTGTTTATGCAGTGCCTAGTCCAATACGGTCCTGGACTAGTAATAATAATAATATAGGCAGGGGAATATTGAGTAGAAATAGGGAGGTGTTTGTTACCATTGTATACGGCATTAACAATCTATTACTGTAATGCTGTGTCCAGTTATGATGCCCACACTTCAGAAAGAAAAGAACTACAAGAAACTGGAAAACCTGCCTTCCCAATGAGTCTAAAGTTAAATGCAATATATTCCAGAGAAAGTTAAGAGGAGACTTGATATACCTACATGGGGGAGAAGATTTCTGACCATAGAAGGCTCTTAAATTTATCAAAGACATAACAAGATCCAATGGCAAAATGCTGAAGCTAGACAAATTCAGTCTAGAAATAAGGTGCACATGTGTAAGTGAGGATAATGAAACATTGGAACAATTTACCTAGGGATGTGGTGGATCCATCACCATTTCCACTCTTTAAATGAGGAATGGATGATTTTTCAACAAGAGATGCTATAGCTCAGCCAGAAATTATGGGGGGAAAAATAGGGATTTGTGTGTTAACATTCTATGTCCTGTGTTATGCAGCAGTTCAAACTACATGATCACAGTGGTCCTTCCTGGTCTTACAATCTGACTCTCTGTGCCTCTGTTCTCCATCTGTTAATAGGAATACAGACGCTCCCCGGGTAATGCAAACCTGACTTATGGAAATCTGGACTTATGGAAAAAGTTCTGTGCGCTTTTTTTTCTTTTTTGCGTAATTGTTGGAGATACGTTCCCGACTTACACAAAATTCGACTTACGCAAGGTGATCTGAAACAGAACGCCTAGCATAAGTTGGGGGCACTTCTGTAATAGCTTCCTTTCTTCCACCACTAGTCTGTCTTGTATATTTAGATTGGAAACTTTCTGGGGCAAGGACTGTCCCTTTATGTGTCTGTGAAGCACCCAGCACAGTGGGGCATTGATCTCAGTTTGGGCTGCTATGTGCTACTGGAATTGAGATAATTATTTATAATACATTTCCCAACAGAACCAAAGTTGATGTGATGTAATTAAAATGGCCATTTTGAAGTAGGAAACAACTTCCAGGGAGCGCCTATTTATCCTGGACACCAGCAAGTGTTTAGCTAACAGACTAAAACAGGATTATGGGAACTAACTGAAACTATTACTTGAGATTAGAGCTGGTTGGAAAACAGAAAAGCAAGCATTTTGATGAAAATATATCTTAACATCAAATTTGTTTGCAGTGAAAATGTTCTAATCAGCTGTACTTGTGAGGGAGCTAGCTGTCATTTTATCTCTGTGGACTATTGTTCACTGCATATTTTATTTCTATAACATTCATGGAGCCCATAGAAATGTTTCTATTCTGTTGCAGCTTTTCTCCTTTTAAAAAGCCTTTCAGATAGGCTGCCAGACAGACCATTAGGAATTATTATAATCCACAACAGAGAAGCAAAGGTAAGTGATTAATGCAAATCCATTGGTAAGTTTATTTTTTTCTTATTTTTTCTGCAATATAGTCACTATCTGAGGAAGTGTATGCTAAAGTAAGGCATGATCTCCAGGACATGTATTCTGTTTGGCTCACTTCTCAGTGCCAATGCACAAGGAGATGGATCTTCTGAATCTCTGGTTGCACTGGCTTGCTGAAGGAGTTCAATGTCCAACTGACAGGAATTATTCTAGTGAGTCCTGGCACCATATGGGATCATTTAACAATGGGGAAGGTAAGAAAGCCAGACGTTTCCCAAGAAATTTAACTGGAAGTCCTCAAGTTTGCTTTTTTAAATTCTTCCTTTATTTCTATTAAACCTGTAACCAGTGGATGGATGAAGAAATCTTGATTGAACCTCAGGGAAAAGTGTGTCTTTCATTCATTCTAGGGAAAATAGAAGAATTTTTGGCTTGTGGTGATGAGATGAAGGGAGAAAAGTTCCAAATGAGTGAACAGGTTTCTGTGCTCTGCTAGTTTTAACAGATATTACAAACAGTTAATAATAACATAAAACCACGCATTGCTTTCTAAACAAAAGGTATTTATAAAGGTTACCTCTGGGTAATGTTTTACCAGATGTCTGTATATAATTTTTTAATCAAACTTCCATTAGAAATATATGGAGTTTTGCAATTCTACATCCTCCAATATTTTGTCTTACATTCAAAAGCATGAGTTGTGACATAGTCCCTATTATAATGAGTGTGAGAATCAATTAGGGAGCAATGTATCTTCTAATGCCTACTTTCCAGCTACATTGCCATATGCTTTATCTGCAATTCACCAGCAGGAGTGCTGTGTACTGTATACATGACTACAATCATCTCCCATGTCAAGTTGATAAGTTCATTGCTTCTCATTTGTGAAAGTGTTATGTCATCTCACTTCTGATTAGACAGTATTATTCTGCAATATTAACATTCCTTGGTGCCTTTCTGTTTTATCCAGCCTATTGTTGCAGATATCAACTCTTTTGTATTAAATTTCCTTTGGGATTTGTATTTCTTAATTTGTTAGCAATATTCTAAACTCTCACCTCTTTTTTTGCTGCATTAGACACTCTAAAGATTCTCAGTCTGCCCTTATGCCTCATCAGTGCATGCTCACAACTAAGCAATGTGGCACCAATTGATTTTCTTTTCGTGTGCCTCCTGACTTCACCTTTGGATGCGAGGTTATTTACTAGCAGAACCCTGGTACAATACAAAGGGACTTATGGGCCCTTTCTCTTTAATGACCCAAGGTTGAGATTTTGCAGGTGTTACTAGTAAATCACAAACAAAAACAATGGTGAATCCAATTATCTGTGCTTTCCCTTCAGTGTACCACATAAGGTCAGCTGTCTCTTTTTGGGCTTCTTCCCAGTTCAAACAGATTTCCTATTTCGACACAAACATCATACTTTCTTTGGCTCTACTTCTTTAGTGTTCTCTTTGTGATTTTTTCCCTAAGCTTTTTAGCCTTTTGTCTTCTGTTTATTTCCCCCAAGTCCAGAATTTCTAGATGACTTAAATGTTGTTCCTCTTAAATTTATCTAACATTCTAAAGTCAGGTGCCCTCAATTTGTCTAGTTCCATAATTGATATATTATGATATTGTGTGGGAGAGAGAGTATCTTTATGGTTTGCTGAAAATAGAAGCAAATTGGATCAGAAAAGACCATACAAATATCTCCAATAGCAAATTACTGTACTCTCATATTTCAACACACAGTATTCCTCATTGTACTTGGATAATTAAGCAATAAGACATGACAGGGCATGAATTGTATTGCATTAATTTACACCTAGTGGGTTGTTAGGCATGAGTCTGAAGGCTGACTGCTGTCAGAGCTCTGCGTGAATTAACACATGCTGCATGGACAAGCATGTCTTACTGCAATTTAAAATGCTATCTTTTTTTTAAATATAGACTGTGTACATATTTTTAATTAAGTGATCAAAAATAACTAGGACTGTAATCACTGGAGGCAGAATCCTGTGGTCCCTATCCTATGGGTGTTTTACACAAGAAATGTGGTCTCTGGTGCTGCCATCATTCTCATCTCTTTAAATTCTGAGTAGCGAAATGGGCTACTTACCATCCCAGCTCAGAACTATTACCAGACAGTCAGACCTATAGAATTCTCCCGCCTATTTTATAACAAATATTTTGGTGGCCTTCACTGTTGTTGACAGCTTTGTTGTGAGCATTCTAAACCTAATAAAAAAGCCCCCGCCAGTACAGCAGCTAATTCAGATTTATGAACCAGATGGAGTTCTTTCTGCTGTAAGACTGAACATATATTTAATCAGGAAACAGAATCTCTGAGTACAGTGACATCAAGGAGGGTGGTATTATTCATTCTCCAGTGGACCATAAACCACCTACCCAGAGCATGCCTATGAGTAAATCACTTTCAATCCTAGGCACAATCAGTAAGGAGGTAAGGGAGAGGAGGAATATAATGCTGTGACTCAAGGACCTCTTGATGCCCACTGGCAGAGAGCACAGGTGTACATAGGGGTAAAGGGCTCCTCTGGTTTCACCAAAAGGGGTCTCATAAGGTCTCTACTGAAAGCCTGTGTCACAGTGGTCACCATAGGCTGTTATCTGTTACACTGGTCAATCACTAGAGCAGGTTGAGACACGCATTGCCAGTGAGCTTCACTGCTATTGGCTACACAGCAAAACAATGATGAGACTTGGGGAAATGGCTGAGCTGCTTTTAAAAAATCAGACAAAGGCAAGCATCTGGCATGGAAAACTTTAGGCCAAACAGTTTAGTAACATTTTTTTCAGGCAACTGAAAACATGAGCATATACTGAAGGTATTAGGCAGCCTTAACTAAAGGTATAACTACCAGGCCCACCTGTAGTAAATTTCATGCTCGCGGTCAAAATCAGCCCGACCAATTTTGTGGACAATTTGGGAACAGTTCATAGTTTTAGCTGCAAAAGGGACATTTTTGAGAACATCACTGAAGGAGACAAAATAGGAATTTTGGCTTTGATCCTGCCAGTTGCTATGCTTGGGAAGAGCCCCGCTGACTTGAAAAGGGCTACATATCTGCACATGTGGGTCTGTTTATAAGACTGGAGCCTTGTGATGGAATGGTAAGAGTGAATCTGATGATCTTGTGGGCCTAAGAAAACAAATATGTACCACTGCTCTTCAGCTGCTGTGGTGAATGGCTGCCTAACACGAGCCACCTCTCAAGACTAGTTGTCATATTGTGATTTGTGATGGTGTGTATAAACCTTGCACCAGTAACAAAGGGGTTGAAAAGCTGCTGTGGGCAAGGCTGGCCCGGCTCCTCCAGTCTTGTCAGTCATGTCAGGGCGGGATAAGGGTTTAAAAGAAGAACGTTCCAGTCAGTTGGGTGGTAGCTCTGGGAGACAGCAGATAGTAGTTGTACAGCTTCTAAGAGGAACTCCTGGAAAGGTTTCAGAGGTCATTTACTCAAGGAGGTCACTCTCAGATTCCTTGTGCCTACAAGAAAGCAACAAACTCTGGAATACCAGGCTGGCAGAACAGGTTTGGCAAGCTGGCAAGCCATTGAAACCCTCTGGCCCTCCCAGGATTAGTAGATCCAGGACTCTATTGAAAGGACTTAGGGAGTGGGAGCCAGAAGTTCCGATCCCCTTCAAATGCAGACAGACTATTTGGACCAATTTAGTATCACAGAGATTCCTGTTTATGCAGAGCAAAGCGCCCAATGGGTTTTGCAGCACCTAGACAGTAGCTGGCGCCTATCAGTAACCCAAGAATTCTGACAGTGACATTAAACAAAAAGCATTCAACCAGCAATTTTGGTTAGAATCAATTAAGATATTTTTCAGTAATATTGTAAGGGTCTGAAATTGGGTGCTTATACAATAGCAGAATACTTGCAACTCTTAACTGTGGAGTCATGACCACATTTATGATTGTCCATAATGTTTGTAAATAGAACCCTGATAATGCTCAGGGAATGTAAACCTTCATAAACCCACAGGAAAAAAATGTTTTCCACAAACCCCTTTGCATGGGAACTGCTTAAATGTTACATAGCTCTACTTGTGAGAGCATACTCATTGCTGCATGAAACATTGTATAAGGTTCAGGACAGTCTTTAGGAGTTTTGAGGTCCTTTGCTAGACCACATGGAGCTAACTCTATCCAAGGAAGCATGTGCCATCCTTCTCTACCCACACACCTTTTGCTTTTTCTTCCTCTTCTTTCTTAGTCTCTCTTGCTTTATTTTAACTTCTTAGAAAGCTGAATTGTGATTAATGTAAGAGATATGTGAAAAGGGTGCACCTGGAGTTCTGTAACCAGGGCTTGTTACGTTAATTGCACTTTATTTTATGTATATGTGTATACTTATGCTTTAATTAAAAAAAATGGTTCCCATCCCTGAGCTCAGGGGAATCCCACTTGCCAATATTTAGAACAATCTGTTACCATTTATGATGATCCTCTCTTATTTGTCAGTTAGTCAGTTGATCCAGTTCACCAAGCTGAAGTTGCTGTGAAAATTTGTTATTCTTATTTGCTAACTTCCAATGTGATTAGTAAATGCATTTCACTGAAATCAAATGAAATTGTACTGCAAAACTTCTCTTCATTTGTTAATGTAGCTACTCCATATAAAAAAAAAACTCCACAAACCTTTAGGGATGGTGTCCCTAGCCTCTGTTTGCCAGAAGCTGGGAATGAGTGACAGGGGATGGATCACTTGATGATTACCTGCTCTGTTAATCCTTTCTGGGGCACCTGGCATTGTTCACTATCAGAAGAAAGGATAGATGGACCTTTGGTCTGACCCAGTATGGCCATTCTTATGTTATGTTCTTATTGTCCTGAATTATTGTAAGTTATTAGGGGTAGGTCTGGTGAGGGGGTTACACATACCTAGACACCTGGTAGGGTTGCTGTCTTTCAAAGAGGGAAAAAAAACTCATTACCAGTCTCTGGTATAGCCAATGTAATCCAATTCCATTTTTAAGAGACAAAATCACAGGGCAAGATTATTGTGTGGTTTATATGCCCCCACAAGGGAATATGGGGATGGAAGTGTCCCTTTATATCTCTGCAAGACACACTAGGATGAGAGAAAGAGCAGCCTCTGTGGGTGGGTGCGGAGTGGGAAGATGGGTGAGGAGATCCTTTGACTCCACTCCATGATTTCCTAGCCAGCACAGCTGAGTTGACAAAAAGGGGAAGTAATCTATTCCTGGTAAAGAGTTAGTACCGATTACTTCATTTCTGAGAGAAGGAGAGAATCAGGGACTGAATTGTGGTCAGTCACAAGTCCAGTCCCTGGCCTATTCCTCGGGCAGTGTACCTATGCATTGCTTCCTTACTTTAAGCAGATTGCAATGTTACAATCTAGAGCCAAATGTGCTCTAGATCAGATAAGGCCTTTATTGATCCAAATAAGGAGCAGTGGAGGAAAAGGACCAGCAATGAGGGCATTATTGCTATTATAAATCTGAGGCTAACTTGCAGGGGAGGAAAGGGAGAGTCACCTGATGCAACTGCAGGGGGAGGAGGTGTCTGTGCTTAATGTCTGGGCTGCTGTTATAGATCGAGCAAGTTCACTCTCACAGCTGTATTGTAGCCACTGATGCACTGCTACTGGAGCAGGGCTAATTATCTCAGTAAAGGGGACCACCGTGAGAGGCTACCAGAGAAGCAGCTTTTATACCAGAGAATAGTTTTTAGAAAGATTCCATCTTGCTGCTTTACTCTCCTGGCTTGTAGAAAGTTAGGAGAGCTGCTACCGCATCTAGTGTTCTTGATGGTGTGAACGGATAGCCAGCAGTGAAATATCATTATTCCTTAAGGTAAAAATATCTGTGCCAGGAAAAATACCATAAATGTGTCTATCCTACTGCCTTAAAACCGCACTGCAAAAGGGTGTATCTACTGAAAACCATCTCTACTCTTTTAGCTGCTTTGCTACTAAGGTTTAATATTGTAGCCATCATTACTGGAGGCTTCATTTATATTACAAAATATTCTATATTTTCTTTCACATTCACTATGGCCCCATATTGACACACACCATAGTCACTGTGAATCATAACCCAGAGACAAACACATGCTGTGGTCATTAGCAGGAATTAAGCATGGGATGTTCACCACTAAAAGCACAGGCCTTTGCAACTTGATCTAAAGGAGAACTCCCTAAACTCTGAGAGGTCATAGGATTTACATTATCTGGATCAGCCACTAGAGAGAGTCATGATCATACCCACTAAGCTGGTATGGTACAAAATATGATCACAAACAACGATTGACAAAATTAATAATAAGCAAATGCATTTTGCAAGGTGGTGTCACTGATTTTTGTCATGTTTGTCAGTTTCACCATGAGTGGTCTTGTCACTGGTATCAGTTAGGAAGTTTCTTCTGTATTAGAGAAAAGTTTAATTTAAAAACTTAGTATTTTCGACAGATAGCATTTCTAAATTCAATCCTAAAAATAATGAACCACCACCTGGATGAAAAAGTTATCTTGGTTATTAAAGATCTGTATAATGGATTGGATTTGATGTCATTCAGTAAGCTATGTACACTACTATGGGGATAATTCATATTTTAATATAGATGGCAAACATTTGCACAATAAAATATGTATAGAAAAAAGGAAATTGACTATTAAAGATGTATGTAAAGAAAAGAAATAAAATGACATGCCAACTTATGATCTTCCAAGGCAGCTTTTCTTTTTAAATTTTCAAATTAGAATGAATGAAATCAGATTACAAGAAAAACTATTACCTGCTGTAGTACTGCACAAAAAAATTATTCAGAGCAGTAGAAAAAGAACCTTTTGTTACTGATTATATAGCAAATTAAATAATAAATGGAAGTGCAGAGAGCCGGGTCATATTGCAAACAGAAAATGAGAGACTGAAACCCGATTTAAATCTAAAAGGAATTATCCCTACTTTTGTAGAAATCACTATGGAAAGTCTCTTCTAGAAACACACAAGTGACTACTTGGAATCATTTCCCTTTCTTACATTCTTCTCTTGTCTGCTTAGTGCCCAGTTAAGGTAGCTGTATATACAAGAAGAAACTGGGTGGAGTGGCCAACCATGATACTAAGATAATACCGTAGGTTTGACTCTTCTTATGTCTTGAAATGTATGTTACTGTGCTTGCATATGCAATACTGGGTTTTAGGAAGATGTGCTGCAATGTGCACCTGTACAAAGTATCTCTAATTACTGTTGAACTCTTAGCTCTATATATTATTATGTGGCCTTTGTTGTGAGTGTGCAATCTTACATGTGCCGATTTCATCCTAACAGTTTTGCTCACTACTTGTGTGGGCATGTGATAACATTTGCATGTGAAAAACTCTTGAGAGCATAAAACATGCACACACCAACTTTCATATGTACAAGTGGAGGTGGGGTTAAGGTCCTGTGGCAAGGCACCTCCTTCACCTCGCCAGGCTCAGCATTTCCTCCTCTGGCCGTGGGGGCCTGGAGTAAATCAGTCCCACTTTGCAGAGTGTTTACTCCTCACTCGGGTTTTTGTATTCTTCAGTATTTACAAAGTAGGTCTCAGGGTAGGCCCAAAGAGTACTCTTCAGCCAAATAAAAAGTAACAAGTTCAGAACACAGAAAGCGAATATCTCACCCTGCTCTCCCTCTCCCCAAGGTGTGGCCTTGTTATGCTGGCCTCTGGGTCAATTAGCATCAATATGCCGGCCCAAACTGTCAATTAGCGTTAGCATGGTTGCTTCCCCCATAGGGAGGAGAGTGGCTTTTTACCCAGGAGAAGTCTTTTCTCTCTCTCTCTCAAAGGAGCTTTTAAAGGTCACAAGGAGCCCTTAATTGGACTCAGATGTCCCTAATTGGCCTGAGGTAAACTCTTTTCAGCTCAGGGGGAAAAGGGTCTTTGTCATTCTAGGCAGGGGTGAAAGTAAGGCAGTATGGGATGGAATGGCATACTTGTAAAAAGCGGTCTGTACCACTGACTTTAAGGAAACTGCTTAAAACACTACCCCGGCAGTGCTTTAACATCACTTCCCTTTTTGCACCCCTGTCAGTGGCCCTGCCGGGTCCCTAAAGGGGCAGCAAAGATCCGGCAGGGCCGCCAATGGGGGACGCAAAAGGTGCAGTGATGTTAAAGTGCTGCTGCGGCAAAGAACCCTTCTTAAAGCACTGCCAGCAATGGTGGCCAGAGCCCCTGGCCCTTTCAATCACTGCTGGAGCCCTGGGCGGCATGGGCCAGGCAGATGGGCTGAGTGGGGGATGATGACCCTACCCCCCGCCCTTCTGCCCAAGGTCCCGCCCCTTCCTGCGGGGGGCAGAGCTGGCTCCGTACCAGTAAGAGCTCAATTTTACTTTCACCCCTGATTCTAGGGCTGATAGTCTTGCCTTCCACCACTCTCTTATTGCTGTCCGGTCTGACTCTGTCATAGTCCTTTGGAAAATTTAGCTCATGTCTAAACTGAGCCTACTTTAAAGGGCAAAATAGCGTTATTAAAACTGATCCATTTCATTCAATCATTTCAACTTGTTTTCTTCTTGCTTCCTCACAACACGACTACAGCAGTTCTTCCTACATCTCAATCAAAAGCCTGAGGAAAAAGATATGTATTGCTTACATATATCTACATTGTTAGGGTACAATTCTGTTTCTTAATAAGACGTCAGATAACCAAGCTCAATTGGAATTTATTAATCAAAGATTATTAGTCAAGGATTAATATAGCACTATTCAGAAAGGAAGGCTATATGTTACCAAACTGACTCTGGAGAAGTGTTTCTGTTGCACAATTTACTGTAACTCTCAAAACCACAATTCCTTATACATTGTATGTGATTACAAACAAAGAAATTCCTTTCCCCACAACATAATCAGTTGTGAAATTTCCTTTATGATCCCTTTAGTTTATCAGTCATATAAACTGAAATTTCCTAACCAAGTCATTATTACAGAACCTGTGTGACAAAAGGAATTCATGATGGGTTAAAAATGTATCTCAATGGTTCATATTTGCAATAAAAAGTACTCCCCTCAATCACAAATGGCCCCTGCCTAAACATCTGGCCACATTCTCCATAGGTCAATGGGACGAGAGTAAGATTACATATATTCCATCTTTGATTACATACGTTCCATCATTTGGTCACCCATTAAGTTTCAACCTAAGTACAAAGCCCTTTTTAGGTTTATGGTACAGACCGTTAGCACTTTAGTTCATAGAAAGCGGATTCTGAGAACTTTATATGCAAAACATTGGGTGTTTAATATTTGCTAACATCATGTGCACATCTTAAAACTCCAAAGTGAGTACATCCCCCAAACACACTTGCATCATTCCTCACTTCCTGCCATCAGCTTTCACCCTTGCTTTCAGTGCATTAAATTTCTTCTCCCATACCTTCTCTACACTGCAAAATTGAAGAAGCATTAGGGTGTGTCTACACAGCATACTCCATATGGTGGCTTGTAGAGTACATACACAACACCTAGTATGGGTATAAATTGTAGGGTAGACAGTGAGGCACTACTTAGGCAAGCAGAATAAAGACATGCCAGAGCCCTAGGGTATATACTCTACATGGTTCTCTACATGACTGTACAGCTCCTCCCACATCTACACTGCTATTTTTAACAGTGTAGTGTCCCGCTGCCTTCCCCTTGCAAGAGCGTTTCACTACCATGTGTATCTACACATGGCAGTGTGCATGCAGCCTGTTTTTCACCAAGGTACATGTAGTGCCTGTACCCTACATGCCACCATCAGTGTAGACAAGGCGTGTGCATTTCAACTCTTCCCTCCAGACCCACAGACCTTCTCCTTGAGTTCCATGCCCAGTGCTCTTTCTGTTCTCCTTTTTCTATTTCTCCCAGGTCCTCAACCCCAACCCTTAATTCCCTCCTGCCTGCTATGTCACATGCAGAATGGTTGAAGCTGTATGGTCATTCATTGCTTCTGGGCTAATGGATACCTCTATATTTCTCCTGTATGTTTTTTTGGTGATCCTTGCCTTCGGCTCCTTTGCTCTTGCCCTCTGGGGGGCCCCACTGGAGGACAGAGAAGGTGCTGAGAGGGTGCTGATTGGCTAGCATGGAAAAGAGGGGTCTCAGCCACTGGCCCTATCACTAATGAAGCAAAATATTCCATCACATGCCCTGTTGAACTCAGTAGGATTTAAGCATATCTGTAAGTGTTTTGCTGAATAAAGACAGTATTAATAATATGCATAAGCATGTTTTAATGATTTGCTGAATAAGGGCTTACTAGCCAGAGACCCCTGTAGTAGCAGCTAGAAGACTTGTAGTTACAGGCTGCCACTGAAAGCCTATAGCCCACCATCAGGGACTACGGGTCTTGAACCCTGATCCACAGGGCTTTTAGAGTCAATAAGTACCAATCTGCCACCCAGTGACGTGGCTAATAGTTGCCAGAACAGAAGCTGAACCCATACAGGGGACTCCAGTCCTGGAATCCAGTTGGCAGAACACTGGAGTTCCTGATTGGTTCACAGCTTCTATATAAACCCAGCACAGGCACAGGATGTTGTCCGTGCAGCTGGGATCTCCCTGTTTAGGTGTGCTTCCCCTGTAATACCTGCTCTTGATCTTCTGGTAACCTGACTCTCAGGTTTGCCCTCTGGCTTTCTTTGGACTCTGACCTCCTGGTACCTGACCAGCCTTGACTCCTGCTCTGACTACTAGGTCAGACTGCCCATATCCCAGTCATGACACCAGCAAACTTCAATGTGAGCTGGTTTAGCTGCAAGAAGATAAATCTAAATATTTTAATGTGTATTGCAATATTCTCTCCACAGAAATATCTTTGAGGTTAATTTTACTATGAAAATATTAATTCTTTTCAAAATAATAGCCAGGCGCCTATCTCATTTCATTCTGTGAAGTCACTGACCAGTACAGTGCAACCATCATGGGTATTTCTGATGATTTTTTCCCTCCCCCCCCAAGATAAATATAATCCTTATAATTGTAACTAGTGAATTAAAAACTGATTAAAATGAAATGGGAGAGAGGAAACAGAATTCATTAGCATAGAATTTAACTTTCTGTAAGACACACATTTGCTTCTGAATTTGAAGATGCTTATTTAAATTAATACTATGCTCACAGGAGGCTGGATACAATGTGATGGTATGGTTAGTAAAGATAAGCAAAGTGGGCAGGGTCTACAACCAGCCAACTCAGCCCCAGAAGTGGGCAGCATGGGCTTGGGAGAGATATAGTCAGAGTGGCTGAGTATACACTGATTAAAACACTCCCTATGAGTTCCTATGGATTCCTTGATGGAGAATAAAAATTCTCCTACAACAGTGTTAACCAAAGTGGGAACTAGTGAGATGAAAATGGCAGGAATGAATCTGTCCCAAAAGGTCTTGAAGCAAAAGGGGGAGCTAGTGTGGAGCTGTCTCATTTCTTGCTGCCTGTGATGAAGCTGGATAATGGGGAAGACCATACAAAAAGGAATTAAAATAATTAAGGTGCACAGAGATATAAGTACTGTGGTGGAGTTGAGACAATAGAGTGCCTGAACATACTTGCAGACCTAGGAAATGTGTGAGGTGAAAGATGTTGGGATCTAAGATGGTCTCAAAATGTTTGCCAATGGAGACAATTAGGTGTGACATGAGGTGAAAGAGGGTGTGTGTCTTGTTTGCAGATATGCCTGTCCTCCAAGAGAAGTTCTACTGTGTTCGAGAGATTTGGGTGAAGGAAAGCAAGAGGAAACCATGAGTTGAATTGGTTAAGATGGAGGGAGAGGATAGGTAGAGGAGGATAATTAAAGGTGTTGAAGTATGTGCACAATTAGGCATTAGTGTAAAAGTAGTAGCTAATATTAAGAAAAATGGTTAATGGAAAAGAGTTATACTGAGTATCAAACCTGTAGAATTCTGTAGAGCAGAAGGGACTTTAAAGTGGTGAAGTAATCACTTGGGATGGAGAGAACAGTTCAAAAAGTAAGACTCAAACTATGAACAGAGGGAAGCAGAAGAATCAATAAGTGACTTTTTATATTTGAATTTAAAATACATCAGTATTTAGAGTGTAATTTCCTTGTGGTATGGACTGACTTTTTGTTTTGTGTCTGTACAGAGCTTAGCACAATGAGGTCCTGGTAAACGATTGGGGTCTCTGGATACTACTGCAATAGAAATAGTAATGATTATGTTCAGGAATTGCTCACAGCTTTACAGTTTTCAAAAGATTATGCTAATAAACTTGAGCTATGAGCAGCAGTACCATCACACGGATTCTGATTTTTGGCTTACTATGAGCAATCTGAGACAGAATTAAAATACATTGTTAAAACAGTTGTAATTATAGAGGTATTAGGTGGGGTGGGTTTTTTTGCTTTTTGGTTTTCTTTGGTTTGGTTGTTTTTTGTATTACAGAAGACAGAAACCATAATAGCTTTGTTTTCAGACTTGTGATGAAAGGAACTGAACATTTTAGTCTGATGAATTCTCATGGAAAACAATGAGGTACATTCTATATAACTTAGTTATACCTATTCAGAACAATGAAAGAGACAATCAGATTTTGTCAGTGCATGTGCGTTTCCTTCTTGCCAATTCTAATATAATGCCACAACTCAGCTAATGTAAATTGTCCTAGTTCCTCTGACAACAATGGAGTTTTGCTGACTTGAATCAACTGAAGATCTGATCTGAGTCTCTTGTCTATTAGCTGAGAGTCTTGTGTAGTTTTCTTGCTAATAATTACTTAATATAAGCAGTAACCTTATGATTTTGAAGTTCAATTGTTCTTTTCTCAATTTATAAAATTAATTTGAACACATTTTTTAAGGGAGCTGGGTCTTTGAACACTTCATGGTTTTGTTCCTTTAACTAGTGCAAGCTATATAGAAAGAATAAAGGGAGAATAGTGATATTATTGGCAGGGATTTATTATGTGAGAGTTCTATTAATTTTATTATTTATTATTATTGTTATTATTATGCATGCACAGGTCTTGTCTATACAAAGACTGAGATCTCGGCAAGCCAGGATGTAAATCTACTTAACACAGACACACACTAACTCTCTCTATATGGAGCATTCTGCCATACACTAAAAGTTCCCTAGTACACACTGACAGAGATTCATAGGCTTAAGGTCAGAAGGGACCATTATGGTTATCTAGTCTGACCTGCACAACGTAGGCCACAGAATCTCACCCACCCACTCCTGGAACAAACCGCTAACCTATGTCTGAGTTACTGAAGTCCTCAAATCGTGGTTTAAAGACCTTAAGGTGCAGAGAATCCTCCAGCAAGTGACCCGTGACCCATGCTGCAGAGGAAGGTGAAAAACCTCCAGGGCCTCTGCCAATCTTCCCTGGAGGAAAATTCCTTCTCCATCCCAAATATGGTGATCAGTTAAACCCTGAGCATGTGGGCAAGATTCACCAGCCAGCACCCAGGAAAGAATTCTCTGTAGTAACTCAGATCCCACCCCATCTAACATCCCATCACAGACCATTGGGCATATTTACCTGCTAATAATCAAAGATGAATTAATTGCCAAAATTAGGCTATCCCATCATACCATCCCCTCCAAAAGCTTATCAAGCTTAGTCGTGAAGCCAGATATGTCTTTTGCCCCCTCTACTCCCCTTGGAAGGCTGTTCCAGCACTTCACTCCTCTAATGGTTAGAAGCCTTCATCTAATTTCAAGTCTAAACTTCCTAGTGTCCAGTTTATATCCATTTGTTCTTGTGTCCACATTGGTACTAAGCTTAAATAATTCCTCTCCCTCTCTAATATTTATCCCTCTGATATATTTATAAAGAGCAATCATATCTCCCCTCAGCCTTCTTTTGGTTAAGCTAAACAAGCCAAGCTCTTCCAGTCTCCTTTCATAAGACAGGTTTTCCATTCCTCGGATCATCCTAGTAGCCCTTCTCTGAACCTGTTCCAGTTTGAATTCATCCTTCTTAAACATGGGAGACCAGAACTGCACACAGTATTCCAGATGAGGTCTCACCGGTGCCTTGTATAATGGTACTAACACCTCCTTATTTTTACTGGAAATACCTCATCTGATGCATCTTAAAACCGCATTAGCTTTTTTAACGGCCATATCACATTGGCGGCTCATAGTTATCCTGTGATCAACCAATACTCCGAGGTCCTTCTCCTCCTCTGTTACTTCCAACTGATGTGTCCCCAATTTATAACAAAAATTCTTGTTGTTAATCCCTAAATGCATGACCTTGCACTTTTCACTATTAAATTTCATCCTATTACTATTATTCCAGTTTACAAGGTCATCCAGGTCTTCCTGTATGATATCCCGGTCCTTCTCTGTGTTATCAATACCTCCCAGCTTTGTGTCATCCACAAACTTTATTAGCACCTTCCCACTTTTTGTGCCAAGGTCAGTAACAAAAAGTAATAAATAAGTTTGGTTCCCCAAAGTGATCCCTGAGGAACTTCACTAGTAACTTTCTTCCAGCCTGACAGTTCACCTTTCAGTATGACCCGTTGTAACCAGTTCCTTATCCACCTTTCAATTTTCATATTGATCCCCATCTTTTCCAATTTAACTAATAATTCCTCATGTGGAACTGTATCAAATGCCTTACTGAAATCGAGGTAAATTAGATCCACTGTGTTTCCTTTGTCTAAAAAATCTGTTTCCTTCTCAAAGAAGGAGATCAGGTTGGTTTGGCACGATCTACCTATTGTAAAACCATGTTGTATTTTGTCCCAGTTACCATTGACCTCAATGTCCTTAACTACTTTCTCCTTCAAAATTTTTTCCAAGACCTTGCATACTACAGATGTCAAACTAATATGCCTGTAGTTGCCCGGATCACTTTTTTCCCTTTCTTAAAAATAGGAACTATGTTAGCAATTCTCCAGTCGCACAGTACAACCCCTGAATTTACTGATTCATTTAAAAATTCTTGCTAATGGGCTTGCAATTTCATGTGCCGTTCCTTTAATATTCTTGGATGAAGATTATCTGGGCCCCCTGATTTAGTCCCATTAAGCTGTCTGAGTTTGGCTTCTACCTCGGATGTGGTGATATATACCTCCCTATCCTCATTCCCATTTGTCAACCTACCATTATCCCTAAGTGCCTCATTAGCCTTATTAAAGACTGAGGCAAAGTATTTGTTTAGATATTGGGCCATGCCTAGATTATCCTTAACCTCCACTCCATCCTCAGTGTTTAGCAATCCCACTTCTTCTTTCTTTGTTTTCTTCTTGTTTATATGGCTATAGAACCTTTTACTATTGGTTTTAATTCCCTTTGCAAGATCCAACTCTACATGGCTTTTGGCCTTTCTCACTTTATCCCTACATGTTCTGACCTAAATAAGGTAGCTTTCCTTGCTGATCACTCCCATCTTCCATTCCTTGTAGGCTTTCTGCTTTTTCTTAATCATCTCTCTGAGATGCTTGCTCATCCAGCTTGGTCTACAACGTCCGCCTATGATTTTTCCCCCCTTTCTTTTGATGCAGGCTTCTGATAGTTTCTGCAACTTTCACTTGAAGTAATTCCAGGCCTCCTCCACCTTTAGATCCACAAGTTCTTCAGATCAATCCACTTCCCTAACTAATTTCCTTGATTCTTTAAAGTTAGCCCTTTTGAAATAAAAAACCCTAGTCCCAGATCTATTTTTGTTTATCCTTCCATCTAGTTTGAACTGAATTAGCTCATGATCACTCGAACCAAGGTTGTCCCCTACAACCATTTCTTCTATGAGGTCCTCATTACTCACCAAAACCAAATCTAAAATGGCATCCCCTCTTGTTGGTTCTTCAACTAGTTGGTGAAGGAATCCATCAGCTATCACATCCAGAAAAATCTGAGCCCTATTATTATTACTAGCACTTGTTCTCCAGTCTATATCTGGGAAGTTAAAGTCGCCCATAATCACACAATTCCCATTAGTATTTACTTTATTAAACACATTAAAGAGATCTCTACCCATATCCAAATCAGATCCCGGTGGTCTGTAGCACACCCCAAGCACTATCTCAGGGGAGGCTCTAGTAGCTTTCTTTCCCAATATGATTTTTGCCCAGACAGACTCTGTCTTATCCATTCCACCACCTTTGCCTTTATTTCTGTCTTTCCTAAATATCACATAGCCTTCAATCCCTGTACTCCAGTCACGACTACTATTCCACCATGTTTCTGTTATCCCTATAATATCTGGTTTCACTTCCTGTACCAGTAGCTCTACTTCCTCCATTTTATTACCTAGGCTCCTCGCATTAGTGTACAAACATCTTAATTCTTGCTCTTTGGCTTCACTGACATTCTTTGCCCGGTTAGGCTCAGACATTCTACCACCAGTATCACCTATTAGACTGGTATCTACACTACCCTTCCTCCTTATGTCCATTCTCCTACCCACGGCTGTATCCTTTCTTACTTTATTTCCTTCCCTCTCAATGTTAAATTCTGGCGTGGAGATTACCTGGACATCTCCCAACCATCTCCCTCAAATTCCTAGTTTAAAGCTCTCTTAATCAGTTGTGCCAGCCTCCATCCTAGAAGTCTATTTCCCTCCTTACTCAGGTGAAGTCCATCCTGAGAGAACAGTCCTCTGTCCATGAATGCTTCCCAGTGGCCGTACATCCCAAAGCCCTCCTTTATAGCACCACTGTCTGAGCCATCTGTTGATCGCCATAATCTTGGTACACCTTTGTTGCCCTTCTCTAGAAACAGGCAGAATCTGTCTGAAGATCATCTGAGCCTTGATTTCCTTAAGCATCTTCCCCAGTCTAGCATAGTCTCCCTTGATACGTTCCAGCGAGAATCTAGCTGTATCATTCATTCCCACATGAAGGACAATAAGCGGATTCTTTCCCGCTCCCCTTATGCTCCTTTTCAGCTTCTGGTCCACATCCTGTATCTTAGCACCCGGCAGACAGCACACCCTTCTGTTCTCCGGATCATCTCTAGTTACAGACCTGTCTATTCTTCTCAGTAAGGAGTCCCCAATCACGTAGACCTGCCTTTTCCTGGTGACAGTGCGATTCTCCAGTCTATGCTCTGTTCTCTCTGGCTGCAAGTCCTCTCGATTTCTATTGTCCCTTGCAATCCTCCGCAACCCATCCTGTATCCTCCTGGGGCTCATATTTGGTGTTGTCTCCATTGACTCTTCGCCTCTTCCTATAGGACTAGCTGCTCTTCTCTTCTTTCTTGCCCTCTCACCTTCAGCGACCATCTTCTGTGCCCCTTCATTTTCCACCTCTGCAAACCTGTTCTTGAGCCGTCTTTTCCTCTGCCTGGTTCTCTTAGTCACATGCTTCCACTGTCCACTTTCCTCACCCAGCAGTCTCTCCTCAGAATTCTTTGGTTCTGCTTCCATCTGCAAGTCTGAGCTTTTCCCTTTGGCCTCATCATGTCCTTCCTCTATCATCCTCTCGAACCCCCTTCTAAACTCGACCAAAGTTTTCACCTGCATCTCCAGTCCTTGGATTTTTTCTTCTATCAGCTCTATCAGGCGGCACTTCATGCAGATAAAACTCTTTACCTGAAAAGGTACCCCCTCCAGGATCATGTACATGCCACAGCTTCCACATCCAGTCATCCTCATTGTGTCTTTCACTGCTGCCTCTGTATCGGCCATAGCCTTCCCACTTAAAACCTGTTAGTCCAGGAAACACAAACCAAAGCAAATCACCACCACCTACAGCAAAACAAACCCCCAACAGGCACCAGAACACCGGCAGAACACCACACCCTCCCTTCACTAGCCTGTCTATTCCTCTGCCTAGGTCTCTTAGTCTCCCCCGCAAACTCCCCCTGTAAACTCCCACTGAAACTCCCCTGTTTACAGCTCTGTTTGCTGGCTCCTATGCCACTGTCTGACTGGCTGGCTACCTTTATAGGACCCCTAAGCAGAGAAGCCCCACACCCTAATCAGGGCTCAGCTTCTCTCCCAGCACACTGCCCCCACCAGCCTCCACACATATAACTACAAAATACAATACACAAAATACAAAAACCTTCTCCTCCAACAGAACTCCCACTGAACTCCCCTGTTTACAGCTCTGTTTGCTGGCTCCTGTGCCGCTGCATACGCCACTTTGAAAGCAGAAAGATCAAAGTACATTATACAACTCTTAATGGGCGGCAGCAGGAACCGCAGGAACTGTTAACGAGTGGTAAACTAGTGTGTTAGATTATGCAAACTAAGCATTGGGGTACACAACCCCACAGTTAAAGGCAGGCAGACTGATAGTGATTAATATTATCAGCAGCCTATTATAGAATCATAGAATCCCAGGGTTGGAAGGGACCTCAGGAGGTCATCTAGTCCAACCCCCAAGAGGAGGAAGAGGAGGATCTAGTTTGCTGGTCTCCACTAGGGACCAATAAGTTCATTTTGTTTTGAAAATCATGCATGAATCTCGGTAGGGCCTGGGAACATGTGCAGCGTGGTGTGGTAAGAGTTCAGAAGTAATAAGTAAGTGCATACATTTCTTTTGCATGTGCAGAAATGGTATTTTTTTTGTGGCTTCATACTGAGCCAAAGTAATAAATACTACCAGTTGTTCTTTGGCTCAGTTGTCTTGAATTAAAAAAAAACCAAAAAAACTGAAGGCCGGTCTGCTGGCATCTATAATTAAGGTTGCCACTGTAAGAATCTATTTTCAGTTCCTTATACCTTTGCCAAACTTTAACTATTTGGGTTGAAATTTTGAGTGTCTGCCTTAGGCTGATCCTCTGGGAAAATTTCAGCCAAAGTGGTTTAGCAGCTTCCAAGAACAAGACTGGGGGAAATAAATTGTTTTGCCAGTGTTAAAAATCTAGTGATCTCTTCTTTGAAAAGGTGCACCCCCATGTTTTGGAGCAAGAATTGGAAATTTGGCCGGGGGTGGGGGGCGGAGGGGGGCTTAGAGTCACGTAAATGTCTCTTACCATCCCTGTTTAAAAATTGACCAAATTACAATCTTTTGAAAAATTGCAGTTTATGCATACTCAGACATGAGTTTAACAACTAATGTATGTGAAGAGTCCATCTTTGCTGAGCATGCTCAGGCCTCTTACAGCTCTTAGAGATGACCAGACTGTGCATTCATCAACCCCATAGAACAACTGGGCATGCTTCCTCCAGCCCAAGGCTACAGGGGTTAAACCAGCTACTCACCCAATCCCTGCCTCCCCTCCCCGCATAGGGCTGGCAACACCACTCACACCCCCACGTTCCTCTGTATCCCACTTTTTTATAAAAGTGGGCATTTGTCCCATTGCTCTTGCCAACTGATCAAGTTAACAAGAACAAACAGGACAAATGCCCACTTTTGCCAAGAAAGTCGAGCTGTTTGGGACAGGGCTTAAAAAAGGGACTATCCCGGCCAGAACAGGATGTATGATCGCCCTACGATTGAGACAAGGAGTCTGATAAAGGGACTGAATTGGGAGGGCAAGACAGAAAATTCCCTGGGAGTAAGTGTGGAACTAGGACTTGTTGGTCAAGGAGTCTGAGACTGAAAGTCAGTAGTGGAAAAGGAGAACGGTGGGGACTGGGAGCCAGTGTGGGGAAAGGAGAAAAAATTAGATGAGGAGCCTAGACTAGGACTAAACTAGGAGTGATTGGACAAATAGATTGGGATGAGAAAGTTAAGGAATGGAGACTGGGACTAGATAGACAAGGAGTGGTAGTGGGACAAGGAGTGAAGAGATGGGACTGGGATAGATGGGAGGGAGACAAGGCAAAAGGGGTCAAGCTTGGGAGAAATGTACAGAAGTGTCTGTGCCATTACAACCCACTTCCCCACCAGAACATGGAATAGAATTTAATATTCTGGAGTCTCATTATTCATCTGCTGCCAACAAGTATCTGGGAAATCCATTGGCAAAGTGTGTCTCTTACCTCCCTCTACTCTTGGTCTATACAGAGGAGGATAAACTGCTATCAGTTACTCCATTAGCTGAAATAGAACAGGTCAGCATGGTGGTTCTAAAGGCTCCAACTTTCCTAATGAACCATGTGAGTCTCAACATGCCACCTGAAGGAATTTCAGGAGGGGGTTAGCTTGTTTTTTAAAAGGCCTCCAAAATTACACACAACCTACATTTAAGTAACATAATTAAGGATGACAAGTCAATCACTCAAAAACTAGGAAATGCAGAGACTTAAGGTTGCATGAGCCAATTTAATTTGGTGTCCTTCCACATATGCATTGAGATACCATCTTTAATTTCATAGAAACATAGGGCTGGAAAGAACCTCAAGATGTCAATTCCACCTGAGGCAAGACCAAGTAAACCTAGACAATCCCTAGCAAAGGTGTGTCCAACCTCCTATGATGGGGTTCCACAACCTCCCTTGGAAATCTGTTCCAGAGCTTACCTACACTTGTAGTTTAAAAGTTTTTCCTAATATCTAACCTAAATCTCTCTGGTTGCAGATTAAGCCCATTACTACTACTTCTACCTTCAGTGGACATGGATTACAATTGATACTGTACTTTTTATATCAGCCCTTAACATATCTGAAGACTGCTAACAGGTCCTCCCTAAACAGACCCAGTTTTTAAAAAAAACTTTCCTCCATAGGTCAGGCTTTCTCAACCTTTTACCATTTTTGTTTCTTTCCTCTGGACTCTTTCCAATTTGTCCACAGCTTTCCTAAGTGTGTCGTCCAAAACTGGTCGCTGTACTCCACCTGAGGCCTCACCAGGTCTAACAGCTGGACAGTTACCTCCCTTGTCTTACATACAACACTCCAGTTAATACACCCCAGAATGATATTAGCCTTTTTTACAACTGCATCACATTTTGAATCATATTCAATCTGTGATCCACTATAGCCCCCAGATCCTTTTCAGTGGTACTAACACCTAGGAATTTATTCTCCATTTTGTAGTTGTGCATTTGATTTTTTTTTCCTTCCTAAGTTAAGTCCTTTGTACTTATCTTCATTGAATTTCATCTTCAATTCAATCCAGAACAATATTCCAATTTGTCAAGGTTGTTCTGAATTTTGATCCTGTTCTCCAAAGTGCTTGCAACCCCTCCAAAACTGGTGTCATCTGTAAATTTTATAAACATACTCTCCACCTCATTATCCAAGACTTTAATGAAAATATTGAAAAATTTAGACCCAGGACTGAACCCTATATAACCCCACTAGATATGCCCTCATAGTTTGCAGTGAACTATTGATAACTACTCTTTGAGAGAGGTTTTTTTTAACCACTTATGCACCCACTTTATAGTAATTTAATCTAGATGACATTTCCCTAGTGTGCTTTTGAGAATCGCATGTGGGACTATGTCAAAAGCCTCAATAAAATCAAGATCTGTCTTTCTACTGCTTCCTCTCACCCTCCCCCAATCCATTAGGTCAATAAGTCTGTCAAAAAGGAAATTAAGTTGGTTTGGCATGATTTGTTCTTGTTAAATCCATGCTGGCTAGCCCTTATATATCCTCTGGATGCTTACAAATTAATTGTTCAATACCTGAACCCATACTGGGTTTTTTCCACAGGACCCTTATTCATTGCACAAAACATACCCTCTCTGGGGATGAAGAAGGCTTGTGGAAGGGGGCTGGTATCTAGAGGACACCTGCTTCATTTGTTGCAGAAGTTGGAAGGTGTATAGTGAATGAGTCAGAGGATTGTAAAAAAAAGAAAGGAGTGTCTCAAGTCTATGAATGGCTAGCCAAGTACACAATGGCGGCTCCAGTCACCAGTGCTCCAAGCTGCGGGGGGCGCCCTGCCGGTCCCTGTGAGGGCGGCAATCAGCAGGGCCGGCTCTAGGTTTTTTGTTGCCCCAAGCAAAAAAAATTTTGGCTGCCCCCACCCCAGCCCTGGGCTCCCCCACCCGCACCCCCCTGCTGCCCCAGCCCTGGGCTCTCCCCCCCGACCTGCACCCCCCTGCCGTCCCAGCCCTGGGCTCTCCCCTCCCCACACCTTATGCTGCCCTAGCTCTGGGCTCCCCACTTCGCCCCCACTAGTTCCCCCACCTACACACCCCTTGCCCCAGCCCTGGGCTCCCTCTTCCCCAAATTGCCCCCCCACACACACCCTGCCGCCCCAGCCCTGGGCTCTCCACCTGCACCCTTCTTCCGCCCCAGCCCTGGGTCACTGGTAACTCGCTCCCAGGGAGGGTCATTCAGCAGGAATTTTGGATGTGCACAGAACACAGACAGGATTGGTTCCCATATGATTACAGAACTGCAGTAAAGTGGAACAATTTTCAGCTTGTGTAATTGGAGGATATCTGGATGCATATTATAAGACTATCCTACATAAATGAGGAAAAGTTGAGGTGTCTTTATTATTCTTTTGTTCCACTCTTTGTTTCTATGGGGAATTTGCCAATACAATATCACTGTCTTCCTTTTAAAAAAAACAAACAAACAAAAAAAAAAACAATGGCTGTTGAAAATAGCAATTCCAGTCCTAAAAACCACTGGGAAGCATTTCTTGCTCAATTTTATCCTACTTTTTCTACAGCAAGTTACAGTGGATCAGTGTATTTGATTTGAGAGAAATGAGGTGGTAGCTGCCCAAATTGAGCTTGAGCACTCCTGAATTTTGAGGGGTTCAAATCTGGAAGGCAGGTGCTAGATTCCCTTTCTGAATATTAGCTAAATCTGGAACTGAAAAGTCAATTTCTGCTTCCATGGCTCAGAAGTGGAAATCCTCCTACGTGCCTGGGACTGTGTCTAAAGCTGCCCAGATCCAGTAGAGCCTCCCCTCCCCTACTTTTAATTTTAAATTCTAGTGGGATCCATGTACCTCCTTTGCTAGGCTTCAGATAGAGAGGGGCACTGTCCATCTAGTCCACCCAATTCTTTCTTTGGGGGCTGCAAGGTGAGGTCACACCAGTATCCCTAATCCAGTCTGGGGATGTCTTCTGCAGAGGATATCTGGGCCAAAGCTTTCTACTCCTTGGGCATACTTGTTCCCCATTCACACTGCCACCCCACTCTAGCAGTGAGCTCTCCATTCACAGCAAGCTGCGGCATGAGGTTTTAGCTAACATACTCCCTCCCTCTTCCTTTCCTGTTGATAGAGACCAAGAGAATGCTGGGAAATGTAGTTCTTTCCCTGCTCCAGGGCTGGCTCTATAGGCAGGGAGCTAACCAAGGAACTACAGCTCCCAGGGCCCCCTCTTGGTTCTCAGCTCCCCAGCTGGATCCCTGCCAGCTGCCGCCCCTGAAATGGGCTGCCCCAAGCAGCTGCTTGCTTTGCTGGTGCCTAGAGCTGCCCCTGGCAGTCAGGCAGCCTTCGGCGGCTTGCCTGCAGGAGGGCTGCCAGTCCCGAGGCTTCGGCGGCAATTTGGCGGCAGGTACACTGAAGCCGCGGGACCGGTGGACCTCCCACAGGCAAGCCGCCGAATCCACAGGACTGGGGACCTCCCCCAGGCAAGCCGCCAAAGGCAGCCTGCCTTCTGTGCTTGGGGCGGCAAAAAAACTAGAGCCTCCCCTGCAAGTACAAAAGCAGTTTCTCCTCCCTTGGTGTTCATACCTCAACTGCTAGAAGAGGGCCTCATCCTCCCTGATAGAACTAACCTTGTTATCTCTAGACTGATTCTTGCCTGCATATTTATACCTGCCTCTGGAAATTTCCACCACATGTGTCTGAAGTTGGGTATTCACCCATGAAAGCTTATGCTCCAATAAGTCTGTTAGTCTATAAGGTGCCACAGGACTCTTTGTCGCTTTTTACAGATCCAGACTAACACGGCTACCCCTCTGATACTTGAGTGTCTCATGGTTAAGGCAGTGGAATGCTGCCTTAGAAAACTGGCTTCTATCCCTGCCTCAGCCACATCCTATAGAATGCTCGGCAAGTTACTTAAACCAGAGTTTTCAGAAGTAGTCACTAATTGTGTATGCCTCATTTTCTGTATGCCCAATGGACACACTGGGGTCTGATTTTCATAACTGCTTAATAATCACACCTGCAGCTGAAGATTATGGGAGCTGTGCTTTGAACATATCGAGTGCTATATAATGATAAGTATTTTGAAAATCAGATCCTAAGCATCTCAAATTGGGCACCCAAAGTCAATAGATCATTTCAACTCTAATCTCTCTCTGCCTCTGCTCCCTCTCTGTAAAATGCGGACATAAGAACGTAAGAAAGGCCGTACCTGGTCAGACCAAAGGTCCATCTAGCCCAGTATCTGTCTACCGACAGTGGCCAATGCCAGGTGCCCCTGAGGGAGTGAACCTAACAGGCAATGATCAAGTGATCTCTCTCCTGCCATCCATCTCCATCCTCTGACAAACAGAGGCTAGGGACACCATTCTTACCCATCCTGGCTAATAGCCATTTATGGACTTAGCCACCATGAATTTATCCAGTCCCCTTTTAAACATTGTTATAGTCCTAGCCTTCACACCTCCTCAGGTAAGGAGTTCCACAAGTTGACTGTGCGCTGCGTGAAGAAGAACTTCCTTTTATTTGTTTTAAACCTGCTGCCTATTAATTTCATTTGGTGACCCCTAGTTCTTGTATTATGGGAATAAGTAAATAACTTTTCCTTATCCACTTTCTCAACATCACTCATGATTTTATATACCTCTATCATGTCCCCCCTTAGTCTCCTCTTTTCCAAACTGAAGAGTCCTAGCCTCTTTAATCTTTCCTCTAATGGGACCCTCTCTAAACCCTAATCATTTTAGTTGCTCTTTTCTGAACCTTTTCTAGTGCTAGAATATCTTTTTTGAGGTGAGGAGACCACATCTGTACACAGTATTCAAGATGTGGGCGTACCATGGATTTATATAAGGGCAATAATATATTCTCAGTCTTATTCTCTATCCCCTTTTTAATGATTCCTAACATCCTGTTTGCTTTTTTGACCGCCTCTGCACACTGCGTGGACATCTTCAGAGAACTATCCACGATAACTCCAAGATCTTTGTCCTGACTCGTTGTAGCTAAATTAGCCCCCATCATGTTGTATGTATAGTTGGGGTTATTTTTTCCAATGTGCATTACTTTACATTTATCCACATTAAATTTCATTTGCCATTTTGTTGCCCAATCACTTAGTTTTGTGAGATCTTTTTGAAGTTCTTCACAATCTGCTTTGGTCTTAACTATCTTGAGTAGTTTAGTATCATCTGCAAACTTGGCCACCTCACTGTTTACCCCTTTCTCCAGATCATTTATGAATAAATTGAATAGGATTGGTCCCAGGACTGACCCTTGGGGAACACCACTAGTTACCCCTCTCCATTCTGAGAATTTACCATTAATTCCTACCCTTTGTTCCCTGTCCTTTAACCAGTTCTCAATCCATGAAAGGACCTTTCCTTTTATCCCATGACAGCTTAATTTACGTAAGAGCCTTTGGTGAGGGACCTTGTCAAACGCTTTCTGGAAATCTAAGTACACTATGTCCACCGGATCCCTCTTGTCCACATGTTTGTTGACCCCTTCAAAGAACTCTAATAGATTAGTAAGACACGATTTCCCTTTACAGAAACCATGTTGACTATTGCTCAAGAGTTTGTTTTTCTATGTGTCTGACAATTTTATTCTTTACTATTGTTTCAACTAATTTGCCCGGTACCGACGTTAGACTTACCGGTCTGTAATTGCCAGGATCACCCCTAGAGCCCTTTTTAAATATTGGCGTTACATTAGCTAACTTCCAGTCATTGGGTACCGAAGCCGATTTAAAGGACAGGTTACAAACCTTGGACAATATCACCTCCTCAGCTCACAGGGTTCTTTGTGAAGCACTTGGATATTATAGTCATAGAATCATAAAAAGACCACGTGAAAATTAGTAATTCTTTTTTCAGATCTGGGTTTGAATAGCGTGTAATAAAGAAGGCTGGAGGCCATACTCTGAACAATGAGAAGAAAATAAAATATTGTCTAGCTGCTTATTCAAAAAGCACTGTCCATCATGTACACTGAATGAGGAGGACTTCTGTGGGGGGGGAAATGTATGTGATCCTGTAACTAAAGACTGTAATCTTAATTCATACACAGAAGACAGGCAAATCAAGGTTACATGCGCAACTTTAATTCCAGTATTTCCTAGTTTTTGAGTGCTTAATTCTTCAGCGTTAACAATGTTTTATGTTTTGTGTATAAAATTATATGAATTGTAGATTTGGAAGATTTTGATTATCCCACAATACTTTAGGAGGATTATAGGGGAATTTGGACATCAATAAGTGAAGGATCAGAAGTGGACACCGTGTAGAGCCAAGCACAGGAGTTTATTATGCACAGTGTTGGTGGAGTGTCACTTTTCTTATCAGGCTCAGAGACACTGCAGAACAATTGATTAAAATAGATTATATATGGTGCTCATTGGGCGTAGAGAAGTGATGGGGATGGGATTTCCCAAGCCCCTGAATAGGTTCTAGCAGCAAGACAAGATAAGCACAATAAGCCAATGGTCTAAAAGATTACATAATGGCTCTGCCCATGGATTAGGTTAACATGTTGCTAATACACAGATAATTTTCCTTAAACTACTCCTATTGCAATTGTAGGTTAAATCCTGATTTTGGGGTCCAGGGGAATGAGGTAGCAGCTCTCTTGGTTGACCAACAGGTACATTCCTGGAGATTTACAGCAAAAAAGTAGTAATTAGTATTTAACAATAACAACTGTTTATCGTTTTACCCTTGCGTTTTTGTGAACTGGGATTGGCATACATATGAGAGAGGAAGGTGTCATTACTCACATCAATTATGTTGAGCCTCTCCCTGAACTCTGTTCTGGCATCTGTTCTAGGGAGTTAACTTTGAGGCCTTTCTCAGCGCTTCATGTGTCTATAACTTGCAATAAAAACACCCCGTTACAGATCCCCATCTGGAGCCATGCTGACTCCGCTCAGCGACTTGAAACACACAAGGTTGGTTGTTTACCCAGCTTTTTCTTAGCCATGTATTATTCTTTGTCAGCTAGCCCCCATCCGGGCCTATATGAAAAGTTCTTAACAGAAACTGTAGTTAAGATTTTATAGCCACATTAAATGGATTATGGCCCTTCAGTCCCTCCTTTTGACCCTAGGGTTCCCTTACCCGCCAGGTCAAATATAATAATTTTAACATTTTCAGCTTACTTTGGAGTTGCCGGTAAAGTATTAACACCATTAGGAATGTCAGGATGGACACTTCCCACATAATTTGGCAGAACAGCACCCAGATCCATCCCCAGGGGATTTAACCTTCACTGCCTGATTTTGAGCCTCAGAGTACTTAACACCATCCTGATCCACGGTCTCCCCTATCCGAGTGTACCTCAGATGGCCTTCCACAATGTGTCTCTGGGCCTTCGGCCACCAACTCCTCGATCTTCGCCTGCAGGGCCAGAAGACCCTTCTCTAGATGCTTACTGCCATAGTACCATTCTGGATCCCATGTGTGGGTGGTATGCAATACCAGCGTACCCATGAGCATGTATGGCTCGCAGGCTTTTACAGCCCAGGTTGCACAATCCAAAGTAGCCACACACTCTGGTAGCCCTGGTGATACAGGGGGACTTAAGGTGGACATGTATGCCACCGGGCACGGTTGGTTGCCATGGAGCTGTGTTAGCACTGTGGCACATTGAGTCTTGCTGTCATTATAGTAAAGGTGGAACGGCTTTCCCATATCTGGTAAGCCCAAGCTGGGGGCAGAGGCTAGAACTTGCTTTATTTTTATGAATACCGCCTCTTGTTCTGTGCCCCTTATTACTGTCTCATCCGCAGGTTTTCCTCCCTCTGGTAAGTTTTTCCATCGGTTCCACCTTCTCTGAGTACTCCGGTGTATATATGTCCTACAGTAATTAAGGAGTCCCAGCACTTTCCAGACTTCCTTAACTGTCCGTGGTCTTTTTAAATCTCAAATTGCCTGCTTGTGAATGAGACTATTTTGATTCTTCCTTCAAAACTAATTTCTTTTAATATGGTTTTTGCTACCTGAGGATTTTTTTCTGTTAGCAGACTACCATTTCTTGACCTTTATCCATCTGCAACATTGGTTTTTGTAAATATTATTAAAATGCTTATTAATTTTTTTGCCTAATGCAGTAGTTTTTAATACACAATAATGTTAGCAACAAGACAAACAACAGAAGACAAAACGTAAAAACACAAAACACAATTTTTGTTTCGACAGTAGATCCATGGTATTTTGGGTTGCTCTTCATCTGGTACCAGTTTTTTATTTATTTTATTTTATTTTATTTTCTGAAAGACAAAAACAACATGTTTCTACTCCTTTTGGGGTGGCAGATTATTGCTTAAAATATCCCTTCCTTTTACGAATATTTTTTGCTGATTGCAGGCAAACAGAGGAATTACCCCCATACTTGCCTGTGTTTTTTATAGGCAGGCCAGGTTTTAATGCCTTTTACCTTTTAAGGGTTTAGAGAAAATTATTTTACTGTTCAGTTATTAAATTCATAAGGCGGTGTACCTCAGTTTTCCTTTTTATACAGTAGACCAGGTATGTCCTTTTATCCGCAGCTCCTTTGTGCTGCCATTTATGGGCAGTTCTCTCCCTTTTTTTATTAGTGAGGTAATTTGCATCAATGCAGATGCTTTCTGGCTTGCTTTTGGATTCAAAGCCATTATCAGCTCAGAGATTCTGTCTTAAAAGGGACACAATCAACTTTCACAGAGTTATGATTACTTTTAACTTTTAACTCCTGCTTCCAAAACACACATCGATTTGAAAAAGAAAACACAACCTATTGTGGCTCCTTTTCGAGTCCTAATAGGATTGTTTGCATTTCCTTTACCCCTTCTACAATGTACACTGCACATGTTCTGGGGAAAATGCACATCTTTTTTTATAGTTTAACTTTTATAACATTATATTAACCATATTAATTTTTACATAAGGTGTAACTGTTTCTTTTGTTCTTACAGAGTTTTTATGTACTCTTATTAATGTGACAGTCTGATTACACAGAGCCATCTGAAGGCTTAGTGTTTTTAACATTACTTTTTTATTATTTTTGTTCGGTGTGCCTTACCCCTGCTGTTGCTTTAGAGGGGCACCATCTCTTTTTTTACTACGTTTTTTTTTACTACAGCTTTTATTTGCTATTTTGTTACCAAAAAATAAATTTAGAATTTAGACTAACTTCAGTGCTTGTGCAGTGCTTGTTCTACTCTATTGAAACCAACAAAATTGAATCAGTTTATGCCAGTGGTGAATTTCATCCTAAGATTATCTTTGTGATATTCAGACAAATTGCTTGTTCAACAAAAAAAAGTAAATAGGAAATGCCAAATTTCATTCTTTTAGCCAAAAAGATGATGATTTTGCTTAATTTACTGGAGAAGTTATTAAACAGTTTGTCTTATTAAAGATTGACTTGCAATGCTGTGATCAGTGAGATCTAGGGCTATCTGCACATCTAGGCAAACTGCATAAGTTAAAGCAACTTGCGTGCTTGAGCTTCATTCTCTCCTGTTTATGCATTTGTGACTTCCCTTTCAATTATGACATGTCTTCAGGATGGTATTTTAATCTATGTACAAAATCTGCATGAAGAAACTCAAAGAAATTTAGGTTCTGATGACTGCAAAGTTCTAAAAAAACAGTGTTTGTACAAAGTGAACTCACTGGAAAAATGAGGGAAATAAACTTTTAAAGAAATAATAGCATGGTAATGATAAATACAAGCTAATGTTGCTTATAGTCTGTGAAGCATAATAATGAACAATTCTTATTGTCTAGCTTTCTCTGTGACAATGTACGATGTTTTGTTCTCTTGTTTTTAGAGACATTTGTTCATTGTCACATTTATAGAATATTTTTCTTGTTGAGTTAATTTAAGTAAAGTGTTCTGTTTAAAATAAGTAGCCATAATAATAATAAGAATAGCAGATGAGAAAAATATGGGAAAAACACCCTCCTTTAAGGTACCATCAGTGTGCATAGAGTTTATAGTTCCACAGCTGTGTCTCACTCTACATTACAACACTGCCACTCCGAAACATTAATAGAATATACAGTTTAGTATGAACTTTGCCATTATGTCTTTTTGACCAATATATCATCTTCATGTTTAATTTTTTCTCTCCATGGTGATACTAACATATTTTTACTCTCTAAGGGCTGATCTACACTACTGCTTAAATTGATGTAACATACATCACTCAGGGGTCTGAAAAGACACTCCCCTGAGCGACGCAAGTTATATTGATTTAAGCGCTGTCCACACCTGCTATGTTGGAGGGAGATGCTCTCCCACTGACATAGCTTCCACCTCTCACGGAGTAATTATGATGATGAGAGAGAACTCTCCTGTCAGCATAGCATGTCTTCACCAGACGCACTACAGCGATGCAAACACATTGGTACAGTGGCACTAATGTAGTGCGATAGGGTAGACTTGCCTTTAATGTCATTAGAATTGGAGCTGGTCAAGATTTTTATTTAGTTAGTTAGTTAGTTAGAAAATGATTAATCAAAACTGAAACTTTATATCTGTTTTGATTAAACTTTTGTTGGGAAGATTTTTGGGGGTCCAGGATGAAGGGTGGAAGGTGGTCAGGTGGGTGGGGGTGGTCAGAATGCCAGCCAGTTACAGCAACTAAGCCACAATAGTCTGGCAGCTGGGGCACTCATCTGAGATACGGGAGACTTGTGTTCAAGTCCCTGCTCTGCTTGTTTGGAGCGACAATTTGAACTCTCACCTTCCACATCTCAGGTGAGTATCCTAATCACCAAGCTATTGGTTATTCTGAGTGGTGAGGTCTCTCTCTCTTTCTCATTTGTTTTGACTCACTGCGGAATGGGGAACTTTCTTGAAATCTCAGAGTTTCACAGGATGGCAAATCCACTTCCCACCCAGCTCTAATTAGAATAGTGGTATCAAAGTCAACTCTTCTAATAGTGTTACCCGCTGTGAGATAGCCATTCATCCTATCTAGTGCATCTTTGGAGACTTACCTTGTTCTTCAAACACCATCTAAGCATTTTGAAACATAATTATTTGGATAGAAGTGGGAATCTTAATATGATATCCTGTAGCAGTGTCCTTATGGAGTGATCATAGCCCCACTCCGCAATGCCAGATTGCTGCCCGCTCCATGTCCCTCTGACTGGACTATGTGCTTCAGTAAAACTTGGACTCATTACAAAGCTCACTGAATACCTGACTGCCTCCCTAATCATTTGCATGCTAATATTTTTATATACATTTAGGTTGTTGTAACATTTATTCCACTGATATTTGTTTTTCTTTTTTCTAACCCCAGGCCCCACATCTACTTATTTTTTTTCTTTTAATGCCTAAAAGCCTTTTTTCCTTCTATATGGCTTGATAATGAGAAGTGCTGAATACCTCGTGTCAGGGGCTGAGTGTCCTCAACTCCCATTAATTTCATTAAACGTTGATAGCAGTTGGCATTCTGCAGGAGTCTCTCAAAACCTCACAGCTTGGAGTTTTGTCACTCTAAAATAAAATCATTAAAAGTTTTCTCCTCCTAATCAGAATGTTATAAATTTTCTCCTCCCAATCAATTTTGCCTGCCCTTCTAGATTGTTCACAGATGTATTTACATTCCTAAAAAAAAATTCCTCTGGTGAATAACTTACTGTGGTAACATAATGAAGGAACCATTCAGAAAATGTTAAATCAAATAGGAAGCAGCAATCTAGCACTGCATAGCTTAAACCCACCTGGACCATTATTTGGAAATTTACAGCTTTCTACTATTACATGAGTTGAATCAAATGAGCATCTTTTTTTCATCCCATATTTCCAGGTTTCAGTTATACTTCAGTCTGATTCTGGTGTAAATCTGCAGACAACCTCTCACAAAGTGCCCTTCTTATCTGCTGACCAGGTACTTCTTGGTAGTGCTGATCTGGCATCTCATTCTTACATCTGCACATAGAACTGGGGGTGGGGGTAAGTCCCAACTCAAGTAGACATACTTTCACTAGCTCTCTTTGAGGCAGCACACTAAAAATAGTAGTATAGCTGTGGTAGCATGGGCTGTGCGAGCAGCAGCACGGGCTAGCTGCTCCAAATATATATCCATGGGATTCAGGTGGGCTTGTACTCAGGGCTGTCTAGCTGTGGTAAAAAGGGCTACTATTTTTAGTGCACTAGCTCAAAGAGACCAGCACAAGGATATCTGCTCGAACTGGGAATCAGACCCCTTTACTCCAAATATATGTCAGTCATGATGCTACCTTTATGTGCCATAGTGAACCTGAAGAGAGAATTCAAAAAAAAGTGACTCAGTTATTTAGGAGCTACAGAATGTGCACCTACAACTAGGCAAAATGCATATCACAATGTATGTTCAAAGTGCACTGCTGGCGAGTGTAGGAACAGATAACAAAACATCTTTTAATCCCTGAAAATGTGGAGTGACATACACAGCAACATAAATCATAATAGGTTTCCACATTCTTAGTAGTTCTTAGGTCCTGGATAGAGATATCTGGGAGGGAAATTGTTTGCATTCATTATGTAGACAATAACAAGTTTGGCTAGTATAATAGAAAATTTCCATCCTGAATTTCTCATAGCACTTCAGAAATTATATCCACTTCATTAGATAAGACTCAGGATTCAGATCTAAACTTTGCACCTGAGTTCAAATAGGTTTGGATTCACTGATCTGCTATGGCTCTGCCTCTGTGCATAACAGAAGTAGAGAGGAATATATCTGAGCTAAGGACACCTAGGCCAATCCCTACTCTTATTAAAGTTAACTTGGGATCTTTAATATCCACACAGCAGACAGGACCTTGCTTGCTTCTCATGTGGAAAAGCACCACACTGTAAACTGCGTGGTACTAAATTTATCTCTCTCTCAATGAAGAGGTCTTTGAACCTGTGGTCGCACGCCAATATTTTCTCTTGTGAGCAAGAGGAACTTTGACACTTCATTGATAGTATTGAGTAACTTTCTCTTTCTTGGCAGTACTTACTGTGCATGGGTAAAAAAGGCCCACTGATTTATGTACTCACTGTAATTAACCTCATATTCAATATATCTTATTTTATGTGCTGGTATTCTGCGGAATTAGCATTTAAAAGAATCTTGCAATTGCAGTGAGGCTGCAATAGTCAACAGGCAAGCAGTTAATTACAGTCTTTATTTGGTTATTATTCCATTTTTGGCAGTGGCAAATATAGATATTGAATGAAAACTTGCCCTGTATATTTTGCTTGGACCTACTTGTTGTTAACCCAGAAACATTTAATAATAAAGAGGTTTGAATTATGTTTTTGCAAATTTATCTGATTCCTTTAGCCTTTTTTCCTGTTCACTAATTATCTGTAAAGAGGTTGTGACTCTTACAGATGTACTTAATATTCACAGCTATTGAAATAGCTCGCAGAAATAACTTTTAGCCTATAGCAGAATTCCTTAAACTTTTGATAGCTGAAATTTGATTAAAATTAAATCAGTCACACAGCCCTTTCCGTCCTTCCACATAGTGTTAAAAACCTACCCCTAAAGAGCAGTCATTCAGAACAGATTGTATACCTCATAGTAATATGATGTGCTTCTCCTTTCTTATATAACACTGGTCTACAATTTTTGAGAAGTCGTCTGTTTCAGAGATAAAATGTGCTATTTATTATGTATTTTGATGTGCTGAATTCAAATATGACAATTAAAACAACTGATTGGCTACTGTTTCTAAGTTATTTAAGTTTTTACATTTTATGTCTATGTATATTCTGTAGATAGTAGAGTTTTAATCATAAATTGTAAACCTAGGTCTTTTCATGTGTTTATGGTTGCTTTACATGATAATATTGCACCTGTCCTGTTTATGTAACACTTTAAAAATCAGCAAAAGGATTATATAACTAAAATTTATTATGAAACAAAAGGCAAAAAACTATTATGTACATAGTTTAGTCCTATTCAGTGTCTACTCGGCGCTTCTTGGCTTGTCTCTTGTATTCATTAAATGGAGCATCTCTTGTCACTGTCCAGCAATAGTCTGCAAGCATTGATGGGCTCCATTTGCCCTGATAGCGTTTCTCCATTGTTGCAATGTCCTGGTGAAATCGCTCGCCATGCTCGTCGCTCACTGCTCCGCAGTTCGGTGGAAAAAAATCTAGATGAGAGTGCAAAAAATGTATCTTTAGTGACATGTTGCAACCAAGGCTTTTGTATGCCTTGAGGAGGTTTTCCACCAACAACCTGTAGTTGTCTGCCTTGTTGTTTCGAGAAAATTTATTGCCACTAACTGGAAGGCTTTCCATGTCGTCTTTTCCTTGCCACGCAGTGCATGGTCAAATGCATCATCTCAAAGAAGTTCACGAAACCTTTCTTTTTCTACTTTTCTTCTTAAATTTGAAATGGATGACTTGATTTTGTTTGAAAGTTTTTGTTAATTGCTTGTGTTAGTTAACAGTCTCCATCAGACCAGCTGTCCTTGTGTAAACAAACACTTTCTTCCTGCTGAACACTTGTTTGCTGAGTGTCCAATCTTCCTTCTTCCCTCTAATCTTTCTTGCAATCTTCCAATCTTTCTTGATGTATCTCTCTCTCAGACAGATTCGCAGAGAGTGCATCCCCAAAGCAAGAGTGCAACAAGAGAGCAGTCACCACAAAGAGAGCACAAACAACCATCTCATCACAAGCATCCACAATGATGTTCATCATGTTGTCATACTCTAAAGTTGTTTTCCATTGTCATCACCTTCATGGACTCAATGATTGATGGCAATTGATGCCATAACATTGGTAAAAACAGCTTTAAAACTTAAGACTTATTCGAATCAATGATCAATTGACATCATCATTCATCTGGATCGCTGGATGCTGCCATCACCATCATGTTGTTGTTTGATGGCATTGCAGGCACCTCAGAGAAGAAGAATGATAAAGATCTTTTGACGAGAACGACGGATGGGAAAACACGGAAACCCACTGCAACCCTGCCTGTCCTCTCCTCTCTGAAAGTCCAGCAGCTCCTTACTCTTGGGTAGTTCCAAATCCTGACAAGGTCATTCAAGTTTCCAGTTGTGTTGAGTGTGGTGAGTGAGGAGTGAGGAGAGGAGGAAAATGGGGGAGTGTGATGATGGGGGTGTGGGACCCAGTTTTCCTCCTTTTCTCGGACTCCTCTCCTTCTTCCTCAGACTCAGATGAGGTGAGCTCTTCTCCGTCAGTCCTGGGGGGCTGGGGGCGTATAGCTGATGAATGATGGGATGTTTTGATTCTTTCTTTTTTTTTTTTTTTTCTTTTTTCCACCTTTTTGCAACATGCCTTGATGCAAAAGTTGCTGGTGTATGATCTGCTTGCTCTGGCTGCAAAAAGGCATGATTGCAGCACCTGTTCTTTTTTTTTTCTTTCCACTGGCGAAGATTTGTTGCACAAGGTGGCAGGCATATGTGTGGGGCTCTTGCACTTGAAATCTGATCTCCACCAAAAATATAAAGTAATAAGCTTAGCCTTTTTTAAGCTTTAGTGATGCAAAAGTCTGATGCAAAAAAAACTCACCACCAACATACACTGTTCACACTGCTACACACACACAACAACAACAAGGCAAACAGAAATGTGTTGGCTAACAAAAATGAAAGATTTTGCAAAATCAAAGATTGACAAATAAGAAAGCACGACACTGTATGATTTCTAAGCTGTATATATTTTGATGTGTTGAGTGATATGATTATGCATATGATTGCATCATCTATGACTTCAGGAATAACATGTATATATGTATATCATATCTGTAGCTTCGTGATCATCATTTTTTTTGCTTTGCATGTTTTGCCTAAAAGTCCAAACTCAGTCATAGATTTATTCATAGATCCAGATTTAGATATATATTTCATTTATTTTTTTAATTTTCCTTTTATCCCTTCCTTTTCCTCTTATCCTATCTTATCCTCATTCCCAAGGTAGTATAGTATATACTGATACAATACCATACAAACTAAAAACTAGAGCCAATTTTTTTTTTCATTTTTTTTTTTTGTCAGTGACCACCAGAGTTTGATAAATTTTTTTCATTTATTTTTTTTTTGCATTTGGCTGTAGTGTCTGTTGTGAGATTGTGAGATTGATATTTGAAGTATTGAGTTAGTTAAACTTCTTTAGTTGGGCACTTCACCACTGGCATTGTTTATTGCTGCTGCAGGCTGTCTCAGGGCAGTCAGCAGCATCACTTACACCTTTTTTTTTATTTTTTATTTATTTATTTATTTGCAGCCATAACAAAGATAATTTTCTTTAAAATGAAAACTGAAATGGGAGAATAACTGAGCCCCTCCTCCCTGCCTTTCCTATTCTTTCACATAAGGGACATCCACCACACCCACAAGAAACAGAAACAGTCAAGATTATTTGTATTTGACTCTGACTATTTTGCTACTGCTCACTATCTCTGTTGTGTGAGACTTCACAAAGTCCCGTGGTGGTATTTCTCTCTCCTGACCTAACCCTACATGACAGAAAGTGCTGAGAAGAAACACTGAGGCTTATTAGGAAAAGAGAAAGAAGCTAAGTATAGATAAGCAAAGAGTAAAAACTAGGACTAGGCTACTTTTCTCTTTTTCTTTTTTTACTTTTCTTTTAAAAATGAAAATAATTATGAATGAGTAATTATTTGGACCTCAGACATACAAAAATATCTGAGTTCCTCCCCCTGTCTCTAGGAAAGATGGGGTTAAGCAGTGCTCTATTTTGGGGATCCACCACTGGTTTTTACTGGGATCCACTGGGGGCACAACTTTGCACAACTTTAAACAGGTCTGTTTTGCATTTTGCTTAAACAACTTCTGCTAACTACTATTTGTGTGTCTGTATGGACTAATATGTACACACATGTCATGTTAATAATACATGTAACACATGTAATATTACATTTACATTGTGTGTGTGTGTGTGTGTGTGTGTGTGCATGAGTGCATGTATGCATTGCATAGCACATAGCATTAAGTAATAGTTAGTTATTATATATATATAAAATTGGCCTGTGACCTTTTACTTTATAACACCTTGCCCCTATATCCATAACCATAACCTTGCATTCACTAAAGTAAGTTTTGTTGAACAAATAGGGAAGAAGTCAAAGGGAGACAGAAGAGTGTGTTTTAGATGAGAGAAGAGCACAGGAGACTCAGATATAGGCCTACTACTGGAATGGAATGACAATGATTTGTTTGTCTACCTTAGTAATGCCTCTGTGCCTCTCTTCACCTTTGGTACCTGAAATAAATTCAGAGAACAAAGAGCTAAAGGATACACCATGGTACCAGGATAAAAATGATAAAAACCTGATTGATTAAATCTAGTTTCACATGACGTACATGGTACCTTTTACTTTTGAACATGTAGGGTATAAAAAGATGATTTTTTGTGGGGTGTAACTTTGGAAGCACATATTCTGCATAAGATGGTTGTGATGTCGCTGCACAAGACAGCTACCTGGGGACTGATGTCATGTAGAACCTTTTCCCTGTATGATATATTTATTTATTGTTTTGAAAAAAGAGTCGGACTGACGTTGATGGTCTCTTCTCTATATATTTTATTATACTATGTGTGAGTGTGAGCATTGACTTATACAATTATCAGCACTTTCTTATCTCCCCTTAAATGTTAGGTTTAAGGTTCTGTGTCTGCTGCTTAGCACACTGACTAGTATTGTCTCACTTTTTCTTTGTGCTCCTCTTGTCTGTATGAACCTGTGTGCGGTTTATTTTGTTTTGGCTTTTTTTGATACTTAGTTTGTCAACTCTCTGAGGCAGGGACCATCCTTTTGTTCAGTGTTTGTACAGTGCCTAGCACAATGGGGGCTGATCCCTCAGAGGGACCCCAAAGTGCTATCATAATACAAGTAATAAATTCTAATGCTCCTCTGAAGAGTGGTATAATTCTTTCATTTAAAGAAAACTTCTTTCTATGAAGAAAGAGAAACCTGTATTAACTCATAAATTTGTTTGTGCATATTGCCCCAAAATAAGGGAAGCGGGGCATATACTTCAGGAGGCTGTTTTATATTGGAGGGACTTTTAATATGCTAATTTATGTAAATATAAAGAAAGCAAAATTAAATAAAACACTTTCAGTCTTGCACATTAGGATTTCCTACAATTCAACACAATCAATTAGTAAAACTGTGCTTTAAATTAAAGTTTGCATCTTTTTTTAATGGATATGGCTCATATGAGTTGAATGAATAAATAAAGATTAATGAGCCCAAGTAATTATGTTAATCATTTTCATAGAATGGAATTGCTTTATGATGAAACCTTCATAAAAATGTGTTTATGAACTGTCAACAATATGTTCTAATGCCTATGATGAATCTTGTTTCTGCAATCTACAGCATATGTTTTTGAAGGAATAAACCTGACAGTTGAAAACCATTGAAGATGCCTTTGGGTGTGTATTTAAATATTGATTGAAATATGTTACTAATCTAAATATTGATAATCCTCAAAGATTATTCTTATTTTTGTAACTGTATAACAAGTGTACCTGGATTCACTGTTATACATTTAATGCCCTGTTTGAAGAGTAATTCCTGTCATTCTATAAATGTTTGAATGTACATAAAGTGTAAAAAAAGCTAAAATGCATGTTGAACTTTGAGTGTTCAGTCTATTTATTCTCGAAATAGAAACCAAAACAGAGACTCCTGTGATATAAACAAAGGGAATACAAATGAATATTAAAAATGAATGCAATCGGAGCTGACCAGACTTTAATAAGAGATAGGCCTGAACCAAAACCTTGGATCTCCATGCCTGCAACCTTCAGAAAGTTCATAATAGGAGCCTATTCCTACTTCAAATGGTTAATGTGTTCATACTTTTTCATTGTAATAAACTGAATAAAATATTTTCTTCCCTTTTTTCCCTCTCTGTGAAAAGCCTTTTAGCCAAAGCCCCTTGTCCTACCAGCTGGGGGTGGTGTCGTACCTACATAGGTCTGGAGGAACAGAAAGTCACATCTCTGTAGCCTGTTCCATTAAAATGCCAGTGTGACAATCTGATAGTAAAACATATATCATACCCTTTTGGAGGCCTGTGTTTTTTTGTTTCTGTTTTTTCTGTTGGGCTAGTGAGGTGGTTGCTGGGCTGCTTCACCTGGATTTGTAGTCAATTAAGTACATCACCCAAAAGCCAAAGGTGCTGTCTTTTACTTCTCTGCGTCAATTTATTTTTCTTTTTAAAATGTTCAGAATGTATTGCAGGTTTCTCAGTTTGAGCAAAATCTAACATTTGAGTCTGGATGTTTTCATAATGTACTGACTGGTGCACTAATGCTTTCTACTTATTGGAATATCAGACTGGTTTTCTGTGTTGATCTGTCTTATGGCTAACCTCTAGAAGAAATAAACAATAATACTACTATAAATATGAGTGAAGAGAGTCTCTTTTAGCAAAAAATAGCTTTTTGGAGGGGGTGGCGCTGTTTGAGAGCTGAAAATCCTGTGTTCTATCACTGATGCCATCTTTGTGCAATTTAGCTGAGGAGCATGATCTGTTTTGTGTAGCTGAAGACTCATAAGTGTGAGATTTTACAGAGATCTTCATGCCCTGTTAAAGTCACAATGACATCAACATTAATAATTATGCACAGCTCTAAATAATGAGTTCATCCTTTTCCCTAGAATACTCAGCCTGGTACACACCTTTTGAAAATCACTTTCTTTGCTTGTGTGCAAGCTAGTCAGTAGAAGTCACTCAGACCAGGAATCATAAGCCATATCCATCCTTTAATTACCTTGTCATAGTCAAACAGGGCTCTCACACTGAGTAGACATGTGATCTGTGAAAAGCAAACTCAACAGAGCAGTTAAGTTGACTGCGCCACTGAAGGCTATAGTAATGATAGTGAGTGACTGCTGATATTTCTAACATAAAAAGCAAAGTGTAGAATTGAAATAAAGAAATGATTCATCTGCCACAGTACCAGTCAGCTGTGTGTTGCTTTAGGCAATGGCACACATGCTAGGTTTAACTCCCCCCTTCCCCTCCCCGACACTTCAGCATTTTTCAAATTGTTCTGAAGTATTGTAATAAGTAGCATAAAGCAGTGTTCTAGTGTGTTCACTAACACTTCTAGATAGAGCTCCAGTACTATCCTGTGTAATTCATTTTTGTTGAAGAAAATCCTAAATAGATATCCTGACTGGCTGTCACTTGATCCAGTACATGTTGTTAAAACAATGCCAACATCAGTAGTAAAATATCAACTGTGAGGGCCACCACTATTCTCCTCATGATACCTACCTGTATCAGAGCAGTAGGTTTCAACCTTTTTCATTTGCGGAGCCTTAAAAAATTTCAAATGGAGGTGTGGATCAACTTGAGTATGGCCAATACAGAAACCTGTTGAGACCACAGATGCTATCATGAAAGGCTTAATTGTGATCCAAGCAGCCAAGAAATTCCAGTGTTAACATTTATTATTCATTTTAGCACTTTGAACAAAATTCATAATCACCTTCCAAAGTGTGTGTATAGCGATCACCTCACTTGTCCCATTGTTGAGCTGCTGCTATTCCTGGACTGGAAGGTAACAATTGTTCAATAGTACTTTGCACTGTTTAGGACAGGAAATTAAGACAGTATCATCCTGCAGGGAAAATTTAGGTAGAATAATATAATAGGTAATAAAAAAAGGTAATAATTGGAGATATTCCAATCTCCTAGAACTGGAAGGGACCTCGAAAAGTCATCGAGTCCAGCCCCCTGCCTTCACTAGCAGGGCCAATTTTTGCCCCAGATCCCTAAGTGGCCCCCTCAAGGATTGAACTCACAATAACCTCAGTGTCTTGGCTAAATTTCCAGGTAAACACCCATATCTTTACAAAAAGTGATGTAATGACAACAAGCATTTAGGACCTAAGATCTGTACTGAATTTGAAAGACCGCACCTCTAGCCATGCAATGCTAATATTATACTTAATATTTGTGGACCTCCCAGTATTGTTATTTGCACAGAGAGGTGTTTTATAGTATATATTTGTGATATTCCTAGTCATGATTTATGTATGACAAACAAAACTACTGATTTCTTAATTTAGTTGTTTAATATTCATATTCCCATATGAAATGTTATAGATGTGGACATTAGGAGGATTTCTGGTATTAAGTAATTGTTTATAAGTAATAATTTATTGTAACTACTTTTTTCTGTTAACAGCTAGTGTTATGCAGCAATGATTTTCATTAACAAATTGCTTTTTCAGCTTAGAGATACTCATGTTAATTACTGCTATAATTCTTTGTATTGTTTTTGGTTTGGTTGTTGATTCTTAATTACAATGTAATTTTTTTTGGTAGCATAATGCTCTATGGAAGTTTCTTATAGAAAATTCCTTTAGAATTGAATAGAAATTTATCTCTAAGTGGGGGCTTTTGATTAATAGAAAATAGTATTTCTGATGTAGAGACAGTTGAATAGAAAACCTATAGAGAATGCTCTCCTTTCTATTAAATCCCATAGGTTTTAATTTCTACATAACATAAAAACCCTGTTAAATGTCACTAAAGCCCTATTGGTTTCATCTTTGCATTATTCTATAGGCTGTTTCCATCGGCATAGCAAACAGAAATGGCCATTGCGAGGCTATCAAAGTTTTGTATATAGACTGCACCGTCTTAGGACTTGTCTTCACTACCAGGATAAGTCGATCTAAGTTACGCTACTCCTGCTACATAAATAACATAGCTGAACCCTGCGTAGCTTAGGTTGACTTATCCCATTGTCTTTACTGCACTGCGCCGATGGGAGACGCTCTCTGGTTAGCTTACTTTACTCTTCTCGGAGAGGTGGAGTCAATCAGAGTGTGCTCTGCCATCAATTTAGTGGTTCTTCACCTCTTATCATTGATGGCTAGAACATTCTCTGCAATTTTGGAATTGATCAGATATAGCAAGAAAAAAAATGAAATGCATCAGAAGTAGGAAAAATGCTAAACAACCAGTGGGGCTTGTGGACGATTGAGATACTAATGAAGTACTCAAGGACAATAAGGCCATTGTGGAGAAACTAAATGAATTCTTTACATTGGTCTGAGGATGTGAGGGAGATTTCCAAACTTGAGCCATTCTTTTTAAGTGACAAATCTGAGGAACTGTCACAGATTGGGGTGTCATAAGAGGAGGCTTTGGAAACAATTGATAAATTAAATAGTAATAAGTCACCAGGACCAGATGGTATTCACCCAAGAGTTCTGAAGGAACTCAACTGTGAAATTACAGAACTATTAACTGTGGTTGTAACCTATCATTTAAATCAGCTTCTTTACCAAATGACTGGAGGATAGCTAATGTAACATCAGTTTTTAAAAAGGGCTCCAGAGGTGTCCCTGGCAATTACAGGCCAGAAAGCCACCTTCTCCCTGATCCCTCCCTGCCCACTTGCTCATGGGGTAAGGATTGGGGCATGCAGCTCCTTCTCTACTCCACAGCACTTCAGCTACACTTGAAAAAGGTCCTACATGACTGTACAGAGAGTGGAAGAGGGCCTTACTTCCTCTTATTCCTTCTGCAGATATGAAGGAGCAGAGCACAGTCTTTCGCTAAATCTGTGTGGGTGTGTGTGTGTGTGTGTGTGTGCACGTGTGCTCGCACATGAGTATTTTATTTTAAGTAAAATTAACTTGTTTCTGCTCTAGGTAATTACTTTGTAGGTTGGGGAGGAAGGGGCAGAAATCAATTTCAGGCAAATAGATCTCTGCACCATCTATATTTTGTTCATAGTTTCATTTTAATTCACTTTCCTATCTGTAGGATAAAAAGTGAAATCTAATTGTGTGAAACATTATATTAAAGAGTGAGAGCAAACTTCTTTGAAATAAAAGAAAAATCATCTGAATTCTGGGCCTGAGACTTTTCCAGTTGAAGCCAATGGAAAAATGTGCATTAACTTCTGAGTTCAGAGAGTTTGAGCCTTCTTGATTTTTCTCCTGCAGCAGACTACGCCTTTCCATTTCTTGGTATATACCAGTTGGGCACTGCTCATACTTCTGTTAGAGTGTTTGGCACTGACAACCTGAATTCCATGTTGTTGGTACTCATGCTGGAGCCTGTAGCTTTTACTGTAGCACTTATAGTCAGTCTTTCAAAATGTTACCAGAATATTAGTACCCATTGAGCACTTAGATAAAACAAAGCTAATCACCATGTTTTTTGTTCTCTAGGCAACCATGGTGTTAGTAGCTGTAGTTTGAGGGTGTTTTAATTTACAGCCTTAATCCTAATATTTTGCTGAAAAATGCAAAACCAGATTGAAATCCACATTTCCCCAAAGTGATGGGGAAGGGGGATTTGCTATTCAGATTTGCAGTTTTACTTCAGGCCTGTCTTTGAATGGGAAATGTACTTTTGAAATTAGAATCTGCTCTATTTCTAGAGTACAGCTGAGTAAAGTGATTTCAAATTGTTTGCAGATTGCAGAGGGTCATGATTGAGTACTGAAAACATTTGAACTGCCTAGCTTTGATGTAAATCTGTTGTGTTGAGAGCGGATATGGTCAGGGCTTGCAAAGCTATTGAAAGTAGTTGCATCTCTGCATTTTTCTGATCTGAAGGGTGTAAAGCTCACTCACGCTGGACAGGTGTCAGTCAGGATGATGTCATTATACAGCCAATGATGATAAAAAGTTAGTATCCAGATGATTTATTTAAGAGAATGAGCCTCATTAAATAATGAATTAGGAAAAGTTACTGGCTTTTCTTTTAGTTAAAGACAATTAAACATGAGGCTATTTGCTTGTTAAATGGATCATATTTTACCAGCTAAATTGCCTGATATCTAAATTTAAAGGATTTTAGATTTTTAAGGTATTTTTGAGGAATTGTCAGGTTGGACAGGACCATACTTAAGTCTGACTCTTCATCTCACTTTCTGATGTCTCTAACAAGTGAAATAATCCATTCAATCATTTGGTTAAGACTAGCAGGCATCAAATGTCACATATAGCAGATTTTGAACTATAATTCTGTGGGACTGGTTACCATTGTATATTGTGGTACTGTCTCTTTAAAATTAGTTATGTATAATCACCAGAGGGCCTCCCCTTGAAAGGGGTTTCTCACATGATGCAGATACACTCAGGATTTGCATGTGCACAGTCTGTAGGAGTATAGCAACACACCCAAAAAAAAAAAAAAAGGCAAAGCCAAACAACTAACCCCCTTCTGTCCCCCCACCCCCAAACATACACACAAAGGCAGAGAGTTTCAGAGCCCTGGTCAACAACTGGCTCAGGCTCACACTGCAGTAGTCTTTGGAGTTGTCTCTGAGATCCCACCCCCATCACAGAGTTTCAGAGCCCAGGCTCCAGCCCAAGCTGAACAGCTGTGCTGCTATTGATAGCCCCACAACATGAGCCCTGTGAGCTTGTATCAGTTGACATAGACTCTGGAATTCACTGCTGCAGGCTTTTTTTGTGTGGTGTAGTTGTACCCTAGGAGTCATCTTGTCATGTAACCAATAGAGGGTTGTGGTTTAAATTTTCTGTCTCTGGGCTCATGCTGGTTTCCTGTAGTCTTGTGGCTTTAACACACTAACAAGGTAGTGAGTTCTTAGCTGCCTGGCCATGTTAGAAAGCATGAGATGAATAACACGACATTGCCCCATATTCTTATTTGATCCCAGTCTTTGCTTGTTCTTCTGATCATTCTCACTTCCATTTCTGCATTTTATTTGTGTCTAGTAACTATCCTCTTTATTTCCTACAGCACAGCAAACTCTCCATTCCAGATCATTAGATACAGTTGTAATGAGAAGGCAGCCTTTGTTGTTGGATCTCTTTTATTATTCAACTTTTTAGCTACATAGCAAGCAAAATAATATTGCCACCACTAAAAGAAGCACTTTTACGATAGAGAACTGATTAATGCTATTAGTTATTTGCCTTCCAAAATTATTTTCCTAGTTTTAGATGTTCTTCATATCATGTGATTTAAATTTGCTTCTAGGAACACAACTTCTTATTCTTAAAATAAAAGAGAAACTTGGTAATTGAACTTCCTATTGAGTTCTTAAGTTGTCACAAAGATCCCTTTCCTCCAAGAGCTGAAAGATAAAGGTTTTAAGGTTTCTATTATCATCCTTTCATGCCATCTTAATAACTCAGTGGAGAGTTAAAAGGCTCAGTCCTGGAACAGATGAGATGAGTAAGGTTAGAACATTTTATGAATTCATATTTTTTTTGTTCACTCTATTTTGAAATGTCATCAGTGACATACGATGAACTACTTCAGCAAACATTATAAGGAAATGTATCTGTACTCCAAATATGGAATCCTCCAAGTTCCAAACATCAGACATAGTTCACCAGTTCTATTCCTCAATGGAAACTAATATGGGAGGGAGCAATTAAGAAAGAAAATAAGTATGCTCAACAAAACAAATAATCAAAGTGGCCAATTTCATAATCCAAGCTCTCCAGAATTAAGAGGTGGACAGACAATCGTGAAAGATTTACTAAGCTGCACAGAATGTATAATAGTGGTGGGCAACCTGTGACCTGCGGGCTGTGTGTGACCCATCAGGGTAATCTGCTGGTGGGATGCGAGACAGTTTGTTTACATTGACTGTCCACAGGCACAGCCACCCACAGCTCCCAGTGGCCGTGGTTGCAGGAGACTGCAGACGATCAATGTAAACAAACTGTCTTGCGGTCTGCCAGTGGATTACCCTGATGGGCCACGTGCGGCTCGTGGGCCGCAGGTTGTCCACCATTGATATATAACCTTGTGTTTTGCAGGAAGTGGAGGAGGACACTCCCCCCATTTCAGGAAACACAAACTAAATGGAAGTCAAATGTTGGAATTATTAAGAAACAATTGAATCACATTGCTATCAGCAGATGATGGAGATGATCGCTGCTGGATTCATGATCTCTTACAAGTGCTGATGTAGGAAGCGAGCACTATCTTGTCATCTGAATATGTAGAATAAAACTGAAAAGACAAGCAAATAAGAAAAGAAAGACTGTATTTGATGTGGGGAAAAAAACTGTCTTACCCAGGAATCAGGAGGAATTTGGAAATCCAGCTCTCAAATGCATTCCAAGATTAGCAGGTAATGAATGATATAGAGGGACAATGGGGTTGCTTTAGAGATGTCCACTGGGAAGCTGCCACAACTTCACTTGTACCAAGAGGATCAAAGCAAGAAGAGTGGCTACAGCTGTGCTCATGGCAATTGATTGAAAAAGTAAAGTCTTAAAAAGTACAGGAGACATGACAAGAAGAACAATGTGTGATGCAATGGGATTATGTAGAGAAAGATAAGGAAGTAAAGAAGTTGTGTCAGAAAGATAAGAGAATGGCTTGATAAAAAAGTGATAGAAGCCAAAGAGTCATCAGTGAGAGTTGATTCCAAGAAAATGTTCCAGCTACATGAGCAATTATCATGATTCCAGAGTGTTTAGTGATATCATCAAAATGGAAGATGGAAGCAGAACAAAAGGAACAATGGCAAGAACATTTTAATGAAGTACTCAACCATTCCAGTTGATAGATGTGAAGAATTATATATTTCACTGCTAGATATTTCAGAAGCAGAAAGAGAAGTAATTAACAGCTAAAAAAAATGGCAAAGCACCTGGTCTAGATAAGGTCACTGGTGAAATGCTCAAAGCTGGGGAGAAGATCGAAGCACATGAAATATTATGATGTTTGTGTAGTTTCGGGGAGAGAATTCTGCCCAGAGGAGTAGACGAAAGGTGTGATCTGTAAATTACCAAAGAAAGGAAACCAACTGGTGTGTGACAATTGGCAAGGCATAACACTACTTTCAGTACCAGGAAAAGTGTTCTGTAGCATACTATTAACAGAATCAAACTGCTGCATCAATGGAAAAACCCCATACTGAGAAAGCAGGCTTTAGACCAAAATGATTGTGTATACATCACAACTTTTCCTTGCAATGATTGATTGAGAAAGTGTTTGCTTACCAGGGAAGATTAGTCTTAACATTTATAGATTTCACCAAAGCTTTCTACTGCATTCATAGATAATCGCAATGGAAGATCTTGTGACAATATGGGCTTCCTAGAAAGGCAGTGTCACTGGCCAAGATGCTATATGAAGGTTCAAAATACTGCACAAGGACAATGTGGAGAGATGACTCATTTCATATCACTGGGATGTGACACAGGTACATCTTATTTCTCTTCTGTACTGTGATAGATTATGTGATGTGGAAAGCAACATCAAAGAAAGATACAAGACTTGCAGATGACGTTGTTCTGTTGGACACCGATGATGCTATGTAAAAGACCAGTGCCAGCATCAAATGTGAGGCCACCACAGTAGAATCAAGAATTTGCCAAAAGAAAATGAAAGTCATGATTGTGGAAAGAAGAGTCGGTAAGGATGGTGCATATGTGCTTGATAGCGAAGAATATGGCATGGTTAACAAATTTGTATATCTTGAAAGCACTATTAGGATTGTTGGCCAACATCATAAGGAGCTAGAAGCAAGAACTGGAGGCAAGTGGAACTTTTTTGAGACTGGCAAAAATCTGGAAAATTTAAGAAACTTCACATAAGAACCCAGATAAAGTTATACAGTGCCATTGTGATACCCACGTTGGCTATATGTGCTGTATTAAAAGAGTAATCGAACACCATAGTATTGCATCAGAGGGGTAGCCATGTTAGTCTGGATCTGTAAAAAGCGACAAAGAGTCCTGTGGCACCTTATAGACTAATAGAAGTATTGGAGCATAAGCTTTCGTGGGTGAATACCCACTTCATCAGACACATGAGTCTGACGAAGTGGGTATTCAACCATGAAAGCTATGCTCCAATACTTCTATTAGTCTATAAGGTGCCACAGGACACTTTGTCGCATAATATTGGAGTTAGTGTAGAAATAACATAGAGTTCTCAGGAAAAAGTGGTTGGGGGAGACATGGTGTCTTTGTTTGTGTAAGCTAGATAGTCTCCTTGATGTGGACACAAGATCTAGATATGGAAAACAGGGTCTGCATTTCAGCCAAAACATATATTTCCCACAAGGTTAAACTAAAAGATGAATTAGTATTTCCATTATACACCTCAGCTTTATTTTACCGGCATTTCAGTTTGCATTGGCCTGAAACATGGCCCATAAATTATAACCTGTGGTGGGGTGACTTGAGTTAAAGGATGAGTGTAAAAGACCTTAACTCTTGCTTTCCTGGCTTCTCTGAGTATGACAGAGATTAATGTAGTCAGATATATGTTATCTGTTTTCTTTCTAAAGAAGCGTATTACATATGTTTCAATAGTTCTTAGTTGAAAGTCAATATAGCAGGTGTTTGTCGTGCATGGGTATAATTTTAAGGTGGAGTGGGGTAGAAGGTGATGTCTCCCCATATTTCAGCAAGTGTGTGGACAGCCCTCTGTGCATGGGGAACAATGAACAATTGAGGGGGTGGGGAGAAATTGTCCAGTAATTCTTCAAGTCCTCCAGCATTCAGTCTTACCATTCTGGTGAAACCATCTATTAGCAGCTTAGCAGGAGAAGAAGTGCTCTACCCTCCATAGCACAGACACAAAGCCAGTAGGATTTTCCTCTTGCTGTTTTCACTGATGAGCCTTTGCCTCCTGCACCAGCCCCAGAAATGGAAAGCTAAACTGATTACCCATCGCATTGAGAAGAGAAGGGCAGGGGTGAACAGACCTGTGGTTTTTCAAAATGGAGGGGGAAAGACTGTTGTCTGGAGGGGGTGGAGAATCAGAGGTGAGAGACTGGAATAAGGGAGGATGGATGGGGTTGGGGAGAAAGGACTAGAGTGAGGGAAAGGGAGGCAATATGAAGATGAAATGTACAGTTTGGTGAGACTAGGGTACAGTGGGGAGGGATCAATCACTGGGATTTGATGCAAGTCCTGGGAGTTAGCAAGGCCTCTTTCAAAATGAATCTTCAACACTTGGTAACAGAGCTGATGAGCTTTAGAGCTGCAATTCCCAGCTGGGTTATCAGCAACCTGATGTCTTGGCTGTCTTGTTACTTTTTCAGGATTTTAATCCTTCTGTGTTTAATTATAATTTCTAGCCTAAATTTAAATAATTTTATAAAACTTTAAATTTTGCTATTTCCCAATGCATCTCACCTCAGTGACTCAAGTCCATGGGGTTTTAAGTTTCATCCAGCTTCTTAATGATGCTTCTTCTGGCAATTGTCAGTTCATACTTCGCCTCCTGAATAGTGATATTGAATATATTAAAATTAGACCTAAAGTATTGTTGAACCTATGCCATCCCACTTAATACTAGTGTCTGGGCAAGGAGGTACTCAAATTGCCCATAAGCAAGATGGCACCATCTGAGTATGTTACACCTCAAACTGCATACATTTAAATAAATCATAATTTGAGTTGGGGAAAGGATTTGAAAACATCTAAGGGATTTTGGAATACAGGTCCCATTGAAAATCAACATTAAATCCCTCGGTTACCCCTTGAAATTTTCCCCTTATCTCCTTTTTATTTTACTCAGGGGCATTCAGGCTGCAAGTATTAAAGGACCTTAAGAGGAAGTAGGTGCCTCAAACTAGTACTGGGCAAATTTTTTGGATTAATACTTTATGCAACAGAAAATGCAGTTTTGAGTCAACTGAAACTAAATAAATAGAATATTTTGGGCTATATTCACAGAACTAGGACAGTGGGAGCTGTGATCCCCCGGACCTGCAGATGGGGCAGGTAAACAAGCCGGCCTGGCCCGCCAGGGTCTTTCCCTACGCAAGCGGTGACCCCTGTATGAGAAATCCTGCCTTATATGCTGTAGCTAGAACATTCAGGAAGACAAGGATTCAAATCCCAACTCTCCCTGATATGGAGCAAGGGCTCAAAATTGGGTCTCCGACCTCCCATGTCAGTGCAGTAACCTCCCAGTCTACATACTGTTCTGGGATGGGGCTTTCTCAGTCTTTCCTGTTGAACGTCTTCCACTCTGTATAAAATTCTTTTAATATTTATTGAAGCAGTGACTGAAACCCAGATTCCCCTTGTCCAGGTGAATCCCCTAATCACCAGACTATAGAGTCACTCATTCAGCCTCTCTCTCTCTCTCACCCAGTGAATATTTAAGTATTTCATACACAGTGGAACAGCTTACACAGGAGAGAATAAGAGAGACCCATCTGTGGTGGACTGTACTTGCCCTGCAATGGAGAAGGAGGTAACCCCACATGTTGGGTAGAGGAAGCGACACCTCTTGCCTCTGCTAGGCATGACTGGACTGGAGCAGATCAGTCAGGGCTGACCGCCAAGGAGAGAGGATGCAGATTGCAAGCTCCCTCCTGGACTTGCTCCTACGGGAGCCCCATATCATGGAGACCAAGCATGCCAAGGCCCAGGTGGACACCCAGCTGCTTGTGGAGGCCCAAGAGGGGATGGAGTGTCCAGGAGTCTGCAAGCAGATGATCCAAGAGGCCCAGGAGACCTGCAGACAACCACACTGGAAGGCAGGGTAGGAAGTAACCCAGGGGAATTAGACATTGGTCTGGTTGTGGAACCAGGACAAAGGCAGTGTGTTTTGGACTGATCCCTGCTGAACTAGTCACTATCACCCCATCAGGGTTCTGGGTTGGGACCCGGTGGAGCAGGGAGGTCCCAGATCCCCCTACCCAGACAGCCACCCACCTCTGCGTAGAGACCTACTTCCCCTGTGGCCACTGGGCTGTGCAGCCCCACCAGGAACGGCAGCAATATCAACTCTGACCACTGGGCAATACTGACCTGAGGCTAGGGGTGGCCAATCAGACTCAGCCATGAGGCTAGAATGCCCTTCTCCCCACCCCAAAGGGCGATGGGATGTATTTGCCCCACAACACCATCCCAGAACACCCCATAGCCCAGTGATCAGGCTATGACATTCTATGCCTTGGGGGAGCACCCTGTAACCCCCATATTCCTCATTTTTATACAATCATGATCTTAAATATAAAGCATACCTTATAAGGTATTGGGGAAATGTTATGATCTGCTGAAAGTCATTTCTCTATCCATATATGTATATCATTAATGCATATTAAGTTATGAGAATTATGTTGTATGGTGGTCACTAAAATATACTATAAGTCGGGGATTCAGTCAGATATTAGCTCCTCAGAGGCAACAGCAAGGAAAATAATCAGTGCCCGGGCGGGGTGTGAAACAACCCATCATCAGTCATTATCCAGCAAGGGAGCTATAATTCAATGTCTCACCTGCATGAGGCCACACCAGGGGAATTGCTCAACCTTGCCTGGAGACGCAGCAATGCCCACCCAGACATGCCTGGACTTGTGTTGTTCGGGGAGATTTTGGCTAAACCAGTAAAGTGCCTAAACCACTATTGCTTGTTGCTAACAGTAGCCAAGTTAGCAGGCCGTACTGAACCACTATTGTGTGTTGCTGACAGTAGTCAAGTTATCAGGCCATACTGAGCCACTCTTGCTTATTGCTAACAGTAGCCAAGTCAGCAGGTCGTAAATTGGTCATGCAGCAGCCTCAGCGTAACCAAGGCAGGAGGGGAGGGGGTTTTGGATGCCACAGACAGGGCAGCTTGACCCTGCATCCTTCCTGCTAAGAATGTTGAAATTGCTGATCCATGTATTTTAGAATAACAGGAAGTCTGTCTATATGTGTCCCCGGGGATGTTTGTCAGGGACCCACGGCATGGACATTCTGAAAAAAAAATTATGGTAAATTGATGACCATAAGGAAATCTCTGGCTTGATCTTTAAAAACTACTTGCTTAGCAAGTTTTCTTTAAGAGATATGTAATTATGTTACTAATTTATAAATAAGGGGAAAAAGTTTGAAGTAACTGAACTTCTCAGAAGGTGCTCTGTTGGGATGCTACCTCTGGACGCATCTTCGGGTCCCCACTGGCAGATGGAAGCCTGGCCAGCAGAAGCCTGTTACGGTGCCACTCGAAAGCATGCTCAGCTTCGGTAATTATGGAGGATTGGGGGTGTTTTACTAACCTGTGGTGGACATGTGTAAGCAGGGGCGGCTCTAGGAATTTCGCCACCCCAAGCACGGCGGCACGGCGCAGGGGGGCGCTCTGGTGGTCGCCGGTCCCGCGGCTCCGGTGAACCTCCTGCAGGCATGCCTGCGGAGGGTCCGCTGGTCCCGCAGCTCCGGTGGAGTATCCACAGGGACGCCTGCGGGAGGTCCACCGGAGCCGCCTGCCGCCCTCCCAGCAACAGGCAGAGTGCCCCCTGCGGCATGCCGCCCCAAGCATGCGCTTGGCGCGCTGGGGTCTGGAGCCGGCCCTGTGTGTAAGTGCTTGAGACTAAGTAAAGTTTAGCTTTAAGTGAAAGCACTCTTGTTTTGTCCTATTTGTGCCAGCCATCTATCGGTCAGACAGCCGTGTCTCCTTTGATTTGTTTCCTAACACTACCTCGCACAGAGTAAAAGTTACCAAGAGCTTTGGGTTGAAGGAACCCCAGGTAACAGTGTTTTCCAAGCACATGGCCTGAGGGTATAAAAGAGACACAGTGGCCACATCTGGGGCCTTTCTCCTGCACCCACCTATGCTGCAAGCAACAAAGACATTGAGAAGAAGACTGAAGACTCCAACAGAGGAGAGTGACCCAGATTTAAGGGACAAATCTGTATATTAACAATTGCAATAATCAGTGGGGTGAGAAAAAACTGCTTAATCTAGATGTTGCCCAGTCTAATAGGGTTGAGAGTTTAGACTGCCTGCTTACATTTTTATTTATTTTGGTAACTAACTCTGACTTTTTGCCTATCACTTAATAGAACTTAAAATCTATCTTTTGTAATCAATACACTTCTTTAATTGTTTATCTTTACCAGTAAGTTTGCCTGAAGTGTGTGGTTAAATCTGCTCAGGTTTTGCAAAAGGTGGTATATATCCACGTTCCAATGATGAAGCGGTGAACAAATTAATAAATCTGCATTGCTTATCTTGAGCAGTGCAAGATGGTATATTCCTGAGGTATAGGTCTGGGAGCAGGGAGGGGAGGGAATTTGGCTCTGGTGCCGTTCTCTGTGTGATTTATGAGTGGGAGCATTCATGCAATATAGTTGAGTGTGAGGCTCCAGATGCAGTTGTGCTGAGTGATAACAGCACCTGGAGGTGTTTGCTGCTGGTCACTAGCAGGCATTGTGAGATACAGCCCAGGCTGGAGAGAGTTCAGGGGCACAGTGGTCCCACAGTCCCAGACTGCACACCGGGGGGATCCTGTCACACAGGGAACTCCCCAGAGAGTTGGAAGACTCACATTCAAGTTCCCGCTACATATCGGGCAACTTGAATCTAGGTCTCCCACATCCTAGGTGAGTGTCCTATCCCCTGTGCTGTTGGCTAACAGCGGGCTGCTGCCTTTGATTTTGTGAATGGTGTTTCCAGATTTCATTTGCTTTTAATAAAAGCACAATTTACCCAGAAAATAAACTAAAGGTTTATTTCAACCCAATGTTGTGGGGGGGTTTTTTGTTTCACCAAGGAAACCAAAATATTTTCACTTTGGATTGATGCAAAACAAACAAACAAACAACAAAAATTAAAATGTTTTTTCATGTCAGCCAAAGAACTGAAGAATCATTTATTTGGACTTTTCTACCCAAACCACATCTAATTTCTATGGGATTTAGCCACTTAACTCCCGCTGAAACTCCCAGCTTAAAGGCATGTCTACACTACACAGAAAAACCCAAAGCACCAACTCTCAGAGCCTGCGTCAATTGAGTTGGGCTTGCAGGACCCAGGCTCCAGGGCTAAAAATAGCCATGTAGACATTCCCATTTGGGCTGGGTCTCAGAACTGGGGTTCCAACCTGAGCCCAAACATCTACACTGCTATTTTAGCGCCACATTCTGAGCCTGAATTGATTGATCCAGGCTATGAGACTGTGTCATGGATCCTTAATAGTGGTATAGATGTACCCTGACTGTCTGTTCCAGTTCCTGTGTCCTTTTCAGTCATGAAGAAACATCCTCAACTTTTTTTTTCTAAATAAAATAAATCCTAAACTTTTAGGAGATTTAATGACACCTTTCTCTTCTGTGCTGGTAAGTTTCTGACCCTTTCCTCTGATAATAAAACAAAAACCTGTCACTGAAATTTTAAGCTCATGGAAAAGAAACTGATACCATACACATGCTCTCTTGAATGAAGCTGTCTAGTCTTGTTTAGTTGTTACCTAGTTACTTTTCTTTTCTTATTAAATTTGAGGCTTGTGTTACTACTGTTAGGATGAGGCTAAGATGGGAAAAGGAACAGAAATAAAGTATTTGTCATGCACAGTAGTTGGAAAACTGATCATTGTTTCTCTGATTAGGTGTCATCTTTTCTCTTAAGTGACCACATTTAGCTATGCCTTATCCAGCCATAGAAATTATTTAAACTCTGGAACAAATCTAGCAACTGACAGTCACATTGTACAATCCTTCTGGGGATCTCTAGCCATAATGGCAAAAAGATATTAACTCCTCATTGCATATTATCCTTTGATGCATGCTTAGCTCCTATTACTGTTAATGGGAATTAAACATGCTGAAAGAAGGAAATATTCTCTGGTGTGTCATTTCTAAGACCACAGCTTTTAAGCATCTTGCTTTATGAAAGTGGCTTATGTATTTTGACCAATGTTAAGGAATCACTGCAGCCGATTGTACCGTCTTACAACTAGGACTGTTTTGTGCCTTAAGGTGTCAGTAAGTAGCATGCACACACAGACACACACAAAAAGCTAAAATCTGTTAAAAGTTTTGTTTGGACAAATACTACCTGCTAAGGCTCATCTCTTCCTCAAATTGAGGCTGTCTTTGATCTGGGCTATAATTTGTTCTGTATCTTATTAGTATGTTGGCTAGCCACATCTTAATTGCAGAATTATTTTAAAGGCACATTGTGATAATATAAATTGTAGCAACTACTGTTAAGATTTGGAATAGGAATAATTCTTTCTTGCTCTGTAATGTGTGGGTCCTTTCCCAAAATACAGTAATTTAGATTTGTATTGAACTGTCCTGAAGGTATGTTGCAGGCCATTGTGTATGTGTGGCCATATATTTTGGATTGAATGTGTGGTGGTAACCTACAATATCTACCTCCAGCCACTCCTGCAGAGATTGCAGTGTTTGGAGCAAGTTTCAAGGGGTGGTTACTATGAATCAGTTTTTATTTTGTTAAATGGAAATTATTATACTCATGTCAGTTTCAATATCCCTAGCGCTTTTCAGCAGATCTCAAAGCACTTTACTGCTATAGGTATTATTATAATGGTACTAGTCTCCTTTGTAATTGAGAGTGAATTGAAATGGACGTGAGTCAGAATGGCAGATTTCTGTATATTTTAATATTGCAGATTCCTTGCAAGAGCCAGGTGGCAGAATCAGTGAGAGAAATGCATGCATGACCCCATCATCATGACGAAAACCCAAACAACATGTTTATTGCTGAAAAGCTCCCCTGCAGGTTCGCTAAAACTGTATCATGCTTACTGTAGAGAACTGACACCTATTCCACACTCACTGAAGCAAATTTTTACAAGTGCTGTCTTCAAAGTAGGGATACTTACCTTCAGCAGTGCCCCTTTAATCAATAAGGTGACATGAACAGCAAAGACTGTAGGCCAAGTATCTATGCTGTGACTCTGGGAGGCAAGTTTAGAACTTGCCGTCTAAAGAGAGAGGAGGCTTACGGGGCTTTAAGCCACTTTTGTGCCCTCCAGTTCCTTGGCTGCTCTATGGGGCCAGAGTTATGTAAAGTAACTTCCATAAACTTAATTATGGAAACCTGTCTGCAGCTTCCTATGAGTATCCGTGCCACACAGCAATGCTGTAGTGCTCCGTGCCATAGCCCCACCCATGACATACCTGTTCCTCCCTGGCATATCTCCTGTGCCAGGACTTGCAAGGAATACGTTGGCCAGTCTGTGGTTGTTCTTTCTCAGTTCCCCTGCCCTGGAAAATTCCTTGAATGCACTCTGCTCCCCCACACCCTGGTCTGAAGTAGTTTGAGGGTGCTGACCTGCAGAGAATCAGAGGAGTTGTCATCTTCTGTCTAGCAAGCTGCTTTAACTTAAAAGGGTGTGTGGACCACAGTTGCCAACTTTCATGTGGTAAATAAGCACGCTGACTTTCACAATAAGCCAAATCCCATTTCAAAACAAGGCCAAAACAAACCAATCCCTAAGAACCCCAACACTCTCGGTGACTAGATTTCCCCTGGTCTGCAGTCTGGAACTGTGGTGGGCCCACTGTGCACCCCTGACTCTCTCCCGCCCTTGCTGGAACCCAATTAAAAAAAAGCAGGAACAAGCTAAAAGCCAAACAAGCTACAAGCCAAAAGCTTGCCAACAAGCAACTCACAAGCCAATTAAGCGAAAAACAAGCCCAATTTCTGCATTTTTTCATGGGTTTGGCATGTGCTGGGGTGTCTCACAGAGCCACAGGATTGTTGCTCTGACCCCAGCTTTGAAACAGCCTCTGGGGGGACCTCTTCAGTGAGTCAGACCCCTGAGTGGTTTATCTTTCTTGGCAGTAAGTTCCAGGGCTTCACTGTCTCCTTAGGCTGGACTTTTGGTCCTTCAGCATTCCTGCTTCACACCATGATCTCAGTTCAGTGAGTCACACTGAGGCATATCCCTGAGGGAGACTTGTACAATTTTAGGGAGCAATGCATCTTCGACAGCATCTACAAGAACCGTCACACAGCAAAGTCAAAACAGAAGGGTTTATTAGTCAGTTGGAACACAGTATAGAAAGTCTTTGACTAGCATCGAGAAAAGAGCTTCAGCATGGCCCTTTTCAGTTACCACAGCCCCAGCCAAGCAATGTTCCTCCTTGGCTCCAGCTTTGTCTCCCCCCTGCCCAAGTCGCTCTGTCCAAATTTCTGGGCCCATCCCACCTGGACCCTCCTCAGTACTTTGTTTCCAGCTGGTCCAGCATGGCTGACTTGCTGTGGAGGAAGGGTGGGCACTCCATCATTGTTAGTTCCTAAGTAGCAAACATTCCAGGATTGGATTTGCCATTGTCTCTGTAGACCCTCCATTGACCTGGGCCCAAACCTGAAACATCTATGTACCATTTACACTTTTGTCATAGTCTGCCCAAGAATAAACAGCCTTTCCTCACCACCTAGTTATCCATGCAGGATATAAAGTGAACTGAGGTACACACACAGTATTCATACAAAATATTTACAGAATTCCCACTACTTTAGTGTCACTCCCACACAATCCCTGAACAGATTAATGAGGGCTACCAGGGGCCAATTAACCTTAGATAATGCACTTTGAGGGGAAGCAGGGCTTAATAAGGCTAATGGCAGATGAAGGCCATCTGGGGGCAGAGCTGGGACAGGATTACATGCCAGGAAGCGAGATCATGAAGAGATTGCAGGGAGGAGGTCTGCAGTCATTCCCTAGAAGGCAAGGGAGTTGATCAGGAACAAAGAGGAGATCCAAGGGGAGAGTAAACCCTGGGCTCCTGCTCTGGACTAGGCAGTCTAATAAGAGGCCTAGAGAGGTGAAGTAGCCATGGGGAGCAGTGCAAGCTCTGTTAAGCCAAGCTGGTCGCCTGCCATATTTACTTTTCTTCCTACACATCGGGATGGTTTGTTCCTGCAACCTCAATAAGGATTCTTTAAAATACAGCCAGCTTTCCTCGACTCCTTTCCCCATCATGTTATTCTCCCAGGGGACCTTGCCCATCAGTTCCCTGAGGGAGTCGAAGTCTGCTTTTCTGAAGTCCAGGGTCTCTGTTCTACTGCGCTCCTTTCTTCCTTGTGTCAGGATCCTGAACTCGACCATCTCATGGTCACTGCCTCCCAGATTCCCATCCACTATTGCTTCCTCTACTATTTCTTCCCTGTTTGTGAGCAGCAGGTCAAGAAGAGCTTTTCCCCTAGTTGGTTCCTCCAGCACTTGCACCAGGAAATTGTCCCCTACACTTTCCAGAAACTTCCTGGATTGTCTGTGCACCGCTGTATTGCTCTCCCAGCAGATATCAGGGTGATTAAAGTCACCCATGAGAACCAGGGCCTGTGATCTAGCAACTTCTGTTAGTTGCTGGAAGAAAGCCTCGTCCACCTCATCCCCCTGGTCTGGTGGTCTGTAGCAGACTCCCACCACGACATCACCCTTGTTGTTCATACTTCTAAATTTAATCCAGAGACTCTCAGGTTTTTCTGCAGTTTCATACTGGAGCTCTGAGCAGTCATACTGCTCTCTTACATACAACGCAACTCCCCCACCTTTTCTGCCCTGCCTATCCTTCCTGAACAGTTTATATCCATCCATCCATGACAGTACTCCAATCACGTGAGTTATCCCACCAAGTCTCTGTTATTCCAATTACATCATAATTCCTTGACTGTGCCAAGACTTCTAGTTCTCCCTGCTTGTTCCCCAGGCTTCTTGCATTTGTGTATAGGCACTTAAGAGAACCCGCTGATCATCCTTGGGTCCCAGTATGGGGCTGGAGCCCTCCCCTCTTGCACTCACCTACTTGTGCTTTCTCCCGATATCCCACTTCCCCACTTACCTCGGGGCTTTGGTCTCCTTCTCCCGGTGAACCTAGTTTAAAGCCCTCCTCACTAGGTTGGCCAGCCTGCTTGCAAAGATGCTCTTCCCTCTCTTCGTGAGGTGGAGCCCGTCTCTGCCTAGCAATCCTTCTTCTTGGAAGACAATCCCATGGTCAAAGAATCCAAACCCTTCTCTCCGACACCATCTGCGTAGCCATTCGTTGATTTCCATGATTCGACGGTCTCTACCCTGGCCTTTTCCTGCCACAGGGAGGATAGACGAGAACACCACTTGCGCCTCAAACTCCTTTATCCTTCTTCCCAGAGCCACGTAGTCTGCAGTGATACACTCAAGGTCATTCTTGGCAGTATCATTGGTGCCCACGTGGAGAAGCAGGAAGGGGTAGCGATCTGAGGGCTTGATGAGTGGTGGAACCTTGTTATGCCAGAAGGAATGGGAACTATATAGTGACCTGGCCAGAGGTCCAAGTCATGAATGGGGAGCACCCTGAGTAACAGGGAGTGGTGGGGCCACAGTTCAAGCAACCAATGGAAGGGGGTGCCAGACAGGTCAAGAGTTAATTCCCAGATGTAGCTACAAGGAGCCGCCTGTGAGGTGAGTGAATCTCTGCACAGAACACCATCTGGAAGACGGACAAAATTATCTACATTGTACCTACATTATGCTTTTGCTGAAAAGAATCCAACTTGCTTTTAACACTTTGTCAGAATACTTGTTTGTTTAATTAGGTATAGTGTTATGCTCAGTTGTGGTCCACCGTGTGTTTAATGCACATTGGGTCTGTCAAGGAGTCTGATTCTTCCAGTACAGTCTGCAACAATTCTCCTAATTGAGTCCTCTTGGCCCATTGTCCAGTGCATAGTATACTTCTGGGTATAAAAATGTAATAAAATATTTCACAAATATGTGCAGTGTATAGATGATCATCATTTGGCTTTTCTTCAGTATTGTTCTTCATCTGATTTTTTTTTCTATAGGAACATTGAATAAACATTAAATGATCTAGAAGAAGGTTGCAGGGTGAATGATATAGATGCCTACAGTGTGGTTGTCTGGCATAGGTTGAAGAGGTGATAATTAGTTAGCCAATTTGTCCTCTCTCTAATGTAGGTGGTTAAGGGTGAAAGAATGACCTTCCAGGCTAGCAGAAATAGAAGTAAAGTGAAAACCAGAATCCTGCAGTTGAAAGCTGACTGTTAAATTGATTTTTCCTGGATAGAGATGTTGCAGAGGTGTAAAATCAAGAGTTTTTCTTAAACCAACAAAACATTTTTTTCGTGTCCATTTTCTTTATCTTTATCTTTATCTTTAGTCAGAAATGTCACTGGCAGCAGCTGGTCTCTGAGACCGAGAACCCTCACTGTACATTTCAGCTGCTGGCCTCGTGCTGAGATTCACAAGGGCAAGGTTAGAAAAACAGTTAAAGTTTGAAGTACCTTTTTCATGTCCTTCAAAGTGCAGTATTTTAAGGAAGTTCTTTAAAAATAATCCACTTCATATTTTAAACTTTGTTTTAAAGGGAACTCTTCTTTAAAAAAAAGTTATTTTTAATTGCTGTAGCGAATTTGCAAGTAGTTCTCTGGTGCAGGGGTGTGGGGGAGAGAAAGGCAGTGGTCCAAGGCAGTGCTTCTCAACCTATTTACCATTGTGTGCTGCATCCGATACTAGCTGTATGGCCCTGAGGATGTCACATGGGCCATACCTCTGTGCTTATTGAGCCGCCTGTGGGCTACAGGTTGAGAACCACTGGGCTAAAGAAATCTGCATGGTGCTTGTCAATAAATCCATCCTCCTGCATCCGGGTTTACAGCTAGAGGCCTATGTTCCAGGATTAGGATGAGATGAAACTCTCTTCATTCTGTAGCAGTAGTGGGGTCATTTTTTCTAATTGTTCCCAGGCAGCCTCCCTCTAACGACTTGTCTTTTCAATATATTAACAATTACATAGTAAAGGTGACATTTGTTCCTAGTGTAGACATATACCAAGATGAAAGGAACAGCAGACACTGTAAAACCTAGTTCAGTGTAGAAGCTGTTTTAGTAGTTCTGCTTTGGATGGGCTTAGTGGGAAAAGGGGAAGGACTCTGGTGGGGGTGGAGAGCAGGAACTTCTGCCTAGCACTGAACTTCTCATATGCTATTTTAATTGGAGTGGGCCTGATTCTCAGTTACCCTAAAGCCTCTTTACACCTTAGTTCCCCATCACATTACATTAAAGAGTGTGAGGCATTCAGGTGCTATGTTAAGGGGGGGGGCAATATAAGTACCTAAGGTAGATGAATGGAAAGTATAGATACGGAAATAGTTTACTCTTGTGCACTAATGTTAAGCTTTCCACATTTATTCCTAAACTTGTTCTTTACCTGGAGAAAGGAAGTTCTATGCCAAATATTTTTCCTTTCCATTCTGAGAGGTGGAAGTATCAAACACCTGCCTGCTGAATCTTTTCGCTGAGAGAGTTTATTAAATAAATAAAAGCTACACCCATTGTTAATATTTTCTGTGCCCTACTTAATAGTTTAACTGTGAGCAGCTATTGATCTTGAGGTTTATTATCAGAACTCTTGTAACTTAGGCTCTTTCTACACAATTTTGTATTTTATTCAGATTGATTAATTTGAGTAACAGGAAGGAAGATAGAATACCCCACTGTTTTCAATCCATTTTTTTCTACCAACAAAATGGAATGCAGAGAGGAACAATATAAGATTTGTCTTCTGCACCATCAGCTTTCATGTAAACCCAAAGGGACAACTTCTATATTAAGCTGGAAATATTTCTCTGAAGAGAATGATATACTAGGACAAAGTTCATAGGGGTTTTCATCCATTAGAAACAAAGTTGTATTAGCTTCCTAAAGTGGATGACTGTGTCTTTCTTTCTTGGTAATGGACTGCTGGCATGAGTAATGCCTGTGATGTTTTTTTATATATATATATACTGAGTTCTTTGAATCATGTTTCTCCAAGAAACACATTTATAACTTTATTTTTGCAAAGAGCTTATCTGTTTGGGGAGGTCTTAATTTTCAATCTTTTCAATCCATTATTTCCACACACAAATCTCAGCATTGAAAGCTTGAACTATTTGTTTTGATTACTTCACAGCTTTGACTGTCAGTTGACCAGGACACGGGTGGTCTATTCATTGTGGTCCAGCCAGCAAAACAACACCCACACCTCTTGTCCTGTGCTGCTCCCCAAGAGCAGACTTAGCCCTTTCCCCTCCACTGCAATGCAAAGTACAGAGAAAACTGAAACACACATAGGCTTCATAAGAATATTACAGAGAATTATCACTTCTCAATTCTGCAGTGCAGCAGTGAAGTGGTGGATTTTAGCTGTCTCTGCTGCTGGCATAAATGTACTTCTGACCCCCTCCTGATCGCTTCAAGTTCACCCTTCTCAGGTGTCAAGCCATCATCTGTGTCTTGGGGTGGAAGCACAAGTCTTCAACTCACCAGGTCCATCTACGGTACAGCTCAAGGTGTAACACACTAGCACTGATTAAGCCAGCATGCTAAAAATAAGTAGTGCTAGATGTAGCATCAGCAGCTATGGGGCAGGCTAGCCACCAGCGTAAAATCCTGTCTGAGATACAAGTATACTTAGTCAGCTAATTAGAGCCACCATAGCTATACTGCTATTTTTAGTGTCTTAGCTGAATTAAAGCTAGAATGTGTACAGCTACCTGAGCCAGAAATTACACCTCCACTTGCTCAGACCGGGCCTTGACTTGAGGTCCCTTGTGATCAGCAATGATAATGCAGGACTGTGGAAGTAAACTTCAGTACCTCAGTTCTGTTCCTTCTGGGAGCAATGGGAGTGGTATCCAGTAACCAAACAGCTTTCTTGCATCGAAGTAGGATTCAGAACAAAAAATGTTTGATAAAAGAGATCTTAAAACAATAAACCAGCCAACATGCAAGACTGCTTCTCCCTATTCCCTGGATATGGGGAAAGCCCAACTTTTTAGACACCATCAGCAGAATTTATCTCTGTCCAAAAGTGTTCCTTTTGAAAAAGACTCCCCCACCTCATCCCCTTTCCTATACTGATAAGGGCTGTTTAGTGTCCTCTTGCTCTCTGGCAAAAGAAGGCTTGTGTCTTTGTTGGAGACAAGATATAGACTGCTCTAAGTGAATAGCTTCTCCCATTTTCTTATCACTGCCTCCCAGTGATTCATAGATTCCAAGGCCAGAAGGCACCATTGTGATCATCTAGTCTGACCTCAGGCCACAGAACTTCCCCAAATAATACCTAGAGCAGGTCTTTTAGAAACATCCAATCTTGATTTAAAAATTGTCAGTGGTGGAGAATCCATCATGACTCTTAAGTAAAGTGTCCCACTGACTAATTACTCTCACCATTAAAAAATTATGCCTTATTTGCAATCTGAATTCATCTCATTTTGACTTCCAACCATTGAATACTGTTATGCCTTTCTCCACTAGACTTAAGAGCCCATTATTAAATATCTGTTCCCTATGTAGGTAGTTATAAACTGTAATCAAGTCACCCCTTAACCTCCTCTTTGGTAAACTAAATAGATTGAACTCTTTGGGCTTACCACTATATGGCATGTCTTCCAATCCTTTAATTGTTCCTATGGATCTTTGCTGATCCATAGGAAACAATTCCTTCTTCAAGTTATCAATCTTCTTCTTGAATTGTGGGCACCATACCTGGACACAGTATTCCAGCAGCAATCACTCCAGTGCCAAATACCAAGGTAAAATAATCTCTCTACTCCTATTCAAGATTTCCCCCATCTTTGCATCCAATGATCGCCTTATCTCTTTTGGCTACAGCATTGCAGTGGGAGCTCACGTTCAGCTAGTTGGCCACCATGACCCTCAAATATGTATTGAAAGTCATTTATTGCCAGGACAGAGTCCTCCATTCTGTAAGTATGGCCTACATTCTTTGTTCCGAGATGTATATATGTACACTTAGCTCTATTAAAACACATATTGTTTGTGTGTGCCCATTTTACCAAGCGATCAACTCAGAATCTATCCTCTTCATTATTTTACACTCCCCCAATTTGTGTGTTATTTGGGAACTTTATCAGTGATGATTTTTGTTTTCTTCCATTGGTAAAGATGTTAAATAGCGTAGGGCAGGGAACTGATACCTGTGGGACTCCACTACAAGCACACACACTCAACGATGATCCCCCAGTTACATTTTGAGACCTATCACTTTCTGTTTTTAATCCATTTAATATGTAGTATGTGCCATTATTTTTATATTGTTCTAGTTTTTTTAATCAAAATGTGGTACAAAATCAAACGCTTTACAGAAGTTCATGTTTATTGTGTCAGCACTATTATTTTTATCCACCAAAACATGTAATCTCACAAAAAAAATCAAATTAGTTTGAAACTGTTTTCCATAAACCTATGTTGATTTATAGTCATATGCTGGGTGTTTGCTTAGCTATAGCTATTGTCTGTTTTCCTCACAACATCCTATTAAGCTAGATCAATATAATAATACAGGAAAATCTTATAACCTAGTATACAATAACTTTACCTCACTGCCCAGATCACAAATAGTGTTCATAACATTATTATATATTAGTGCCACATCTATCATAACAGCATCTAGCACAATGGGACCCTGATAGCACTTCCCGGTGCTATTCTCATTAATAATAGAATTAATAGGGCCTCTAGATGCAACTACAATACTAGTTAAATAATAAAATAATAGTGTTACAATGAGTTCACTGTATATAGACAAAAAAGATTCTTGATGGAAAATGGCCTTTTTTGGGAAATGTTCATTTTTCCCTGAATTTTAATTTATTTTTAATTTTTTTATGAAAAGCTAATCAGTTTTTGTGGTGTTCAAAAACCTAAAATGACCAAAACCTGAGAAATATGTGCTATTTGAAAACTGAGAATTTTTGGCTTTCAATTATTTTGTGAAAATGGACATCTTCACTTTATTTTTCCAGCAAAAATGTCTTCATTGAAAAATCTTACCACTTTCTGCCTGTCTCTTGTATGAGCAGGTGTGTGCCTTGGTATGCCCTGTTTTGGGAGTAGTGGGAAGCTGCATGGCTACAGTATAAGCTAAAGGAAGCATTATAGAAAAGCATTATATGGAAAGCAGATGTAGCATATTCACTGAATGAAGTGTATGCTCCCCTCTACAGCTTGCGAGCTCTGCTGGTCAGTGCAACGGAGAGTGGCACTGAACTACTTCCTTCTCCACTTTGGGATGGTTGGCAGGATCTGCCTTTGCAGGTCCCTCCTATTGTGGGCAGCCCCCCTTTGGCAAAGGCTGGGCAAAATCTGATCCTAAATTAAGAAGCAGAATTAAGAGTTAACTGCACACTGAGTCTGTAAAAAGCCTTTTTAGGATAGTGAATTGTTAGTTGTGGTATAATACACCGTGGCATGGCTAGGGTGTTACCACAATTGCCTATTCCCATATTGACATGGGTTTCTTTGGAGATGTTAATGGCTGCAGCTTCATGCAGTAGTGACAGCAAACTAGAAATAAAAAATTACAGGTTGCCTAATTGGTGGGGGCCCCCGGGCACAGGCCCAGTGGCTAATCTGCCACTGCTCTAAAGAGGGGCAGTAGTTGTATGGATGAACTAGACTGAGGCATGTCTACACTATAGTGCCATTGCTATGCCCCTGTACTACCATAGTATAGACCATTCCTACAGCAAAAGAATAGGTTCTTCCATTGCTGTAGGAATTCCACTTCCCTGAGCAACATTGGCTAGGTCGATGGAAGAATGATTCCATTGACCTAACTGCATCTACTTCAGGGGTTAGGTTGGCATAGCTATGGAACTCAGGGATATGATTGTTTCACATCCCTGAGCTCCATTGCTATGTAAGCTTAACTTTAAAGTGAACTCCAGGCCTGAGAGGCAGGCCTGAGGTGTCTGAAGAAGTTAAGCCTATCTAGATTACATTATGGATTGGTAAACCTTTACGTAAGAAACATGTGTAGCCTGGTTGGTTGTTTTTCAATCCTTTTCTTCTCTTATATTTTGTTCCTACTGCTTACAGGGAGTACTTGTGGTTTAAGAAGGCTCTCTGATCACTGTATACCACAGGTCACAGACTACTGAAGGGAACTCAGTCTGCCTTGCTAAGTGACCACAGTTGAGACACAAGGTACTGTAGCTCAAGGCCTGGTCTAGGAGTGAGAAACCATGAAATTATACCCTGAGATAGGTAATGGCAGGAAAGCTAAGACCTTGGTTTGAGGGGTGCACTCCGAGATCAGGAAGGGGGCAGAGGTCCACTTAGCTTTGCATCATGACACTTACACTCAGGCAATCCATAACCTTTCAAGTAATTTCTCTTGTGGCCTCCTTCCTCCCTCCCCCTACCCATTTTATTTTTGTGTGTGTGTGTGTGTCTGTGTGTGTGTGTGTGAATTGAATACAGCCCAGAGTTCAAAGGGGCAGCTGCAAAGTTATGGTCCCTGAGAGAAATTCTGAAAGGGCAGATACTATTTACTGCTTCCTTATATTCCTATGAAAACAATTCCTCTGGCAGCTGCAGGTCAGTGTGACACAGCATGCAACCTCCCAAGTTTTCTTTGGTTGGCCTAGTATATAATGTGCATCACCATTGTGTATGTATATCAGTCAGGATAACAAATAATGGGATTTATGAGCATGTCTCCTACTTACTGCTTTGAAAATGTACCCTTCAGACTTAAAAGGAGAGAGGCAGTAGCATGGTTTGAGAATTACTATAATTGGAAATGTACCCCTGAGGCCTGAAATGAAAAATATTACCATGGTTTGAGAATTAAAGCAAAGTTACAGTAGTGTGTGTGTGTGTGTGCATGCGTGCGCATAGATATTGTGGCAAATTGCCAGCACTACTATGATGGGTCTCACGCCTTCTTTTCTTTGGAGGAGGTGGGGGGGTGAGGGTGCCATTTCTTGCCCCTGAACTGGGATATTTCCTCCTCTAGGGCACTAGTGGGGTAGTTGAGTGGAGAGGGAGGGACCCAGGCTCGCCCTCTTCTCTGGGTCCCAGCCCAGGGGCCCTAGGGATAGCGGTAAACTACTTGAACTAGTGGTTCCTTCCCCAGGCTACTTCCCTCTCCTGCCCTTCAGCTTGTGGGGGCTTCCTACCCTCCCTCTGCACAAGCCAGGTGTCCCTTTACCTAGGGTCTTGGTCTTCTTAGCCCACTGCAGCACTTCTCCAAACTTTCCTCTGTTTCTCTCCAAACTGCCCTCTGCTCCAACACCAATCCACTCTGTTTCAACTCCTTCCCCTGTCTGACTGAAGCAGGGTTGTTGTTGTTGTTTTTTTTTAATCAGGTGACTGGTTTCAGGTGCTCTAATTAATCTATAGCAAACTTTCTTCCCTCTACAGGGAATAAGGCTCCCTTCTAACCCTCTCCTGCTGCCCTCTGGCCATGCTGTATCACAATGTGTATATATATGGCAATGCCAGTTTTTGAAGAACAGTAAATAAATGGGGTTTTTTTCTTCATATATTCTTCTTCATCATCCCACAGAAAGAGCATTAAGGATAACTTTTGGATACATTTTCTGTCATACCCCTGTTGAGTAGTGAGGACTAAGTATGAGTAGTAAATGAAAAGTGTGTGTGTGCGTGTGTGTGTGTGTGTGTGTGAGAAAAGTTCAGAGTGGAAGAGAAATCAAAAAGAACATTACAAAGAACACACTAGAACTGTCAGTTTCTTTTACCATTTTACTTTACATAAATTACAGATTGCTTTTATACTGTACTTGCCTGATATACACGAGAGAAATGGTATTGAACCCCTTTACGTCAGCACCAAAGAAGTGAAGAAAGATTTTTCACAGTAAAATTTAGCCTCTGTTCTTATTTCAGATTGACTTTCTGTTAAACATAGAATATGCTAATATTCCACAGTATAGTGTCTGAATACGTAGAGAGGGACATAAGTTATCTATTCAGGTATCACAAGATTATTATATTCTGTACTTGTGACACTTCAAGAGTTAGAATCGGAGAATCATTTGGGTATGAAGGTGGTTTTTATTGGATAATATAGTCTATCTCCACACCAGAATTCATTTAATTAGCCATGATGGATCAGTGTCAAGTTTAGCTTTAAATATCTCCAAATCTGCAGACCTACAACCTCACAGGGCAGGTTGCTCCTTTGTGTAACTATTCTTGCCAGTTCTAAAGGTTTTACTAATCAACATAAATTTTCACTTCTACAACTGAAAAACATTATTTCTTGTTCTGTCTTCTTTGATTTTACTCTTTAATTGCTTATCTGTAGATAATTATCTACATCTCCCCTCAGTTTTCTGTAGTCCCACTTCTACAGTTCTGATTCTGATCTTGCTTACCATGGCTTTGGACTTTAAGGGAGATTAAAATCAGTCGCTGTTTGTCCAGTTCACTTAACCATTTCTGTTTTGTTCTCTGAAGTTTTCATTCTTTGTTGTTCTCTTCCATTCTCTCCCTAATTTGACTGGTCTGCTTTTAACCCTTAACACACCACTAAACTGGTAGTAATCTCTCTTCAGATCAAGGGATACAGCCTTAAGCAAAGCTGCTGCTGCGGTGCAATGTGCATATCTAGTGGATGCCCATAGCACCATATCACTGTCATTTCTGTGGATATGTGCCAAATATCCATCGGATAGTGGAAAGCTCAGTGGTCTGTACTGTAAATTCAGGTGCCTTTGTTGCCATTGGTCTAAATATACACAACTCAGAGGGAAAGAAGAATTTTAATTACTTTTAGAAACTGTAAAACTTGCCTAAAGTATCTTTTCTATCAGTCCCCTGCCACAAATTTAAGGTTTAGTTTCTCACCATCTACCAGAGTTAGAAATGAAGCGCTGATCGTTCAAATCTTTACTTGTGTGCATAGTTATTACATGAGTATTGCCACATGAAAAAAAAAAGTTCAGAGGATTGGTCCCAATGTACTGTATCCCTTTACAACGGGAAAATTGATAGCCTTCCTATAAAATAAAATACTCTATTTCTGACCAAAAAGCTGTGCAAATTATTAGTCCTTAAAGCTGTCAAAGAACTGCAACTTTGCACTGCTCATATTTAGCAGTTGTAATTTTGGAGGGATTTTCCACATTTTAGAGAAACAAACATTTTTTTGAGGTAGGCTGTTGTTGGCATGTATCTATAAGTTATTTATAGGCTTGGAACAATGATAGAATTTAGCCCCAGTGGGGATGTATTAGTAGATAAGAGTATGGGAGAAGTGGTCAAAGGTGCATGGTAAATGTAGTTTCTCTCTTAGGGTTCCAAGATTTTCCTCACCACATTCGGTGTGTCTAAATTACCTCTGCTCTTCAAGTTCAAAAGCAGACCTAGTGAGACTAGTATGCTGACTTTGGTGCAGATCCAGTATGAGTCTCAATAAAGTTTTGATTATTTTTGAGATGTCCTAAGATAACTATTCCATTCAAGTACACAGAGGATTATGCCTGAGAATAGTAAGATTTCAATGTGCTGGCTGGTACTGTGTGTGTTACTGTCTGCTACTGGAGAGACTTTTTAAATTGTGTGAGATGACCCTCAGGTGGGTTCTGAGATGTTATAAACTGTGTTGAGAAACCAGGAAAAAGGCAGCAAAATTATGTGGCCCCTAGGGCACTAATGGGAACAAGTGAAGGATGAAGAAGAAGCTGTGGTTGGAATGTCAGAAGTGCTGAGAAGTGTCTAATGTTGCTGTAGCTTAATTAAAGCTTATAACCTGTGTCTGACATTCCATCCATTAAACAGTGCATGTACTCCAGAGCCACTAAACTATTTTTTGTTTGAGGTCTCCCTTTGGAATAGATTTGGCTAGATTGGCTGCCCTTCCCCATGGTGCCCTGCATCAAACCCTGATACAACTGTGTCATCATCTCCTCTCTATCTGTCAATCTACTCTCTCTTGTTTCTCCTTTTCAACCCCCTCTCCATCTTCTTCCTTACTTTCTTTGTTCTTTTACTTATAGCCTTTTTTATCCTGATGGTTTGACCCCCTTGCTCCCTTTCCCTTCAGCTTCCCCTCCCCTTGTTGTACCTCCGACCCCAGCCCCACTCACTGAAAGAGTACATGCTTCTGGGTGGAAGTGGAAGGGAGGGAAGTGGAAGGGAGGGAAAATACATTAATTTGTGTCACCCAGGGTTGAATTGAGTGCTGTAGAAGCAAAACAAAGAATATACCTAGACATGTGAGCTGCTTTTCTTTGTAGCCAGCTACATCAGAGGCCACACTGGGAGCAGTTGGATTTAAGGGTATTAGACTTCCAACCAGGTTTAAGGTACCTGCTACCCTTGTTTAAGTGCTACAGTATTACATAATTAATTGGGGCTTGGGCTAAACCCATCTTTGACTACTTCCATTGTAACAGCTGCCATTTAAAGAAAGCAAACAAACAATTTTTTGTCCTTTTATTAAACACACAAAAGGACCAAAGAAGTAAAAGAAGTTGAAAATAATTAAGTTGAATTTTCATGTTAACAATTTCTCTTATTCTATTTTCTTTAGTTGCATGGACTTTTATGTGGGAAAATTCCTTTATTGACAGTTTTTAATGCTCTTGTGGAGGCAAAAATGGAAAGAGTTATTGTAGGTGGTTGTGAGTAGTTCCCATCATTGAAGTCTGATCCTGTTCCCTTTAAGACAAACTTACACAAAGGGTATGTCTGCACTGCAGAGCTGGGCTTGAACTAGCATGCTAGAAATAAGTGTAGCCAGGGGTAGCATGAGTGGTGGGTTGAGCTAGCTGCCTGGATATGTATCCAGGATGTATGGGCAGGTTTGTACTCAGCCCAGAGTCACCTTTCTTCAAATCCCATCAAATTCTGCAGTATCTTCTTTGAGATGGAGTGCCCAGTGCTGCACAGAGCTTTCCAGATGAGGCAGAACCATTGATTTTTATGTAAGATGTTATAATCATACGACTGGAATGGACATGGCAGGTCTAAGTATTAACTGGACCATCCCTGCCAGGTGTTTGTCTAAACTGGTTTTAAAAATCTCCAATGATGTAGATTCCACAACCTATTCTAATATTCACCAATCCCTTCCTTATGCATTCTAACAGCTTATTTGCCCTTTTTTGTTCGACTGTAACTGCACATTGAGTGGAGGTCCTTTTTGAACGACCCACGTCAACACCGAGGTCCTTTCCTGAGTTGATAACCCTGTAAGATATATAAGTAGTTAATTTCCCTCTCCTCCAATGTATGTATTACTTTGCATTGACATTGAACTTCATTTGACATTATATAGTTTTAGCTTGTTTAGGTCTTTCTGAAATTCGTCACAATCCTTGCTGCTCCTGGCCAACCTAAAGACCTTTTTGTCATCTGCAAACTTTGTTACTTCAATACTCACCCCTCCACACACATGCCCTCACTTTCCAGATTATTAAACACAGCACCTAGTATGGAACCTTAAGGCACCCCAGGGGTAAACTTCTTCCGTGGGGACAATTTTATTTCACAGGCTAAGCTGGACTCACTTTGGGGGATACTTAGCAGATAGGTGTAATGCAGAAGAGGGAAAGTATGGGTGGTCTTCAGAGAGACACTTGTCTTTGCTGGCAGACTAAGTGACATGACTGTAATATGTGGCTCTGTGGCCTTGCAATTTTCTCCACCACACTTCCCTGTGATTTCACTGAACTAGCCTGTTATCCCACATCCATCCATGTTACCTGCCTCTAGGCTGAGAAATGCTGAGCTTTATACTTTACACAGTTGTATGAAAAAATCAAACACCATACAGCCAGTCTGTCCTAGAAGGTAGTATTTCTGAATCATAAAATCACAGAATTCTGGTTTAGTTCCAAAAAACAATAGCATTCGTTTAGGGAGCAGGTTTAAAATAAACAAAAGGAAGTACTACTTCACACAAAGCACAGTCAACCTGTGGGACATATGGTCTGGCAAGGAAATGATTAGATGGCTTACAGTCTCTTTTCCACATCATTGCCATATGATACAATGGAACAACTATTCAAAATTGTCACAAGGACCTAAAACAGACTTAAGTGTCATGATTACGGTTATGCCTTGACCACATCAAAGCAGTGGAATAGTTAATAGACCAGCCCAGCAGTGGATGGAGAGGACATTAGTAGCATTTAATTGTTTTTGGAACGAATTTAACCTTCTGGAGGAATTTTGTCACAGTATTTTTTTTTTTTTGGTTTTGGTTTCGAAAATGTATTTACCGAAACTTCTACCAATCTGTGTCCATGCTATTTATTCCACCACAAACTGTACAGAAAGCAAGGCAAGAGTATGATTCATGAGTAAGATTTGTCATTTGCTAGATTAATTCCTCACTCTTCAGTTGTCATTTTCAATAAATGTTCTTTGTCAATTTTGAAGAGCCTCAAATCTCATGGAAGTTTCTTAAATGTGCATTAACTTAGGGGAGAATGTGTGGTTTATTAGGCTAAGAAATAAGTAAAAGACTTGAAGAAACCTGGGCTAGATAAATTAATAGAAGACAAAAAGTAAAATTCAAGGTGTGCTCTGGACCACCTTCTGCAATCTATGCCACAGTGGAGCCTCACTGAAGTCTTAGCACAACTTGCAGGATTGGGACATTGGTTCGTAAAATAGGAACCCCGCAGGGTGGAGCAGCAGTTTCAGTGGTTGGCCTTTGTTAAGCAGTGGCTGTCTGTCTGTTATGCTGTGCATTGCATTTTCTTCTGTGATGCTTTTTTCTGATGTGAATAAATGCTCATCAGGAATTTAAGAGAACTTGGCAAACTTGAGATACTTGTGGTCTTCACAGGTGCAAAGCCCATTAAATAACCATAGATTCTTGTACCTTCCAAGGATTTCATATCTATTTTCATGAACATAACATTTGTTTTCATCGACTCAGTTTTATTCTTACCTAATTGTGAACCTAAAGGATTAGTAAGAAGGGCACTAGCCATAGTAATTTTTATTCTGATACACAAAAAGTGCTTTTAGTTTGCATTTTAATTCCAGTTCTGCTCTGAAATTGATCATGTACAAAGCCCAGCAAAATATTATTATATTTTGACACTGAATTACCAGATAAATGACTTGTCAGAGTTCATTTATGTTTCTGAATGTTTGGCAAAGACTGACAGCTGCACAGAGCTTATAATTCGGTATTGCATTATCTCAATGAAAATGAAATAGCTTCCCCAGGAAAACATATGCAAAATTAAATCTTGGGGGTCCAGATAGGGTTTTTACTAATTCAAAAAATGATTGTGTGCCAAATAAGAGGATTAATTTTAGAAGTCAGATAATGCCCGAGGACAGGAGATATAGTGACTTGCAACCTTTGAGCTAAAGAAGAATTCTGGATTAGTATCAGGGTTCAGCAACTGGAAATCTTTTCTTCCTTCAGAATGGAAGGAAAAGGGAGATATTACCATCATCCATACTTTAGTCCATAGTGCACACCAAGAATATCAACGATATGCTTCCAATACGTGTGATCCATGTAAGCTACTATACTGGTATGCTGTGATGTTCCAGCAAGATAATATGAAAGCAGAAAAACAATCAAAACAAAAGAAACACATCTGAGAAATTGAAGTAATATTGGTTAACAAACCCTTCTCAAAGACTTTACTGCTGATATTTCTCAGTGTGCTGTGACTATTATGTGCCACTCCAAAGCAGCCCTGCAAGTGATAGTTCTGACCACTGAATTATTTCTCCTGTACCCCTACCAGATGGTTGGTATAGGGCACAAGGCCAGAGAGAGAGAGAGAAGGAGATGTGGTCTTGATTTCCATATATCTGTCTAATCCCAGGGGGCATTGGCAGCTGATTCAGATGAGAGCAGACACAAAATTCCTCTAAATGACAGTAGGGAACTGGTCAGGTGCCTGGTGGCCTCTAAATTGGGGAGGCACAAAGGTTTTTTAGTGCATTTTGGTTGGGCAGCTTTTGTCTGTGTCAGAGTATTCATGTGTCTGTTCCATATAAAGGACTTCAGTCATCAAGTCTGTCAGTCTATCACCTTTTGGCCAGCACTAGATACACTTTTTTTTCTCAAAATGGAAGACGATTTCTGCTTATAAATAAAACACAATGGTAAATTTGTAGGTGCATGTTTTTCTATTTTTAGCTATTATCTGGCAAACTGGATTTTCATCCCCAACTAGATTAATTTGCAAGAAAAAAATTATAATATTTGTTCATCAGTTCAATTCATGAGGGACAAAATATGATATTCAGAAAATTAGAGCTATGGAGATAGCAAACTCTCCCTCCCCTCCCACCACCACTACCACCACCTAGAGACTGTGTAATTAGAAATGCTCATTTAGTGGATCAGTTCTCAATTATCCAGTAAGTGCAAGTATTTGAGTGAGAGATGGTCTCTTGTCTAACGTGACTGAACATAATTTAACGTACAGAGTACATGATGAGATGTTAGCAACTGAAAGCAACCTGACAGATGACATTTCATACTCAGAAGCACAGTTTACGTAAAACTTGCTGTGTGCAGTCAGGTGTTTATTGAAAGGAAGTTAGTAGATAAAATCAGAAAGAACTAATGCTAAATAACCTCGCTGTATTGATTATTTCTGGGGATATCTTGTATCACTAGTATCAGAGCTTCAGTTTCTTATAACAAGGGTTTTTTATGCAATTTACGAGATTTATTTACTATAAGAAGTAATGTGGATAAGATTTATGTTGGTTATAACTGTGAATTCAGTTTATACGTAGGAACATATCAGGATTTGGTTATTAGTCTTGTGTTCAGGAGGTTTGGCATCCAAAGAAAATCTCTCACAAATATTTTGATCTCCTTTTTTAAATTGTCTAAAACAATTTATTTTTAACAACTTTTTAATTACTTGTAGATTATTTTCATATGTTGAAATTACCTCTTGTGGTGGGGGCGGAGAATTAGCATGGGAAAATTTGGGAGTGGATGGGACACAACAAAAACTAAAAACTAATTTCCCCATGCTAATTTCCCCCTACTGTTACTCACACCCTCTTGTTAACTGTTTGAAATGGGCCATCCTGATTATCACTACAAAAGTGATTTTTCCTCCTGTTGATAATAGCCCACTTTAATTGAATTGTCTTGTTAAAACCGACCCCCGCACTTGGTAAGGCAACTCCCATCTTTTCATGTGCTGTAACATTTATACTGCTTACTGTATTTTTCACTCCATGCATCTGATGAAGTGGGTTTTAGCCCATAAAAGCTTATGCCCAAATAAATTTGTTAATCTCTAAGGTGCCACAAGGACGACTCATTGTTTTTGCTGATACAGACTAACATGGCTACCACTTTGAAACCTGTCATCTAGATCAGTGTTTCTCAGCTTGGGGGTTGCAGACCCCAGGGTGATTGTGGGATGGATTTAGGGGGGTTGCAAGTGTAGGGTTGGCATTGGGGGTGGCAAGCAGAGCAGTTGCCCCGGGCGCTATGCTGCAGGGGGCCCCACAAAGCTAAATTCCATGCTTCAGATCTGGGTGATGGGGCTCCAGGTTCAGACAGGGCTCATAAGTGAAAAACAGGCTCAGGTATCCCACTGAAATGTAAGTACAATATTTATATTCCAATTTATTTATTTTTAATCATATGGTGAAAATGAAAAAGTAAGCAATTTTTCAGTAAAAGTGTTGTGACACTTTTTTGTATTTTTATGTACGATTTTATAACCAAGTAGTTTTTAAGTGAGGTAAAACTTGGGGTACTCAAGAAAAATCAGAGTCGCGAAAGGGGTACAGTAGTCTAGAGAGGTTGAGAACTCCTGCTTTAAGGTGTGCCAAGGACTGGTCTTGCTTGTGATATAAATATTGCACATGTTTCACCCCTACTAAGAAATGTGCACCTTTCACTCCAGGAGGTATCAATGGTTTTCATGAATATACAAAGTATGTATTTGAATATGGTTTCAGAACAAACTCTGTTCTTGGATAAAAGGTACAATGCATAAAAGGGAGCAAAGCTGCAGTGGTTATGGTATAATTTAAACATAATGCCCGGGAATTAGGCATGGCCACCTCCCTAGTCCTCTTCACTGCGTAGACAAAGTCTTTTTAAAAGTTATACTTTTTTCTTTCAGACCTTTTTGTTCTGCTACAACTGGTAGTATTAATGTAGACTAATTAAGCATTTTATACTGATCATTAGCGTTCATTTTAGACAGATTAATTTCCTCCAAGTGCCTTTCAAGTCTATACAAAGAGTAATAAGATAGAGGGCTTATTCAAACACTTAAACTACAAACCAGCTCTCTCTTGAAATGTGATGTTGGTCTCAAAACTTTTTTTAAATTACCTCGTAATGCTTTTAAGTGTTTTGTAATAGGTCATGCTTTAAGGTACCCGCATAGAGATGTTCTCATGGCAGAAAGTGTGTGCTGATTTTGAAGCCGTATTTTACCCTTGTTCACTGCATTTTTACTGGCCATTGTTCAATGTGCTCTAAGAGAATCTGGAAAGTATTATTCTATACAATGGAATACAGCTGCAAAATGAGGGCACAGACCTCTGCTGTTTCTGTTTGAAAGTTTGGATTAATTATTTTTGACCATTTCGCCTTTAAAAAAACCGTGTGTGTTTTGTTTTTTGTTTTTTTTAAGTTTCTTTTTCCCATTCCCTAGGTAAATTCTTCCCTGGTGGTGGAGCACCTGTTGATGTATAATGATACTGATATTACTGATAACTAATCCTATTGACTGCACAAAAGCAGGTGTTGTTCCATGCACATCAGTGGCAATGCATCAAAAAATGGGGCTCAATGCAAAATTTATTTTAAAAAAATTGTTATGAATTTAACTGTTTTTTCTGCTTTATCTGTTAGATATTAGCAGATAACTATTTAATTGAATGGATTTGTTCAAAAAATTGTTGCTAATTTTTTTAAGCAGTGTGGTTTGATTGCAATTTGTAAGAATTTTGTCTGCAAGTATCTGCTACTTGTTCAAAGCTTGGGGTTGGTTGTAACTAGCTAGTCAGATAAATCACCTGACATTGTTTCTTTGACCCAATTGTACATGCACTCAAGCACTTTCACAAAATGCCTGCATGCACAAATTTAAAATTTGGATTCCACAAATATTTGTGCATACAGCTGTAAAATTTTGCTTTCTTGAGCATTCACACCAGTAAAACTCCTTTAAATGAATATCCATAAAACGTGACAACAAGAAGTATGTGTGAGTCCATTTAGGAATTCAGCTGAGTTATTGGAACAGAATATTGCAAATAAACAAATTTCTGTGACCACTAACAATGTGGTTGGATGATAATTGTGCAAAGCAGGAAGAATTCTTCCTTCTTCAGTGCAAAGACTTGGGTGCTGTTAGTCACCAATAAATATAACACATGATTTCTTAAGAAATGATGATCATCAAGGCAAATGCCAAAGCACTGTAGCCTTCTTGCATAGTGATGTGCAGTCTGTCATTCGGATGTTGATCAAGCATCCTCTGCATCATTTTGTTGCTTTCATCGTACTTTTTGCCCCCTTTTGCACTGACCACAAATTTCATGGTGTGGGTCATGGTTCTGAGTGTCGCACACAGCAGATGTGGGATGTTTCCTTCCAGGAGAGCTTACTCTTCAAGAGGACAGAAGCACATGATGTTGCTTGCGGAGCCTGTGACAGTTTGGAGAATCTATACACCTTATGAATTCGGGATGATGATATGAAGTTTATCATAAAATTGTTGTATCAGAGATTGTCTCTGTGGATGTGGAATCCACCAGTTGCTGACATGTGCTGCAGCTAGTTTACCTTAACTGTTGTCCTTTTTCTTCCCTGTGCATAGGTGCTGAAACTAGGGGTGCTGTCGGATCCCCTGGCTTGAAATGGTTTCCATTATATGCAGTATTTACCACTTGGTTCAATGGCTCTCAGCACCCCTCACTATACAGGTTGTTCCAGCTCCCCTGCATGTTGGATTGGAATTTCAAGTGTTAGGGGCTGAGGGGTAACTACCGAAGCTAATTAAATCTGTCCCATCCTTTGTTCCAATGCATCTAATACAAAAGGCTGGGTTTATCCAAGAGAACTGGTTTACCAGGGGAAAATCAGCAGCCATTTTAGAGCAAGGTAGGCGAGAAGAGACTGGAGATCTCATCCAGAACAGGCAAAGATGGGTATGGAGAAGAAAAAGAATCCTGGACTCCTTAGAGAACTCCAACCTATACCCAAAGAACTCTTCTGAGAGGTGTGGAAACTGAAGGAAGGAAAATGCTTCTAGGTGTGTTTTATAATTTTGTCTTGATCTGTGTATTTCTTTACTTAACAGCATAAGAGTTAATAGTGGTTTATAATACTGTGCAAAGTCTCTGTGTGTCTTTTGGCTTTCACTGTTATATACCTCTGAAGAGGTAAATTGTAAACCAGAAGGCTCACACTGTCGCTGGGACTCTGGGGAATGTGCAAAAACCGCTGGGAAGGCTTGGGGAAGATGGCACTAATTTCAGCGGTGTCAGAGAGGAGGTCTGTACCTGGAGTGCATGCCTAGAGGCCCAAAGCCAGGGATAGTGCCTACATGCTGCTTATATACAGCAAGCTCAGGGCATGTGGGATTCTGCATTTGGACCCCCCTCACATCAGGATGAGTGTCCAACAGGAGGAGCTCAACCAGTTCTGTGAGAGAGCTTTTGTATGCATTAACTCTGTCACTCTCACAATGTAACAAAATCAGATTCTAAAGCACATCACAACTTTTCATAGTGATAAGGACTCGTTACTTAATGTAAATGAGAGCGGAATATAGTTCACAATCTTAAACTTCATAAAGAGTTAGAGATGGGCATAAGGAGCTAGAAATATGCTTAAGCACCCAAATTTTGGAGCTTTGTTTGAGTCTGGGTTTGGATTTTGATCATGCTACCGTTTAGTGTTCAGACTTCGGTTTCTGGTTTGGCACATTAAAGAGAGAAGCCCTAATTTAAGCAAAGAAAAGGCTGGAAGTTGAAAGATCTATGCATAGTAACTTTACTCAAAGATTATAGAGTAAACATATCAAGAATAGAAGTATCGGTATGCATAGTTTAGAAAGCAGTTAGACAAGTATTTGCGCTGAAGGGGGAAAAATAGTGTGAAGTACAACTGATGAGACATGAGGTGGTTTCCAGTTCATCCTAAAATCTGATATTCCTGCACCTTTCATTTTGACAATTACACCATGGGGGGAAATCTCTCATTACACCAGCATTGACATGCTGTGATTAAAATTTTAAAGATGTTGACAAGTGAAAATTTCTCCACATTATTTTAGTTGAGAATCTGCAGGGGGGTTTAAGCATCTTCCTTTAATAGACGAATAAACCTTATTTTACCAGAGCTTGTTAATTAAGATGTTACATATTCAGTCTACAAATTAACTTGAACTCTGGACACTTTTTCTCTGATCACTGTGGCAATATGTAGTTTTCAGTTATCATAAAGCAGATCTTCATTTATGAAGAAACTTGAAAGTATATGGGAAACCTCCCCCTCCCCCCTCCCCATTGTTGTGAATTTGCAAGCTGAAATAGGCCCCCTAAAATCCTTAGATCAGAAAATCCCTGAACTCGGTCAAGTTTGGGTCTGAACCTCAATTTAGCAGCTCTAGTTCATCTTAACTTTTCTACTGTATAATAGTAAAGGCCCTGACCCAGCTAAACATTTCAGCATCTGCTGAAGGGCATTATATTGTTTCTCAAAATAAAGAAAAAGACGGTTACTCACCGTAGTAACTGTTGTTCTTCGAGATGTGTTGCTCCTATCCATTCCAGTTAGGTGTGCGCGCCGCGCGTGCACGGCTCTTCGGAAGATTTTTACCCTAGCAACTCCGGCGGGCTGGCTGGGCGCCCCCTGGAGTGGCACCGCTATAGCGCAGGATATATACCCCAGCCGCCCGTCCGCTCCTCAGTTCCTTCTTGCCGGCTACTCCGACAGTGGGGAAGGAGGGCGGGTCTGGAATGGATAGGAGCAACACATCTCGAAGAACAACAATTACTACGGTGAGTAACCGTCTTTTCTTCTTCGAGTGATTGCTCCTATGCATTCCAGTTAGGTGATTCCCAAGCCTTACATAGGCGGTGGGGTCGGAGTTAGATGTTGCAGAACGCAACCGCTAAGCCAGAGGCTGCAACAGCTCTGGACTCCAGGATCAATGAGGCAAAGGTGTGGACCGAGGACCAGATAGGTGTACAACACATCCCCCGAAAGGGAATGCGAGCCAGGAAGGCAGCTGAGAAGCGTGAGCCCTGGTGGAATGTGCAGCAATGTGGCTCTATGGAACATGGGCCAAAACAGAAGAGGTGCAGATGCACAACATCATTGAAGATGAAATCCTCTAGGAGGAGACAGGTATGCCCTTCATCCGGTATGCCGGTACGATGAAGGTTTTGGGGGCATTACGAGAGGGCTCTGTCTGCTAGATATAGATTGCGGACGCCCTACAGATGTCGAAGGAGGGCAACCGTTGCTCTCCTTGCAAAAAGAGTGGCTTCGGAAAGAAGATCGGAAGGAAGATATCCTGGTAGATATAAAAGGCCGACACCTCCTTAGGGAGGCAGGTCGGACGTGGTAATAACTGCCCTTGTCCTTGAGGAACACAGTATACCTTGGGCCTATTGTGAGAGTCTGAAGCTCGGAGACTCGTGTGGCCGCAGGAAAGGCTACAGGAAACTGTCTTGCAGGACAGTTATGTCAACGAGCATGTAGACATTGGCTCGAATAGGGCAGTCATAAAACTGGTTAGAACCAGGTTGAAGACCCAGGTTTATGGCGGGGCCCCACTGGGGGGGGGGTGCATAAACGCTCCAAGCTCTGAGGAACCAGATGGAATGGAGCGGGATCTCGGCGGGAGAAACCTTGCGCGTTTCGGAGCAGCATGAGAAACGCTTCCACTCGGCCAGATACTTCAACCGAATGGATGATTTTATACCACCCCGGAGAATCCCGTAGAACCGAGGTCGAACAACGTAGCTCGGATCGGTTTAGCCACGCAGGAGTCCTGCTGTGAGGTGCAGGGATTACAAGAGCGGGTGGTGAAGGTTGCCGTGATTCCATGTCATGGGGTCTGTGCCAAGAGGGTTGCTACTGACAGGTGTAGCAACATGGTGTGCCAGTGCTGCCCAGGTTACAGTGGAGCGATCCCGATCAGGGGCGCTCTGTCCCTGCGGAGTTTGAGCAGGACCTTGTGAACCAGCGGGGACAGTGGAAAGCATACGGTAGATGGCTGATCCATGGCCTCAGGAAAATCCTCCAAGACCGAGCCTGGGGAGAGGCCTTGGAACGAGAAGAATTTCTCTCTCTCTTTCCGTTCTCGCGAGAGCGAGGAGGGCTATGCGGGGAAAGACCCACTTCTGGAAAACGGAATAGATAAAGACGGGAGGAAACCACCACTTGTGAGACAGGAAGGATCTGCTGAAGCGATCCGCCCGCTGAATTGCCTGGTACACAAGGCAGACTGCTCTCAGCTCTCGGACACTAATGTGTAAGGCCAGCTCTTGCGCTGACCGAAGGCCGTGAGTGCGAAACTATGCCAGGTGCGCACCCAGCCGAGAGATGGGCTGTCTGTCATGAGGGACCCCAAGGGGTGAATGAAACAGCATCCCCGGATACACCGGGGAGGACGCCGACTCCCGGTGGAGGGAGCCTAGGCTGCTCGGGGGGAACGAGCCGACCATGAGTATGGCATCTCTGCCCGGGTGGCACACCCAGGTGAGCCACGATTGAAGTGAACAGAGGCGAAGCCTGGCATGTTTGGTTGCAAACGTGTAGACAGCCACGTGACTCCGGAAACGTAGGCAAGTGCGAGTCCAAGTTGGCGGGAAGGTCCATAGACCTTATACAACTGTTACCCTCGCCTGAAACCAAGGCTGAGGTAAGCAGGCTCTGGCGAGTCTGGAGTCCAGGACGGCCCCAATGAATTTCCTTCCCTGAATGGGAATCAGAGTGGATTTTACTATTGATCATCAGGCCTAGACACAGGAATAGGTTTGTGTCGATGCCCACATGACTGGTACCTTGGGCCCGGTGGTTCTTCGAATGAGCCACTCGTCTAGATACAGAGAACATGTATGCGACGGTGGCGAAGAAAGGCGGCGACTACAGCCATGCACTTTGAACACCCCTGGGCTGTATAGAGGCCAACCGGGAGGGCCGTATACTGGGAATAACGATGGTAGGCCCCAAACCGAGGGTACCTTCTGTGTGGAAGAGAAATGGTGACGTGAAAACATGCGCCCTTCATATCGAGGGCGGCGTACCAGTCTCCGGGATCCCAGGATGGGATGACGGTCACCCTGGGTACCATGCGGAACTCTGCATCATGACTTGTTGAGTTCCCGCAGGTCTAGGGTAGGTCTGAGACCTCCCTTCGCCTAGGGGATTAGGTTTCGCCCTTAGGTACCTCCTGTATAGCTCCGATGAAGAGGAGCGTCCGCACCTCTTGCCAGAGGAATCGCTCGTGAGAGGGGTCCCCAGGAGGGGCGAGGATGGGTAGGCTTTTGCCCCATTGGTGGTTAGAAGGACCCTAATTCCGGCTCCTTTGGGGTGCGGATTGATGGCCACGACCGTGTAAGCCACGCCCGCTGGCCAAGTCCTGACTTTGTCAAGGCGCAGGGAAAAAGCGGAGGTTGGGGACGGAAACGTCGGCGCTGAATCACCGGAGTGTGCATGCCGAGAGAGAGAGAGCAAAGTGACCCTGCTGCCCTTTAGGTTCTGCAGCCTAGGGCCAGTGTTTTCAGAGAACAGGCCTGTGCCATTGAAGGGCAAGACCTGTATAGCGTGCTGCAGCTGCGAGGGAAGGCTCGAGAACTGGAGCCATGAAACGCGCCGCGTGGCAACACCCGAGGCCAGAGTCACGGCAGCGGAGTCAGCTGCGTCCAACGAGGCCTGGAGGGAAGCTCTCTCCAGCTCCGTCCTTTGCTGCAGGAGGGCATCGAACTCTTGACGGGAGTTCCAAAGAACCGACTCTGTAAATTTGCCCACTGCCACCCACAGTAGCGGATAAGCCGGGCTTGCTGGTTCGCTACACGAAGTTGCAGGGCCCCCTCCGGGTACATCTTACGGCCCAGTAAGACCACACGCCCAGCCTCTTTGGATTTAGGGGCTGGTCGCATTTCGATTAGAGGAGGGCCGGAGGGGTATGTTCCTGCCTCCGCCTCATCTGGGGAGGAGGAAGAAGAAAGGCCAGGGACAAGCGGGTCCTGTGTGGGCTCGAGCCCTTGGACGAACGCTGATCCGGTGGGATCTGGGAGCCTGGTGCCGAACCGGGGGTTGCTCTGTACCGGTCGGACGGGGACGACTAATTGTCACCTCTGGCACCCGGAGCTCCGAGGGAACGGAGCGAGATGGGGTCCCCGGTACACCTCTGGCGTGGGAGTACACTCAAGGCATCCAGAATGACCACTGATAGGTCTCCTGGAAGACTCTGGAGGGCACATCGGAAAACAGAGTGCTACACATATGAAGTGTCCGCACGGGACGACACTGATGCATGACTGGATGGCCCTGGAGGAGCTGAAAAGCTCTTGGTAGAGTCTCCGTCTGTAACTGATGTCGCTCGATGCGGCACCGGGGATCGGTACCGGTAGACAGACCGGTACCGAGAACGAGACCTGCCACCGAAGCTGTGCTGGGCGGTCGACCGAGGGTGCGAGGCTCGATGATCAGGAGTGGCTACGAGCGTCCCGGTGCCTGGGGCTTGATCGGTACTGAGTGTCCAGGACCGGGGATGAGAATGTTGACCGGTGCTGCGAGCACTACTGGTACCAACATGGAGAACGGTGCCGAGACCTAGATCGGTGACGGGACCGAGAACATCTGCGGGACTGCGACCCTGAACGGTGCCACTCTGCGGTGCTGAGGTAGGGTGGTTTGATCAAGGCAGGCTTGCCCATTGACTATGTAACCTCCACCGGCGGTGCCGGGGGTTGAGGCAGCGTAGATGCTGTCGTTGCAATCAGCCCCCTCGCCGTGGACACTGTCTCCGGCGTGGAGGGAATAGTGAGCTCGACCCTAACTGGCACCACGGATGCAGCTTCATAGCGAGCTCGACCACGGCCCGTACCGGGGAGCGTTCCAGCACCGGACTCGACGGCTTTTGCCTGGCCAGAGTTAATGGTGCGGGTATTGTCGGTGCCACGGTAGACATCGGTGCTGGGCGATCCGACGGAGCAGAGCGCTCGGCTGCGGAGCAGGCGGCTCGGACGCAGCTTTAGGGCGAGCTCGACCACGGTCCGTACCGGGGAGCTTTCCGGCACCGGACTCGGCGGCTCTTGCCTGGCCGGAGTTAACGGTGCGGACATTGACGGTGCCGCGGCAGACATCGGTGCCAGGCGGTCCCACTGAACATAGCGCTCGGCTGTGGAGCAGGCGGCTCGGACGCAGCATGCTAGCGAGCTCGACCACGGTCCGTACCGGGGAGTTTACCAGCACCGGACTCGACGGCTCTTGCCTGGCCGGAGTTAACGGTGTGGATATTGTCGGTGCCGCGGCCGACATCGGTGCCGGGCGATCCGACTGAGCATCGTGCTCGGCTGCGGAGCAGGCGGCTCGGACGCAGCTTCCGGGCGAGCTCGACCACAGTGCGTACCGGGGAGCTTTCTAGCACCTGACTCAACGGCTCTTGCCTGGCCGGAGTTAACGGTGCGGATATTGTCGGTGCCGCGGCCGACATCGGTGCCGGGCGATCCGACAGAGCATAGCGCTCAGCTGCGGAGCAGGCGGCTCGGACGCAGCTTCAGAGCAAGCTCGACCACGGTCCGTACCGGGGAGCTTTCCAGCACCGGACTCGATGGCTCTTGCCTGGCCGGAGTGAAAGGTGCGGATAGTGTCGGTGCCGCAGCAGACATCGGTGCCGGGCGATCCGACGGAGCATAGCGCTCGGCTGCGGAGCAGGCGGCTCGGACGCAGCTTCAGAGCGAGCTCGACCACGGTCCGTACCGGGGAGCTTTCCAGCACCGGACTCGACGGCTCTTGCCTGGCCAGAGTGAAAGGTGCGGATATTGTTGGTGCCGCGGCAGACATCGGTGTCGGGCGATCCGACTGAGCATAGCACTCAGCTGCGGAGCAGGCGGCTCGGACGCAGCTTCCGGGCGAGCTCAACCACGGTGCGAACCGGGGAGCTTTCCAGCACCGGACTCGACGGCTCTTGCCTGGCCGGAGTAACTCTTCATCCTCCAGGAGAGGGGTCCATGCCGAGGGTACGTCGGTAGCGACGGTAGTGCCAGGAGGCCTTGGCGGTACCGGCGATCCGGTGCCGAGGGAGCGCGCCATGAAAACTAACTAGCGCTCGGCGCAGAGAGCGGAGGAGCAAGAGCTGCCTCCCTCAGGAGCTGTTTAGAATGAAAGCCCCACTCCCCTTTGTTCACTGATTAAGGGCCTCACAAATGCGGCACTTATCTGTGAGGTAAGATCCCTCGAGGCACTTAGGAGAAGATCCCTTGTCGGCAGCGGCTTGTGGCCGGCCGAGCATTAGAAAACGCTGTGGACCGGGCATCGGACCCGGCACCGGGTGAGGGGAAGGGGATAAACCCCGCCCCTTGCAAAATAAATACACTATACTATTCTACAAACAAACAGAATTAACTACAACTATAAACAGAACGAGAGAAAACTACGAGTAGCTAGGGAAGTGGAGGTCAGCTAAGCTGTGCTCCACTGTTCCAACGGCCGTCACGGGCGGAAATAAGGAACTGAGGAGCGGATGGGCCGGCTGGGGTATATATCCTGCGCTATAGCGGCGCCACTCCAGGGGGCGCCCAGCCGGCCCGCCGGAGTTGCTAGGGTAAAAATCTTCTGAAGAGCCGTGCACGCACGGCGCGCACACCTAACTGGAATGCATAGGAGCAATCACTCGAAGAAGAATTGTAAGTCTCTTCTGTCCTATATAAATCCTATAAGCCCTCACCTTTTCTATTGCAGTCCATCGTTCACGGTCTCCTATGAGCTTTCATGGTCAGGCAGTCCTGGTGGCTTATTTTGAGTCCAAGGTGGGTCGTTCCCTCACAGCAACCATGAAACGCCAGTTCAGGCATTTAAGAACATAAGAACATAAGAATGGCCGTACCGGGTCAGACCAAAGGTCCATCTAGCCCAGTATCTGTCTACCGACAGTGGCCAATACAACGTGCCCCAGAGGGAGTGAATCTAACAGGCAATGATTAAGTGATCTCTCTCCTGCCATCCATCTCCATCCTCTGACGAACAGAGGCTAGGGACACCATTCTTACCCATCCTAGCTAATAGCCATTTATGGATTTAGCCACCATGAATTTATCCAGTCCCCTTTTAAACATTGTTATAGTCCTAGCCTTCACAACCTCCTCAGGTAAGGAGTTCCACAAGTTGACTGTGCGCTGCGTGAAGAAGAACTTCCTTTTATTTGTTTTAAACCTGCTGCCTATTAATTTCATTTGGTGACCCCTAGTTCTTGTATTATGGGAATAAGTAAATAACTTTTCCTTATCCACTTTCTCAACATCACTCATGATTTTATATACCTCTATCATATCCCCCCTTAGTCTTCTCTTTTCCAAGCTGAAGAGTCCTAGCCTCTTTAATCTTTCCTCGTACGGGACCCTCTCTAAACCCCTAATCATTTTAGTTGCCCTTTTCTGAACCTTTTCTAGTGTTAGAAAATCTTTTTTGAGGTGAGGAGACCACATCTGTACACAGTATTCGAGATGTGGGCGTACCATGGATTTATATAAGGGCAATAATATATTCTCAGTCTTATTTTCTATCCCCTTTTTAATGATTCCTAACATCCTGTTTGCTTTTTTGACCGCCTCTGCACACTGCGTGGACATCTTCAGAGAACTATCCACGATGACTCCAAGATCTTTTTCCTGACTCATTGTAGCTAAATTAGCCCCCATCATGTTGTATGTATAGTTGGGGTTATTTTTTCCAATGTGCATTACTTTACATTTATCCACATTAAATTTCATTTGCCATTTTGTTGCCCAATCACTTAGTTTTGTGAGATCTTTTTGAAGTTCTTCACAATCTGCTTTGGTCTTAACTATCTTGAGTAGTTTAGTATCATCTGCAAACTTTGCCACCTCACTGTTTACCCCTTTCTCCAGATCATTTATGAATAAATTGAATAGGATTGGTCCTAGGACTGACCCTTGGGGAACACCACTAGTTACCCCTCTCCATTCTGAGAATTTACCATTAATTCCTACCCTTTGTTCCCTGTCCTTTAACCAGTTCTCAATCCATGAAAGGACCTTCCCTTTTATCCCATGACAGCTTAATTTACATAACAGCCTTTGGTGAGGGACCTTGTCAAAGGCTTTTTGGAAATCTAAGTACACTATGTCCACCGGATCCCTCTTGTCCACATGTTTGTTGACCCCTTCAAAGAACTCTAATAGATTAGTAAGACACGATTTCCCTTTACAGAAACCATGTTGACTATTGCTCAACAGTTTATGTTTTTCTATGTGTCTGACAATTTTATTCTTAACTATTGTTTCAACTAATTTGCCTGGTACCGACGTTAGACTTACCGGTCTATAATTTCCGGGATCACCCCTAGAGCCCTTTTTAAATATTGGCGTTACATTAGCTAACTTCCAGTCATTGGGTACCGAAGCCGATTTAAAGGACAGGTTACAGACCTTAGTTAATACTTCCGCAACTTCACATTTGAGTTCTTTCAGAACTCTTGGGTGAATGCCATCTGGTTCCGGTGACTTGTTAATGTTGAGTTTATCAATTAATTCCAAAACCTCCTCTAGTGACACTTCAATCTGTGACAGTTCCTCAGATTTGTCGCCTACAAAAGCCAGCTCAGGTTTGGGAATCTCCCTAACATCCTCAGCCGTGAAGACTGAAGCAAAGAATCCATTTAGTTTCTCTGCAATGACTTTATCATCTTTAAGCGCTCCTTTTGTATTTTGATCGTCAAGGTTGTTTAAACTGGTTGTTTAGCAGGCTTCCTGCTTCTGATGTACTTAAAAAACATTTTGTTATTACTTTTAGAGTTTTTGGCTAGCCGTTCTTCAAACTCCTCTTTGGCTTTTCTTATTACACTCTTGCACTTAAGTTGGCAGTGTTTGTGCTCCTTTCTATTTGCCTCACTAGGATTTCACTTCCACTTTTTAAAGGAAGTCTTTTTATCTCTCACTGCTTCTTTTATATTTCCTGATCATATCACTGTTCTGTTCTCTGGGTTGCCATATGGAACAATCAGGTTCATGGGAATTACAGTATGTTGTTTTACCAAGCATATTCATTGAGCAGAAGCCCTAATACACAGATACTTTACCTGGCTGTCTCATAGTCAGTCATTCAACTGGGAAGAAATGTAAAGGGAACAAAGCACAAAATGGGGTGTCCTAAGATGAAATTGTTAATGGAGCTGTCATCCAGGGAAATGAAAAGAGGCTTTGTGTTCACAAAGATTGTTCACCCATCAACCACCAGTAACTGGGGATGAAGGAGCTCAAATCAGACTTCTAATCACCATTGCTAACACCACCCTCCACCTTCAGCAGCTCTCCAAACTTAAAATACTGGTTGTAATATATTATATGTATATATTACAGTTTAATATAAAAGTCAAAATGACACTATCAAAACAAAATGTTTAGTCATTATCAAAATGAAAAGTTTTGACTTATTACAATCAAAATGTCATCATAATAAACACTACCCCACAAAACATTTTGATTACAACATTATGATTTGCATTTTTTTTAATAAAAACTGTTTCACTGAAAAACTTTTGACCTGCTCTTGTCATTTTTCCAAATGAAGATGGGAGTAAGTCTATTTCCTTAGGGCTGTCTGAGCTCACAGAGCTGAATGTTTCAGGCAGAAAGCAGACCAGACAAAACCATAGAATCATCATAGAATCATAGAATATCAGGGTTGGAAGGGACCTCAGGAGGTCATCTAGTCCAACCTCCTGCTCAAAGCAGGACCAATCCCCAACTAAATTATCCCAGCTAGGGCTCTGTCAAGCTGGGCCTTAAAAACCTCTAAGGAAGGAGATTCCACCACCTTCCTAGGTAACCCATTCCAGTGCTTCACCACCCTACTAGTGAAAAAGTTTTTTCTGAATATCCAACCTAAACCTCCCCCACTGCAACTTGAGACCATTAATCCTTGTTCTGTCATCTGGTACCACTGAGAACAGCCTAGATCCATCCTCTTTGGAACCCCCTTTCAGGTAGTTGAAAGCAGCTATCAAATACCCCCTCATTCTTCTCTTCTGCAGACTAAACAATCACAGTTCCCTCAGCCTCTCCTCATAAGTCATGTGCTCCAGCCCCCTAATCATTTTTGTTGCCCTCCACTGGACTCTTTCCAATTTTTCCACATCCTTCTTGTAGTGTGGGGCCCAAATATGGACTCAATACTCCAGATGAGGCCTCACCAATGTTGAATAGAGGGGAATGATCATGTCCCTCAATCTACTGGCAATGCCCCTACTTATACAGCCCAAAATGCTGTTAGCCTTCTTGTCAACAAGGGCACACTGTTGACTCATATCCAGCTTCTCATCCACCTTAACCCCTAGGTCTTTTTCTGCAGAACTGCTGCCTAGCCACTCGGCCCCTAGTCTGTAGCAGTGCATGGGATTCTTCCATCCTAAGTACAGGACTCTGCACTTGTCCTTGTTGTACCTCATCATATTTCTTTTGGCCCAATCCTCTAATTTGTCTAGGTCCCTCTTTATCCTATCCCTACCCTCCAGCGTATCTACCACTCCTCCCAGTTTAATGTCATCTGCAAACTTGCTGAAAGTGCAGTCCACACCATGCTCCAGATCATTAATGAAAATATTGAACAAAACCAGCCCCAGGACTGACCCTTGGGGCACTCTGCTTGATACCGGCTGCCAACTAGACATGGAGCCATTGATCACTACCCATTGAGCCCGATGATCTAGCCAGATTTCTATCCACCTTATAGTCATCCAGTCCATACTTCTGTAACTTGCTGGCAAGTATACGGTGGGAGACCATATCAAAAGCTTTGCTACAGTCAAGGCATAACACATCCACTGCTTTCCCCTCATCCACAGAGCCAGTTATCTCCTCATAGAAGGCAATTAGGTTAGTCAGGCATGACTTGCTCTTCGTGAATCCATGCTGACTGTTGCTAATCACTTTCCTCTCTTCTAAGTGCTTCAGAATTGATTCCTTGAGGTCCTGCTGCATGATTTTTCCAGTGACTGAGGTGAGGCTGACTGGCCTGTAATTCCCCGAATTTATTTCTTCCCTTTTTAAAAGATGGGCACTACATTAGCCTTTTTCCAGTCATCTGGGACCTCCCCCGATCGCCATGAGTTTTCAAAGATAATGGCCAATGGCTCTGCAATCACATCTCCCAACTCTTTTAGCACCCTCGGATGCAGCGCACCCGGCCCCATGGACTTGTGCTCATCCAGATTTCCTAAATAGTCCCAAACCACTTCTTTCTCCACAGAGGGCTGGTCACCTCCTCCCCATGCTGTGCTGCCCAGTGCAGTAGTCTGGGAGCTGACCTTGTTCCTGAAGACAGAGGGAAAAAAAGCATTGAGTACATTAGCTTTTCCCCATCCTCTGTCACTATGTTGCCTCCCTCATTCAGTAAGGGGCCCACACTTTCCTTGATTTCTTCTTGTTGCTAATGTACCTGAAGAAACCTTTGTTGTTACTCTTAATATCTCTTGCTAGCTGCAACTCCAAGTGTGATTTGGCCTTCTTGTTTTCACTCCTGCATGCCTGAGCAATTTTTATACTCCTCCCTAGTCATTTATCCAATCTTTCACTTCTTGTAAGCTTCTTTTTTGTGTTTAAGATCAGCAAGGATTTCACTGATAAGCCAAGCTGGTTGCCTGCCATATTTACTTTTCTTCCTACACATCGGGATGGTTTGTTCCTGCAACCTCAATAAGGATTCTTTAAAATACAGCCAGCTTTCCTCGACTCCTTTCCCGGTCATGTTATTCTCCCAGGGGACCTTGCCCATCAGTTCCCTGAGGGAGTCGAAGTCTGCTTTTTTGAAGTCCAGGGTCTCTGTTCTACTGCTCTCCTTTCTTCCTTGTATCAGGATCCTGAAATCGACCATCTCATGATCACTGCCTCCCAGGTTCCCATCCACTATTGCTTCCTCTACTATTTCTTCCCTGTTTGTGAGCAGCAGGTCAAGAAGAGCTTTTCCCCTAGTTGGTTCCTCCAGCACTTGCACCAGGAAATTGTCCCCTACACTTTCCAGAAACTTCCTGGATTGTCTGTGCACCGCTGTATTGCTCTCCCAGCAGATATCAGGGTGATTAAAGTCACCCATGAGAACCAGGGCCTGTGATCTAGCAACTTCTGTTAGTTGCTGGAAGAAAGCCTCATCCCCCTCGTCCCCCTGGTCTGGTGGTCTGTAGCAGACTCCCACCACGACATCACCCTTGTTGTTCATACTCCTAAATTTAATCCAGAGACTCTCAGGTTTTTCTGCAGTTTCATACTGGAGCTCTGAGCAATCATACTGCTCTCTTACATACAACTCAACTCCCCCACCTTTTATGCCCTGCCTGTCCTGCCGGAACTGTTTATATCCATCCATGACAGTACTTCAGTCATGTGAGTTATCCCACCAAGTCTCTGTTATTCCAATCACATCATAGTTCCTTGGCTGTGCCAGTACTTCCAGTTCTCCCTGCTTGTTTCCCAGGCTTCTTGCATTTGTGTATAGGCACTTAAGATAACTTACTGATCGTCCTGCTTACTCAGTATGAGACAGGAGTCCTCCCTTCTTGCGCTCTCCTGCTCATGCTTCCTCCTGGTATCCCATTTCCCCGCTTACCTCAGGGCTTTGGTCTCCTTCCCCCGGTGAACCTAGTTTAAAGCCCTTCTCACTAGGTTAGCCAGCCTGCTTGCGAAGATGCTCTTCCCTCTCTTCATTAGGTGGAGCCCATCTCTTCCTAGCACTCCTCCTTCTTGGAACACCATCCCATGGTCAAAGAATCCAAAGTCTTCTCTCCGACACCACCTGTGTAGCCATTCGTTGACTTCCAGGATTCAACAGTCTCTACCCGGGCCTTTTCCTTGCACAGGGAGGACGGACGAGAACACCACTTGAGCCTCAAACTCCTTTATCCTTCTTCCCAGAGCCACATAGTCTGCAGTGATCCGCTCAATGTCATTCTTGGCAGTATCACTGGTGCCCACATGGAGAAGCAGGAAGGGGTAGCTATCCGAGGGCTTGATGAGTCTTGGCAGTCTCTCCGTCACATCGTGAATCCTAGCTCCTGGCAAGCAGCACGCTTCTCGGTTTTCTTGGTCAAGGAGGCAGATAGATGACTCAGTCCCCCTGAGGAGGGAGTCCCCGACCACCTCCACCCACCTCCTTTTCTTGGGAGAGGTGGTCGTGGAACTCCTATCCCTAGGACAGAGCATCTGATGTCTTCCAATCGGTGGAGTCTGCTTCTGCTCCCTTCCCTCAGATGTATCATCTTGTCCACTCTCCACATTAATACCTGTGGAGAGAACATAAAAATGGTTGCTCACCTGTATCTGCTCACCAGGACAGATCTTGAGCAGATGTGAGGAGAGAGAATGTGGGACACTTCTGTCCTTGGGAGTTTTGCAAGTCCTTAGAGAGGAGATTGAAGGTTTGATGATGGAATGAGGGTTTGTCTTTTCAGAGTCAACAACATAGATGGTCTTCTGCGATTCTTGTGTCCGTGTGTGTATTCTGTGTTTGAAGGGATACTAAATGAGAATTAATTTAGATTAAAAGGAAGAGAGATGAATGGTAGGTACATTTTCTCGTTTTACCTCTTCTCATTGCAATGCCCAGTATTTCACAACACAGCAAGGTTTTTTCAGAATCTGAAATCTTAGCTGCTCAGGAGGACAGAGAAAATGTACTATATGAAGATGAAAAAAGAGATGTTTGCAACGTGGTGCAAAAATGGAAAAACATGATTTTATAATATATTTCCGCAAGATTTTCCAGACAACCTGGAATCAAGATGGCTATAAATCTACCAAGTGTTCAAGAACAAACATAAGCATAAAACTGCAGGAATGACAGATTCAAACCTAATGAATGTGTAAATCTGTTGACTAGATGACTGATTTCATAAAAGAAAAGACTGAAGGAAGAAAGTGGAAGGAAAGTAGATAACAAAAGAAACTCAATCTGTCCATGAAGCTGGGGAAATGAAATTAGTTTCCATTGTGTGGTTATAAAATAGAATGGAATTTTTTTTTAAATGATATTAGCATGTCTAAAATGCTGCTGCATGGAAACATATTAATACAAGAGATGTGTTCTGCTAAAAGGTTAAAACATCCCATGGAAGAATGTATCTATAATGAATGTAAGAAGAATTATTAAGGTTCATAGTATATAGCTGGAAAAAGAAATGGTAGGAATGTAGGCCTGCCCCTTTACCCTCTTATTTAAGGTGAGTAGTTGGATAATTTTCTATTAGTGAGTCTTAGGGCAGGTTGGGTGGCTTTCAACAAAGAATTTGACTGGAACCAGAGCAATATTTATGCAGTGTATTTCTTTTTTTGGCTACAGTGGAAAGGCTGAATGTGGCCAGAGGGACAAAGCTAATCAAACCAGTTTAAATTACATTCATGAAGTGTACTTCCAGTTAAAGAATAATTGGGGTACAATTAGAAATGTGAACTGTTTTCAGCTCTCCTAGATAAAATTCAAAGAGCCAGATTATGACCCCAGCAATACACTTGCACATGTAGTGGTATTGGGCATGGAGGGAAAGGGAAAAAGGGTTCCTCTATGAGGCTGCTACTCTACCCTTCTGCACAGATAGGCTGGAATGCTCTGCCTTCTCTCAGGACTGGTCTACACTAAGGGGAAAAATCGATATAAGATACGCAACTTCAGCTACGTGAATAACGTAGCTGAAGTAGAAGTATCTTATATCGATAACTTACCCGTCCTCACGGCGCAGGATCGATGTCCAGGGCTCTCCATGTCGACGCCGCCACCGCCTTTCGCGGCGGTGGAGTTCCGGAATCGATAGAAGCGCGTTCGGGGATCGATATATCGCGTCTAGATGAGACGCGATATATCGATCCCTGAAAAATCGATCGCTACCCGCCGATACGGCGGGTAATGTAGACGTAGTCTCACACTGGTTAGTAAAGCTGAACTGCTGTGGTGGGGAAAACAGTCTGCACCAGAGCTTTACCTACACTCATGCCACCATTAATCCCACTTTGTTGGAAAAATATTTGGCCATTTCCACTTAAACTTTTCAGTGCTTTCCCTTGAAGGAAAGGTGACATTTTCCACCTATGAAAAAACCAACAAACCTGTTTTACCAGCATAAAATTGTGAATATTTTGCCTGGAGCAAATGTGTGAAGAGTTGCGACTGTGCTGTGGTGAAATCATGCTGCTATTGTAATTAAAAACTGCTTATTTGCAGAAATGGTAGATCTCCTCTCCATAAAAAAAATTGTAAAGCAAAAATTTGGTTTCATATTTTCATTATTTCTCTTACGAACATCAACTGAGTCTAGTTGTATTGCACTACTGTCACAGTTGCAAGACTAGCTGCACCTCTTACTCCTCTGTGGATTCTGAGTGCTGTCCCTCAGATGTCAGGCCTCATGACTTTATTCTCCTAGGGCAGAGCTCAATCATTCTCCCACTCTTAGAACAGGCCCTGCGCTGTAGCACCCTGTGTATTGACTAAGCTTATCTAGTATGTCCAATTTGGTTTAGGCACCTATGGTTCTTCCCTTCACGAGTCTGTGATCATTGGTGAATACAGTGACCAAACAGCTTTTAGAGAGGGATTTCAAATAACCAACTGTCTACACACATCTCTAAAGCCCCACCGTCCTGTGATGGTGACCTAAGCCAGCCTAGCTTCTCCAGATATCTCATTCGGGTTCCTCTGAACAACTGCAGCCTCTCCTGAAAACCATCCTTCTTTCAACACTGCTAGAGTTCAGTGTTTGAGAGCTGTCCCTAGCCTGGTCAAAAAGAGTTTTGTAAGTTGACTGGACAGGAGGTAAAATCATCAAAGCTAATCATTCTGGCACTGTCTCTTAACAGCTCTCACATGTCTTCTGAGAGGTGGCTATCTTGAGCCTTCTTTTCCCCTCTAACCATATTTCCTGGACAACCCTCTATTGAGTTAACCCAGTATATTCATATGGTAAATATCCAAATAACCAGGTCAACATACAGTATTCATAAATCATTACAGAGCATTTCCAAATCCATCGTAATTACCTACATCTACAGTGTTAGTTAGACCATTACTGGAATACTGGGTCCAGTTCTATTACCTGCTCTTCAAAAAGGATGTTGAAAAATTTGAGAGGGTTCAGAGAAGAGCCACAAGAATGATTCAAGGTCTGGAAAACCTGCTTTACAGAAAGACAATACTCAATCTATTTACTTTTTAACAGACTTGGCCATGGCCTATAAGGACCTACGCAGGGAGAAGATTTCTGATTCAAGAAGGCTCTTTTAATCTAGCAGGCAAAGACGTTAAGACCCAAAAGCTGGAAATTGAAACTAAACAAACTCCAAGTGAAATTAAGGTGTAAATTTTGAATAGTAGAACTGCTTAGATAGGGATGTGGCAAATTGTCCATCACTTGATACCTAAATTAAGATTGGATGTAATTATAAAAGATACCTCAGTTTAACCACAAGTTATTGCACTTACTGCAGGAAGTACTGGATGAGGTTCTATGGCCTCTGTTATACAAGAGGTCAGATTAGATCCCTTCTGGCCTTTAAAATCAATGAATCTCTGGCTTGAAAGCCTCTCATGGACTTCAATGGGCTTTTAATTGGGCCCTGTCTGAAGGAATATAGATGATACTAATGGGAACAACAGCCACAGAAACTGAATTCAAACAGTAAAATAAACTGATAAACCTGCTAGTTAACACCCTCATTTTTAGAATTATTTGGCATCATTTAAAAAAATATGGAGGGGACTGAGGGTGAGGAGGCAACAACAACATCCTTTTGCAAATCAGACTCTGCCTTTCTCAGGACAAACACTGGTCATATAGACCCAAATTTCATTCTGACAGAGAATATTTGGGGGAAAAAAACACCACTCAAGGAATCTTCAGTTGTCTGACTTGAAATTGGCTGCCAATTCCCCCCGTTCCCCCCCCACCCCCCGCAGGTTTTATACTAGTTAATGAAATTTTAGCTCTTAGGTGGGGAAAATTAAATGAAACTGACTTTGTAAATGAAATCTGTCATATGGCTAGCTACAACTTTCACAACTATTATATCAACTTTTCCCCCTGAAGAGATTGAAACAGACCAATTTATGTCTGCCACAAGCCAGAGTAACATCTTGAAGCTACCAGCTTTTAAAATATATTATTTATTAGAATTTTTTTTAAAGTGGTGCAATATTACTCCGTAGGTTTTTTTGTTTTTGTTTTCATTTTTTTTTTACCTTTTAGGTTATATGCTTGGAATCTTTTACTTGTGATTTTTTTTTCTGATTTGTGCCCTCAGCATCCACTCCATTTTTACTCAGGCAAAACTTCCACTGACATAAATGGAATCCACATTTTTGAAGAGTTTGCGGCCATGGTGCAGTCTCCTTTGGTTGAAGGTGTCCACCCACAGCTGGTTAACTCAGTGCATGGTTTAGATGACCTCCTGAATTCCTTGCTGACACTAAGATCTCTCATAATAGCATCTGTGAATAACACTTTCTATCATATGCAGTTGGCTAGGAGTCTCTAGCTCATCCTGGTGGATAATTACCTGGCCTCAGTTTTGCACAACTTTGTCATATCCTATCTAGCCTACATTCAATGCTGCATCTCTTGGCATGAAACCACCATCCCTTAGGAAACTCTGACCAGTACAGAATGCTGTGGCGCATCTCCTCCGCAACATAAGAACATAAGAATAAGAAAGGCCGTGGTGGTCAGACCAAGGTCCATCTAGCCAGCATCTGTCTACCCGACACAGGCCAATGCAGGTGCCCCTGAGGGGAGTGAACCTAACAGGCAATGATCAAATGATCTCTCTGCCATCCATCTCATCTCATCTGACAGACAGACAGAGCAGACACCATTCTTTCTTACCCATTAAGCTAATAGCCATTTTAGCCACCATATGAATTTATCAGTCCTTTTTTTTTTTTTGTTAATATTAGTCTAGCCTTCCCTCCCTCCTCAGGTAAGGAGTTCCACAAGTTGACTGTGCTGCTCGAAGAAGAAGAACTTTTTTTTATTTTTTTTAAAACCTGCTATTTATTTTTTTTTTGGTGACCCTAGTTGTATGTATATGTGAATAAGTAAATTTTTTTTCTATCCCACTTTCTCACATCACTCTCATTTTTTTATATACCTCTATCCCCCCCCCTTCTTCTCTCTTTTTTCCTGACTGAGTCTCTAGCCTCTTTAATCTTTTCTCATATGGGACCTTCTCTAAACCCCTAATCATTTTAGTTGCTCTTTTCTGAACCTTGGAATACCATCGTCATATCAGACCTGCCCTTTGGTCTCTACACTGGCTTTCCATACACTATTGAGTCAAGTTCAAGATCTCTGCCCTTATCTTCAAAGTCTCGGTGGCCTGGGCCCAGTATATCTAAACGGTTGCCTAAAGTTCCAGGATGAAGACCATGACTGACTCCACTTTTTGTCACAAGTGAGCTTTCTATCATAACGGTAAAGACTATCTATGCAGGAGACAGTGAGATTTCTTAGGGCCAGTCTGAGGCTGCAGAACAAACTCACCAAGGAGCTAAGGAGCATTACAAATCACCTCCTTCTACTCCACGTATCAGGTGTGCTTCTCTGATTTTGCCCTCTCTGATATAAACACATAGCAACATGTACATTCAATAACAACAACAAAACGCTCCAAAAAGCTACATTGTACATAATTATTCTACAGAGAGGAGGAGAGAGAGATAATGAACCATGTGTGACAGATGTTATTTACTTTCTTTAATGAACTACTGGAAAGCGCTCAGATATTCGTGATGAGAGCATAAGAACCTATACAAAATAGAAGTTGTGCTTGAGTAAAGGGGTACATGATCTTGCTAATTGGGCCAAGAACTGATATCTGTCACATTTGTGATCAGAATGTAGTGCATGTTAAAAAGAGGGAAAATTCTTTTGACTCTCTTATTCTACATTTCTTTTCTAATGGGGAAGAACACACAACTAAATCTGCAATTTTAATAGGAAGCTATTGTTTTTTATTATTATTATGTACATTTATAAGTGACCCATAACTGTGACATCTGGGAACATTGTGTGGTTTAAATTAAGTCATTAATTCCAAATAAGAAGAGCCAACACAATGTGCTCCCCTGTAACACATAACTTAGAAAGACGAGAAAGCTGTGGCCTGTTGGACAGCAGCCCATGGTTTCATAGCTCAGAGTCAATTACAAGCCTGAGCAAAGAGGTGTCATACAGCTTTTTGAACATGGCCAGATTTATGCTTCATTGTGTTTCCAGTGAGAGCAAATTCCAGTGGTGTTGACTCGCTGTCGAAAGTATCTCTGTGAACTTCATTCTTGGAAGCAGTAAGTTACAAATGAGTATAGGTTATATAGAAGGTAAGAGGAACTCTGACTGTAATGTAACTTGGGCCTAGGCCATGTAAGCATTGCATATAGAAACTATCACCTTGAATTTTACTTGGAGTTGATTGGCAACCAGAGTAGGGAGCAGAGCAGAGATGTGAAATGCATTCATTGGCATACTCCTCTCAGAAAGTAGACAGCTGCATTTCGTACTAGCCACATCATCCGTACAGCTTCCATGGTTTGTCCCATGTAACAAGAGCATGAATCAGCAAGATTAGATCTGCATTTGAAATGTTGGGGCACAATTCATTTGCCACCTGCCAAGGCCTCGGGGGTGAGGTAAGAGTTTCAGTATTTCAAAACTTTATTTCCTTCTACTTTAGAAGAAAACACTTTTTATTTTTTATTATTATTTCTCATGAATCAGAAATACCCCTGAATGGTTGCTTTGGAAATACTGACACATGAAATATACTACCCAGTGCCAGCAGTTGCTGACTGAAATGTATGTTCTTGTCATTTTCACTGATGCTATAAGCAGCTCAGGGAGCCAGCTGTCCGGGGAATCTGGAAGCCCTGGGGTACTCAGTCCTGGAGTCCTCTTCATGGTGGGGTTGCCCCAGAGCTGAAGTCCCTGGAAGCCCTCTCCAGAATCTCTTTGCTTTGTGACAGGAAGCACAGGCACCAACTTCCTCTGAGCAGGTCCCGGCTACTGGCTCCGCTTAGCCCACTGCCTGCCTGGATGAACAGAACCCGAGTCTGGGGTTCCGTCCACCAACCCCTGTAAATGTAAAATGTATTACTGTCATGTGAAACCTTACATTACAGTAAATAAATGAAGACTTGGCACACCACTTCTCAAAGGTTGCCAACCCCTGGTCTTATCCTACTTGTCCATTAGTTGCATTTCTACTGCTCAGTTTTTTTCCTCGCATGTGTAAAGTTTCAGATTAATATCTATGGTTCATTTAGCAGGGAAGAAAGTGTGCAGATTTTCTTTCTTAATACAAAATTGCAGTCTGTCAGTACCATGCACCCTAAAGACAGAGGCTTATCTGCGAAACCGCCATACAATTATTGTATAATGAATTCCAACCTGCTCATTAAAAGAGAAAATCACCACAGAGACCTTTTAAGGCTAATCATGTATGCTGTACGATTGGATGTAAGTACAGTGTAAACTGAGCAGGCAGATAAAAACTTGTCTCTGTGGTGATCTTTTATTATTGTTCAAAGTTTACAAATTTTGCATTCAACCTATTTTATTTAATCAAAATTTTGGTAGAGCGATATAGAGCAAAGAGGTTTTGATTCAAGTAAAATTAACCCCAAACAATCAGGCTTTTCCATTATTTTTATTCAATGAAATGCTCAATGCCCCATTGCATTTCTGGCCAGTTGAGATGAGCCTGAATAAAACTCACATGCAAACTGAACTTAACTTGGGTGGAATTTTATTCCGTCTTGTACAGGTGCTGGTGTTTACATATTTTTTTCCTAAATCTAAATGTATAATTTTTTAAAATAAAAATAAAATGTATATTGATAGTCACCCACCTTTTATATGAACAAAGAACTGAAATTTGACAGAGTCCCACACCGAGGCCATTAAAGAAACTTAAGTAGTCACTGAATGAAAGGTAAAATACTCAAAGATATGGAAACTCAGACAGAAAACAGAGTAAGAATAAATGTTTAACTTTTGACAAGGCAAAAATGTTAATTGTGGGGTGTTCCAAGTCTCCATACTAACACTAGTATTTACTATCTAATTATATTTACTAATATATTTACTGTAAAAAGGGGTGTGCAGCAAGGTGGGCAAGTTTCCAGATAAGTTAGTTAGGGTTTTCAAGGCTAGAAAATACCATATGGAACTTCTGAGGGACCTACCAAAAGTAGGTAAACATGCAGTGTAATGAGAAATGAAATTTTATGACAAATGCAAGATAATGCGTGCTGAGAAGAATAATTTCTACTACTCGTACACATTGCTGATTTCTAAAGGGACTGTAATCACACAGGAAAAAAAACTGGGTATCACTGTGGATAATTTAATGAAAATGTTTGCTCAATATGCTGTACCAGTCAAAAAAGTAAATTAAAAAAAAGATGAGATTGGTCTGAAAATGGCTTTTTTCCGGTGGAAAATTTTGACTAAAACAAAAAACCACTACACCACAATCAGTACACACACAATCATCAGAAACATCACTCTGAAGCCTAGACTCTCTGTTGAGTCAGTGTGATGCAATGGAAACAATTACAAGCATGGCTGAGAGCTCTTTTTGTTTGGAATATCACCAAGCTAAAACATCAGTGGGAATTGCAATCTGTTACCACATCCAGTTTTTAAGTTCTCGGGCAATTTTGGCCTTTTAAATACATGACTTTATGAATTACACCCAAGCAATGTTGCGTGTGTGTGTGTGTGTATTTGTGTATACACAAGAAGTACCTTTATTTACCTTCTTATTCTTGTGTTATATGGAGGATGAGAACATTCACAGATACATTAGATAAAGCAAACAATTTTAGAAGGTATATAAACTTTCATGCTCCAAGGTATAAATCAACATATAAGTGGCAAGAATTAGGAAAATAACTTTGCCTAGGGCCAGGTATGTCAGTTTCAGGGAACTGTATCTGTACCTTCCTCCCCAGAGTCTACTCCTGGAGTATCTAGTCCAGTCTCCAGCTGTCACCTGTCTCTGGGCAGGGACGCTTGTCCCACTTCTTTCTGACTGAGGTGTTTTAAGGTTACACATCTCCCTTCGAGATGTGTAACCTTAAAACACCTCAGTCAGAAAGAAGTTCAAACTATAGTTTGAACTCGTATATATAGACCTCCCCAGTGGGTGGTACAGGGGAGGTACCTCTCAGGGATTAGGAGGTTGCAATTTGAGTGATTCACCTTAATCACACCTCTCCCCTGTGTTCTTAGTTCCTGGTGGAGCTGTGGCAATCCTCCCTCCCTGGCGTTGCATTCATAAACCATTCATACACTGAAGACAATATAGTCCCCCAAAATATTGCACACAGTTGCAATATCTGTCACAGAGTAATCATATGTTCACTCACTATGGTGATTTTGTATTTTCTTCTGACGTTCTGGCTACCATTAGTGATAAGATTCTGGATTAGATGGATCACTGGTCTACTCCTGTATGGCACTTTCTGTCTTCTATTAAACATGTAATCTAGTTGCATAGCAGAGGAGAATAAAAATAAGACAGTACTCCTTTACTTCCATCTCAGAAGTTTTACAAATTACTTTTATTCAGAGTTCTGAAGCTTTGATTTCTTTCCCTTTCGCTGCCCCATCCTTCTTCTCTTGGGTTGTATTCTCATTTATTATCGTGGTCTAATCAAGAAAATTACATTCTTTCATAAAGAGGGGCTGAAATAGCCACAGCTATTCATAACACTCTAGTTTTCAAGAGACCATTTAGTAGTCAACTGCTGGCACATAAAAGGATTTGTTTTTATTATGTTGCCATCACAGGCAGAAAACATAATAGCATTTCCTCTATGTTCTTTAAAGCCTGGAGTGAAAACAAGATGATACTGTATTTATATTTTTTAATGTTACACAAAATGTAGTGTGTGCATGTTGTATTCAGTAAACTAATCTTCTGAAATTAGACTGCAAGTATCCTAGATGTTAGACTTTCCATAACAGAAGTCCATGTAATCTTTAACAGCATTCACACTCAATAAAACAATAGGTCAAATTCAGCCCTGGTGTACATCCATTGAAGTAGAATTACACCAAGTTCGATCTGGACCAATGAGTGTTTTTTAATAAATGAGAGGTTCATATTCTGGAAAACTCTGATCAAAGAAAAGCTGAATAGTTTGCAGCTTATCTGCCATTTCTTTTTTAATCGAAGCATATCCCTCGCACTAGCAGCTACTTTCCCATACTAACAGCTACATGCCCCCTTCACCCAGGCCACTTCTACAGTTTACATATGTGATTGGCACAGGTATTAGAGTGATTGGAGCATGTTCCACACCACTGCCATAAGCAGGGAGCTCACAGGTAAGAAGTTTGGTACTGCTGTTTCAGCAAATGGAGTAAAAGCAGGAGAAGGGTCCTAGCAATGCACAAGCCTGTTCCATTCCTGTTATGAAATTCTGTTTTTTCCTGCTCCCTCTAACTCTGAAAGCATCTGGCAGCTTGTCTTGTGTTGGAGCAACCTCTCTTCCTGTTACTACCCATTGCTCTTCCTCCTACGTCCATGATACAGAAGACTGCTGTGGAGAGGACTCTAGATAGGGCTTGCTTGCTCTGGGTCAGCAACCTGGCACTTTTGTAGCTGGAATCTTGTTCCTCAATCTCAGCAGGTTCTCAGCATTGCAGGTGGTTCACTGCCCCTCCGTTCTTTGGAAGAGCAAAAACTCTCAGCAAAAGCATCAGTAGAGAATTTATCTGATAAACACACATATATTTGTTTGTGTACATAGTTAAAACTCTCTCAGGCCCTTATTTCCCATCTTGACTATTGCAACCTCCTTCTTTCTGGCCTTCCTAACACCTTCTCTTGCCCGTTCAGGTGCATACAAACCATAGCTGCTCAAATCCCATTTCTTAGCCATGCCACCCCATTCTTGAATCCCTCTATCAGATTTTCAATTACCACCACATGAAATACAAGCTTCTTTCCTTGCCATTTAAGGCCCTTCCCTGTCAAGCCTCTCCCTGTTTATCCTCTCTTGTACCGTGTCTTGTCATCCTCACCACCTCCTCTTTGCCAATGGTGGCAGTCTCCATTGCCCAGGTCTCTGCTCCTCCTGGGAGCACATGCATGATGTTTTCCAAGCTTCCCCTTATAAAAAAAAGAGGGGGGGATACCCCTGTGTAGAGGGCCTGCATGAAGCCAGTCCAGAGGTGAAATACCACTTAAATACACTTTTAATAACTCAAGTAGTACGTAGACCTCGTGCAAACAATTTACTAATAGTTAATTTCATCTAGAAGTCCTCCTTAAAATAACTTGTAAAAATCACTATACTAATCTCCAAATCTCTCCTCAAGGCCCGCTTCTGTTGCGATGTCTGTAACTGACAGTCACTAATGGGTAGGCAGGGTGACAGTAGGACCTTCTGACATTGATGGTTACATAAGTGGGGGCTCACTGGGATTTGGATTGCTGTGGTTTTCTTACTGGATTGCCACTAGGGTTGACACAACTAGGATTGAACTAGGGATCTCCAGAACTAAATGGCACTGTTTAAACTATAGAACCAAGGCTCACTAGGGAGGGCTGTCACAGACTCACATCCTCTGTGGATTAGTGCAAATGGGACCTGTAATTCACATTTACCAGTGAGTTACACAAGCTTATTGGCATGGGATTGTCTATGTGGTGGGGCAATGTGCTCTAAGAGAGTGTGATTTCTAAAAGCACTAATGTGTTGTGCATTAATTGGTCCATACAGACTCTGCTGGTGAGCTTTAACATAGTGCTGTTTGAAATGGTAATACATTAAAGTGCACTAGGGAGCCTTTAGTGCGCACCAGCAATGTCTACCTGGATCATTAATGCTGAACACATTAATGCACTTTAAGAACATAAGAGCGGCCATACTGGGTCAGACCAATGGTCCATCTAGCCTAGTATCCTGTTTACCGACAGTGGCCAATGCCAGGTGCCCTGGAGGGAGTGAACCTAACAGGTAATGATCTCTCCTGCTATCCATCCCCACCCTCTGACAAACAGAGGCTAGGGACACCATTCCTTACCCATCCTGGCTAATAGCCATTAATGGACTTAACCTCCATGAATTTATCCAGTTCTCTTTTAAATGCTGTTATAGTCCTAGCCTTCACAAGCTCCTCAGGCAAGGAGTTCCACAAGTTGACTGTGCGCTGTGTGAAGAAGAACTTCCTTTTGTTTTAAACCTGCTGCCCATTAACTTTAGAAATCATACCTCTATAGAGTGCACTGCCCCACCATGTAGAGGTACCTTTAATATACGTTTGTATACGTTTAGTTTACATTTGTACATTTCCCGGGTGCACTGGAAACTCAGTCTGGATTTGATGTGTGTATGGGGTGGGAGGACAAGCTACTGAAATACAAATAATAAAGAAACTACTGTGTGAAGATGTCTTGCTGTTTCATATGCCTTAAATTGGGTAGGCAACCTATGGCACGGGTGCCGAAGGTGACATGCAAGCTGATTTTCAGTGGCTCTCTCACTGCCCAGGTCCTGGCCACCATTCTGGAGGGCTCTGAATTTTAATTTAATTTTAAATGAAGTTTCTTAAACATTTTAAAAGCCTTATTTACTTTACAGACAACAATAGTTTAATTGTATATTATAGACTTATAGAAAGAGACCTTCTAAAAAGGTTAAACTGTATCACTGGCACATGAAACCTTAAATTAGAGTGAATAAATGAAGACTCGGCACACCACTTCTGAAAGGTTGCTGACCCCTGCCTTAAATAATTGTACTGTTCCTCAATTCTAGTTGCTAGATTAGAAAAAGGATTTCTTTCTGGTGTGGGGGAAGGGGAGGACTAGGGAGAGAATACAGATTCTTTCATCAGGCTCTTCTGTCAGAACAGCATCAACCCTCTTTTGTCTCTTCAGACAAGGGAAATTTATTTAGCAAACTAGTGTCTATGAGAATGACTGATGATTACATCGAGTGCCCTTTTCCCCCATAGCACGTGAGAAGTGTGGTCACACCAGCCAGAAGTTAATTTTCCTATCTTGAGATAAACAACTGCTAGTGTCAAAACTTTCATATAGAGAATGAGTGATTGATTTTGTATGTCTTCTCATATGGCATTGTTTTGAAAATCCTTCCAGTGTGAAAACATTGTTTCTTTTGGGGGGGGGGGATGGGGGCAGTGGGTGGTGGAAGTTCCTTCCTTCAATTTGAAGATTTTAGATGAATTGTTGTTTCTATCTGATACAAAATATACTGGTTGGAAGTTTTGCTCAAAAGAAGTTATGGGTTCATATCTTGTGATCTGGGGATTGTAACCTGAAGTGCAGGCATGAGTACTTCATGTAATGCACTATTCTGATTTTCTTTTATATGTGATAAACACATTTGTAAACATGAAAACCTGGTTGTGAATAATTCAAACTGAAAAATGGGCTGAATGTGGAATATGAATTGAGTTGTTAGCCCAGGTCTAGAATTTATACTAAGCAGAAAATAACTTTTAACATTTTCTAGGCAGCTATGATTTGAAGATAATATTGGGGAGGGCTTGTATGGGGAGAGATGGAAGAAATGATCAAATCTAAAGATATAAGATATTCAGAAATCATAACTCTGCAGACTAGTGTCTGTCAGTAGGGTTGGCTTAATAGTGTGTGTATGTCAGCTTTGGGGGGGGGGAGGTGAGAAAGTGTGGAGGTACATTGTTTGTCAGATAAGTGCTAGAGCCACAAAGAAACTTAGGAAAGGAGATGCTGAGTGTCTCCATGCCTGAATTTTATGCGCCTATAAAATCATTGGGAAGCACGAATATGTGCCTAGACACCCTATACAATGAATGAAGAGAGATTGACACCTTAGACTGGGATTCACAAAAGCCAGCACATTAGGCAGCTTCTCACCTCAGATGGGCAGTAGAAGATGCCAGGATGAGGGAATTTGGAGCCTAAACCTGGGCTGCAGGGAGGTGCCTCCCTCTGCTTGGTGTTCTCAGCGGCAGTCTCCTGGAGTTAGAAGCCTATACCATTTTTCTAAGAAGCTAGAGGTGTGTGTGGTGGGGGAGAGGAGACCCTCCCTCATAACTTTAAGCACATTCAGTAGGGTACTCACCTGGGTGTGGGAGACCCCTGGTTCAAGCTCCCCCTCCTTCTGCAGAGAAGAAGGGTTTTGAACAGAGATCTGTCACCTCTCAGGTGATTGCCCTAACTACTGGCCTATGGGATATTCTGATGTGGGGTGGGAGGTCTCTCAGTTACTCCTGCTGAAGATTATTAAGTATTATTATTATTATTATTATTTTATTATTATTGTTCCACTCTGGCTAAGTAATTAGTCATTGCAGCAGGGGGACTGGATCCTGGGTCTCCCATCTCTCAGATAAATGCTCTAACAGGCAACACAGTCATTCTCCCTTTCAACACTTCCTCCCTCTTTCTCTCTAGCCCAATGATTCTTTCATTACTGATCTGTTTCTGAGCATGCAGCAGCCCCATGCCAGGTGCCCAGATACCTCAGCCTCAATGTGATGCACGAACAGAGGAGTACTTCTACTGTAAAAATTTCGGTGCCAAGCGAGTTTAGGCACCTACAGTATTCAGCAGGAGCTTTTCAGGAGTTGTGAGATTCACAGTGGGGCCTGATTCTGGGATTTCAACATCTAAAGTGGCAGATAGGGCTAGCTTCACAAAAAGATTTAAGAGCCTAAGTGTTTGTCAAGTTTTTCAAGCATTCAGCTCTTACCATTCAATGCCATGATAATGAAGACAAACTTCCAAGAACAAAAATATGGGTCTCTGAAGCCAGAATTCTGCCTGCAGCTACAGCATACAGTTTGCACCTTGTTAAAATATGACAACTGAAATTTCACGTTTGCCCCCTAAAAGGCTGGATTGTCAACTCCATCCTCTTATGAAGAGATGAAGTTGTATCCACTCATCAATGGGTAGCTTGTGTTTGAGAGAAGAGTACACATTCCCTCCATAGCAGAACCCCATGAGAGAAAGTTTATTTGGATGGACCCATTCTAATAGTTGCGGTCATTTAACCAAGCCCTGCGACATCTAACCTAGCTACAAATGTTTGTAAGTCAGAAGAGTGTTTTAGAAGAAGCAATTTTACCAGGAAAAGGCACAGTCCTTTTTGTGCACAAGAGGAGGAGGAGGAGGAGAGAATTTCTCCAGTCATGGAATTCTCTGGATTCTATAGTTAAATTGACTTGTTCTGTGTAGTACAAAATATGCTGTGTTAAACAATGCCTAGGGTTGTATTATTAACTTTGAGAATGACAGATAAAATACTGTAAAAACATGTGAAACTGCATGGTAAACTGTAGGGTGGCTGCATGTATTCTCTTATTAATTTTTTTGTTGTTATTTTTGTCTTGATAACACAGTTTAACTCATTTAATTGAAACTGTTGCATTCTTTTAAATATTACATATGAAGTTGGGAAGGACCCAAACTGGGAACTTAAGTTCAAATGCTTCAGAAGGCTCGAGGGTTTGGATCTCAACCCATTTTTGCTGTTGATAATTTCAGCCCAATCCTAAAGAAAGAGGGACCTGTTTTCTTATTCACATATGGCTGAAATCATGCAGAACAGTTCTCAAAATGTCCTCTTATTTCAGAAATCTCATGAGGACATTTGAGCATGTGGCATTCTATCATTCAAATGATTGAATTCAACTTATGCTTCCTATGCTTTTCTGATAGCTTTTAATGGATTTGGTTTCTTTTGATTTTGCTAAGGGATTTTTATTGTACTACTCACCAGCTGATCCAACTACCTTGAGGTGGACTCGAGAAGCTGCATTCAGATCTGGATCTAGGAGCAGATTAAGTTTGCCCTAGGTATTGAAATTGGATTCAACAGCATTAAAATCACATGACCTTTTCTTACAGAATCTCATGAGCTAAGCTCCAACTCTCGCCCTGATGATCCTGCGTAATGCATATTTTAGGCTTGGCTGAAAAATTTCCATCAAAACTCTTTTTCATGTGCCTGGAAGACATAGTTTAAACCAGGGAGTCTGGTCTGTAGAGGAGAATGGGACAAAAGATAGCCATACAACACTTCCCGTGAGGCACCATGGTGACACTTCTGAATTGAACCATTTCAGTTTGACTAAAATGTTTTTGGTTTTGTTTTTCCAAAAAGTCAAAATTTTACATGGAACAAAATCCCAACATTCCATACCCAGCTCTATTACACTTGGCATTTTTGAGGAACTATCTATCATCTGAAAACTTCAGATGCATTCAGCCCTGTGGCGTTCTCTTTACAGAAGGTATATGGAGCATATCATCACACTGCATTGATTCCATACGGATTATTGCAGTCATACAGTAAGCCTGTTTCATAAAAGAAACATAGTTCACTAGTCAATTCTTTTAAAAGCCACTTGACTCACCCTTAGAGATGCACATTCCTCCAGGCACATCAGCATGACAGTGGGAAGAAACTTGCCCTGTCATGAAGCCTGCTGCATCTGTTCTGTGAATAAACTGGGGACTTCCATTTTCAGGGCTGTCAAAACAACACCTTTTATGAATACTAAAAATATAATGTAAATCTTGTTGAGAAAGTAAAGTTTGTTGCTGTTAATTCTTTTTCAGTGTTTTAAGACTGGCCCTTCCTTAGACTAGTATTACATGAACACTATCCTGAAATAGATTAATTGGTCATATTGCCTACTCTTTTTAAAAAATTCTTTCATGTTGTTACTCTCTCAATTGTCACATTGAACTTCAAAGCCTAGAATTAAGTCTTCTTCAAACTGACCACTTGAGCAATGAGCTCTGTTTTATTCTATTATCTCCCAATTTCCACCACCAAAATCCCTATCAAAAGAAAGGGAAGGAGTAATGTGTGCATTATTTACACTTTCTCCCCAGCTGACAGAAACATGTGTAGGTGCTGTAGATTTGCAAAATGATTTTTTTTTGCTGTGTACAGTGTTCACAATTACTGCATGTGCTACAGTTCCACTCTCTTTAACTAGCTTGCTTTCTGTCTCCCTATTTATTATCTATGACCCTAATCATTTACACTTCATACTGTGGAAATCTAACAAATCCTTTGTGTATGTGGCTGAGCCGTGCACAGCTGGTGCGACAGAAGATTAAGTTGCCCATACTCTAAACTGAATGATTGATGGCCAAGGTTTTCATCTACTGAAGTGCAGTTTTGTTATATAATTACAAGAATGATATGCAGCACTAAGTTTATTTCCTGACTATAAATGGAAGGGTTGTTCTGACTGAGTTATGAAAGAAATTATAAACTAATTTATGGAAACAACATCTGTTGTACACACACAAACAAAAAAAAAAGCTATTTTAAGAAAGAAAGACATTATTTCTCTCTCTTTGCAGCTATTTATGAGAAAAAGGGGAAAAGCCAAAGAATTATAGTCTATGTACACAGCCTTTTTTGCTGAAAAATGTGTTAAAATAAATTGTTAAATTCAGCGACATAAAATGTAAAAAGGGCACGCAGAATGAAACACCCAACTTTCCAGAGGGAATGCGTGATAGCCCTTTACTTGGAGCAGGGATCCTTCCTCCCCGGGCTGGCTCAGAGCTGGTGCGTTGAGGATGGGTAGAATCAAAGTTCTGCTCACTCCCAGTCCACACTCTCCTGTGCGAGGGTGGGAGAGGCAGGGGCTCCTTTTCCTGCTCTGCTGTAACCCACAAAGAAGGCAGTCCACATTTGCAAGTAAGGCATCCATCCTACAGTATTTTATTCCCCTGTGCAGATACATAGGGCAAGCTGTCTATACTATGCAAATTAGTAACCAAACAAACTTGCCCTCATCACATGCAATTCAGAATAATATAGAGGCATTTAGGGCTTGATTCAAAGCCTACAGAAATCAATGGGAATCTTTCCATGGACTTCAGCGGAGTTTTGGATCAGACCCCTAACAAGAGGTTTTGTTTCTCGTAGTGCTCTTATGGGTTAGGCACTTAACAGTCAGTAAATCATATCTACCGTCTTGAGGAGCTTAAAATAAAAATAAGGTACAGCTTACAATGTGTGTGTGGTAGGAGGGCTGCAGCATATAAATGGCATGGTTAGGCTGGTACTGGATCATGTTTTAGGGTTATGGACTTGGTGAATGATTGTGGATAGGGCACACAATGAACATAGGCCATTGTGGAAGAAAGCACAGATATTTATCACTCCAATCCTGAACCACTCAAGCCAATTACAGACTTGCCAGATGCAAAGGATCAGGCCTTGTACCACAAATTGACAAACACGCAGACACGATGGTGTTTGCAGAGTAGAGGAGGTAAGGGATTGACAAGAAATTAAACAAGAAGGCAGATCAATGGGAAGGGTGGGCATGCCAGGCTTTGAAGACAAGCACAAGCAGCTTGCATTTGATGCAGGAATATTGGGGAAGTCAGTGAAAGAATTCAAAGGGGGGAGAGACATGGTCAAAATGATGGGAAAGAAATATAATTTAGGCAGCAGCACTGCATATGGCCTGAAGAGGATTAATGAGGTTTTCAGAGCCAGTGAGGATGGTATTGCAATAGTGAAGGTGGGAAATGAGGAGGACCTATACAAGAACTTGCTTTTAGGGACAGAAAGAAAAGGATAAATAGAGAGGCTTTCATGTAGCAACTCCTCTGACCCCCTCTTACAGAGCTCAGAGAAAGCCTTGGGGTTGGGAAGTTAGCAGGCTAGAAAACACACACAGACACACACACATACACACACACGAAATGAGAATTAAGAGTAGTCCTAGGAGCAGCAGCAGGACTGCTGCTTTTACGAATAGTTCCCAGGGCAGGTGTGGAGTTCTGTGCTAGTAGCAGTGGGCACTGGTAGCACAGAGTTACCATGCAGCTAGTCAACAGCCGCAAAAGAGGAATTGTGCCAAAACGAGTCCTGTGACACTAAAAGCTTTAGAATGGGTGATTTAAGTGTAATCATGAGGAAGCCAGTTGAAAAGACCTCAAAGTGGAAAAGTCAGGAAATTAAAATCTTTGAACTCAGCAAGGAAGTTTGTGATGGGTTATACAAGCCCCACACTGGACAACATGAGAGTTAATGGCACAGGTGTCTTCAGTCTGTCACATCTGTGAGAAATGTCAGTGTTTTGAGGGAGGAGCATAAGAGGAAGAGACCCAGATCCATTGATGACAAACCAGGGAGAAGAGCAGACCTTCAGGTCCTGAAGAAAGGGATGACCGAAGGCAAGAGCTCCCTAGCTGACTGCTACCCGGTGGCCACTTCTTGAAAAAAGGGAAGGCCAGATACTGACACACCTAGAGCGGGAACCATTCCCCCTCTGTTACCTGTAAACTTGTTTTATTTTTGTTAATTTCACTTGGTTTTGTTTGTTGACTAGCCCTGAAATGTGGAGACATTAAAGTGACCTGACTGGAGGGTCAAGTCACAGGAACAGGCAGAGCACTGCAGACCCGGAGTGACCCTCAGCAGGAGGTACCTCATGGGGGAGAGGGCTGCTACACCACTCTTGGCTGCAAGGAGGTGCTAGTGATGACTCCACCCCTTCACAAAGATATTTAACCAAATCATAACAATCACTGAATGAATGCACATACTCTTTTTAAAAAACGAGTGGGGAGAGAAATACTGGCTTAAAATCCTGACTGTAGGGTAGTCAGCGGCAAAACTCCAATTAACTGCAAAGGGGTCAGGATTTCACCCAGTGTTTAAATGGCAAGGTTCAAGAGGTTATTGATACCAAAAGGGTATTCTTCATAAAGCACCACTTCATATAGCACCACTATAAAACCACTCTGGATAGCCTTTCTAGGGGGAAGCTGGCATAATTCAGGGCTGAACCAGCTACACCATCTCGAAGTCTGGAGTAGAAGTAGAAAAAAGGTCCAGAGAAGAGCAACAAAAATGATTAGGGACATGGAAATATTTCCATATGAGAAGAGATTAAAAATATTAGGCGAATCAATTTAGGAATAGGATGAAAAAAAGCTGATGCAGCTGCAGTGCACAAAATAATGAATGTTCTGAAGAATTCCACTTTAGATTCTTATTTACCTTTTCTCATAATTACTAGTAGCTGCCACATCGGTGTAATTTGTAAAAGTGCACATGGCTAAGAACCACGAAACCCAGTGATGACTGAAGCAGTGATAGCTCTTTTGTTTAAAGACCATTATCCATGTTTGTAGCTGCTTCCACAGCTTCACACTGACTCTACAGACATCCTAGGGCTCAGAGTGACAATCCTGGAATCATACAAATAATATAATTTATGTAATACCATAGTGCCTAGGAGCAATAGTCATGGGCCAGAACAATTCAAAGATTCAATCAATAACATTGAAATGCAATGGTAAAGAAAATACTTTTTTTTTTATTTTACACAATACATAATTGCCTTATGGCAGTGAGTTCCACATGTTAGTTTGAGCTTCCCAAAAACTTAGAAGTGATAAAAAAGATTAGACATTTGAGTAATAAGAATAATCAGAGATTAAAAATAGTAAATCCCCTCCATGTCTCAGGACAGAATCAACCACTTCTTTGGTTAAGAAATTTACTCCATAAACATGTTGTTACACTATTTTCCATCACTGGTTTTTTTCATCTTCATCTGATGCTAGTCCCTGGTTTGATAGGATACTGGCTGAGGTGAACTATTGGTCTGGTCCATAATGGCAGTTATATTTCTCTGTCCCTAGAAAATCCTAGCTAACGATACTTTTAATTTTAAAATCTATTTTAAATATTTGGTTTGCATAATGTTTTTAACTATACTGTATTTTAATGTTTGCCCAATGTCTCAAATTTATAACTTGGGTTCAATGAGGGGAAGGATTGTGTTTTGTTTTAAAGATAATTAGGACTCTGTCTGTTATGGAAGTCACTGATCCTTTTTTTTTTCTTTTTTTTTTTTAAATGGAGGACATTCATCCCAAGCTATACTAGAGAACATTTTGTAATTATAGCTACATGTCCCTGACTTCATTTCTTTGCATTAGCCTTTTACAGATAGACAAAGATTTATTTGTTCATACTGACATTTGGTTTAATATTTTCCAATAGTTTTACCCATCAGGCGCTCACATTTGAGCTCATCTTTCTGGTCCATAAAGTTCTTTTCTGTGATTATACAGAATAACCTAAATAAAGTATACCAAAAACGTTAATTGCTTCCAAGTCATGAGATTCAGTTTATAAAGTACTATGTCATCACCAAAAGCAGTGTCATCACCAAATATGGAAGCAATGTTGAATCTGTCAACAGTATTATAAGCTTTGATTTTGTCTGAAGTCCTCATACCACTCCTCTATGGGTGCGGAACATGGACCTGCTTTTTAATATGCCATTGATAACTTGACGGTTTCCATTTGCAACACTTAAGATGATTGCTGGGCATCCCATGACAAGACTAGGTTTCCAATGCTGAAGTCCTGACAAAACTTCCTCAGTCAGCATTGAAGCTTATTTGATCTGGTGCCCAGTAAGATAGACTGGCCATGTAATTTGTATGCTTGAGATCTGTTTATCAGAACAAGGCATATATTTTGAATTGAGCTCCAGCAATAGTAAGCGTGGAGGGCAGATGAAATGCTCTAAAGACATCCTGAAATAAAATCTGTTCAAAATGGATGCTTCTGACATGGCCTTTGAGTAACTGGTGATTGATTGTATTGCATGGCACTATGCCATAAGCGTGGGTCTCCATGATTTTGAGAAGAATTGTGTTGAGCAGCTGGAAGCATAGCACCAGGCTCTGAAACAATATGCAGTTCTATCAACATAACAAGGCAAATCGCTCTGTGGCTAGTGTGGTCAACATTGTTCTTCCCAAATTGGTATAGGGAGTCCAGAGAAGACCCAGTAGTACAAACTGATTGTTAATATTGTCTTTGAAATCAAGGTGGCTAGTTTCATCATGTGCATTGTATACAGTAGCTCTAAGCTGTTATACCTTTTGTGGGAGTGATTTTTAGTAAAAAAAAAAAAAGGTCTAAAAAAGCCCTTTAATTCAAAGGGCCTAATCCTACTACCAGTGAAGTCAGTTCCGTTTGCTACTGACTCTACAACGACCAGGATTAAGTCTTATTTTCTGTCTCTGAAAGCTTCCTCAATTTCCTTTTTGGACTGCAGTCTTTTTCATGCATGGTCTCAACTAAGAAGTGAAGTTTCTTTGGAAAGTTTCATAAAACTATGATTTGTCCATGTGCAGGTGGGAATATAATCAAACGTTGTGCATTAAGATGCTTTAAGGATTTTTCTCAGATAACTCAATTTTATTTTATTTTTTAAAAAGGCTAAACACAAATCAACATATTTACTCATGGGAGTAGCTATAAAGATAAAAGTGCCTTTCCTTTCCGTTAAGTTATGTGGCAAATACAGCATAATATGGTATTGCAAATTGTTTTATAATCATGCAATCAGACTTTACTGTTCATAGATTGAAGGAGGCAAGGTTAAAGTTACAGTGGAAATCTATCTATGAATTTCTTGTATCAGAGGGGTAGCCGTATTAGTCTTTGCTGCTTTTATGAATTTCTTGACTCTTGAATTCCAAACTTAATGTAGTTTTTGGATTTAATGTATCAAAATCCTATACAACCTGCATCTTTGTGGTAAATATTTTTTTAAAAGAACTTTCTCATGCCCCTTTGAATGCAGTTGCTATAACCATTTTTACAAGGCTTGTGTGTAAAACTTATGTATTTTAGATTGTTAAAATTATGCCTCATTTTTAACTTTTCCTATGTGGTCTCCAGGTTTTTAAGTTAACTTCAGAAGGAAAATAAAGATACCATTATTCAAAGTATGGTAGTGTGTCCAAGTCTTTTCTGGGAACTAAAATTATGCAGATGGAAGGTGGAGTTTCCAGCTTATTTCACAGTGTAAAGATTCACAGCTCCTGCAAACAATATAGAACATGAAACCTCTAATCTGTCATGCAGTGAGGTGAATGTTTCCCCCCTATAGAATTTATCTGAAATCTGATTGAAACAAAGCTACCCTAAAACTAAACTAGTCAATATCAGTATTTTCTTATTGCTATATAGTCTCTCCCAGCAATTTTATAGATTGTATAAGGAGATGGGCAGGAAACCTCTGTTAGTACATCATATTTTAAAAAACAAACAAACAAACAAAAAAACCCAGGAAATGCAGAAGGTTTCTACAGCAAAATTACTTTAGCTGTGTTGTGCATATAACAAAGAATAGAAATAATATGTCCATAAATATGTGGTTCACATTCTGTTGATTTTAGATTTATCCTATAGCCAAGGGTTGGTCATTGCGAGCATCTTCATTTCCTGACTTGATTTTTAATTGAATAATTGCTAAAAACTATGCTTTTACTAATATTGCAATGTTTAATGTCAGATACCAGCATGGAATTTTCACATAGTAGTAACTGTGCATTACCTATGTACCTTGTGTCAGTGGTGTCTTTACAGTTATGGTGAGTTTAGTTCTTATATGTATTCAATGCACAATGTTTTAGCTCTAGGAATACAGAGGTCCTAACTGTCGATCCTGAATGAGGTAATAGTAATCTTTAAAATGTTCAGTGATTAGAGACCAGGTGTGGTTTAAGTCCCTAGCAAGAAGTAATATTAATTCCACCCTGCAGTGTCTACTCATTTTGAAGAGTAAAAGCAGACTGTGAGGAAGAGTAGCCCATGGCAGTCAGAGAGAGAACTTAAGAAGACAGAGTACCAAATGGTATCAGGGACTGAAGGAAACCCATCCATCTGTCAGCCGGTTTCCCAGAGAGTAGCACAGTGCAAGGCATTTCTCAGGAATGGCCTAGGATCTGCACAACAGTGCATTGTTCTTCCCAGAGATCCTTGGTGCCTCAATGGAAAATTTAGGTTGTACCTCCTCCATGGGGCATGCGATGGGATATCCTAACCCCACATGGGGTTAGAAGGGGGTAAAAGACAGTTCTGGGCCAAGGTAGCCCTGTCTCTCCAGCCCTTCAGAGCATGTGAGAAAGGGATAAAAAGGGAGCAACCTAGCACAGAAGGGATAAGGCTGGGGAGGAGAAAAGACATACCCTGAAGGCTCCTGTCAAAGGCACAGAGAGAAGCCTCTCTGAGGGAATTAGACTATCAGCTCCTGACAGTTTCTTTTCATCTTATCTTGGAGCAGAAGCTGAGAGAGAAAAGCAGTGGTAGGAAGTGACACAGGGAGGGAAACTCAGTGCCTTCTGGGGCCAGACATCCTGCCCTTTTAGGGATGTTTTCATTGGTGGTACAGTCACAGTGCTAAGTTTTGCCCTGCTACAATGTGGGGAGGAGGGGAGGAAAGATGAGAAAAAGCTCCTTGAATTCTCTCCTTCCCTTGTGTGCCTATGCAAGGTCAGCTGTGATCTAGCCCACACATTGGATATGTTGATTCTTGTTGAGATTCTTCACACTACAGTCAACTTTACATTTTTTTTCTAATGTTTGGTCTTTACCTCATTATTTATAAAAACATTTTTAGGGGCTTGTTACATTTTAGAGAGAAACATCTGCAGCCGAAAGCACCTGCTGTACTTTAGAACATTAACAATAAGAGAAATGTGTTCTCAGAGATGCCAATAAAATAGTTATCCGTGGAATAATCACTTCTTTTTTTTGTCAACCTTCTATAGCACGCAAACATTGGATCAGCTCTTTTCATGAAGCACGTCTCTCCATAACTTATGTTCGGATGCTTTTCCTCTTCAATAACAGTCATTTTTTTTATCAGCAGGTGGGGGAGGGAGCAGGGAGGAAACTGTGTGGGTGGGGCAAAAGCATTATTTATATATATTTTGAAGTTTCAGATTGTGGGGAAGCATGGGTCAGTGGGATTTGTTATTGGTTTTTAAGAAAAATAGCTCTATCTTTGGTTTTCTGGCTACTAGTGCTGATGTATCCTTTTCGGATAGGGTGGCTCTTGAGATATTCCTGGTACAGGGCTTATCCCAATGTTAAAAGGCTTCTTTATCCCCTTGTTTTGAGTGACTCATTCCTACAGCATGGGCATATCAGATGCTATCACATCTGAAAACAGGCCAATAGATGGGCCCCCTTTTTTATCATTCTTAATAGGGGAGGACTCAGGTCAGAAATGCAATTGAGGCAGCAATGGGACAAGAAACAAAGGTTTTCTCTTGACATTTCAAGTATTTGGCACAAGAGACAAAGTAGCTGGTTTCAGAGTAGTTCGGTTAAGTAGCTATATGATATCTGTATCTTTTGGAAAGTGCTTTGAAATCTACGGATGAAAAATGCTATATTAGAGCTATTAATATGTGAGTACACACACACACAAACACACACACATACACACACACTCTTAACAATCATCCCCACTTTGCAGATGTGGGAAACTGAGGTACAGAGGCCATATGATTTGCCCCAAATCATGCAGTAGGCCAGTGGAAAAGCTGGAAATAGAACCAGATCTCCAGAGACCCAGTCCAGTGATCTACTGACTAGGTCATTCTGCCTTTCAGGATAGGTTATTGTTTATTATCTATATCTAATAAAGATGCCAAAGGTCTGATTCTGCAGCCATTTTAATTAAATTTGCTAAAATATGTTTCAAAATTCCATAAAGAGCTTTTTAACCTAGAATATACTCTTATTAAACTATTTCCCCTGGTCAGTGCAGATCAAAATTGGAGTTAATGAGCATTTACCTGCATATGAACTGCAAGACTGGACTCTAAACTTGTAAATTAAAAATGTTAGAGCTGTTTAGTGTTTTAACACATCTATGCAGGTGATCAAATACCTGATGAGTGAATATGAAACATATGGTTACCATATCTATAAGTAGTGCTGGGAAAAGAAATGTTAACTACAGTGTTTGAAAGTGTTACAATTGCCTTTTCATAGAGTAACAAAGTGTAGATTTTTCTAATATTATTTATGAAATCCTAACCATTTAAAAATAAACACCAATGTACTGGTATGCTCACATAATTTATCCATTGGAAGTGAACTATCTTTAAGAGATTTACTCTCATTTTTTCTTAGTTTTAAAGACTTTTTTTGTTCAGGGGGAAAAAATAGAGATTTGACATTTGTTTTCCATATATAACCCTCCTACAGCCCACATATACTGTAACATCTCTCTTTTATGAAGCCAAGTTGTACTTAGCACCAAAATCTATTCAGTGATGTGTTAACAATCTGCCTTTGACTTTTAGTTTTTAGTCCCTTTCTTCAGAATATAACAAACATAAAATACTACAAAACTAAGTGCATCTAATTATTGTACTACTAAAATAATAAACTGCACCCAATATATGCTTGGAAGGCTTAGCACAATATTACTTAAACACACACCCACAGAAAACGAAGATGAGGCAGGTTAGTGGTCTAGGTCCAGTTCTCAAGTTAGGAATGTAATGAACACCTAGTACATTCAAAGGCTCCTGGTACTGAATACTGGTTCAGTGAGCTAATCCTGAATCAATCTTGGATAAACTACTGGATAGATCATCACCACAGGTGCCATTCAAATGCCTGCTGCATACATCCTGGCTCTGGATTCCCAGCTACTTATGCCATCAGTCATTCCCAATTACAAGTGGATGCTAATTTTCTTTAATTCTACCAGGGACTCTCTCTGATGTGGTATGATGAGTGAAAATGGAGAAAGAGGATCAGGTGTCAGGAGGGGCCTAGCTTGGGGAGTGACCTGGGGCTCCCAAAGTCTGGAGTTGCCTCTTGGAAGAAGCTAGAAGACAAATAGTAGTGCCACTGCATTAATGCTGGCACCTCTGTTTGTATTCCTTATTGCTAATGAAACACCTGGTTTCTGTTTCCTCAAAGAAAACATGAAGCACTAGGAGACGCAGTGCTTTTTTGGCTGGCAATTGTCTCTGCGAGACTGTATACACCTGGCAAGTGATCCAGGAGTTCCATGAGTAGGATAAATTCCTCCTTGCTTACTACCACTGCAAGAAAAAGGACATGTTGGTGTAGTTGTTCTATGTCGTCTTTGGCCATCAGGTACTTCCTGAATCTTGCCTTTATAAGTGTTGTATGACTTAATGCCTTCCATGTACACCTGAACTAAAATCATCCCTTCAATCATCTGGTTCAATGTGCACTGTGCTCTTATTTTAGACTGCAACAAGAAAATCTGAACAATGAAACCAGAAACTACTTCTGCAGTATGGGTATGCTCAATTTTGTTGCCAGTGTTGTTGTCTGTAGGAAAACAGATGTGCAGGAAGGCTAGATTATGAAAGGAACATATTAATTTGGGTATAATACAAAGGAGGTGTCTCCTTGCCGAGTTAGTGGGGTCCTGAAGGAATTGCTGTACAGTTGCAGAACTAGAGGAAGACAGCAGGAAGGTCACAGAGGATCAGACTCTGAGAGGCAGACTTTCTGCCCAGTAAAAATAAATACATCTTTGCTATATCCCCCCTTAAGTTGTAACATATTTTTACAGTGCTCAAAAATCTTAAGTCAGGCTGCAGAAAATCATGAGTGCTTTATATATATATATATATATATATACACACACACACACACATTTGGGTACTTGTGGGTGTTTTTGAGCTTTCTGGGTCCACATTCTCAAGCTCTTCTCTGCAAACATGAGCTAAACACTCTTGTTTTAATGGAAACTGACAGCATCTCATCACATGACCCCAGGTTCTGGGACTTTAAGAAATTACATCCCTCCACCCGCCAGTATTCCTACAGCACTTGCCTCATCCTACACTGCTTTTTCCTTCCCCTGGTCACAAGTGTGCAGGAGTCAGAGCAAACTAATTATACCCTGATTGGTTCTGCAGTGTGCTCCTCTCACAGCCCTTTCCTTCACTGAATGGAAGGGGAGGGCTGGAGTATGAGTTATTTTAAAGTAGGTTGTGGGGGGGGAAAATCAAACCTCAATAAGACACTGCAAGTAAAACAGGTGGTGCTTGCTTAGAAAAGCATGATTTGGGGCAAAGGCACCTCTATTTCAATTAATCCCACTTGGATCCTAGCCTTGCAGGATGGGCAGCTTTTTTAAATTAATTGTGTAGAGGGGAAGGAGAGAATGATGGCCTCTAGAAGGGGAGAATGGAGGTTACTCAGATCTGTTCCTCTTCCTCTAGCACCAGTATATTTTTAGCATTTAAATGATCATTCCAAATGATCACGTTCTTGTGTAAAAAGTGTAGAATTGAGCACTGAAACTAAAATTGCATTGGAAGTATTCAGAAGAATTGATCTGAATGGGTAAGGATTTCCATCAGTCATTCTAGAGATTACTCTTTGTATAATACTGTCCCTCGTTCCAGTAGGACCATCTTTTGTTTGTGGGTTTTTTTTCTTTTGAGGGAAGATGGAAGAGAGAGACATTGAAGCACATCCCTAACTGTGTGTTTGCTCCCTTCCCAAGTGTATTAAAATTGTGAATAAAAGAAGCTGTAACAATCCTGTTCCAGATGGTCACAGGTGACACTTCAGTACTATTACTATTACTATTATGTTTTAATGTTTTAGACTAAAAAAGGGAGGGAGGGACCCATTTACACAATGTCTCTAAAGTCCCTTGTGAAATAGAGTGCCTGTGCTCTACCATATTTACTATCCCCAAGAGACTCTGTGAAAGGTCCCATATCTGTGAAGGTAATTAATTCTCTGTATCTATTCAGTCTTTTGACTTCTTGAATGAAACTTGTCTAGAGTGTCAGTTCCAGAGATGGTGTTTGTCATATGTATATCTATCTACAAGGTGATGGGCTGAGATCCCATTTCACATCAGCCAGCGAGTAGCAGTCAGAGGGTAAAACATTTTGGTCACTTCTGTCTATTCAGATATGAGCAGTTCAGCTCTACACTTCTTAATCTCCTCACCCAACTATTCCCCTCCAATATTTCAAAACTATCTCCCATGAGAACTACGTGTTCATAAATCTTGAATGCTTTCAGTTTTCATTGAACGTAGATGTTAATACCCACTAAAATATGTCGGTTATAGGTTTATGATTGAGCAGATGTTGCAAGAGGAAAAATAAATAAGGTGTTAGTTGTTACATACTATACTTTTTGTGTTTATACATGATTTCCCACTGGTAATTGGGAAAATGAATGTTTTTGGTAAATTTATATTTATATGACAGATATTCATCAGCACATAATAATTTTGAATAAATATCCTAGCACATCTGTCACAACTTAAATGAGCTTCTGTCATCTTGCATTTTGTCAGAATGGTTCTACTCAACTTAAATGAAAGCTACTTGCTACATTTATTGTTTGCTTCAGTGCTGGTCACACTGGATCCTTAAACGGAGTGTACTGATTTTAATATCTTTGCAATAAAGAAACATAATTTAAATACAAATTAGTAGATAACCAAGTGCCTGATCCTGCAAATGCTCAATTATATGATTAGTTTGGTTTAATTAACTGGGGCTTCTCACATCAATAAAAGCTACTCATGAGAGTAAGAATATTCAAAAAGGAGTCTAAACTTTCAGTGAGTTTAAAAGACACTTGAGGAATGCACAGCTGAATCATTTTCTAATTATTCATACATGCATCAAATGTCCAAGAATCCTACTTTACTAGGATTTCAATGATGATAAAGTATAGATATGGCTGCAATCTTCTGAGACAACATTGTGTAGAAGGATAGAAGAGGAGTAGAAATTCAGCTGAAGCAGCAAGAGAAGGCTCTTTAAGGAAATGATAGGACATTTTGATTAAACCAGTGGAAGAACACGTTTTCTCTTGGGGAGGAATTGCTTCACCTCACAGAGTTCCTTTTTTTTCCAATTGTTTTGAGTAACTGGAAATGCAGTGGGTTTTATTTTCCTTTGAAAAATGTATTTATCTTCAGCCCATTTAATACTACTTATATATGTTGTATCTAATGCTAGCTTAGATTCATGAAAGATGATGGAAATTTCAGTTGATAAGTGTGAGAAATTGATTACTTTCTGTTTTAACTTGTCAACTTCATAAGCTTCATAAATATGCCTAATGCATTGTTTGAAAATAGTTCTTCAAAAAACCCATATTGTGTTCTAATCTGGTATGGTGTTTGTGCTTATTTATATTTTTGTATTGAGTAGTGCCTAGAGGCTCCAACCGGGGGGAAGTATCAGAGGGGTAGCCATGTTAGTCTGGATCTGCAGCAAAGAATCCTGTGGCACCTTATAGACTAACAGACGTTTTGCAGCCTGAGCTTTCGTGGGTGAATACCCACTTCGTTGGATTCAACCGGGGGGAGTAATCCATTGTGCGAGGCATTGTGTACACACAATGAAAAGATGGTCCCTTCCTCAAGGCATAACATCTAAGTGCTAACTCCCATAAAAAAATAAACGTTCAACATATAAAATTGAAGAATTCCTAGCTTATCTTTAAAGCTATAAGTTATGGTTTTGTTTTAATTCCTGAATATTCTGCAGGAGACATTTTCTGTGTGTCATCTTTGAATAAGTGCCACCCACCCTGTCATAAATATAAAGGGAAGGGTGACCACCTTTCTGGTATACAATGCTATGGGGTCCCTCCTGGCCAGAGGCACAAAATCCTCTTACCTGTAAAGGGTTAAGAAGCTCAAGTAACCTGGCTAGCACCTGACCAAAAAGACCAATAAGGGGACAAAATACTTTCAAATCTAGTGGGGAGGCTTTGTTTGTCAGTTCTGTGTGCTTGCCAGAGTCGGATCAAGGAAGCAAGCAATCCAACTTCTATAGAGTTAGTAAGTATTTAGCAAGAAAATGCATTAGTTTACTTTTATTTTGGCTTGTGTTTTTCTTTGTGTAAGAGGGAGGTTTATGCCTGGTTTTGTAACTTTAAGGTTTTGCCTAGAGGGGAGATTTTCTGTGTTTTTGAGTTTTTTGTTATTCTGTAAAGTACTTACCAGCCCGATTTTACAGAGGTAATTTTTTTTTACTGTTTTTTAATTACATTTTTTTTTAAGAACCTGATTGATCTTTTTATTGGTTTAAGATCCAAGGGTTTGGGTCTGTGTTTACCTGTACCAATTGGTGAGGATATTATTTTCAAGCATCCCCAGGAAAGGGGGTGTAGGGGCTTGGGGGGATATTTGGGGAAGGTAGGGCTCCATGTGGCCCTCCCTAAATGTTTGTTTAAATCACTTGGTGGTGGCAGCATTACTTAATCCAAGGTATCAGAGAGAAATTGTGCCTTGGGGATTTTTTAACCTAAGCTGGTAGAAATAAGCTTAGGGGGGTCTTCATGTGGGTCCCCACCTCTGTACCCTAAAGTTCAAAGTGGGGAGGGAACCCTGACACACCCACGTCTATAGGTGGGGGAACTTGATGTGGCCAGTGGTGGACAGTTATAGTAGCAAGAAGGGGACACACTCACCAAGGTACAATAGGTAGCTCCTCCACTTGAGAATCTCTGGCACCCACTGGCCAGCCGGGGGAAAGGATTTAACTCAGTGCAATGATCATTTGGAGCCTCTTTTGGCTCTGTTCCAGCAGCCCACCTGAACTTGGAATGGAAACCTGGCCTGACAGATGCTGTGGGTCTAGCTGAATGCCTGTCTAGGGGATTAGGAAGGAATTATTTCTTCCATGTGCCAATTGACAGTATACCAAGGAGGTTTTCGCCCTCCTCACAGCACCTTCAAGCCACAATGAATTGAGTAGGAACACACTTAGTACCTAACTGAGGTACGGGGGTGGAGTTGTTTGTTGCAACTTGCAGCTGGATTCCAGAGCAGTTAAGAGAATCAAATGAATGCTCCTCAGAGGTAAAATATGTGGGAACTTGGTGTTGGGCCTTGACTCATGTGCCAGAGAGAGGATTGGACCTTGTGGTGGACCTTCAAGGGTGGAGGTCCCTGCCCTGCTGCACTGTCTCATGGGGGAAAGTGCTAGGACTCAGAGAGAGCTGAGTCCTAGGGGGTAAGTTGAGGAGACCCTACCCTGTGTTATGGGTTACATGGTTCCTTTTCCATATAACTCTGGTGCAAGTTACAGGTTGTATGATAAGGAGCTCAGTAACCCCCACAATGGAACCAATTAAATTCTGGTATAGGAGAGTATGGGTGATGAGCAGGTAGCATCTCTCCCCTGTTGGTTTCATAAAAGTTGTGGCCTGCTACTTAATTCCATGCATTTGTCTGTCATCATTTTGCCGCTTTGTCCACATCAAAACCCACAGTCTGCTATAGTGTAGAAAAGCCAGAACAAGCTATTCAGCATTTTACACCCTATGGGTTTTAAAGCAGTATTGTTTAAAGAGCACTAGGGAACCATTAGTGCACACCGGTAGGGTCTACATAAACCCATTAATGCGCAGCATGTAAGTATTTTAAAAGTCATTCCCCGGCCCATCCTCCTAACTAAGCACATTCCCTCACTGTGCAGACAAGCCATATGTGTGAACCAACTCAGTTTTAGAGAATATCAGTATGGGAAAACCAGGAAAATAAAATGATCATACCTGATGCATTGCCCCACATCTGAAACATTTGCTTAAGGTTGTAAAATATTTGGATCGCCTTTTCCCTCATTATCTTTGTTTGTAGTTTTTCCTTCTCCTTTGGAGATGACATAGAAGTTTCCAGGGGAGAGGCTGTTATTAATAAAATAATACTTTGAAAGCTTTCTATGGAAGGCTCCATTAAAGTGCAAAATACTTCACAAATATTAATTAAGCTTCAGAACCCCCAGTGCAACTGACAACAGAATTTCTCACTTTCTTGTATGGAAATAATTGAAGAGTGATGAATTTTGTGTAAAATGAGCCACTAAACTCAAAAGAAAGGAACCACGTAGCAGGATGAATAAAATATTTTAAGTCAAGAAAATAAATTAACAGTTATATAAGAATCTTTCTCCGTCATAACACAATTTCAATTTAAAATTGGTGCTGAGAAGAGACGGAGGGTGGTGGTAAAACTTACATGCTACTTAAACTAGAAACCTGTTGATATAAATGAGAGGGTTATTGAATTAAGATAAATGGGGTTTAAATAAAATTAAACTATTTCATGTGTATAATGTATGTAACCAAAATTCAGACAGGAGTTTTGTTTAAAAAAATAATTCAGAAATAGTTTGGATTTGTAATTAAAACTATGGAATGGGACTTAGGACTCAATTAGGGCTCAATTCACAGCTCTGCTTCAGAATTCAGTATAATTTTAGGAAAATCATTTAATGTCACAGCCAGAAGATGCAGGCCTAGTGGGTAGAGCTGGAGTCAGAAACCAGGAAACAAGAGCTGAGGGTCAGAGTCAGAAGCCATGAAAGGGAGCAGGTAGTTGTGTGTGGGGACCTTTTTAGTAAAGCACGCAACAAGTTTTCAGATGACTGTTAAAATCTGTATCTAATCTAGACACAGTAATTAATAAACCAAGTCCATTCACATTTGTAACCACTTCAGCGAAATATTGTTTCAATTTTTTTCCTGCTTTTTTGTAAGTATTCAAAAATTGCAATTTTGGCTTAGGCCCTAATGTTTTTTTTTATAAATTCTGGTTTTGTTGCATAAACTTTTGCAGTAAACAAATTCATGAGAGAATTCTGTACTAAAGTTTCCATCCTGACTATGTGTGCACTTCTAGCTCTGTTTGAGATGAATCAATGTAATTTCCATACAGCTATAATCTAATTGATCTTATCTGCATGTGATGTATTAATAGAGGCATGGTGTCTGAATGCAAACCTTAGAGCTATGGCTGGTGATGGGACACTAGATGGGGAGGGGTCAGAGTTGCTGCAAAGCATTCCATTTTATCTAATTGTGCTCAGAGCAGATAGAGAAGACCTGGGCGTTAAAAGTTGTCAGGTGGCAGCAGCTTGTCTACAGTGGAGCTCCCATCATTGAAGGTGCAAGGGTGATAGCAACGGTGGGAATTTTTTTGGTGGAAAATAAATTGGCTTGAAAGTAAGCTCTGTGGAAATAAGTCCCTAACCCTGAGACAGCAGACAAAAAAACACACAGGATGTGGTAAAAATGCAATATGTAAGCACATTGAGAGTGTCTTGATTCTGGGATTGTAGCTTTATGTACATTAAATAGATCTTTCTCTCTTTTTCCATATCCTCTGGAGAGCTGAATTTCTCACACTCAGTTGCCACCTATCATTAAATAGACCGAGGTAAATTGATAAAGTTGCCTTAATATTTGCAAATGTACCCGTACTTGCAATTGGGATTATGCAAAATAGTGCAAGAACTAAGACAAGGTTATCTCAGTATGAAAAGCAAATGGCAGATCTAAGGGTGATCACTGTAGTATTGCAAGACAAACTACAACAAAGGGAACAAGCATTGTGCTGTAGAATTTCCATAGAGATCCTCCACCCTCCTGCTGACCAGTTCTTGCTTGTTCCTGACTTATTGAAGTCAATGCCATTATTTGTGAGATTTTTAAGGCAAATAGGACTCAGCTCCTTTATACTTCACAACTGTGACTATCTGCCCCAGAGCTCTTTCATTTTGTGTTTAGTACAGCAGATAGCTATTACCAACCAAATGTAGAGATCATTATAATTAGTTAGTGCTTTTCATCTATCAAGCAGTTTACAAACATTATGTGAATGATATAATGGGCTGTTATGACTGACACTAATACTAATCATGTCTCAATCTTCCTTTGTGCTGTTTATAACCACTGCCACTTCCCTTACTTCTGAAGAAAAGGAGCTGTTGTTATTTTTTAGTCCTGTCCAGAGCCACAGTCTGCTATAGCTGTCAGATTATCTATCTGACCTGCTTCACCACCAAGGAGAACATTTTAGCTAAATATGCAATGGACTGATACTTCCTTATTATGCCACTTCAGAATCTGCAATGTCACTTGTTGGTGTTCAGTTCTCATTGCCCTATTAGAGGTTGGTTTTTACTTTTTTTTTTAACTATCCGGTTGAGGAGGAAGAGGAAAAATATATTGCCCTGGGTGGCATTAATATATCACTGCTTTCCTCAAATTCACATACTGTGCCTTTAGGAGATGGTTTTTTGGCCGGACACTTCCTTAGCAACACTAGTCATAGCAACAGCAGTGAAAGTATCAGTAATGTGAGGGTTCTCTGCTAGAGCTTTGATATTGTGGTATCTGAACTGCCTGTGGGAGTGAGAAAGCCCCCCACCCCGACACACACACAATGGTGGCTGTGACCATTAACATCATGTTCTATGATTTTTCCCTCTTTTTCTTTATTGCTGAAACTCCATTGAGCTTTTGTATAAGCTAGATAGTTTTGTCAGCTGCCTATACAGATGAGACTTCAGTAAGATGTACAACACAGGAAACAAATGTATGACAAATAGCAAAGGCAATGTTGTGCTGTTGCTTGGAAAATGAAATACCTACATAATATCAGGCATTATATAAAGTGCAGGGCATATTCAGGTATGTGGGTTATAACTAAACTCCAGCATTTACCAAGAACTCCCACACTCTGGGATCTGAGACACCAGGTGTTTTTTTTTCTATACACTGAATGAAAAAGAACTTCTTTCTCAGATACCATAGTGTGGTGAATGTTGGAATATGTTGACTTGAATTGTGGTAACTAAATTCATGATTTTCATTAGTGCATAGAGACCTCAACTGAGATAGGACTCCCTTCGTACCAGGCACTGTACAAACACAGAAGAGGCAGTCCCTTCTGTGAAGAGCTTCCATGTTAAGCAGCAGCACAGAGAAGGGAAGTGACTTGTCTACAGCAAGTCAGCTAGTGGCAGAATGGGGAATAGCACCCAGATACCTTGAGTCCAAGTCCATTCCTTCTGTCTCCCTAGATTGTGCCTGTTGAAGCTAAAAAAGAAATATAATTGTGCACTCAACATCACAGCTGATGTAAGTCTAGGATAAAATTGTGATTTCTCTTCACCTCATTTGTGTATAGGACTGATTTACAATTACATAGAAAATTCCTGTCTATAACAAATAATGCAGACAAGGCCAAGCAGCCATATGCTGCATGATGCCATTTTCTGATGTTCAACATCAGAAATAGTAAAACTATAAAGTTCAAGTGTGGAGACAGGGGGAGGGAAAACTAACAAAGTACTTAAATATACCATTTCATTTTTCTTATACTATGCACTCAAAGTATTGGTCTTTAATTGGCATGGTTAAAGAAATGGCTTAAAAAAAATTCTGGAACAAAATCTCACTTCTCCACTACCAAAGAGATCTGAAGGCGTTTTCTCCTGATTTATTCATGCTCCCCTTCCTCTCACCATTACCTCATTTTTTCCTATCCGCATCTCTTATGTTTATTAAGATCTAAAACATTTGTTAACTATCTAAGTTCAATACATCCGGAACATTATATAATGTTATCTGATGGTTCCAGACAATGCCATTCCAGTGTGGGAGGCTGTTAGAATTTGCTGTTGTGTCAGAGATGTGGCTTTGGGGGAAATTTGACAATCCTAATCCATGTTGAGATTCTAGCAGATGAGCTGCAGTAAAACTGTGGAAAGGGGAACAATATACAGCAGAGTGCTACAGAAAGTCAATGTGCAAAGAGGTGTCCACTATGGCCCCGGTCCTTCTCCCACTGATGTCAATGGTGTATTGACTTCAGGGCAGTAGGTTAAGGATTATTGTGGGGACACATGTACAGTGCTCATAGATATGAGAGAATCCCCACAACAACTCCACAGAGATGAGGCTTAGTGGTTAGTTAAGGTGAAGATAGTGAGCATGAAGAGGGAAGTAAATGTTCTAATTTTCAAAGGTGCTGACCACACTGAGTTCCTCCTAACTCCCATGGAGTGTTTAGTTCTTGGTACTTCTGACTATTGGGCCACAGGAGCCATTGTTGAAAATCTTGTTCAGAATACAGTCGCTTGAATGTATGGGATGTGCACAGGGTCCAGGGGTAGCAGCTGACCTGAGCAGGTTTCCAAATTGTAGTTTGAAGAAAGAGCAGAGTTTGCCAGGATTGGTGGCCTTTTGGTAGAAATATTTCAAAGGTTCTCAGAAAATAGTACCACTCTCAGCCAGCTGGAAATCTGGTGAGATCCACATGATGATTCCTCACACAGCTGTGTAATTGCTCTGTGTTGCTACCATCTAGGACTCTATTCATGATCAAGTATGTCCTGTTTATTCTTGGCTTTCAGGTAAATTACACACTCTTATATTAGTCAAAAGTAGAATTGTCAGCTTGCACTGGAAGATTTAGCTGGAAGGTTGCATGGCTGGGCAGAGAGATATAAGGCTAGGGTTTGAAGAAAAAGGAAGAATTTGTCCCAATTGACCAAAGTACAGCAGTTTAATGTAAACATTACTTGCACAAATGAAACTAGCTGCCAGATAAGTCTGATTTGCTGAGTCCATACAGAGCCAACAACTAGAAACATCCATTAATAAGACAGGGACTTTTCAGCTTGGAAAAGAGATGTTTAAGGGAGGATATGATTGAGGTCTATAAAATCATGACTGATGTGGAAAAAGTATATAAGGAAGTGTTATTTAATCATAACCCAAGAATTAGGGGTCGCCAAATGAAATTAATAAGCAGCAGGCTTAAACCAAACAGAAGGAAGGATTTCTTCACACAACGCACAGTCGACTTGTGGAACTCTTTGCCAGAGGATGTTGTGAAGGACCAGACTATAATAGGGTTCAATAAAGAACTAGATAAGTTCATGGAGGATAGGTTCATCAATGGCTATTAGCCAGGATGGGCAGGGACAGTGTCCCTAGCCTCTGTTTGCCAGAAGCTGGGAAAGGGGGACAGGAGATGGATCACTTGATGATTACCTGTTCTGTTCATTCCTTCTGGGGCACCTGGCACTGGCCACTGTCAGGAGACAGGCTACTGGGCTAGATGACCCTTTGGTATGACCCAGTATGGCTGTTCTTATGTTCCTTGGGGGAGGGTTAGGAACAGTAGAACTGTTTGAAAAATCACCAAAAAATGTGTTTCCTTTCAGTGACTGTAACATTTTGAGAATAAGCGTTTGTAAGCAATATGACTCCCTTAAAAAATATTTTTAATTTTTTCCCTAATATCTATTGTGATGGGGCAAGGCCAGATGGCTACAGTAAAGTAGTGAGGAACAGGTATTTTAGCCCCAGGCTAAACAAATCCCTAGTACCATGGTAACCAAATGGCAGTTGCTCCAGGTTAATCAAGACACCTGGGGCCAATTAAGATCTTTCTAGAAGGCAGTGGAGATAGCTACATTGATTGGGACACCTGAAGCCAATCAAGAGCTGGCTGGAACTAGTTAGTTAAAAGCCTCCCAGTTAGTCAGTGAGGTGTGCATGTGAGGAGCTGGGAGCAAGAGGCGCAAGGAGCTGAGAGGGTGTGCTGCTGGAGGAGTACAAGTATTATGAGACACCAGGAGGAAGGTCCTGTGGTGAGGATAAAGAAGGTGTTTGGAGGAGGCCATGGAGAAATAGCCCAGGGAGTTGTAGCTGTCATGCAGCTGTTACAGGAGGCACTATAGGCAGCTGCGATCCACAGGGTCCTGAGCTGGAACCCGGAGTAGAGGGTGGGCCCGGGTTCCCCCCAAACCTCCCAACTCCTGATCAGACACAGGAGGAGTTGCCCCAGACTGTGGGTTCCACCAGAGGGGAAGATCACTGAGGTGAGCAAATCTGCCAATAAGCGCAGGACCCACCAAGGTAGAGGAGGAACTTTGTCACACTATCAATAAATAAATGGGAAATTAAGGACAAAGCCTTCTCTTGTCCTGCATAGGTCTCTTGACACTGGGAACATATTGCAGCCTCTCACCCTTTGTCTGGCCAGATATTTTGGGAGGCTTTTAGTCTTGAGTGCTAAACAAGAACATGTGCTTAAGAGTGCTCCATATCCACAGTGAATGGATAGAGGTGGTCAGGGGGCTAAGGGACATGCTTGGCCTCCATCACTCATGTGTGGAGACTAGAAACTGGTGATCATGAAAGTTCATAGCACACTTCCATGAAGCAGTTGTAAAGATTGATGAGTGTATTGCCCCATCCCCTCCTCAAACCACATTCACTTGTGCAGATACACTGACTCTGCGACTTCCATTTAGCTACAATAACTCTGAGAGCTAGCCAGAGTTAAGCCAGCACTTATGCAAGATAATTTATTTTATGTTTCAGTTCCCATCTGTGTAATATCAAGGAGCATGGGACCTTGTACCAGACATGTCCTTCAGATGCCAGGTGCAAACAAACAGCTGCAAGTAATGAACATCTGCATCAAAACACTTTCTCCTTCTGGCAGCTGAATATGGTTTAGAGTAGGCGAATATGTGCCAAGAGTCTCAAGTTACCAGGTTCTGCCACTGTCTGACTTCTTGTGTTACTTTGAGCAAACTGCTGAATCTTCGTGCCTCAGATTACAAGTCTGTAAGCAATGCTTACCCACAGTGGTATTCTGAGGCTTAATTAACATTTGAGAACTGCTTTGAAATCCCCTGATGAAAGATGTTCTTATACTGGTGCAACATTGTGCCTTACAAACTCTGCTCAGTTGCTATGTGGGTATGCAGTATTTTCTTTTTACTGGTTCATTAATACAATCATGACAGAACGGTTTATCTTGAAGACCAAAAATCTTCATACAAGTGAAGGTGATTGAGCATGTAATGTATTGATAAACATTGCCCTTAGTTTAAACTGCACTAATTTCAGATGGTAGAATCTTTTCTGTCTATGTATATCATGACATATGTTCTAATACTGGAGTAACTAGACTATAGGATTTTCAGTGTGATTCTCATAAAAATGCATGAAAAGCAGAAGAAGCAAAACTGAGCCCCAGATTGAACAACCTTGGTTCTGTTAAATTTAAATAAATCATTATAGACATTGGCCTGAGTTTAACCAACGGATCATTTCTGCTGCTCTTCAAGTTCCGCTCCTAATATTTTTGTATTAAAACATCAATCCACTTTACAAACTAGAGGACTGAGTATGAATTTGGAATTTAGTAAGACACTTATCCTTAATGTGGACTGAAAACTGCTATTTAAAAAGCAATAACACATAATTTGCGAAGCATTTTTTGCTGGCAGTCCTTGACCAGATGGCATACATGTGTAGTTGTAATTGCTATGGCACACCACTACTGCAAAGGCAGCAAATAGTCAAAACAGCCTTACACACACTAGCCATGTCTCACATGAAAAAAAGTTGTATATAGCAGATGATAACTTGAGAGAGCTATAAACACCACCTGGTGCAAGTGGACATTAGATGAAATATGTATTTGAAGAGTAGAAAGATGCTGACAAATTGGAGAGAATTCAGAGACTAGTTCTAGAGGGACTGATTTATAAGAACAAATTTAAAGAACTAGATACCAGTATGTATACCTTGGCTAAATAATGATAGCAGGCCAATATGAAGTCAGTGTGACTAGTCACCGAAGTAAGTACTCAAATGTGAGGAAGGGGTCAACAATCTATCCATAAAGAAAGTGAGAAATATAACTACCCAGAAATACTTGAATAGCCTAGCAGAGGGAGAGAAGAATGGTTTAGTCCAGGGGTCGGCAACCTTTCAGAAGTGGTGTGCCGAATCTTCATTTATTAACTCTAATTTAAGGTTTCACATGCCAGTAATACATTTTAACGTTTTTAGAAGGTCTCTTTCTATAAGTCTATAATATATAACTAAACTGTTATTGTATGTAAAGTAAATAAGGCTTTTAAAATGTTTAAGAAGCTTCACTTAAAATTAAATTAAAATGCAGAGCTCCTCGGACTGATGGCCAGGACCCGAGCAGTGTGAGTGCCACTGAAAATCAGCTTGCATGCCGCCTTTGGCACCCGTGCCATAGGTTGCCTACCCCGGTTTAGTATATGGCAATCTAAGTAGAAGTAATGGCAGAAAACTGGGGGGGGGGGGGAAGACTGACACATTGCCTAGAAACTTTCTTTATTTAGATCATGGAATAGTATTTCAGTAGTAGTGCATTGCCCATCTCTTCACTAATTTGACAGTCTATATTATGGTTTTAATTTTAAAGAAACAGTCCTCTCTGGTGGCAGATAAGAGACGAGGACTTAGTCCAGAGATTGAGTGATTCTAATGCTTGACTGGGAGGATGAGAGCTGTGTGTGTAGATATCTGTGTATATGATTTAGTAATATTCATATTAATGTACAGTATGTTAGTGTTTTATATTTAAAATAATTGTCAGTCCGTCCAACCAATATCCCATCTCGCTGCATTTATCAATCAATATTAATTGGAAGCAGAGGGTTCTCTGTCCAGGAAGAGTAACTGCCTTCTCCAAACCTAGGGCTGAAAACAAACTCTAACCAAGGAATTGTCTGGTCTGTCTTGTATGGTGTCCCAGATGATGGGTTCCCAATCATGCTTGTACCCTTCAGATGCTAATATAATATAAATATTTACTACAAATAAAAGTACAAATAACTGGAGACACCAGGACTGAGAACTTTTTTATTCATACAGTCACATTGAAAAGGACATAAACAGGATACTGAAAAGTAAACTGAAGGAGACAAGACTTCCTCATCTTATCTCCCAGTCCATCTCTCTCCCCCTTCCCCGCCCCTCCCCACGAAATTGTACCTAATTTGAGGGGGGTTGATACTAGAAGATGTTTAAGATCTGTAAGTAGGATTTTGCTCTCTGCCCAAAAAAATGTGTGTAATTTGGCATCTACCTTTGTTGTTAAAACTCAGAAGCACTATTCCTGCAATCCTTACCCCCACCTCACTCCCCCCCACACCCCTGAGAATAGATGTTTGGCAGATCCTGTTACAGTATTCCGGCAAGAAACACCTTAAGAGAAGGGATTAACAAAAAGCTTTTGGTCCTCATGAATTCAAGAGTGGAAAGGTAGTTCAGTGGAGATCAGAAGGGTGTATGTATTTCAATAACTGCCCTTCTTGAAACAACAAATTCAAAGGGTGGGGTTCTTAAATCTTTTTAGGGAAACTGAATACCTAATTCCTGTTAATTTTATTGGGAACTGGGCATCCAAATCCCTTAGACAGATTTGAAAATCTCACCCTAAACTTTTAAAAATTGGTTTCAACAAAACTGATTCAATACCATGAAGAGATTTAGAGGCAGAGTCCAGATAGTTCATGAACATCAAAAAACTGGGGGAAGTTGTAATGGTTTTCCTGCTTATCTCTCAGTTCAAAAATCTCCCTTGTGGTATTGCATAATGTATATGTATACAGCAAATAGAGGAAATTGTTTACATCCAACACTGAAGGAGCATCCTCTGCAGTTATGTGCAGGATGGAGTATAGGACAGCAGAGAAGGTGACTGGATGCCTGAGGCTCAACCTGCCACTCTAGCACCTGTTCTGAAAATAACATTCAATTTGTTAATAGAATACACTGCACCTGCCATTAGTGATAAGGCCAAAGAATTTTGCCACTGTCAATCTATATAAGCTTAAAAAACTAATTTAAAAAGTACAGTTTCCCTGTTGATTCTCTCAGTGGGCTACATATTTTGAGTAATAAATCATTGGATCAACACCATTTCAGCTTCAAGGTACTGAAACTCAATTAGTTTGCAATAGCAAGCATACTACACTGTAAAACTGTTCATCTCAGGGGTATCAAACCCACCTGGAAAAACAGACTTTCTGGAGGGGGGGCTGCTATATAATGCAGTCCTTTGTGTACTGATACTTCAGCTGTGGAGACCTGAGTTCAAATCTTATACATAAGAATTGAAATACATTTGGTCTGCTTTATTCCTAACTCAACCTTTGTGCATAATGCAATAGTGTCATCTAGTTTGGCATTGTTAGAAAAAGTCTTTGGATGAAAGCCCATAATTAGAACAGTATGGTCCATGGAAGTGATTATGAACATCCCTTAAAAAATCATGTAAAAAGTTCCCAGTGCCAGCACATAATAATTCAACCTAGTTCTATTGAGTTAGAGTGAAATTCTACCTGCAAGTGCGCAGTCTGAATAAACAGCATTGTAACTTGGCCCAGTAACATTCTCTCTCTCTCTCTCTCTCTCTCTCTCTCTGACTCAGTTTTCTCATCTGTATAATTGGAATCCTAATGCCTGCCTACTTTACAGATGTCAAAGCTTAATTAATGTTTGCAAAGTGCTTGATATTCTTGGATTGGAGTTGCTAATGATATATGAAGTTTCAGTACAGTAGGGTAGGAGAGCTAGGTTTACGGGTTGGGGAGCTGAATGTTTAAAATTACGAGTGAAGGAAAAAATGCCGCAGCTTGCTCAATAAGCATTTGCTAACATACAGAGTCTAAAGAAGCCCCATCCTCTACCAATTTAATCTATGGTAGCTCTGCTTCCTTTTCAACCTAAGCAGCTGGTCAAAGTTTGGGGCCATAGGGTTGTTCCAGTGGGAAGTAGGAAGTAATGGAGTCTGGTATTTTCTGTGATGCAATCTTTTTTATTTATAAGGAATGTACAAAATCCTGTGTTCTGGAACATAGAAGGAACCAAGAACAAAAGGAGAAGTTCTTAATTTACAGCCCCAAAGACTTTCTAGCCAACACCAGACCCCAAAGCAATCTTTGTGGCTTTTCCCAGGATCATACTGTGCCTATAGGCTCTTGCTTGGCTCTGCCCCACTCCATTCTTGTCTGTTCTCAGTGTTTGTGTGATACCCTCCCATCCCACCCAATAATCTGCCAAAAGCTCCTGGCAGGTTCACACCCACCCTGTCTTAGGTGGGGGCTTATGCTTATAGTTATGTTAATGGATCATTGTGAACTCCTTTCAATCTCAATGGCATTTTAACTCAAACCACAACAAGATTTTACCCAAGTTCATAACTGTATCCAATTTATCTAGGTTTTTCTAATAGCACCTGTCACCGTGGTATCTAATCACCGGTGAGTCCAGAATGCACATTCACTCAGAACAGCATAATGGGTTCAGGGGATTCTGCCTTCCAGCTGACACTAATTACATGAGGCAGATTTTAAGTCTCTCATTCAAATGAGAAATGGACTTAAATGGCACATTTGAATCCAAAATCCAGTTTATTTCAATAAAAGTACTAATTTGAATCCCTAAATCCAAATACACACTTATGGTTTTGATTGCAATTAAATCCCAAAGCAGAAGAGGCCTATTTGGGGTTGGATGCAGCTGAAATCTCAAAAGTTGCCACTTCAGGTTTTTGCTCAAGTTGGTAGAATGGGTAAGATTCTAGTTTGATACTCAGAAGCTTCCACCATGAAAGATGGCAAAACATCATTAAATGGTCTGACTTACTAAGATCACCACCACTTTGGCTAAAATGATGAAAGAACACTTCATGAAATTTCAGCAAGGTAGAATCCAAGCCATAGTCTCTTGCATAGATTCTACCTCAAACCTGACTAAATCTGAACCTAATCTCATCCATACCTTGCTACTACTACTGCCCAAATCCAGCTGAAACACATTCAGGATGCCATGGGCCTGATTCTGTTCACACATACGGTTTCACCACTGATTCTAGTGGAGTTACTCCTGACTGACTGGTGTAGGAAGAGGAGAATTAGGTTTTCTATTTTTCCTAAGTGGTGGTGATACAGCTGTTGCAGTGTAAGTCAATGTGCTGTTGCCTTGTGGCATTTGTTTTGCAGAAGAATCTATCGGGCTAAACAACAACAGCAGCACCAAAGATAGAAACCCAGCCTTTTGTTATCCTGTTCCCCTTAAAAATTTGGGGCTTGAATTTAATCTCATTGATGCTTGTAGTAATTGGGAGGAACTCCTGCGAAGTTAATGGAGTTACACAGGCATAAAACTGGAATAAAGGAGATCAGAATAAAAATCTCTTTGTTACTAGTTAAATAAGTAAAGCTGACTTTTTTGCCATTTTAATTTTTTTTTAATTAAAAACAAATATGGAGTAAGTTTGGATAGTTTAAAAAAATCTGGGAAATGCACAAGTTATATTTCTTGCAGCATCAACCTGAAATCTATTTTTTTAAATACATGTAGTATATAAAAGTATTTAACTGCTCAGGAATATAAGGTATACTGCAGATTATGTGATCAAGTTAACATTACATTAGGAACATTAACTTTTGCATTCCCTGACAGGCTCTCACTCTCTAAGTGATGCTAAGAACAGAAAGTTATGACTTGAAAAACTTGACACAGGCAACATTGAGTTGATACTGATAATGAGGTAAGTATTTTGAATGTCAGCATCAGCCCCAACTCTCCAAGGTATCTCTTCCCAGACTGGTAAGTTTGTTTACAGCATTGGGGCCCTTCTTCATTCCTCAGTGTTGTACGCCCATAGAGTTATAATGGCAGAAAAGTCCCACTTCTATCTGTGACTGGTCAGGAAACTGCTCCATCCTCTGACAGACCTGGCCACTCATTTGTGATATCAAAGATTGATTTTTTTATTTTATTTTATTTATTTATTTATTTATTTATTTTGCAGCTCATAACTAGAGCTAGGCAGGAATTTTCCAAAACTGGTTTTATCAGAAAATACCAGTTAATCAGAATGGAAACATTTCATGGAAATGGTGCAGTAGCCACATACTTCCATGGAAACACAAGCAGGGTTCCTGGCTGGAGCTAGGGCTCTCAAGGTGCCAAAGCTTTCCACTAAGTTGTAGGGAGCCTGGAGGCTCTAAAAACCCCAATAAAAATGGGCCTATCAGGCCATCCAGGCTCCCCGTTGTGCAGTCAGGAATCTTTCAGCCCTAGTAGCCTTGGGTAAAGCCAAGGCTTTCAGAGCTTCTAGGATCCCTGTTCTACATTAGGGGACTTCCCCAGAGTCAGGGGTGGGGCTGGCTGACCCATTTCATTTTGGGGAAAAAATGATTTTTTTAAGAGACCTGCTCAGTGTTTGCTTTACATGGGAAATTTTGGAAAGTCTAGTTTTCAAAATGTTGGAATTTCCTGTAGAACAGTTTGAAGGGGTGACATGTGATACAAGGCTTGAGAGGGTAAGTTAGGTCAATTAACCTTAGGCTTCAACTGGAGGAAACCAGCCTTCCAATTAAGTCCAGCTGAGGAGGGAGTTGGTTGACTGCAGAGTTTTCTTCCTTGCAGCCTTACTCCTGGATACAAGGGGGGAGGGGGAAAAGTGGGTAGGAGTAGTAGGGAGAGTAAAAGCCCTGAGCTGCTGTGTTGAGGGTCCATGGACTTCAACCTGATGTAGAGGACGGGCCCAGGTTCCCCTACTAGTCGCTGCTGGAATAACACACTAGGAATAGCCCATTTGGGGATGGCTGGAAGCACTCCAGAAGCAGACTTGGATACCATGGAAGGTGGAGAACTTTTATGTGACTAAGCTGGAGGGCTAAGCCATGAAGAGGAAAGTGCTGCAGCTCCCAGTGCATGAGATGCCATAGAGTAAGGAAAGGGAATGATGGGCTGTATAACCACAGTAAGGGGCGTCAGAGCAGGTGTCCGAGCTAATTGCCCAGGGGACCCACGAGGAGGTGCTGCCAAGTGGTGAGTAGAGCAATCTCCATTACAAACAGAAATTCTGAGTTTTGATCAGCTATAGTCAAAACTAGGAATGAAGCCACAAACCGTGAAAAAGCTTCAGTTCATGCAAAATAAAAAATTGTTTAGCAACACAGTCCCCAATGAACATATCAATGCTGCACCCCTGCACTGGCTCACCAATGAATGCAGAACACAGTTCAAGATCTATGTCCTAATATTTTAAGCCTGCTATGGAACTGGTTATAGCTAACATGAGAGGAATTATCCCTCCCTTCACCACCATGGCCTCCCACTACAGCTATGTTTTACGAGAACTGTGAAACTGTTGACTAACAATGAGGGGGGCAGAACGTTCACAGAAGATGGACCTAAACTAGGGAAATTGCTGTAGAAAGTGTTCCTACAGTGCTAATAAATGCAAAATTCAGTTCTACTTAGCTTTCCTTCAATAATTTCCTTACAGACACTGCACACCACCCAAACAAACCAAGCTCACGTGTCAAGCTATTTCTCCTACAGGTTGGGAAGAGACGCAAGAGATCATTGCTTTTTCTTCACAAATATTTATCTGAGTGTCTTCCATGAGGATGCTGAATAAAATTGTGGGGACCGATCAAATTTTGACTCATACATAATTTATGACATTACATTTCATAATTGTTCTCAGTTTATAGTATGCCTAATTAGAGATCATCAGTGAAATCTCAAGTATATTTGGTGGTAGTGTGAATATTGTTTGTTAGTGAGGAGGTAACTGATTAGACATATGACTTTACTTCCATACTGAAAGTATGGTCATGAGTGTCTTATTCTGGGGGGAGTGTTTGCACTCAAAATAGTGTGGTATCTTTACAATGTACTATGTATGTTGACTGTATTGTGGACGAGGCTGGTTTTCTGACATTTTAGGTGTAGTCAGTTGAATTGTAACTTTTAAAAAAATCCATTATGTTCACAAAAAGATATTTGAATTTATTTACAACAGTTGGCGGTATTATGTATTCCTTCAGTGGGAGCTATATGGCCTCAGCTGGAGGAGAATGTACTACTAATTTCATATTATTAATCACAATGAATTCTGTGTGGGCAGACTCCTCAACCCAGGGAGCTCCCCACTGATGATGATGGGGCTTATTTCAGGATTGAGATGATGCTTCTGTAACAATATATACACTAAGACACTTATAAAATATGTGTATATAAAGGTTATGAATAGAAACTCCTTGGAACTACATGGTTGCCTGTAGCGCTGTGACTGACAAACGTTTGCAATTATGTAGCTATTTTTCTCTAGAAATAAAATATTTAACTATGAAAACCTATAATTTGGGAGGGGCAGAGATAATTACTTCTCCCAGCATGGTAAAAACAGTTTTCGATAGGGGAAGGAGAGCCTTTGTTACTGATGACTGTGACATAAGGGAGGAGAAGCAAAGTCAGCTGTTGTATCTGCAGACTATGGACTAAAGTATCTTTAATAAATGAAAACCTTCTAGAAGCTTTGGATGAACAAAGACCTTAATTTGGTCTATAGATATAGGGTAACCTAGGGAAGAGGATTGAGATGAACCAGTTGTTCAGCATGTAACATGGCATTTAAATTGGTTAGTCTATTTGTATATTCCCTAGAACAGATAGCTGAAGCAAACCAACTAGGCAAAGTAATGGTGACAGATCAGGTTATGGTACTTTTGGCCAGGTGATCTGGAATAGGTTAGCTAGGGAGTTAAAAGGAGGAAGAAGGACAGAACAATGTACATGCTGCTTGGTTCAAGCAGAGAGACTCTGATATGCCATTATAGCATGATGCTTTTAAGAACCAACTTACCTTCCTACGCTATACTTGCAAAATAGAAAAGCCATGAAATGTATCTAATGTATAAATCAAGTGGGGCTACCTACGTATCATGTACATCCATTTTGATACTCAGTGGAGCATGCTTAATTTTTTAAAGAAGCCATAAATTGTGGGGGTGGGAGGGGGAAGAATTGCTGCTGGGGGTCCCCTGCTGGTGTAAAATTTGTGGAGTGACTCTAGGGTGACCAGACAGCAAGTGTGAAAAATTGGGATTGGGGGTGGGGGCTAATAGGGGGCTAAAAGAAAAAGACCCAAAAATCAGGACTGTCCCTATAAAATCAGAACATCTGGTCACCCTAAGTGACTCCCTCCTGACCCTTGGTTTTTACAGGGAGAGTCAGGGTGATCAGAGGGGATAGTGAGAAGCTGTGGCTGCAGTTCATTGCAGTCTGTCTGTTCTCTGGTTCCAGTGGTCCTGAGGTTGCTCTAACTTACCCAGAGATTTTTGGCAGGGCTTGGAATAAAGATAGCAAGCAACTTTTGTTCTCCCCACCTCTTCTCTGTTCCTGCAATAGGCACAAGAATAGAGCAATTCAGTCAGCATTTCTTGGAAATGTCATTTTTGGAAGCTTTGACATTTCTAAATTTCAGTCTACGCAGAGTGGCAATTTTACCTTTGCTAGGTCTGCTTTTCGAGTCATTGTTGAACTTTCTGATCATTCTGCTTACTGATTAAACATATGTTGGCAGTAATAGCAAAACAGGTATAGTTTCTCATAAGTGTAGTGATAAGCGTTCATAGATTATCAAATTTTGGAGCTGTCCTTTGAGGATACTGAAGGAAATGTGTAAGGTCATGACTGACTTGATGGTGTAGTTTAGAAATTCCTGCTGAACATTAAATATGTTATCTTTCTCATCACTGCTGGGTTATTAAGGAAACCAAAGAACATCAGTTGGTGTCAGGAGTGTGGCATGAGAAGGAATTTCATGAATTTGCCTTTCATGAAAAGGTCAAAGCAAATAAAGTGAAACAAAAATAAGATCTTTTTTCAGTTGCTCAGGGCTATTCAGGCACTGATTCCTATGATTAATATTTAGAATGGACTCAGACCCAGATGTTTCTTTATACACTGTATATCTAATGTAGTATAAAAGTATATAGATTGAAGATGACATAAAAATGGAACTACAATAACTTGGGATTATTCCAAAAAGGCACATGACCTCAGATTTAGGCCCCAGTTCAGCAAAGCACTTACGTACGTGCTTAAGTTCTATTACAGTCAATGGGACTTAAATACATCTGTGGGCTGGTCTACACTGGGGGGGGGGGTATCGATCTAAGATACGCAACTTCAGCTACGTGAATAGCGTAGCTGAAGTCAAAGTATCTTAGATCGATTTACCTCGGGCCCTCATGGCGCAGGATCGATGTCCGCGGCTCCCCGTGTCGACTCCGCTACCGATGCTCGCTCTGGTGGAGTTTCGGAGTCGACGGGAGCGCGTTCAGGGATCGATATATCATGTCTAGATGAGGCGCGATATAACGAACAGCGAAAAATTGATCGCTACCCGCCGATATGGCGGTGTCGAAGAAAAACTCAGTTCTCGCTTTTTGTTTGGGTGCAGCAAAATCAAATACTTTATTATTTCTCCAGTAATTACAATGGAGGGAGAGAGTGCCATAGGACACAGGGTCGCCCCAGTCCTGGACAGGTCTCTCAACTGGTAAACAATCACAGCAAGCCTTTATACCTTTGTTACAGACAATTTCTAGCAATAATACAGACAGTAAAAAGCAACAAATACATTTTGTTTATACATAAGCTTTTCTGCTATCTTACTAGAAAAAGCAAGACTGCACATTGCAAGGTCGTAATACTTTCACACAGTTCACTCTGTCTTACATTATCTTGCTTCTACAAATCTCACGTCATAAGGGTCACAGTATGGCCTGATTCTTGCTAACTGACTAACATGCATTAAAATCCCCTTCAAATCCTTATTAATTCTTTCCTTGCTTCCACACTCCCCCCTTTTGTACTTCTAGTACAACAAACAATTTCAAATCTCAATTCGCATTAAACCATGGAGTTCAGATTCTACAGCAGATATGTCAACCTTAGGGGTTGTCAAGGGATGTAATGACAATGCATGATTAGCATGATCATGAAAGGTATTATCACTATAATTATGTTTTTTTCCAAAACAACAACAATAACATAATCCTAAACTAACTAACAACACGACAAACAATAACATTCCCATAGGAATAATATAATGGGGCTGTTGTACAATTTTGATCACAAAGCATAAAACATCATACCTAGTACATAAAGTAAACACTCTATAAGCTGTATGAAAGGCATTCTTTTCAGCTTGATATATATTCTAAAGCATGTGAATTTGCCCTTGCAATTCAGAGATTCTTTGAACCTTTGGTAACAATGAAAGCAAATTTTGAAACCGATCAGGCACTACTCTAGTCCAATCAAAATATACCTGAAATCTAAGAGCTACTTGCAACATTCTATCTGCATTCTATCTGCAGGCCAGTAAATGATATAATTGCCTGCAGCAGTGGTAAGATCAATATGTATATCTTGTCAGGTGTTATTCTAGGGGTACTGTCTATAAATCAGGTAGGTATACCAGGTGGTCTAATTTCCCAGATATCTCAGTAAATAATTCAGTTCCACATGCATCCTCCCCATGGACCCAGCAGGATTCGGTATGTGGGAGCCCACACCCACCCTAACCGGTCCATATGCTTGGAAGGAGCACTGTGAATGTCCACACTTCCATCCAGAAAGTGTCCAAGTATGTCTCCATGACCACAGATTAGATGGTACTCCTGACGTGTCTGTAAGGGCAGTGGGCCAAGTCTGGTCTAGATCCCACTGCAATGCCTTCCCAGCCTCAATGATATTGCAATACCATCTCTATCAGCAACTTCTGGGTCATAGAACTAAGGGTGGAAATGACATGTAACTCACCAACTCCAGCCTGTACTTAAGATAGCTGAGTTTCAAGAATAAGGCTAGTAGCCTTTTCTAGTAGGCCCAATTTCTTATCATGTTCTTGGCCTTTAAGAATAGTCCAAATGGCTACTACACTATTGGCCCCAGCCCACAGGGATCTGGTCAATTCCCTTTTTGTCCAGAGGAAATAACCCAGGCCTTTTTGTTGTGCTAATCTAATGGCAGCCCATTGTGAGCAATCTGGGTATGTAGAAGTGATTTGAAAACTGGATAAGGGCAATGTCAGTTAAAATCCAATTAGGGAGGGCAATACATACTGAAGGATTTATCCAGAACACAGGGCGCAGCCTGTAGAATAAACCCCAAAATCCAATTAAGACCACAGTCCCAAGCATGGGTCCCACAAATTTCTTCCTGCCAGTATGTAATTCTTTGTTTCTTCACCAAGGTCAGTTCTCAATGTCCTTTCTAGTCAGGAATTCCTGGACTTTGGCAATGTCAGTGGAGTGAGTGTTTCTTCTTCTTTCCCAAAACAATTGTGGTTTAGCATCCTACAGGGGAGAGGTTGCCAGCACATATCACCCTGTAATGGCTTTGCTTTTTCTAGAAAAGTCCAAAGGCACAGTTGGTCTGTCAGCGGACAAGGGAGAGGTTGCCAGTACGTCACCTTGTCCTTTTTCCCTGCTGTCCAGAAGCACAGTAGAGCTAGAAGAAGAATAGGCTAATCATCAGTAGGAAAATTCTTCTGATGTGGAGGGGTCTTTTCGCAGTGAGAATCCTGGGTCCAGGCAGTCAGTCTTTGGCACTTCACAACGGTGTTGGTAGTCAGCAGGACTTGGAAAGGGCCTTTCCAGCGTGGAGCCAAGGCAGTCTTTCGTTGATGGATCTTTATGTAGAGCCAGTCTCCTGGTTTCAAGGAGTGGCAAGGTTGCACAGAATCCTTCGGTAGTGCTCCCTTCACCTGTGTATAAAAAGACTTAACACATTTCATTAGTGCCTGACAATACTTAAGCATTATGTTATCCAGCAAATGAATGTCCATCTGAGCTGGGGTTAGTGGGGGTACAGTTGGTAGTCAGCATTGGGTGTCCCATCAAAATTTCATGAGGGCTGAGTCCAGTCGTTCGATTGGGAATGGCTCTCATACTCATCAGTGCCAAAAGAAGGGCATCTGGCCACTTCAAGTTTGTCTCAACACAAATCTTGGCCAGTTTATTCGTTTAAAATCCCGTTCTGGCGTTCCACTGTCCCAGCAGACTGTGGGTGGTGAGGGCAGTGAGTTGCACATAACTCCTTTACAATCTGTCCAGTAAAATGAGTTCCACGATCACTGTTGATACTCACAGGGATGCCAAAACGTGTATAAAAATCTTTAAGCAGAAATTTCACAACAGTCCTGGCATCTGCTTTCCTGCAGGGAAAAGCTTCAACCCAATTGGTAAATACATCAACTAAAACTAATACATATCCATAACCACAACATGTAGACATTGAAATAAAATCAATCTGAATATTTACAAAAGGTCCCCAAGGAGGAGGGTGGGCCGCCCGCTGCACACCAATCCCGTTTAACTGCAGCAACCATCCCCCCCCTTTCCTTGGTAGTCAGCCAAGTCTCAGCCGTGAGCGGTGTCCTTGACATCTTTTTTTTTTAACCTACAAAGGAAACTTTTACTCTGTACTTATACACCTTCTTTTATACCATGAACACATAAACATTACTGTTATACAGTACATTAGTCATATTATTCAATGTATGCCACATATATCCTGTCACTAAAACAACCTTATTACAGAACTTTGGAACAACAAGCCAGGACAAGCACACCCACTTTGAGAAATTCACTTAATATAACCTCTAGTCCAATAGCTTTCCACCATCCCCAGCCCTCTGGCTAAAAGTCTGATCAACTCTTGTTGATTCTAGGCAAAACAGAGGAATTACCCCATATTTTCTCGTATGTGTTTGTTAGACAGCCCTGGTTCAGCGGCCTCTACCTTATCAGTTAGTTAATTTGCATTAACACAGATGCTTTCCGGCTTGCTTTTTTTTTACTTTTAACTCCTGCTTTTAAACACTGAAAGAAAACATCACCACGTATAGTGCCTTTAGAGCCTAATAAAAGTTTCATTACATAGCACTGTATACATTCTTCAACTGATTTAACAAAATTGTTCATAGCCAAACGATTGCAATCTAATACTTTCTTTGCCTGAATTTATCTACAAACATTTCAAAGACACCAAAAACTTTTCTCTTTAGCATTTTTACAAAGTTCAACTGCTGTTCCCTCTAGCAACTATAGAGTCAACTTTTCACTTTCCTTAAAAATCACTTGCTTGTCTCCCAACAGTCACTTTTATCAACTCAAATCACCATTCCAAATATCCTCTTGAGTATTTGAAATCCTCATGCTTATTTTCACTTACTCCTTCTTTCCACTACACCCTCAAAAGTTTTCAACCTGTTTTCCAATCATTCTGTCTGTTGCCTGCCCGCCTGGGCCCAATCCTTTTTTTCTCGCTGAGCCGTCCCGTCCATGGACACTAGCTTGTTCCACAACCAGTTCTTAGCTAGGAGGGTGGGCTACTCAACTAGACCCCACCCTTCTGGTTTTTCCCTAAAACATTTTTACTCCCAAAACTACTCGAGTCCTCCCTAGTAAGGCTTGCCACCTGGGCAAAAATACAATGGCCATTGGGTAAAGGCCATTTACTTAACACACAATCCAAACTCCTTTGGGGGTCTACCCAGAGACCCACCCATTTGTCTGCTGACACTTAAACAGAAAAGAAAATTACACAGAGAGCAGAGAAAATTACAGTTTAAGCCAGATTTTTCCACTTCTAGTACATTGTCCGTTACAGGGGGCGGGACAGAAAGATTTCAATACAACCTCAGAGCTTCATCGCACACATGGCTTCCACTCTGAGGAATTATGAACGAGAAGTTCAGTTCCGCTCACACACCCAACGTCCAAATGAACAGAGCAGAAGAACAACAGTAACCGGTTAAACAAAACAGAACAAAACTAAATAGTGTTTCCTTATTCTATTAGGACTCACCTATAATCATGCAATCCTTATCATATAACACCAACAATACCAAATAAAGCAAACATAAAATAACAAGGGTAAAACAGATAGATGGTGTAAATTCTGCAGGGCTCCCCCATACATAATTGCTCACCAAACTGTGACAAATTCCTGTTACTAATTTATCCCTCATGTCAGGTGATCAGACTGACAGAGCATATAATAAAATTGTAAAGCTTCATTAAAAATAATAAAACAACAATGGAGAGTGTTGGGAATGCTCCCACATCACTCGGGAAAAATATGAATGCTCCAAGCCTTAAGCCACTTTAATACTCACACATGTCTCACTGGAAAGTTAAGCTTTGCAAATATAATTCCAATTCTGTAACTTGTACTGCCTTTGGTTTGCCTGTGTCTCTATTTTTCCACAAGCAGCTGAGGCTGAAAGCAGTTTTTCTTTGCACTTAGCATAGTCCGCACTGATTCTTGACCTTGAACACAAAACAACTTCTCCTATCTCTGGGTGAAGCCGAATTTCAAATTAACCCGTTCCTAGACAAATTGCTCACACTGTGTCAGAGGCTTTTCTTTGGTGATTAAAAGCTCCTCTGAGATATATGATCTTATCTAGATTGAAGATACCTTCTAATGGGCATTATTTAGATGGATTTTCACGCGTGTACAGATTCCAATAATTTAAATACCTGCAGGTTTTAGGACCATAATGTACGTACATGTAATATGCTGGGGTACCCTTAGGGGGTAAGGTGGAATATTTAGACTGTCCCTTACCCATTTTCCACTTACACACACAGAGAGGGTGCCCTGTCCACGCTAGCGGCTCAAAAACTAAGGAGATGATCAGACTGTCAGTAGCCCACACGGAAGGGAAAGGGGAGGGAAGATGGGTTCACACACCCCTAGACCCAGGCAGCTTCCTCGCCGGACTATGCCAGGCTGAGTCAGCCCACCGTGGGTCGGATCTCCTAAAGATCCACTAGTTACCGGGCTTGCGTTAGAGCAGTCCTGATCATTAGCTTCCGCTTCACAGGGTACTCTGGGCGTCTTCCGATAACGATCACTCACACTGGTGTACACACACACACAACAAGGCCTCTTTTCTTCCTTTTTGTTAACCCTTTTTTAACCTTTTTATCTCTTTAATTTTTTTTTTTTATTTTTTTTTAACCACGATGCATCTTTACCTGGTCCGGACCAATACCATGAGGCGGTATGACAACCCCTCTTGAGGCGGTAAAAACCCCTCAGCACCGGTGCATTCTAATGCATTTACCTATGCATTACCTTATGCATTACCTTATGCATTTCAGCTTACAACTCAGCAGTTCCCAGTACTGCTATAAACTAACCTTATTGGGGCCTTTCCCCAATACCACTTTGCATCTGATCCTGCTGCACAGTCAATAAGTTCAGATGGCGTGAGCCCAACAGAGACAGACGTCCTCACGGAAAGTCCTCCTCCGATACCCCAATAGAGATTTCAAAAGGTCTCATACCTCTCATGTGGCGCCATGGGGTTCGAAGGGGAATGATCCGTAGTAGCCGTCTGTGGGTCCGTGGGCGTTGCCATCCCGGACGAGCCCCCAAATTGTCGAAGAAAAACTCAGTTCTCGCTTTTTGTTTGGGTGCAGCAAAATCAAATACTTTATTATTTCTCCAGTAATTACAATGGAGGGAGAGAGTGCCATAGGACACAGGGTCGCCCCAGTCCTGGACAGGTCTCTCAACTGGTAAACAATCACAGCAAGCCTTTATACCTTTGTTACAGACAATTTCTAGCAATAATACAGACAGTAAAAAGCAACAAATACATTTTGTTTATACATAAGCTTTTCTGCTATCTTACTAGAAAAAGCAAGACTGCACATTGCAAGGTCGTAATACTTTCGCACAGTTCACTCTGTCTTACATTATTTTGCTTCTACAAATCTCACGTCATAAGGGTCACAGTATGGCCTGATTCTTGCTAACTGACTAACATGCATTAAAATCCCCTTCAAATCCTTATTAATTCTTTCCTTGCTTCCACAGCGGGTAGTCTGGACATACCCTTTAAGTGCTTAGCTGAATCAGGTCCTCATAAAGGTCCTCGAAGCAACTAAAGATGCCAGTCATCTGGTGTGGCCTAGCCATTTATAGGTGAGGTACCTATGCAGAAGGCATTAAGCCTGATGGAAGAAAAACTTCAGCTGTATCCTCATTCAAGCCCCAGTTCAGTATGTACCTAACTTTAAGCATGTGAGTAGTCCCATTGAAGTCAAAGCTAGGTGCATGCTTAAGTACATTGCTGAATTAGGGCCTGAAAGAAGGAGGTACCAGGGTTTCTAGGAGTGGACAGGTTTTTTTTGTTTGTTTGTTTTCCCCTCTTCTATAAGAATATTCATTTTGGGGAAAAAAACTGTTAGAGAATGAAAATTTAGAGGTACTGAAGTTCTGAGAAGGAAAAAATAGAGCTGGACTGCATTTTTGGATGAAACTTTAATTTAAAAATGCAGATTAATAATACTCACATTCCAGGAATTTATATTGAATTTGAATCTGCAAAATTATTTTGGGGTTGTTGGGTTTTTTTTTCCTTCAGGGTATTTAGGATTTCTGTTTCATTTTGACACTTCCGGAACACATTTTTTTATTCAAAAAGGATTTCCATTTCAAAATTTACTTTATTTTAAAAAATTGAACATTTTGTTGCAGGTCAAACAAAGCACTTTATCTGACCCAAAGCAAATTTTATTCAATTTATCAGTTTGTTGAAAAATGACACTTTCATTTTGGGGGGAACCCAAAACAAACTTACTTTAATTTTCAAGATTAAAATCCTGGCCTAGAGCATGTCTGGTGTAGGTGGAATCTTTTGGAGATTTTCACTGTGAGGGTCTATCAAGTTTCTACTGAACATGTGCAAATCTGTATTTATTTTTTTTCAAAGGCTTATAACTTGAATGGATTTTCACAAGGATGACAAAAAGTACATCCGTCACACATCACCTGCCAAATTTCACAGAATGTATTTACCATATTTACTCTAACTACTTACCAGTGAAGACTCTAGTGCTAACATTTCTAGTAGCCAGGTTTATGGACTACTTATGGAGAGGTCAAGAGGAAAGCAAGGTGGTCTAGTGAGTGGGATTCTGGACTGTGAATGTAGAGTTCTGGGTTCTAGACCTGGCTTGACCTCTGATTTGTTGTGTGGCCTCTGTCAGCTTGCTTTATTTCTGTGCCTTCTCCCCACAACCACCACACATATGCTCCTTGTTGCCTGCTTAGATTGTAAATCCTTCCGGATAGGGACTGTAACTTCCTGAGAGTATGTATCATCCTCAGCACCATAGAATTTCTGGTCTCCATTCAGGCCTCTAGTTGTTATTGTATTACAAATGCATAGTAATTTGTGGGTAGACACACCATCTAGGTTCAGACTTCAAACACACATTCCTTAAATAACTATCCCTTCCATTCTTTTTACTGAATTGAATGTTAAAGAGCCATTTCCTAAGGCTAGTGCTACTGACTCAACTGATTTTAATTTCAGGCCAGTGGGCTGGGTTATTCAACTTAATTATAGGAAAATGTGAGCTAACCATGAGAAAAGATTCTGTTCCAGAACAAATAATATTCAGTCACACTAGACACTGAAGCAAATGGAAAGTGCCTTTTAGTTGCATCAGTGTACTGCTTTAAACCCAGCTTTAAAAAGTTCTTAAAGACACTCCTCTTGCTTCCCAACTCATTTGAGTTCATGGGCCAAGTTCTCCTTGGAAGCCCTTGCTACACTGTGGCCTAACACTTGTATTCTTCCAATATGTAGTATATGTAATTCTTCTTACCTTTTTAGAAAATAGATTTTAATACCAAACAAGCAGAGCATTATCTTCCATCCTATTAACTCATGGAGGGCTTGTCCTAGAATGATGTGGGTTGTGGGAGCAAGGTATAGGTGAGATGACATTCCCCACCCTAATTATGTAGTAATTCTACTGACAGTGTAACACAACCACACAGAACCTTCTGCAGCCCCTCGCTGCTGTGAAAAGTTTTCCTTTAGGGGAAGTTCTGTGGGCAACAGTTGACAGAGGAGTCCTTGGTAGAGTAGAAACACCATTGTTTCTACTGGAATCATGCTGTTAACGAGTGGGACCAGATCCCCTGCAACTATGACTCTCTGTACTCCTAAATCTATGCTTGCCTGATGGCTTCAGGGTATCTAGAGAATTTATGGGCTAGACCCTCACTCTCTGCTACAGAGGAGGGCAACACCATTCCTTCTAATGGAAGAATATGGTGGACACTTCAGGGAGTTTCCTACTCTTTGCATGGACATTATTGGGCAAGTGGTATGATCTGCTTAGTTACCCTTCTCAGTTTATTCCCCTTCTGCTCTCCAGGAAAAGTTATAGCATAGGTATGGGAATATTCTGTGAGTGCTAACAACCAAAATATACATGTATGTACTTAAAATTACTCTGACTATTATTGAGGATCTAGGAAGTTAATGAAGCTTATGAGCCTTGTAACACTGTTCTGTAGGTGATTTTATTATTATTCATTGTCAAACAGCACTTACCTGTGTTAAAAAGCTTCCAAAAGGGGAGGTAAATTCCAAAGGTTCTGACACATTGTAATCTAAATTCTGTAGATTTAGTAGACAGTAATGACTACATTTCGTGTTGAAGCTAGCATGTCTAGAGCTTGTTCTGAACATGTTGATAGAGCAGTAGAAAGAAGTTGGTGAGATAAGCCTACACAGCAATTCTATTAATTGTAGTTAAAACTACAGATTTTGTGATCTTCCACTTGCTGTGAAGGTGGATTCTCCAGGAATGAAGAACAGCAAACCAAAATTTTCTGCAAAAATTAACATCTTTCTAATTGTTTCCAAGCTTGGCATAATGGCAGTCTTACAGAGACTGAACCTGGCAGAATTTTAGACATGAAATATAATTCTTACAAAAGATTAGCATGTAATTTACAAAAATAACATAATTAGTTCCACTGAAATTAATTGAACTACTCATGTGAATCATGGCTTGGTAATGTCGGTCAGTGATTCATAATATGGACCTTAGAGAGAATTTGCCCATTGACTTCAATGGGCACAGGATCAGACCATACAGGAATGTTTTCCCAAAGTTTTTTGTACAGTATAGTACTGTTCTTTCTTGAGTGCAGAATATGTCTTAAAAATAATTGTGATCACCTCTCCCCCAACCTGATCCAAAGTCCAGTGAACTTTTTAGAAATATTCCTATCCACTTGAATAAGCTTTGGATCAGGCCTTAACTTAGGTGTATGGTCCAGTCCTTTTAGCTAATCAATAGTTTTTTTCCACTGCACAAGTCTTGAATACCTAGATGCATATTAACATTTACTTTCAAAGAATTGTGACAGTACATAGGAATACACAAATCCTTTCAAGACTGTGTCAGGAACAAGATAGAAATTGACGTACATAGAATAAAAATGGAATTTACAACAGTTAAATGACTTGGCACTTTTGAAATTATACCTTTATTTCAGTATATGAATTTTCATGCTATTTGGATCACTTGGAAACAGAATCTTTAAATAAGGCATTCATCCCAGGGATTGGAGTTTAGATGCTACATCTATCCTTAATACACTTTTAGGTCAATCAATGTTGATAGCTTACAGCAAAGATTGATAGCCTTTAATCTTAAATTTTTGTCTAAAGACCATCATGATTAAAATTGCTAGCCTTAGAGCCTGCTAGATAAATGGCTTATAAGCCCCTTTTCTAACTTTTCTAATTAATGTAAGTGTGATAGGGAGGGAGGAAAATCCTGGAACCAGATTGTTGCAAATGTGTTTTTATTCAATGTCAACTAGCAGATAATGCCATCTGTGCTAATCCTTAGCCCTCTCTCCTCTATGGTGATTTAAATTGTCTTTACCTTTGATTTATAAGACAACTGACCCTGGCCTAACCCTGTCAGCTTTAGTTCAGAGGGACTCTCTCAAAAGATAGGCCACTGATATGACAAATTGATTGGCTGCAAGGAACAGTTTAGCTGGAAAAGGATCTCCTTAACAAGTGATAAAGCTCTTTTCTTTAGATCTTACAGCTTCCAGTATGCAGGGAGAATTAATAAACTGCTCTATTGTAGGCAAAAACGTTGTATGCAATCTGGAAGAGGCAAGTATAAAGGAAAATAATAAAAGGCTCACAGCTTCTCACCTGATGATAGGTCTGAGAATAGAAAAAATCCATTTAATTTAAAAAGCTGGTAAGTGGAGGTTAATTGTCCTAATTAGAAAACAAACATTAAAATTCTATTAGAGTTCAAAATGGACTCTATTGAAGTAAAATGGCTAGGCACTAGAATTGTCAATTAAAATCTATAGAAAGGTTACTAATTCAGTTAAAGGACAGGTCAGATAAAAAAAAGACCATAATAAAATAGTTTTGATGAGTAATTTATATAATTCTTTATTTGTCAGGAAAAAATATTTAATTTAAAAGCAGATGTTATCAGTTCAAATCAATAAGCCACTAAAATGAATATTTTATCCCACAATTGTAAACGTGGGATGGTGACTAATTTGAGATTTATGGACTGATAGCTACTTAAACCCACAGCGTTTTAAATAACACGTTATATAAATGTGAACATGTCAAATGCATTTGCTGAGACGGTCATACTCACCATCTTCTCCTACTCTTGTAAGTAATCAAGATGTATGCGTTTTTGCATTCTGCACTGACTCCAATGTCATACTGGAGTACAATTCAACGTTTTTGTTATAATAAGTATGGGACCTAGCTGCCTTAGAGACTGCTTCTCCCCTGAGAAGCAGTAATTGTAAAATGGAATTCCCAGGGCCAAACATTTCAGCAAGTGTAAAGATTAAAGGATTAATTTTAAGAATGGTGAGATTCAGTAGAACAATACCGAGGCATAAGTGCATGTGTTAACAAGAATATTCCAGCAAAGGAGTTTGTCACTGATAACAATTATTCTTATACCCTCACTCATATATCGGGTTTATACGAATTTTTTAAATTTGTATTTTAAAAAAACCACAATGACAGGAGTTTGTAATCCATAGATTCACAAAGCAGATATTAGGTTAGGTTTTGTGCCCAATTATGTCAATGTCAGAACCCCATTTGACATCAACAAATGCGGGATTTGGGCCTATTATCTTTTACACTTTAACTGGGTAATCTGAAAAAGGATAACATTTTGAATCACCTGCAAAGAAAATACTTAATTTGCCTCAAAGCTGCTAGCTTTCATGCACAAATCTGAAATTAATCTGTATTAATTATCACTTTTGATGTGTACTATAGTTATCTGTATCTTATGGTCACCAAGTCTAAACTAATTTCATTGCTCCTTAGAGTCCTCAAGACAACAAATTTATCAGAAAGATGTGTGGCAGTCCATCTCAGCTGATGTTCATATACATGTTAAAATCCTTGAGGAAAAATATATACAATAGCCTGAAATAATAAAACAGTTTTCAATCATTAAAACAAATTTTAAATAACCTCTAAGTGAAACAACAAGTAAAAGCAATCTATACAAGTAACCCACTTTTTATGGTAACACCACTCCCCCCCCCACATAGTAGCTCCCCTCTACTTGACTTTATTGATGTTTTCCCACCTTATCTTAAACCACCGTAGTCTTGTTGTCACTTCCGCTGTGCTGTTTTAATTTAGACTGTAAAATTGAAGGGCAAGAGACCACTGTAAATTGCATCTCTCTGCACCAGCCAGGCTTGTGTTGAAGTTATATGGCAATAGCGCTGCATGCCTTCTCTGACTCCTGGACAAAGATGGGAGCTTTAATCTCTGCTGTGGACTATCTAGGAGTCCCATTGCAGAAGCTCCCAGGGTTGCTCTGAAACAGTGGATCCCCTTGGCTGTTTAACAATGCCCTCCCGGGCCTGCCCCTTCCACTTCTGGAGAAGTATTGACTGACTCTAAGACCTCCAGACTTGTGAAGTTGCAAGCTCTGTGTCCGGCTTCCACGCCAACATCTGAATTGTTTTCAATGGCTGGATATTCTGCACAAGGGTGTGTACCTGCATGAATCCTCCTCTTTTCTTTGTTTTTGTTTATCTGCTTGTAAGTTACTCTGCCTGCATACAATACTATATGAATAAGGCCCAACTTGAATTGGTGAATGATCTTCAAATAATGGCAACTAAGTTGCAAATAAGACACGAAAAATCACGGAAAAGTAATAATGGACCTTTATTAATAGCGGTAATTTGGAAAACAGTAGACCTATTTGTTTAAGAAAAATTTGCTGGGACCATAAAAACATGAAATATTATGCCTGCTAATTTTTTTGATAACCAGCCATTTTGCTGCAACTATATTACATTCTTTTTTTTTTTAAGTGACTGGTGCAATATAAAATTCAGAAGACGAAATTCTTAACAAACTGTTGTAGAACTCAAGTCCAGTAACTTTAGCCTTTTACAATGTACAGGCATTGAATGTTGGGGCAGGACTAATTGCACACTCTACATGTATGCAAAATTGTGGACTGTGCAAAGAAAGCTAATTAAAAACCAAATTGAAGTGGAAGCCCAATATTGTAGGATCCACAATATCATGAGTGAAGTAGGGCATTACAGCTGATCTTGAATACAAAATGGAAGCCTATAGATTAGCAGAAGCATAAATGTTCATCTTATCCTAGGGCTTGGCTACACTTGAGAGTTGCAGCACTGGTGGAGGCTTTCCAGCGCTGCAACTTAGTAACTGTCCACACCTGCAAGGCACATCCAGCGCTGCAACTCCCTGGCTGCAGCGCTGGCTGAACACCTGGTCTGCTTGGGGTGTAACGAGTGCAGCGCTGGTGATCCAGCGCTGCTCGTCAGGTGTGGACACACACCAGCGCTGTTATTGGCCTCCAGGGTATTAGCAGATATCCCAGAATGCTTTTAACTAAATTACTCTCTTTGTTTTGTTGTGAACTCGGAGCTCCGGAGCTCCGTGCTCCGGGAGCTGCTTATCTAAAAAACAAACACAGCTCCTGTTTGCTGTGATCAATCTGTACCTGACTGTGAACAATCAAATGAGAGAACCCCTGTGAATGAGGCAGGCAGGGAGTGAGTGTTTGCTTGACAGACAGCGGGGGCAGAGGGGAGAAAGGGAGTCTATTGGATGCAGGCTGTTTGCAGTTAAGAATTAAGAGTAAGGGGTCAGGAACATTTTCTGATTTTGCAAGGCAGGAAGCTAACACACAGTGTTGGCTCAAAAAATCCACTCTCTCTCTCTCCCCCCCCCCGCTCCCTGTCACACTACACCCCACTCCACCCCCCTCTTTTGAAAAGCACGTTGCTGCCACTTGAACGCTGGGATAGCTGCCCATAATGCATCACTCCCAACAGCGCTGCAAATGTGGCCACACACCAGCACTGGTAGCTGTGAGTGTGGCCATACACCAGCGCTGTTCCTACACAGCTGGATGACCAGCGCTGTAAACTCCCAGCGCTGCAACTCTCAAGTGTAGACAAGCCCCTAGAGATAAAGGATGTGACCAGCTGCTTGAAAACATGGGTGTTTATGCTGGGCCACCTTATGTATTGCAAGCAGGATGAAAATGCATTTTCTTTTGCTACTTTGGCTTGTGAGCAACCAAATGTGCACCAAGTCTTGCAGCCTTATTCAACCAGTTCTCAGTGGTACATGCCACATCAGGGTGACAGTCTCTTACAGAACTATGAAAATTGTTAGAATGGTTCAATAACAAAAAAGGGAATGAATATCCATTTATTTTCTTTTTGTCCAAACTTCCAATTTTTTCAACCAGCTCTCATTGTCAGCCTAGTTACTAATAAATTAGGACATTTCCCAGCTGATGAAGGAAGTAGTTGTTGTTCTTTCTATCTTAGCCTCCTGCATGTTTCCCTCTTGGGGCATTTGTCAAAGCTGTATCACATGAGGCAGCATCTGCTGCTATTTGACTATACCTGTCATAAACAGTTTGATCCAAACAAGGTGTCTTGACACTCACTAGGTTCATGAACTCATCCACTCAATTCACTCATTGCACTTCCTTTCCCTGTGTGGATTCATCTTTCATCCACACCAAAGACAATATTTTCCAAGACAATCATAATAAATTATGAACTTTTATAGGGCTGTATCCAAAGCTGACTGAAGTTGATGTGAGTCTCTTCAAGACCCATTCCGCACAAGCATTTGAAGAGGAAGAAAACACTCACTTCTCTGTCCTCATGTCAAACAAAATACACATTCAAATACATCCAGGGGACAGACCTAGGGGGAGAGAACCACCACTTTCCTCCATGATCAGACAATTTCTCATACACAATATACCATACAAAGTGAAAGAGAATAAAATGAGTGAGTTAAAACTTTCAGTATCCCATTACAATTGATAGTAAAACAACAACAATTGTTCTGGCCACAGACACTTTTCAAAGACACAGAATAAAGCAAAATTAAAATAAACCATAAACTCAAGCATGGAGACACTGTTGTGGAACTGAAGGCAAGAAAAAGTAAGGACAATTAAGAAAAGAGTTAGGTCTACTAAATCCATCGAATCACCAACTTTTTGTGCCAAACTGTTGCAATTAGCTAGTACCCCTAGGCATCTTTGACTGGGGGTCACATGCTACGGCAGGGGTAGGCAACCTATGGCACGTGTGCCGAAGGCGGCACGTGAGCTGATTTTCAGTGGCACTCACACTGTCCAGGTCCTGGCCACCGGTTCGGGGGAGCTCTGCATTTTAATTTAATTTTAAATGAAGCTTCTTAAACATTTAAAAAACCTTATTTACTTTACATACAGCAATAGTTTAGTTATATATTATAGACTTATAGAAAGAGACCACCTAAAAACATTAAAATGTATTACTGGCACGCCAAACCTTAAATCAGAGTGAATAAATGGGGACTCAGCACACCACTTCTAAAAGGTTGCCAACCCCTGTGTTACAGGATGATCCTGCAAATGTCTGCATAGTAGTACCCAATTAAGGATAATAACTTTTGTTGGTTTTCCCCCACTCCATAAATAGGCATGGTACATACCAACTCTCAAAGATCTATCCTTTCTTTGGTGCATGTAGCTGCCAACTTTTACATTTAAGATGTCTGCCTGGTGGCAGGACTGCATGGGGATTCAAGATGGAGTATCTTACAGGGTGAGAATGAGACTTCTTTGTTAGGGAGATTTTTTTCTTTGTTTTCCTTCATCTAACATTGTCTTCTAGCACAAAAGTGCATGGAAGAGAAAATTATCCAGAAAAGACATTTGAAGTACTTTTGTATTCTTAGTAATTTAAAATTGTGAGACTTTTCCCTAACAACCCCACTGTTTCTACCTCTCAGCATACACCCCTCCAGGACCTGAGGCTTTATCTTTTTCAAACCATGATTCCAGCTAAGCTATTAGATTCTAAAGTGTAGACAACTTGGAAAGTCAATTAAAGATGGTGGAATTTTTAGTACACATGTATATATTATTGAACTTCTATAGGAAATAGGCAGTATAGCTTCTGATAGCTTACCCCATATTTAAAAGTTTCAAGTGGCAATTAGACACAACCACATCCAAAAGGTTCTCCAATATTTACATATTTTTGAAGCAGCTTTTTCTAACGTGCTTTTAAAAATAGTTTGAAGTAGGTACCTGACTAAACCACATTTTACTGCTATACTTTTCATCTGATTTTTCTAGTGGTGTGATGTAGCACATTGGATTGTTTCAGTCATGCTGGGTTTGAGCCACAAGGTTTTCAAACCAATTGAGTTATTTTCAGTCCAGCAGAAAAGGGGGATTTTCACTTTGATCACATTTGTTTGCCATGTTTAATGTCAGAGTCTAGGTAACAGTATTACACAAATATTGCAAATATATGTAGGGTAATAAAATAATGGAGAAATAAGGAGTTGCTATTTTTAGCTTTGCTGCAGCTGAGCAGAAATATTCAGACATTAAAAATACTTTATTGAATATCTGAATACTTCTGGGTAATTTTGAAATGATAGCCATATTTGAGTATTCAATAATGTCAGCATTATTATGCTATTTGGACTGATTGCAATTGGGATAAAGTCTTGTATATAAATGGCTAGATATTCCCTTTGGCCCTTCTTTATGACCATTCTCTCTAAACATAACGGTGATGCATTTACAGATGTATTAACTTGATAGCCATGTTAACTTCTAATGATGGAAGTTATCCTTGTTTATTCTTCAGTAATTACAGATTCCCCTTAGCCATTCATGAGAAACAAAATAGCTCCATGATGTACATAATATCTACTGATAAGTGTTCAGGAAATGCTTTTTTCTCGCTAATCTCTGACCTTTTCTTTTAGCAATGTAATGGTGTCTGGTAGATTTAGGATTCATTTACCAAGTAAACTATTTAACAATATTTTAGTAAGTTGGCAGAACACATCTAGTAAATCTTGTGTTTTGCACAATAATGTTATATTCTACAACGAGTGCCATTAAAATTAATTTACTTCATAGTTTTTTCTTACAATGATTTGTTCTCGTCCTTAAATGTAAAGTGGGAGAAGGCTTGTTGAACCCTGAAACAGATACAATGCCTACTTCACTAGTAGTTAAATTTTCTGTGGTAAATTGGCTACTACAGGTGGTAAAACATTTTTAATGGTTCCCACTCTATCTTATTGTCCAAATGTAAGTGTGCTTCTAAATGACAATCAGTTATCTACATTTCAAAACAAACATAATATATTGTTATAGTAAGTTCTTTTAAAAAATATACCATGCAGCTTCATATGGAAAACTGACTTCATTCTTCTTCACTGGCAGATTTTAAACTCAAGCACAAGCTATGGGAACTTAAATGTTGAAGAATTACTCGGAATGTGTATACATAATTTAGGACCAGGTTATGCCCAGTCCATCTGCAGGAGCACCAGGCAGGCACAAGGCACATTGTGCTCATTCTCAGTGGAAATCCTTCAAGTCAAAGGGTTCTATAGCTCCAATTTTGGTTCTACAGCTGGGGATGGGTAGAAAGAGGGGGAACCATGGACCTACAATCCTTTCACACCAGCCAGGGTTGACTGGGAGTGCAAGACAGTGCTTTTTGCTTCCTTTTTATAGTGATATCTCTCAATTTAAGGGACATGTATGACCCCATTACAGTAGTATCTGCGTATCACACAATCCTTAATAAAATTCTCCTCATGTCATCCCTGTGAGGTAGGCAAGTATTATAATCCTCATTTTATAGAGACTGACCTGTTGCTGGGGCCTTGGGAGGTATTCATTCTGCTTTCCTAAGTACAGTGCCTCCTGGAGATTCCACTGTGGGAGGGAGTCTTGGCAAACGACGGCTGCTTCTCAAAGCCATTATTTATCCCTTAATTGGTATCCTACATATACTATCTAAGATTAATCCTTTCTCTTTTTATTCCTATGCCTAAGGACACTATTCAGTTCAAATTTGCACCCATCACCCTGGTGTCTGAGAACCTTCCAGAAGTGCATGAAAGGATGTGACTAGCCTCTGTCATACGTGGGTCTTCCTTTCTCTTCCCAAGGGGAAAATGGCATATGAATTCTAACAAATAGATTTTTGTTTCTGAATGATGTGATATGTATTTTTATTACTGAAGGTCAAAAAAGTGTGCCCTGCACTTGGCCTGAAAGGTGGTGGTGGCTCCTTCAGGAGTTCATTCCAGTGTCTGGGCCTGGCCCCCAAGAAAGCCTGGCTCCTGCATGCGCGCTTTACCCTAATTGTATATAACTCTGTTTGCACTTCCCTGATCTTGAAGCTACTGTATATTGGCCCAGTTCACTGGCATAATTTATACCAGCTGCTCAGGATCCTCCCCGGAGGAATGTCAGAGTAGAATGAAGCCTTTTTCTCTGGCTTTTCCCTCTACACTGAACACCGGGAGGGAAAATGTTGTATGAGGCATTTTGCCTGTTCTAGATCATCAGAGTCTCTCTACACTGAACTTACCATCCTATGCCCAAATCCTCCAGTTTTAAGGCCATTTTACAATAGCATAAAGTGACCCCCATTTCAACCAAAGATAAGAAACATCTTGTACGATGCTATCTTGAGATTTAGTTGTACTTAACTTTCACCTATTTATTAATACAATGATCAGACCTTGATCTTCATCTTCCTAATTCAGGGGAAGGCATGAATAGTTTATCTCCAAGACAAACATGTACATAGTTTTAAGTCCTTGCATAACAAGTTGACAAGGTAATACTCAGCTGAATGCTCAAGACAGTAAACTGTTATTGGAACAAGATGGAACAGAAGAAAATGTAGCTAAGAAATATAATGTTGCAAATTTCAACACCTTTGATTTACTTAATGGTAAAAATATGACTTTCTGCCAGAAGCAATAACACCTTTCTTCTGTCATTAAAAAATAAATTAATAAAACAGAAGCAACATACTAAAACAGCTTTCATTAGCTCCACAAATGCTACAACACTTACACAGTATGAAGATTAATAATTAAAAACGGCTATGTCAGTTAGAGTAAACCAGGAAGTCTATGCTTTAACTTATTCATTCTAAAATCAAAAGAGAGAAAGTTAGAGTAGCACTTTATTCCAGTTACTTCTACAGCTTCTGTCAACATATTATATTCCCCATTAAGTAAAGAGTTCAGTAATCATTATGGTAACCTAACGCCAGGTGGCATTTGTAGTTGTTCAGTACTAGATAATTATGTACAATTATTGGCTATTTGTGAGATTAATTCATTTATGTCCTTAGAGCCAGATTACCCAGTGCAACCATTTTGTGCTGCTCTTTCAATGGATTCTGGCTCTATGGCCAGTGTGACCCATAAAGATCACTTCAGGGCTATGGGAAATCCTCTGAGGATGTTAACACTGCAGGTTAATTGTGACTACAATCACAATCCCTCAAACCAGTCACCATGCCAATCTCCATTAGTCATTTCATCCTATTGTGGTCATTAAAACCAGGAATAAATTAGTAGCTACTCCAGGAGGGAAGTGAGTTGTGTGCTGATGTATTTGTCAGATGCCATTTTTTAGATTGCTTTTTTAACTGATTGACTGACAGCCAGTCCAGCATACTATATTTGTACTAGGGAGGATATGGGTTGTAGAGTCATAGAAAAAGTGAAGACAGGAAGGGCAGAAAGGAGTCCATTATTAGTATTATAGGAAATAACAGAACTAACCATCCCATTAAAATATATAATTTAACTTACAAAAGTGATTCAAGATTTTTGCATGCTTGGGGATGTAAATACTGCAGTGATACATATATATATACACATTTCATAATGTAATCTGAATATATCTGTTGGGACTCAGACTGGTGTTACTGGAGAAAATAACTTGTATTAGAATATAAAATATGCAAGACAGTTTTCATACTGTGTAAAGAGAGTTAACATTTGTGCCTATCTCTGGATTGTCTGCTGGTCCAAAAAAGAAAATGTTGTTATGCTTCTCCTCCAGGAGTGTTCTCATTTAGATGTGATTTTTTTTTTCCCCTACTGCTCTTTTCCTTTTCTATCTCAATCATGCCAATGCCTCCAGTGCTTTCCATAGCCGTTAGCTTTAAGCAGCTGATCAAAGCTGCTGTTTCCTGTGTCATTCTGGCTGTGGTACCTTAGTCAGACATGTCAGCATTGCCTGCATATTGATTATCTGTAGACAGTGGTAAAATCTGTATTGGGAGTTACTCATGATTATTACCATACCTGGGTGACATAGGATCCCCTCCTCCATAAGGCTGATTGTTTCCTTGCCAAATCTGTGATCTTGACTCCACACATTGGGAAAGCACTCTGGGAGATATCTAACCACAAAGAGTTGTGATAAGCGGGAGAACTCCCTGAACACAAAAAGTTGTAGTGGCATAATTGGCGTGCCCATCCACACTGTAAAATAACCATGTGCTTAAACACTTAAATGACTTAAACAGTATGATAGACTAGGCTGCTAGCAAAGGCAAGGTATAGTTAATTGCTAACCAATTATTAACTGGGTGATGTGTGCAGTGGGTGGTAGTGAAGTACTGAGGCCTATTCCTCCGTTTCCAATTTCTTAACTGTAAGAAACCATCAATCTATACAGAATGGATTCTAGGTAAACTGAATGTGCTAACTTTTTTTACACCCAGTACTGTATACAGTAATACTGTAAATATGAGAATATAAATTGTTTTGTCTTTCCTTATAAGAATGGTGATGCAGAGCAATAAGAGAAAAAAGTGCCTATTTTATGTTATTGAATAAACTAAACAGATGTTCAGGGGAGGTTGGAACCTCTGCAGATATCAGATATGACTGTCTGTCCCAGATGCTTTCCTAGAATAAAATTGTTTGATAACATCATGAATTACAGAAATAGTGACAGGTGAATCTAACACCTTTTGCTTATCTAGCGATAGATTGGCAAGATAAAGGGCAGAAATGAAATTCTTAGCTGATATACAGAGGTCCAACTGTTTCCTTGATACAGCTGTTCATCATTTGCACAGAAAGCTTTATTTATGTTTTAAGAATTAATGAGTCTGGTATCCTGTAGAGACTTTTCTTGGCTGAGAATGTTGAACTATTGTCTGGTGATTGTAGGAAAAGCAAAGATGGTTTCTAAAAGGGTCCAATTGTGATCAAAACCATAATAGAATCTTCAGATCCTTAAAATAAGGATGTCTTCAAAATAACCTCACAAGATGGGTGAGGTAATATATTTACCACTTAACCCCACCACAGAACATGATATCATACTAACGTGGAGAACTGGAAGAATTCTTTTTTTGCCTTCTCTGCCTCAAAGAATTTTTTCACATCTATGATGACACCATCCACAACTACCATGTCCCCACCGACAGTCATAACAAGAAAAAAAATCATCTGACTGGACACCCCACAGTGGATGAAACCATACATTTGATCATTACATTGATTACTTCAGGGGAATAAAGAAAAATTTACTGAAATACTTATGAAACATCACATCCCCCACAATGTCTCCACTGTCAACAGGATATCTACGCAGTCTCTGAATCCAACCAGAAGATATTGATCACACCAGCAGACAAAGGGGGATCCGTTGTTGTCAACGTGGCTAAGGACTACATTAATTAAGCCATCCAACAACTCTCCCACACCACCTACTATATTGAACTCAAAGACAACCCAGGAATTGAAGGATCTCATCAAATCCTTCCCAACAATGCCAAGAGAAATTCTACAACCTCATCTCCCACATACCCATCCCAGGGAACTTATGTATTCTTCCCAAGATATACAAACAAGGGAACCCAAGCGGATCCATCATCTGGTCATGTTACTCTTCTGAAGGAATATCAGGGCACACAGAAACCATCCTCAAAGCACTGCCCACATGAAGGACCATCTTCCTGCAGGACAAAATAGTCCTCTGTCAGAAATTATGCTATATAAACATCCTCTATCAGAACACCATCCTTGCCAACATAAACGTCACCTCCCTAAACAACCAACATCCCTCACACTGATATCATCACTGTGTACTTCAAATACCTACAAGACAATGGACAATACTCAGATATTCACCCCAAACATATCACCAAACTCATCCATAACAATTTTACACTTCATAACAAATACTTTTTATCCAAACCATGGAAACAACCATGGGTACTCGTATGACTCCCCAATGTGCCAATCTCTTCATAGGCCATGAAAACAATGATATATCTAAGATAAGTTAATGATATTTTCATCCTCTGGACAGTAGACCTAAAGTCCCTCACAGACTTCCACCACAACTTCAACAATCACCACCCATCCATCAGACTCTCTCTAGAACAGCCCCAAACCACCATCAATTTCCTGAACACCATGATCAGCTTCAACAGTGGAACCCTACAGAACACTATATATAAGAAACCCTCAGATCACCATACTTACCTTCACATATCCAGTAATCAGCCCAAACTAACCAAGAAACCTGTTATCTATAGCCAAGAACTCAGATACTGCAGAATATGCTCTGAGGAGAAAGTCTGGGATACATTTTTAAATACTGCCTTCACAAAACAATAACACACCACCAGAGATCTCATCAGGGAACGGGTCACCCAAATACCTTGAGAGAACCTGCTTTACTATTGGGAGGTGGGGGGAACCCCTGCTCAGCACACACCCCTGGTCACCTACCACCCCACACTGGAACCCATATTAGGTATCATTAAACAATTACAACCCATAATCAATAGGGATCACATCCTGAAATAAATCTTTCCCAAATGCCCTTTTCTGGCCGTTAGTTTGTGATAATTCATTGACTATACATGGTTCATATGTAGTGGGTGAGATTTACATAAGTCTAGTTCCAAGACTCATTTTAAGTCACAATGAATTACAATGTTAGAGAGGTGAATAGTCAATATGACCTTCTGAATAATGGTAGAGGGGAAAAAAAGCACTGGCTTAATCTTATTAGAGTCAAATGATTCAGAAAGTAACTGAAAGCTAATCAGCCCTGGGGATTGCTACAAGGCTTTTGGTGATTAGTGCTATACTTTTTATTTTTAAAAAGGGTTATGCAGCCGTTCCCGTTGGTATGGCAGAAATAGAAAATAAAGTGAACTATTTGACCTACCCAGTGACTTGAGCCTAATCATGTTGTTAGCTGGATGCATATTTCCTATATGCGGAATGTCTGCACTAATACTCTGCAGAAGATGCCTGCTTTCATTGTAGGTTTGCTATCAATTTTTTTTTAAACCACCAGCACACACACACAACAATAAAACAGCTGTATAAAATGAAGAATAAGATGCAAATTCAGAATTGCAGCTATAAAAAAGAATGCAGTTAAAATTATTGTTAAATGAACACAATATAAAAAGTTTCACTTCATTTGTACATGACTTCAGCTTCTTAAACATTAGCTATATTTGAAAGACAATTTTGGGGAGGAAATTTCCATTACAAGCTATTCAGGCCTAGTTAGTGCTTGAATTGGAAAATAGAAAGTGCTACTCTCTCAAACTCCACTCATAAGAAGTGGGAGAAGCTTGGTTTATGCCATTCAAATTTTAAGCTTATGCAGGATCTGTGATCAGGCAGGCCAGATGGGCTCTTGGGGCTTGGCTTTCCATCAGTGAGATTCAGATGTACTCTTGCTTTCCCAGGGCCAGATTAAGGCATGGGCACAGGACACGTGCATTTAGAGTCCCAGATCCCAGTGATGCGGTGCCTCCAGAATATCAGTTTTTAGTCTTAACAAAAAAAAGGTTTCTATTCCTCTTGGTTGCAAAATAAAACTTACACTCAGGTCACATTTTCGATCTGATGCATTGATGTCTGAGGGAGGAGCAGTGGCCATTAAATCCAGGAAGAAAACCTCCTGGTCTCAAACTCACCATTGCAGCAGACTTGGTCCCTGCTGCTCTAGGGTCGGGCTGGCTAGATGAAGGACCTGTACGCTCCATTGGGGTGTGCAGGATTGGTTCTGCTTTGGCTGAGTTCAGATGCACTCCATTCCTCTGATCCTCCTCTCTGGCCTTTTGGCTCCACCAGTCAGATGGAGTTGGGGGTGGAAGAAGTGATGGTCCTCTCCGAGCGCCATTCACTCATAGCACCAAAATGAGATGCCACTCACAGCAGATTATGCAGATCTGTCATCATCCCTTTCCATTCTTTATATTGTTTGACGGGCAGTGAAAGGTTGACTAGAAGCCTATGTTGGAACCGGTTAGCATCCTTTCTACTGGACCATCCTGCCTCTTAACCTCAAATTGGGTGTTTCATAAACTCAGCCATCCAGAATTAGTGGACATGTTTGAAAGTTCAGGCTTTTGTATCAAAGTACCCTGGTATTTTAGCACATCGATTTTGAAATATTATAGTTTTCGCTAACAGATTAGGGGCCCAGATCATCCCTTCTATTTTCCCTGGCAGAAAGGATAAAAAGTCAGCGGATCCTGGCTGGAAATGCACAGAATGGGGAAGTGCTGCTTGTGTGACAATATACTCTTTGTTTAACCTCCATCCAAGCCCCTCCATGGGCTTGTCCTCCTCTGTTATTGAATTCCCATTTAAGGGGAATACCAGGGGCACCACCTTTTCATGATGGGGAGTCTAATACAGAGAGTATTTGGGCATGAATACAAGTATTTGCTATTCATGTCAAAAGTGCTTTCTGCATTTAATGTTTGTTATCCAGTCAGGGAGCGGAAACAATTCTATGTGACTTAAGTGACAAATTCACAAGCCAAATTACACATTTTCAAAACACGTTTGAACAATTACCAGTAACAAATTAATTCTTAAATGTCAAATTCCATTTGTCAATAATTCACAAACAGAAAAAAGGAAAAAAATTATAGGATAAATTCTTCATAAATAAGTGTGTTCAGCTCTAGTTAAGACACATTGTCAAAAGACATAAGATATTGATCCTGCTGCCTGTGATGTACAGTTTAATATATAAAGGGAGGACTTAAGTTTCATGACCTGTCAACTTTTGATCTTCTACCCCCATCCTTTTTTGCTCATTTTTAGTCCCATATAATCTGTTCATTGCTGGGTTCTATGGCCTCTTCCCGCATGTGAGAGGGAGGGCTTATTTGTTGCCTTCCTGGGCTCCACCCACCTATCCTATTTGAATAGGCTGGCAGATTTTACAGTACTTAATCCACCAATGGAAAGGAGACCGTGACTAGGTCAGGATTAGCAGATGAAGGTTCTGCTGACTAGTTCTGAATTTGCCATTAGAAGATGATTCTACAAAATTAATTGTCTGGACAGTATCCTGGATACTATATCTAATACTAATGAGTTTTATTGTCTTATTTCCAACTGCAATTACGCAAGACAGATCATATGAATACCTTCAAGTGAAATTCTACTCTGCAAAATGATTATGGGGGAAATGGCACCTTGTTACTCAATACACAGATCTGTTCCTGGTGTGTATTCAAATTTATTGCTGCTGACTTCAGTGACAAAAGTAAGAATTTGACTGCTTTTGGATATTGTCATCACAGCAGAACCAACACAGCTCTGGGAAAATGGATCCAATTTTTTTCTGACTAGCACATAAAGAGAATTGTTAACAGATTTTGAAGTGGTAGGACCACCTGTGCAAATCAGTTGTCTTCTAATTTTACCTTCAACATCTGTTTAAGTTTTGTTTTTGTTGAATCTGCAAATTCACTCATAAACAGTCAAAAGTGGAATGTGTGGGTTTTTTGTTTTTGTTTTTTTTACAGGTTTTTATTTGTGTTGTGGAACGTTTGCTTCTCACAGTATTGTCTTTCTCTTCTTTTTTCCTTGTGTGAAAGTGAGGGAACAAAGGACATGAAGCACAAAGAGCATGAATTATAGTTCAATACTGTATAGTGCACAAGGAACAGAAATTAAACCCGTTAGGTGGAGCAGTATACTAGCATCCATGAGACAGCAATGCATTATGAGAGTGAGCTGAGATGCCTCTGGGAGGCTTGAATCCAGGCATCCACTTTCTTGATCCCAATATCAGACATCATAAGTCACAATGAAAGGAGACAAGACAAATAAGAGACTGACCATTGATTTTAAAAACGATTTTGTCATAGAGGAAAAGCTGAAAAGTCGAACAACAAGCATCCAATTGTAAGGCCAGATTTTGCACCCAATGGCTGCCATTTTCAATCAACAACAAAGTTATACAGAAAATTAAATATAATTTTCCAGAGGTCTTACACTTGCCCATAGGTAAACTTAATCAAAATCTCATGATTTTAAAGTGATCCTATTGAATCATGTTAAATGGCAGCTCTCATAATTTTACAGGATCTGTGTTATGCCCTGGCCTTTGAACAGTCTCCTGACAGTAACCCTTTTATTGTATGGGACCCGAAGGTTCCACATTTTTTTCAGAAGGGAAGGCCATGCAGCCCCAGCAATTGCTGGACTGGGACATCAGGCTCTAGAAACCCCTGTTCCTCAATGTGGGCTCTTACAGTGAGTGCACTTTAGTTCAAACTCCTGTAGAGACTTCTAAACCTTTCAGAAGCAAGCAATTAGTGTGTACCAGCAGTGGAGCAGGAAAGCCTTTTCAAAACAAGGTAGCATTTATTAGTTAACTGGAATACAGCTTCTGGATGTCCTTATGTTAGCATGGTAAAGCCAAGCTCAAGTCAGAGTCCATATTGGTAGGAGAAATGGCACCAACATTCTATGTTATTCTGAGATCCATCTTGGGTTCCAATCTTGCTGTGTCTTTGCTCTGTGTTCTCAGTAGCAATCTTAAAAAAGACACTTGTCCTCTTGTCTCAGTGTAACTATGTTGTGTTCCTACATTCAGCCTGCTTTCGCTTCCCCATCATTAAGCATTAACATTCAGTCTCTGAGGCTCTCACTGTCTCTTTCAGATTCTCCATTCATGTGTGTTGATTCTATTCAATTCTTGATGGCACCTTCATAACAACTCAAATAACCTAGGGCTATGTCTACAGTTAAAATGCTACAGCAGCACAGCTGCAGCTCTGCAGTATAGACCATTACTACAGAAACAGAAGGGTTCTCCTGGTACTGTACTTAATCCACCTCCCAGAGAGGAGGTAGCTAGATTAATGGATGAATTCTTCTGTAGACTTAGCACTGTCTACACCAGAGGTTTGGTCATCTTAACTGTGTGTCTCGGGGTCTGGATTTTTCACACCCCTGAGAGACATATCTATGCTGATGTAACTTTTCAGTGGAGACCAGTCCTATGTGATCCACACCTCATTCCTCTTTTACACTGAGTGTATACCAGTACAAAGTGAATGGGGAAAAATGAGGTGCACTGCTGGTTCATAAAAAAAATATTACCCCAAATTCCCACATTCATCACATCAGCTCTGAGGCATTTGAGGAAGGCTACAAGTTTATAATTCGAGGCCCCTGATTTTACAAGGAGATCTGAACAGGCAGACCCTTGTAACTGCCCAAAGACCTTTTGGGGCTATCCTTGGTCACCAAGGACCACCCATGGAGAAGTCCTTACAGAACCACGGAGAAAAGCCAGCAAATTAAATATCATTAAAGTGTCTAGCCATTTTTTTAAAAATAGCATAAACACAGTATCCAGTTATTTAATTTTGATATTTAATTCAATTTACTTTAGTCAGTCCCACATCTTCAGTTTTTGATATGAGACAGACTTTTGCACTGACATCACATAATTGTACTGTAGAAGCTATGTGGGGGGAAAGCTGGAAGTTATAGCAGGTCACTTGGGCACAGTTAGATCTTTTGGAACATGGCAAAGAATGGAAGGCGTTTAGGATTGTGGGATAAACATTAGCTAGACTTTATGACAAAACTATTAGCAATTTAAAATAGGTAACAACATTTACATTTGATGTATCATCTCTAGGTTTTAAAGTTTCTTCCCCATTGACGTTAATGGGGCAGCTTGCATGGAGTCTCAGAATTATTGATTTTTGTATGACACTGCTCTGTGTCCCTGGAGTAGCCTCTTTGCATCATGGCCCTGGAGACTTTAGCGTACATATTTGGGTTCCTTTTTTTGGAACGTAGTTCTGCTATAACAGACTCGTCTCCCCAACATGCAATGAGATCCAGTACCTCCCGTTCGGACTATGCTGGAGCTTGTCTGTGAATCCGGGACTGTGTGATCTCTGTGGTGGTGGACTCTACATGGTCGCCTGTGATGGTGGACTGTGCTGACGGTCACCTGTGCTGATGGTGACCAAACAGAAAATGAAATTCAAAAGTTCCCGGGGTTGTCCAGGATAGGAGAGTGTTGTCCAGAGTGGTCACAAGGGAGCATTCTGGGATAGCTCCCGGAAGCCAATAACATTGAATTGCGTCCACAAAACCTTTAACCCGGGATTGCGATCTCGATTGAAGCGCTTCTCCACTTGCCGAGTTGGAGTACATAAATCGATTTAAAGAGCCCTTTAAATCGAAAAAGGTTTGGTCATGTGGACGGAATCCTTTTTTTTTTTTTCATTAACTCGGCTAATTCCGAAATAACAGACTAGTGTAGACCAGGCCTAACACATACTATACATACATAATTATGGAGGTAGCCTATTGGCTCCATAGTTAAGATTTGGTTTTGGTTTTCCATTGGAACTGTGGTGTAAATCTATTAATTGATTTCTCTAAATGCTTAATCTCATATGTACACTATTTCAAGTGTACACATGGCATTATAGAGTTACTCTAAATGCTCTTCAGAGATTTTACCCCAGAGTCCTCAAAGTTATAAAATCACTCCTTTTAAAAATTTCCTCAGAGACCCTAATGTTGTTTTTGGCTCCTCTAATATACAATTCCAAAAGTGACACACCTGAAATTTCACAAAGGGATTCATGTTAACCTAGGGTCATTTTTTCAAAATAAATTATTCATAATGTAAACAGTTATTTGGTGTCTTCACCCTAATTGTTTTATGGCTTACCACAAAGGCCAATAGATTCATAGATTTTTATGACCAGGAGAAACCACTATGATGATTTGACCTGACCTCCTGCATAATGCAGGCTGTAGAATTTCACTTGGTAATTACTGTAGTAGAGAAAACTATTCTTCCCTTCCATTGAACCCAATAACTTGTGGTTAAACTAGAGCATATCTTTTAGAAAGATGTCCAGTCTTGATTAAAAAACTCCAAGTGATGATGAATTTACCACTTCCCTTGGTAAACCGTTCTAATGATTAATTGCCTTCACTGTTAAAGGGCTGCATCTCATTTCCAATTTGAAGCTTTCTAACTTCAGCTTCCAGATTTGCTGCCAAGCTGAGCATGTCAATTTTTGGATGCCCGACTTGAGATGCCTTAAAGGGGTCTGAGTTTTTCAGAGGATGAGTACTCTGTGTAGAGCTGGTTGGAGCAGTTCCAAGAACACAATTTTTTATTGGAATTTGCTAGTTTGTTGAAATGTAAATGTCGCACAGAGCTGGCTTGATTTCAGTGAAGTTATGATGAAATACACTCAGTGGTCCTCTTGAATCCTGCCTGCTAAACAGGATTCAAAACCTTATCACCAGGTTTCCTGCCAGCTTGTTTGCCCAGCTCCTCAGCAGCTTGCTTCCCAGGGCTTCCAGGGTCCACGGCTCGGGGCAGCCCTCCTGGCAGACTGTAAAATCAGGGATCCCAGGGCCTTCAGAGAGAATGGGTCAGGATCATGCAGTCAAGTGGACTGCCCTGGAGCCTAGACTCCATTCCCTTTGACAGAGAATTTTGAAATTTTTGGTTTTCGTTTCAAATCAGAACCAAACCAAATTTTGAAATATCTAAATCGTTGACAAAACAAAATTACTTTCTCCACAAAGCGCTAGCTCAGTGCTTTCTGAAGATCAGGTCCATTTAAGGTGTCTTAAGTTGGACACCCAAAATGACTAATTATTTTTTAAAATATTGGCCAGAGGCAATTTATCTTGGTTCAGTTGAAGTTAGAGTGAGGAACTGGATGAGTGCAGTACGGATGGTTCTGTGCGGGTACTGAAAGTGGTTTGTTGTGACACTAAGGAGGCTGACTGTGTTACGAAGGTGGTAAAGGGTGTGACTTGAGGTTGCTGTGGATGTGAATATTGGCTTTGCTGTTAATTTTTTAAAGATTGCCTTGACAGGAAATGCATTTGAGCAACCTAAAGCCTAAGGTAATGGAGATTTTTTTATTTTTCCTGAGTGGGATAAATACTTAGAAACAGGCCAAAATTGCCGATCACACTAAAAAGCAAATATAGAATGAGTTTCCTGTTGTATATTACTTAGCTTTTACTCTTTAAACTTCAGTTCTTAATGGGGTCAATTGCAAAACTCCCAATGATTAAATTGGTCCAAAATCAGGCCTGATAGGAGTTAGTGGCATGTCCTTCTTCCCCCATCTTCACCATCACTTGAGGACAGAAAGCAGCTTCTTGTGCTTTGCAGGAGAACTCCAGATTTTTACATTTTATAATCTTAATTAATCCCCTGCATGTTAAATTAAATGGGTAAATCATGGAGCATGACCTGGGAGCCTTTCACTTTGAAAGACAAAGCTTAAATCAACTGGCATCTACTTAACTGCAAATTCAGATGTAATCCTCAGTGTTTAAGTGCTGTAATGGTTTTACATACTGACACCAACCATCTGGGTGATCCCCAACACCTGCAAAATGATTTTCAACTGAAATAAAAATCAGAAGACAATGAAGGCACCATGGTTGGCACAAGGTGGTTATTTGTTCCAGCTTCAGTGTAGAGAGCTGGATTTGATGACTTCTCAAGGTCCCTTCTACAAATCTATGAAAAACGGGGTGATTGTGAGTGAGAGTTCTTACTGAGACACATACATTTTAAATAGCAAGTTGGGTAGTGGAAATCACTTGCCATGTATATTTTTATTACATTTGCCCCAGTTTGTAAATTCTTTTTTGTCTCAGTCACTTAAATCCATCCACTATGGTGAAATATAAGGCTTTGGCATTGGCCATTGGCACTAAGGCTGAATACATCTATTATATCCTCCTTGGAAAATGTGTCACAGTGCAGAATTTGGTGTCTTTGAGTAATCCTATGTATTCCTGGGCAAATTCTGTTGAGTTTTTGATCACGTGGATTTCAATGAAAATTTCCTGCAGGCAAGTTCTGTTTACATGCTTTTGCATCCTGTCAAACTCTCTTCAAATTTGTCTAAAACTCAAAGCAAAAGTCAGAGTAATTTATTGGTAGTTTTTTCCATTGCTGCCTTCTGATGTGTTCCCCATTTTCCAACAAGTCTGGTGCCCCTTTTCCTTTAACTTCCCCTATTGGGGAAACCCAGTCATCTACTACTACTTTCACTTGCACTGCTTCAAGCAGTAGACCAGTGACCATCCTGTTTGTATGGGCGGGAGGGGAAAGCAGCAGGACTGTCCACTCCTAAGATTTCCCAGTGGTTTCTTCTTTGGGACTGAAACTCCCTCCTCTGTCTGCAGCAACAACCAGGATCCAGAAATGCTCTTCCTGTCTCTCAGCAGCCAATTTTGCTGAATCTTTAAATTCCTAATTCTAAGGCTAACATCCAAGATTTCCTATAACAGGATTGCATTCTGGGCCATCTCAGACTTAGAGTGGGTTTGAGGGCCAGTACAAAGCAGCAGCAACGAGCACAGTTGCCATTTTGCAGTAAATAATCACCCCGACCTTCACAGTGAGCCAAAAATCAAGCTAATCCCATTTCAGAACAAGGCCAAAACAAGCCAATCCCTAACAGGCCCAACACTCTGACTAGGTTCGCCCGGCGTGCAGTCTGGGACTGTGGTGGGCCCACTGTGCACCTCTGACTCTCTCCTCCTTGCCTTGCCCCTGCTTGCCAGGAGCTGCTAAAAAAAAAAGAAGCAACCAGCTGCAAGCCCAATAAGCAACTCACAAGCCAATTAAATAAAAAACAAGCCCAATTTCTGCTTTTTTCCCCCATGGGTTTGGCATGTCTGGCAGCGAGACTGAGGGAGCAGTTTTTAGTTTTGTTTCAGCAGAAGAGCTGAGGATGGGCTCAAGATAAGCCTTTTCTTTTCCTCTCCAGGAAGAAGCTGCCAAGAGGAATTCATAGATTCCAAGACCAGAAGGGATAACTGGGATACAGTGAGTCTATTGCCACAGTTCCAATGGAAAACCAAAACCAAATCTCAAAAAATAAGAAGAAAGGAGTGAGACTGGCATCTAACCACTGTAGAGCTGGGATTAGGGAATAGACCAAAATTTATCATTCTGCTTAAGAAATTAAAATCCAAGCTTGTGGTGCATCCAGTTGTATAAAGGAGCTTTAGTACTTTTGGTTACATTTAAAGAGGATCTAAAAGTCAGTGGTAAGGAGGAGAGCTGCAGGTAGACAAAGGATAATCTTTGCATTGTTCACAGATTGAGGTCCACATTATGGCTGCGTGTGTCCAGAGGTGGGTAGAAGGTGCAAGGTTAACTTCTCTGTCTCCTTTACTCCTCCAGACAGTTGTAATGCTGCTTCTTACTCTCTCTTTGGACTTCTTCCTGTTCCCTTTGACATCAGTAGTGTGAGATCAGGTTCCCTGAGCACAAGGAGAGGTGCTGAGAAAACTGAGTCACAGCCAGGACCACCATCTCTGTGCAGCAGCTACCACTGAGAGGGCACCCATAGGGGCAGATCCTTGACTGGTGTAAATCCATTGTAGCTCCATTATAGTCAAAGGGAAGTCTACCATCTGATACCAGGATCCCCATCCAGCCAAACATTTAAGTGCATGCTTAACTTTAAGCAGGTGAGTTGTCCCACTGAAGTCAACGGGACTACACATGTGCTTAAATGATTTGTCGAATCAAGGCCCATCTGAGGATCTGAGCTTACATCTTTTGCATACAGTGGTGGATTAAGCATGATCCAATAGGAAGCCAATGGAGTCATTTGTGGATGGGCATGTTGCCTACACTGCTTTGTATATATTGAGAATGAGGCATGTTTCTTTCCTTCCAGTCTATTAGCACACTAAACAAATTGTTTCTTGCAATTAGTTGGTTTTCATTCAGGCAAAATTATAATGGAAATCCCTATGGTAATACATATGATATGCCCATTAATATAAAATGAATTCATTACAATCAGTACTACTACAGCAGATTCCAAATTAATTATGACAGGGTACTCAAAACAAAGTGGTACCACACTTTATTAAAGACATAGCATGCTGTTAACGGCATGACACTCTATCAAATGCCATAGCTGTTCAGCGTATTAGAGAGTGAGAGACTGATGTGCAAACCCTTTCTCACATGAATACAATTTTGCAGGACTGGGCTGAGAATTGAGTTTAGGGTCTGATTCACCACTGCATTTCTCTAGTTTTAGACTAGTGTAATACCATTAACTTCAGTAGTTACTCTGATGTAAAACTGGAGTAACATCATGATGAATCAAGCCTATAGATTCAGTTTCTCTCAGTACGTTAACTGAAGGTGAACTCAAAGTGAACTTAGATGTCTTAAAATTCTATATATTATATGACAACTTGTACTATGCCTGAACCTCTGTTTCTTGATATAGAACTGATCCCTATGGAGAGTTTAACAATAGCACAGTAAAGGAGAGCTTTGAACACAGGGATATAAACATTGCCATATTGGATTAGACCAGTGCTCCTTCTAGTTCAATATCCTGCATCCGACAGTGATGAGCACTGGAAGCATTAAAAAAAGATTCAGGAAACCCAGCAGTTGATAATATAGAATAATTTGCCCATAGTGGAAATTTCTTCTTAACACTGTCAGTCAGTAGTTGTCTTATGCCCTGAAGCATGAGGGTTTTAAATCCCATCTAAATTTTTAAAAGTCTTATCTAGCCATTGTGAATCATGTCATTTATTATATAAATGTCTAATCCTTGTCTGGATAATCCCAATATTTTGAGCTCAATGATACCTACTGGCAATAATTTCTGAATAGTTGGAAAAAATATTTGATGGAACTATTTTCCATCATAAAATGTAGTTCCATTGAAATCAAAATATGTTATAGTTTCGTGTCAATATTGCCAAAATATTGTTTCAGAAAAAAACTGGGAGGGGAAAAAAGTTACCACAATGCAGAAATGTTCTTGAAATTTCAGAATGAAAAATTTCAATTATTCCTCTTGAAATTACTTTTCATTTAGATGGGTTTATTTTGTTTTATAATATACAATTTAAAAAACCCTCAATCAAAATGCATTTCAATTTGAAACAAAATTTATTTTTAGAATTTTTTTCACAGAGCATTTTGAAATGTTCTGGTTTCATTCCGATTTTGAACAAAGCCAAACTTCCAAATCCAAAATTCTTAACAAAACAGAATTTCTGTCATCAACACAGCTCAATGTCTGTAAATTAGTTAGGCATCGCATAAAAAAGTTTCCTTTTATCTCTCTTTAATTTGTTGTCTTTCTGTTCCACTGACCTAGTCTTTTGTTGTTTTATTATGAGAGACGGGAAATGGGACACTCATACCCAATGTATTTTCTCTGTATCATTCATTAGTTTATAAACCACTTTCACATCTACTCTTATTTGTCTCCTCACTAAATATCTCAATCTTTTCACGCTCATTTCATACGGGGGAAGTCTTTTTCATGCTTCAGGTTTTTTTTAATCTTGTCTCTGAACCCTTTCTATCTCACAAAGATGCAACAGAAACAGGGTGACCAATACTTAACATACTGAAACAAGTAGGTGTACCATCAATTTATATAATGTCATTATCGTACTATTTTCAGTATTATTGTCTGACCTCTTCTTTATACAAGCATTTTATTTGTTTTTTACCCCAAAAGACACTTTTTAAAATGATAGACCTATGTGAAGAGAGACAAACAGTATGTACCTTCATTAGAAAGTTTGATTGTTAATTATTGCTGCAGTACTCTCACATTCTTCCCTAATTCTTCAGTACCCTAAACTGCTGCTACATGCTAATAGTTGAGATTATAAATCTTTTCCTTGAAGAGACTTGTATCACCAACTGAAAATAAAAATATAGGACTGTTGGCAGGTACACTAGCACTTTTGAATGTATTGCACTGTTACTTTCAGTTCAGGATCCAAAGATCAGACAGGGAGATCCTAGTAAAAATAGCAAATAAATGGCACTTTAAATGCACTTCTCTGTTCTAGTGCTATTGAGGAACTTTTGTACTTGCTGAGATTTTATAGCAATTTTCTTTATTGCAATTGTTAACTGTATTTTTTTTCAAATTCCCGATACAGTACAAACACCTGCTTTCCTCTGCTTTTTCCTATCAACCAGCAATACTGTAAGTATATCTCAGAATGTGGTGAAATTAGGCTTACGTTTGATGTTTCCTTCAGTTCCAACTTCCACCCACAACTCTGTTCTGCTTTTTAAAATCACCCCTATTCATGGAATCCCCTTCAAATCTGTTTCCTAAATCACAACGCTCTCCTACTTTATACTCTTCCTTTAAAAAAACTCATTCTTGACATACTACCTACAAAAAGTGAGTTAAACAAAATTCAAAAATAAAAATATCATTGTAAGTAATCTCATCTCATTATTGTTTGCTTGTAACCTCAAGATGTGCACATGCCCAAACTGAAGCCCCAGGCCTGAAACAGGGTGCATGTGCATGGATCCTCATTGACTGCAGTGGTCTCTGTGGATGCAGGTTCCACCTATGTGAAATCTTTTGAATGACTGGGGTCTGAATCCATGCACAGTCTCATTACTTTTACTCTCTTGTTCTTTATCCCATAACATCCCAATTCTTGTCACATTTCTTATTGCATCATGTCTATAAACCTAGGCCTGGTCTACACTAGGACTTTAATTCGAATTTATCAGCGTTAATTCGAACTAACCGCTCAACCGTCCACACCAGGAAGCCATTTAATTTGAACTAGAGGGCTCTTTAGTTCGAATTTGGTATTCCACCCCGGCAGGTGGAGTAACGCTAAATTCGATATGGCTAGCTCGAATTAGGCTAGGTGTGGATGCTAATCGAACTTAGCAGCTCCGGGAGCTATCCCACAGTGCACCACTCTGTTGACGCTCTGGACAGCAGTCCGAGCTTGGATTCTCTGGCCAGCCACACAGGAAATGACCCGCGAAAATTTGAATTCATTTTCCTGTCTGGGCGGTTTGAATCTGACGTTCTGGTTGCACATCGGGGCGAGCTCCGCAGCACCTGCAACGATGCAGAGCTCTCCAGCAGAGGAGTCCGGGCAATCCCAGAATAGAAAGAGGTCCCCAGCATGGACTGACCGGGAAGTCCAGGATCTGATCGCTGTGTGGGGCGAGGAGTCTGTGCTCTCGGAGCTGCGCTCCAACAAGCGGAACGCGAAGACCTTCGAGAAGGTCTCTAAAGCCATGAAAGAGAAAGGATACAGCCGGGATGCGATGCAGTGCCGCGTGAAAGTGAAGGACCTAAGACAAGGGTATCAAAAAGTCAGAGCGGCAAACGGACGCTCCGGAGCCCAGCCCCAGACATGCCGCTTCTACGAGGCACTGCATGCCATTCTAGGTGGGTCTGCCACCAGTGCCCCACCAGTGACGGTGGACTCCGAGGACGGAATAGTGTACCGGGACAGTTCCTCCTCCCTGTTCGCCGATGGGGAAGATGAGGAAGGGTCTTTTGAGGACGGCGCAGGCGACATCGAACCCACTCCCGCTTTCCCTGACAGCCAGGATCTCTTCATCACCCTCACAGAGATCCCCTACCAACCGTCCCCGCCCGTTAACCCGGACTCGGAATCAGGGGAAGGATCAGGCGGTAAGTGCTACAAACAGGGAAACATTTATTTTTTTAAGAAACAGGGATATATATAAAAAATAGAAATACTATATAAAAATTTTTAAATATGAAACTATACAAACAGCAGGTCTACACATATAGGAATGGAGCAATAGTCCTCTGGGGACAGTTCAAAAAAGCTCTCAGAGAGCAGCTGGAAAAGCCTCAGCAGGAGGTTCCTTGGTAGAGGTGCCTTGTTGGGTGCTCCGTTGAAGCACACTCTTCCGCGCCAGGCCATCCTCAGGTAAAGGGGGACCATCGCCTCGACGAGCATGGCAGCGTATGGTCCTGGTCTGTGCAGGGCTTCTGTTAGCATCCGCTCTCTCTGAGTCCACCTGACACGCCTCAGGGTGATGTCGTTGTGGAAGTGCTGCATCTAATTAGTGGAATTAGTGTACTGTTACTATTGTGAATGGTAGACTTTTACTTTGCATAAGAATGACCTCGCTTAACAGAGTTTTACTTTGCATAAGAATGACCTCGCTTAACAGACATTTACTTTGCATAAGAATGACCCTCGCTTAACAGCCACGTGTTGGAGGCCACAGAGGAAAAGCATACAGTGATCTTTCCCGTGCACTGGCGGGAGGGGCCGCAAAACGGTCATCTTTTCTGCTTTGCACATTGCCTCCAGCAGGAGAGCACAGCTAAGCACTAACTGATAAGCACTCTGTACTGTAAGGCTTACCAGGACTTTGTGCAAGAGGGATGCAGCTGTCTCTCCTCGCATGCGCTATCCAGTGCAATGGCGCCGCCAATGAGAGCGTATTCCGAAATCTCGGACTAGTTCTGAGATCTCCTGAGACTTGGTTCCCTCTTTGGTCTTCTTAACTGAAACTGACTAGACTGTGTTTACTGTTGGCAAACATGTATTTGTTCAAGGAAATCACCTACTTTTCGCATCACACAGCTTGGCTCCTTCCCGGACTGCCCGGCATCCCCTGCAGAGGCTGGCTCAGATTAGATGCCGAAAGAAAAAGACTAGGGACGACATGTTCCAGGAACTGATGGCCAGCTCTAGAGCGGAGGCGGCAGAGCAGAGACAGTCGAGGGAGAGCCTGTGTCAGCAGCATCGCACACACCTGGAATGGGAGGATAGGTGGCGGCAGGAAGACCAGCAGGCGACTCAAACGCTGCTTGGTCTAATGAGGGAGCAAACGGACACGCTCCGGCGCCTTGTAGATGTTCTGCAAGACCGCAGGCAGGAGGAGAGAGCCCCCCTGCAGTGCATCTGCAACCGCCCTCCAACGCCAGGAAGTCCTGTCCCCCCCTCACCCAAAGTTACAAGAAGGAGGGGCGGTAGGGGCCGTGAGAACTGTCCCTGCACCGCAGCACACCGATAATGTTCGAGACAACTCTCGCGCTGTAAATTTGTACAAGCTCTTTCCTTACAGCATCAACCAGTCCCAACTCCAAGTTCAAACCCCCCACTGTGTACTACATTATTAAAAGCGGTTTGGTGTTACTGACTGTTTCCGTCACGTTTCTGGTGTCAGAAGACTTTCTGTTGTTGTGTGTGGGGCGGGGGGGAATTGTAATTTCAGTGCATAGCCCACAGTGCCATGCTACAGACTTGGCTGCAGGGTCAACTGCAGGGCACACACAGACTGCAGTCACTAGGCACCAGGGACAGTCTGTGTGGTGTATGCTGCCCCGGGTCTTTCCTTGATGTGTATGCTTGTGCAGGGTCCTGGTGCCTGCCATCCCCAAATGTAAAGGCAGGCTTCCCTTCACATGCACTTGGACCGTAGTCACGATCCTCCCCGGTGCCCTGAGCCCCAAAAAGAGACCTCATCCAGGGGCAGATACTCACCCTTCCCCCACACCCCTCACCCCTTCCAACGCCCAAACCCACAGCCGTCATGTTAACCCCTATCCAAAGACGGCACCCTCGCCTTCCTGCAAACCCACCCATCAGTGCACACCTTACCCAGCACAGAATGCTTCCATGTTTCAACCAAGAAACAGAAATGCAAAGTCAACGAAAGATTTATTATTAATTACTAAAACATGTCCTTAGTTTTAAAACGTCCTTCGGAATTGGGTTAAACTTGGTTTATGATCAGGCTCTCTTAAAATCAAGTGGACAGTCACAGGTTACCCTGCTCTGCGAGGAAACTCGCTTTCAAAGCCTCCCTGATGCATATCGCTTCCCGCTGGGATATTCTCTCAGCACGGGTGTCTGGCTGATCGTAAACAGCAGCCAGGCGATTTGCCTCAACCTCCCAAGCGGCTCCCTAGCAGCCTCTGCACAGCTCCCTGGAAGTGGCCAGCATGTCCCTGCAGCTCCTAGGGGAAGGAAAGGCCAGGGGTTCAGCGCACTGCCCCCTCCATGAGCTCTGGATCCACAGAACCCATTGGCCAGGAACCACCGCCAGCGGGAGCTACAGAGGCGGTGCCTCCAGGGAGGGGTAACACATAGAGCCCCTTGTCCCCTCCACCTAGGAGCTTCAGGGACATGCTGACCGCTTCCTGGGTGTTCCCCCAAATCCTGAGGTAAGCACCATCCCCCACCCCAATCCCCAGCCCTGTGCCCCCTCCCACACACAAACTGCCCAAGCAGTGGCTGGCTCAGGGGCTGCCTGATCTGCTCGGGCAGCCTGTGGACCCAGTCACACTGGCCACTGTAGAAGTCACAGAGGGTCATGGAATGCATGACTTCCTTGACCTCCATGACAGACATGGAGCCTTATCCATAATTACTATCAAAGTATAACTGATTAAGCTCTGTTTCACCATCTAGCAATTCTTTAGTTTTATATTTCAATATAATTAAATATGTATGTATTGTAACCTTAATTTTCATTTGAACAGAGAAGTTTTGGAAAACACGATGACGATTTTATGTCAAGTAGCAGAGGGGTAGCCGTGTTAGTCTGGATCTGTAAAAGCAGCAAAGAGTCCTGTGGCACCTTATAGACTAACATACGTATTGGAGCATGAGCTTTCGTGGGTGAATACCCACTTCGTCGGATGCATGTCAATTTTATGTCAATATTTCTTATCTTCTTCAAACATGGGTTCACAGGGGACTTTCTACTCAAAGTCCAGCATCAGACTTGTAATTTTTTTTAAAACCTTGTTTGCTATTTTGTCTGTTGTGTTTTGAGGAGTGCCTTTAGTACAATTTAAGTTCAGAATATTTAATTGTATTTGACTGTTCCCCAACACATCGCAGAGATCCACTGCTGCAGAAACTTGGATTCCCCTCACAGCAGACCTAGTGGGTGGCCAGCAGGGGGTGCTTATTAGGTTCTGTCTAGGATGCACAGATAAATATTTATTTTAATAAATATGCATTAGGACTATGATCTCCTGGGGAGTAAAGAAGCTGTAATCAGCTCCGCCCCCTAGCAGTTCCCATTTGCTTCCACTTTCCAAATCTTATGCCAAAAGACAAAATACAGAAAAAGTCACTGGAGTTGTCTGCCTTTTCTGGGGAAAAATGAAGGACACAATGTAATACTTTTGGGGTTACCATCAAAGTTTTCCAGTATATGTTATAATAGCAGGTTCTAGTAAATACCTGCTGCCTGACAATCAGCCTAAGAGAGTAATTTCCAATAAGCAAGTTGGTAGCGAGCACAGAGTAAGCACTGCGATTTTTTCTCTTTTAATTTTCTTTTTAATTGGTCTTCTGCTAAATGTGTTTTGGGTGGAGATTAGAGTTACATGTGTTACTACACTATATTCACTAGCCTCTTTGGAGGATGTCAGATTAATTAGAAACTCCTGAAGTCTCACTTGTAATTTATAATCTGGCAGGAAAGTCAAAGAAATTAAAAAGGTTCTAAGAAGAGATCCTTTTGACACAGGTCAAGGCAGCACTTCTCAAAAGATAGGTCAGTATCACTGAAAGGCTAAGATGATAAGGCCCAACTAACCTGAGATTCTCACTTCCAGAACAGTAATGAGTTTCTTAGTCTGCACTCAAGAGAATTGAAAATTAACCACATACCTGACCTCAATCACACCAATTAATTAACAGGCACTAAAAGAACTTTAACAAAGAACCTAGTGAGCAGACTCCTATGGGAACAAGAAGCATTTTTATTTTATACTGTACCACGCTCTTTGCTTCTTCAAAATTGTTTTGGAAATGACACTTTTAGCAATATACTAGTAAGGCCAATTTCTTGTCTCACCCAAATAAGTGGCTTTTACTTCATGTGGACCAGGATGGATTTGGATATTGGTGTAGATCATAAAACTTGGCTGTATACTTTTTTAGTATGTTTTAGTGCTTATGGAAGAAAGGTGACTGTAGTGAGGCGGCCTGGCTCCCGACGGCCCCTGAGAGAGAGGAACCGGAACAGCCACCTCAGTGGGCGGAGCCACCGCCACCTGTTCCCACCCCCCGGAAGTCAAGGGGCGGGACAGGAAGTATAAAAGCACGGCCCCAGAGCTCAGTTGGAGCCCAGCGGCCAGAGAGGACAGACGCTCCTGATCGGGCTCCTGCTGGACCGAGCCTGCCCCGAGCAAGGTACCCTGACGTGGACGGACTGAGCCTGCCCCGAGCCAGGTACCCTGACGTGGACGAACTGAGCCTCCCTCGAGCCAGGTAACCCGAGGTGGACTGGCCGAGCCTGCCCCGAGCCAGGTACTCCGAGGAGCGGCCCAAGCGTCCCCCTGACCCGAGTCCGGAGGAGCAGCCCGACCGAGACAGCCCTCAGCACGCCGAGGAGCCCATGGTGTGGGAGCCCGCTGCCGAGCCCAGCGATGAGCAGGTACCCGAGGAGGGGGAGATGGAATGTAGCCCGGGGGTAGCCGACCCCTGTCCGGCTGAGGGCACCGACGTGCCCAGGTCAGTGTGTTGTGGCCAGGATCCCCACTGACTGCAGCGGATCCACGCCGCTGTTAGGGCCCCGGGCTGGGACACAGTGGAGTGGGTGGGCCTGTGTCCCCCCTGCCACCCCACTCACGGGTGGCAGACTCCCCCTCCTACCAGCGTTCAGGCAGAGAAGCCTGCACTTACCTGGGCTTCCTGAACTATTGCTGTAGCTCAGCTCCTGCTACAAGGACCTGAGCCTTGCCTGAACTATTGCTGTAGCTCAGCTCCTGCTACAAGGACCTGAGCCCTGAGACTATCATTACTGCTCAGCTCCTGAGGCATGGACCTGAGCCCTGAGACTGTTGCTCCTGCTCAGCTCCTGAGGCAAGGACCTGAGCCCTGAGACTGTTGCTCCTGCTCAGCTCCTGAGGCAAGGACCGGAGCCCTAAACCTAGTACTAAGTGTTTGGTGCCCCGCCCTGACTGAGGGCCTGGGCTTAGCTTGTTAACTTTGTTACTGCTCAGCCTGCAGGAAGGATCTGAGCTCCCTGGACTCTTGTAGCTGCCCCGCCCTGAATGAGGGCCAGGGCTTATTGACTTTATTGGTGTTCAGCCTGCAGGAAGGATCTGAGCCTAGACCTAGTGTTTGCTGCCCCGCCCTGACTGAGGGCTGGGGCTCATTGCAGTGACCGTGTGCCTTCTGTTCAGCCCCTGCCTGAGGGGCGGAACCCCGAGACCTTCAGAACCCGAAGACTGATTTGGGCCGTGTAGTGAGGCGGCTTGGCTCCCAACGGCCCCTGAGAGGGCACGGCCCCAACAGCAGACTATTACAGTGACATACTGATGTTTCTGGAGTCTCAAGTCTCTTTCTTAATCTGCAGAAAAGGTACAGCATTTTCAGCAGTGATGCAAATCTCCCCATAATTCTATGCTGAAGCTCCTGTACTACAAAGGCCCAGATAGTCCACTGCCAGAATGAAAGTGTTGTTTAATTACCATGCCCATTCAGTCTTTGGTGTCCCTCCTGAAATTGTCAACAAGCCTGCCCATTAGTGCCAGCTGTGATTCTGGCCTTTTTCATATGAACATCACTCTACTATGAATTGAACAGAAAGACACACAACATGCCCCTTCCTCGCCCCTTCTCAATTTTTTCCCCCACAAAAGCCATAGAACAATGATGAGACAAAAACAATTTTCGGCCTAAACGTAGGCAGGGGAATGGTCCCACTATTGTGGGGAACTTTCCTGGCTTCTGCACTACCCCGGTGAAGTGGGCTAGCGAAAGGATCTGAGTCCTCGCTCCCACTTCCTTTACCCAGAGGCCTCCTGCCCTTGAGGACTCCCCTTCCACTCTCCTGTCTGGCAGAGTCCTCGTAACCCCAACAAGGCTGGGCCCAGGATTCCTGGGGGTGTTCAACCCCCAACACCTAGGACAGGGGCTAGGGTGTCCCCATTCTGGGGTACTGTCTCTGCACTGGGCACCTCCCTGACCCAATGATCATTTCATACAATTTAAAGCAAATACAAGTTTTTTAATTAACAATTAATTTTAAAAAATAATAAGGAAAAATGGAAAGGTTAAAAGAAAACACATCACCCTGCTCTGTGGCAGGGAACATTACAAACGGTGTCTCTGGATGTCAGGACACTTCACAATTTGTTCCTTGTAGGTCCCAGGTCTCCTCCTCACGTCCTGGCTGTGCTGCAGGGATGCTGCGGGTTGGACACTTGCAATGGTGGTGGCCACACACCTCCGGGCTTTGGGTGGTGGGACCCTTCTTCCCGGCATCAGCCCCCTGTCGGGTTAAGATTCCCCTCCCAGTCTGGCCTGCAAGGACCCTTGGCTGAGGGTGTCTTTCTGCACTGGGCCCTTTTGCCCAAGGTCCCCCTTTGGCTGGCCCCAGTTGCTCACCACACCTGGCTCTGTGGCTGCAGCTCTGCTCCCAGCACAGCTTGGGCCCCTGCTTTCTCCTTAGCTTGGCCCCACTCTGTCTGACCCAGGCAATTCCAGCTCACGCGGAGGACGGGATCCCCCCTGGCCTCATGACTCCCTGATTAGCCTGCCCGCCCATTCAATCAGGCTGACCTGGAGCATTGGCCTCTCCCCACTGTTCCTGGGGACTCACTCTCAGGATATGTCTACACTACAAAATTAGGTCAATTTTATAGAAGTCAATTTTTTAGAAATCGATTTGATACAGTTGATTGTGTGTGTCCCCACTAAGCGCATTAAGTCGGCGGAGTGCATTCACAGTATCGAGGCTCGCGTCGACTTTCAGAGCGTTGCAATATGAGTAGCTATCTCACAGTTCCCACAGTCTCCGCCGCCCATTGGAATTCTGGGTTGAGCTCCCAATGCCTGATGGGGCAAAAACATTGTCGTGGGTGGTTTTGGGTACATGTCATCAGGCCCCCCTCCCTCCCTCCATGAAAGCAATAGCAGACAATCATTTTGCGCCTTTTCTCCACGCAGATGCCATACACGTGGCAAGAGTGCAGCCCTCTCAGCTCAGCTGCCACTGTTGTGTTCTGGCTGCTGCTGGCAGCAGACGGTGCAGTAGGGCTGCAAACCGTTGTCATCGAACGACTGCTTCTGCTGCCACGCTGCTCTCCTGCAGACGCCATACCACAGCAAGCATGGAGCCTGCTCAGATCACCGCGGCAGTTATGAGCACTGTAAACACCATGCACATTATCCTGAAGTATATGCAGCAGCAGAAACTTCAAAAGCAGGTGAGGAGGCGACGGCAGCACAGTGCCGAGAGTGACGAGGACATAGACACAGACTTCTCTCAAAGCACATGCCCTGGCAATTTGGACATTGTGGTGGTAATGGGGCTGGTGGTAACAGGTTCATGCTGTGGAACACCGATTCTGGACCTGGGAAACCAGAACAGACTGGTGGGACCTCATAGTGTTGTAGGTCTGGGATGATTCCCAGTGGCTGCGAAACTTTCGCATGTGTAAGGGCACTTTCATGGAACTTTGTGACTTGCTTTCCCCTGCCCTGAAGTGCAAGAATATCAAGATGAGAGCAGCCCTCACAGTTCACACGCGAGTGGCAATAGCCCACTGGAAGCTTGCAACACCAGACAGCTACCGATCAGTCAGGAATCAATTTGGAGTGGGCAAATCTACTGTGGAGGCAGCCGTGATCCAAGGGTAGTGACGCTGGGAAATGTGCAGGCCATAGCGGATGGCTTTGCTGCAATGGGATTCCCTAACTGTGGTGGAGCGATAGAACGCATATCCCTATCTTGGGACCGGAGCACCAAGGCAGACAGTACATAAATCGAAAGGGGTACTTTTAAATGGTGTTGCAAGCACTGGTGGATCACAGGGATATTTCACCAACATCAATGTGGGATGGTCAGGAAAGGTACATGACACTCGCATCTTTAGGGATTTTGGTCTGTGTGAATGTCTGCAGCTAGGGACTTACTTTCCAGACCAGAAAATAACCGTTGGAGATGTTGAAATGCCTACAGTTATCCTCGGGAACCCAGCCTACCCCTTAATGCAATGGCTCATGAAGCCATACACAGGCACCCTGGACAGTAGTCAGTAGCTGTTCAACTATAGGCTGAGCAAGTGCAGAATGGTGATAGAATGTGCATTTCAATGTTTAAAAGTGCGCTGGCACAGTTTGCTGATTCGTTTAGGCACATGGGATTTTAGGTAGTAAAAATTTTTCATAATGACTATTCTAGTAGTGTTCAGATTGAGTAGGAAATGTTTTTCTGCTTAAAATAGCCTTACATTTTGACAACTTTTAACATTCTAGATTGTTTCTTGAATTGTTTTTAACAAAGGTATGTTTAATATTTCTTTTATTTTTTCAGCAGAATTTATAAATGTATATATTTGTAATTGTTTGATATTATTAGTGTTATATTATTCCTTGCAGCTTTTTAAATAAAAATAGAAACACTTTAGTGTTTTATTAAGAAGTATATACTCTGGGTGGTTCTAGATTAATATTTATGTATATTGTTATATTACAGAATTTTGTTGAAAAAGACACTATTTATCGGGTAGACATAATGGGCCCAGTTTTCTGCTAAAGTATCTCAGTTGACTTCAGTGGAACTACACCGGAAGAGAATTTGGCCCAGCGTGACAAACTATTGTCTCAAAAGCTTTCCAACCTGCATGAGTTCACTGCTGTGGCAGGGATTCTTTGTGTTTAAGGGGTCTGAAGTGAGAAAACAAACACACTGAGGGGGAGAGGCAGAAAAGTACAAAAATCTTATGGGCGAAAACTATTGCACTAAATATTTAAAAAGTAGAGAGGAGGAAAATATTGTGTTCAGGGGTTGGGGATTGCTGTAGAAGGAGAGACAGATGAGAGAAAAGTATAGTGTGGTTGTCTGGGGGGAAATGTATGATATTTCATTATTTGAGAAATAAGATGTGATCATGTAATTAAAGGCTAGGTTGTAACTTTACCACTAGTCCAGAGTCAGGGGTGATAGGTGGTCACACTGCTCCAGGAGGAGACTGGAGAACAAATTGTGACGTAACCAAAGTTCTTCATTTGCTTTTGGGATTGGGGAGTAGAAGTTAGTTCCATCTCCCTTTTTGTTTTGTAATTTCTTTCCCATAAATCACTTCATCAGCCACACTGGCTAGCAGATAGAAAGGGGAGACAAAGCCAAGACTCCTCTCACTTCTCTCTCCTTTTGTGCACACTTGCTTACAGAGGAGAGCACTGGACTAGCAGCGCAGATCATTCACAATTTGAGTAGCACTTACTCAACTGTGCAAATGAATAAAGTGCGTGGGGAGCAGGGCAATGTGCCCCTTTAAGGGCCAAGGGGCCTGAGGCAAACCAGCAGTCTTCAATTAGCTCTGCCCCACTACACCTGTGCAGGCTGTTGGACTTAGAAAGGAAACCCAGCCACAGAGAGCAGGCTGGGAGGAGAGGACAAGGCTGGCAGAGTCTAATGGAAGACTCTGGGTAGGAAGGGCTGCACAGGAAAGAGCAAGGAGTAACCCAGGGTAGCCCAGGACGGGTTGAGGGGAGAGACAACAAGGAGTGTGTCTGAAGGCTGAGCCCAGAGGGTGGGTAGAAGATTGCTTGAATTAGAGTGGAGAAGACAGACCCTTTTGGAAGAAAGGATTGGTCCCAGCCTGAATCTAGGGCAAAGATTGTGTGTTTTGTTGATTTTAGGCCTTGGATGCCCTGGAAGGGATGGGAATGAACATAACCTGATGGGAGAGCTGAGTCACGAGAGGAGATAGACCACTGTAGGGCCGGAGGAGGGGTGCAAGAGGAGTACAGCCTGCTCCCATGCCACGCTATGTTGCCAGGGTGTGCTCTGGGATGGTCAGTCTCTGCCATACATTTGGGGGAGGGAGGTCCTTAATCCATGTCCAAGTAAGGGCTGTGACAAGGAGTGTGTTTGTGTGTGTGTGGGGGATGCTTGGAAAGAACTGGAGGGTTCTGTATGGGGGCAGTGAAGAGAATTCTATTCTGCCTTGCCACTACACGTTTGCAGCAGCTGTCTGAAACAATACTGAAACCTAGATTGTCCTGATCCAAAGTCCACTGAAGTCAAAGGACAGATCCCATTACCTTCAAGAGGCTTCAATATCATGCCCAATATGGAGCACACAGGGCTAGCCTTAATAGTAAAATGCTTGCAATACTACCAATTATGTGATCCTGATATTTTCATGTTGCTCAACTGTGTTGCAACTGTTGTGAAGTACTAATAGGGGAAATTAGAGCATAGGGCATGCATGTGCCAGTGACTCTGAAAGTCTTCTGCGGAGTAAGTCTGGGCTTAGTTGGTGGGGGACAACAAAGTGGTTATGCTAGCCTTCTGTTGCCTTCCAGTTACTCGTCTGCTGCATCATGCAGCTGCCCATAGCAGGGTAAATGTTTGCCCAATGAGAACCCGCTGCAAGGTGCTGTGAGCCACCCTTTCTATAGCCCTCCAGTTGGACCCGAGGTTTTCCTTGGGTATTGATAACTGTTTCTGTATCCTCCCTATAGCAAAACACAGCCACTTACCACTTCATAGTATGCCTCATTGTCTTGTCTTGCTGGCTCCTTGCTAGTTATACACTCAGTCTGTTAGAGAAGAAGTCCTATCTTTGTGCTGGCTCTGCTTTTGCGGGGGTGTGCCTGGCTGTATCCCTTTGTCTTTTATTCTTCTTCAAGAAAATGAAGCACACTGTTGCTCTTCCACCTATTTTACATTTCATCCAGATTTTGCGGGGTTTTTACTCAGCTACTTCTAAATTATATTGTTCCCTATTAATAGATAAGCCAATCTACTTGGGCCTTCGATGCTATTCCAGGCTAGCCCTGCAAACACACTTGCTTAGCTTCCTTTTCTAGTTGTTTGCTGATGCTATTACAAAGGCAAAGAGCAAACCAGATCTACGAGTTGCCGAACATCCTCAATTACTTTTGGCTTCAATGGAAGTTAAGGGTACCCAGCATCTTTAATATGGGCCCCCGTTTGTATCATCATTGCTTTTTTGTATATCTTCTCTGAAAAATATGCCTCCTGCACTTCTTTGATGGGTCACCCCCACCTGAGACGGAGTGTGGTAGTTGTCACACAAATTCAGCAGCCATGCCATTGACCCCCAAATTAGAGCCAACCTGGTTAAGAAAATGTCTTTTGGTGGTGGTTGTGGAAGAAGGTCATGGGAGTGGCAGCAAAGGAAATAACACCATCTCCAGGAACAGCCTATTTCCTTATTTATGTGGCTGGTGTTTTGTTTTCCAATAAGTGAACAAAGAGAAGTACTGGGATGGTTAGCAAGAACTTGCCATCAGCTGCTAGTTCATTCATTTCTGACTGTAAAACATTCCATTTATGCTGTTGCTGGGGTTGGAAGGCTTGCAGCGACTGCTGCTTCTCCTAGAGGTGGTGATGATACGATGAAAAAAGGTGCTGTGATGGTTGACGAGTCTTCTGTGGATGAAATCAAAAGCATATATGTTAAATTCTGTTTCTTAATCTGAAAATCGGTCTCCCTATGAAATACCTAATGGGAGAAATAAAACCTGTTATTTCTCTTCCTTGAGACAAAATTGACACTACTATAATTAAGTTATAGCTCCTTGAAAGGGGTAGAACAGCTATACTAGTAGAAGGTTCAAGTTTTCATAGCCTCACCATGAGCTGACAGACATTGTACATGATAACAGGATTGTTAAGGATCATCAGGCTGGATAGAAAAGAAATTATCACAGCAAACACTTCTGCAGAATCAAACTGCTAATGACAGCTCTTTCAACACTTTCCAGTTGTTTGCTCCATTGGTGTTTCCCAGAAGTGGCCATAGAAGTAGTTTTCTGACACTCTAACTCATAAATACCAGCCTTTGGAAAACCTGTGTACAGACTGCTTCTAATCAACCCAGCCATAGCGTAAGTGATCCATTCCTGAAATGGTTGTGCTGTCAGGCACCGTCGTGAACCACTGAAACATATCGTAAGCTTCCCACTTACCATATAGGAAGGAAAAGTAAAGTCATGCTGGCCCAATTTTGCAACCATAACTTTGGGAATCCAAAGTTGCTCATCAACAAGTAATGAACATATGCCTGGCACAGCAAGAGATGGTGTAATAGATATGAGAACCAGATTTCAACGGAAAAAAAACAAATCATCGGGGGGAGGTTGAAAGTGAACCTCACAAGGTCAGATGCTTTTGAGATAGCTGCCTACAAATGTGTGTGACTAATGGCTTATGTACATGTATATATGTAATGCTAGTAGATGCATGAGCCATAAATGGTATGAGAAATAAATTATATAGTTGGAAATCAACTGTTCAGGTGCTCTTAGTCTCTGTCCTGTATGGTGGACACCTAAACTTTTCCTTTCTTTCTACTCTGATTGGTGTTTATGGATCCCAAAAAGTGATGACACTAGGGATTAAAAGCTTGTCTTGCCTACTGTTTCAGTGTCCTATTACATTTATATAGTGAATTCTCTCTTTTCTGCCTCAGTATCACGGATCAGAACAGTTCCACAGTAGAGTGCTGAAATCCTAGACCAGATTTACACTTGTCTTTATTGACTATGACCCCAATCCTGCTCTATAAATAGTCTCATTCAAGTACTCACAGTGTACTAAGTTAAGTAAATTGTGAGCCTATGCTGAATAGCGGCCTGCAAATCCTGTATGAGGAAATTCTAATTGGAAAAGTGGCCAGTTGACAATTTAGATTTTGGATCAGAGCAATAAGTCAATTCATCTCCTTCCCGGCAAGTTTCTGGCTCATCAACTCCTCCAGGAGAAACCAACATACTGTATGTTTTAGGCTCTCAAAGCACTGGCTGGCCTCTATAGATGAATTTAACATTTTGAATAAATTAAATACCAGTTGAAAGATTGAGATCAGGTCTACTAGGATTTCCATTTAATTGGAGAAAATAAAAATAAAGAGAAATTACATTACACTATGCCATGAAACTAGTTCTTTTCTACACAGGAATTAATATAAATGATGAAAAAAGAAAATATAATAACTAGCTTGAAAGAAGCAGACTTGTCTCAGAATATAGTGCTTTGGCTGACATTCACCTTCACTGAACACTACCTCTGAAAATTACTATTTAAAAATCATAGCTGAATAGATAAGTTTCACTGTAAAGCTAGGCACAAAGGGGGTAAATGGCTGCTAAGATAACTCCTTTAGTAAGGGAGTGGAATGAAGATCAGCTCACAATGAAATGCATATTTCATTCTTCATGGTGAAATTTGGTACTGACAGGATATTTAGATCGATCCCTCACAACCCCATAGTATGCAGGGAGCACGTGAACCAAATACTGTCCCCGAATGAGTAAAAATAGTGGGAGGGAGGTTTTCATTGCAAATGGTGGGCTGGAATAATTGCCAGGGAACCCAATAATGGATAAATGTGACTAGGCGCAGCTAAAGCTAATTGCTCCATTAAGGAAGCTTAGCCAGGAACAACAAAAAGAGTGGGGAGGGATGGCGATCCGTCTCCTTTTCTGTGAGTTTGGGGTAAAGTGAGGAGCTAGCCTCAATATAACATATTTTGAGATTGAGAGAGAGAAAGCCAGGCTGTGTGAATCTTATATTTCTTCAGGCTTGCTAGTGAGAACCATTTTCATATTTTATTCGAGCCAGCCTTCTGAAGCCATATATGTGGATTGTTTCTTGTGTGTCCGACCTCAGCAGACCCGACCTTTTTCAGAAATTTGGTAAAGAAGCCGTTTTTCTTTGGGGTCAAGGAATGGGCTGGCATGAGCATTTGGTGAGTAATAAAGAGGGGATTCCTAAGGCTTATTGAAGTGTTGTGTAATGACATGAGATGAATAGATTAAATAGGAAAAAAAAAACATAGGGTCTGAGTTCAGCAAGGCAACCCAGGAAAACCTCACAAAGTGGGGTACAAGTTTTCTACTTTTAATACGCTAAAAAAAGAAAAAATCTCCTGTTTGCTTTTGCTTTTTGCTAAAAAGCTTCATGGGGGAAAAAAACTTCTTAGTTTGCTGACAGCTGTTTCAAGGGAATTAAACTAAAATAAAATTCTGTGGTATCAGACTTGAGAAGAAGAGCGCAAAAGCAAGGTTCCAGAAGATTTTTTTTTTTAAGTAAAAGAGGTTTCATATCCATAATACAAGCTAGTAGATGAACTACCTGTTTAAATTAAACAAGGCCTGGAAACTCATAGTGAAAACACTTTCTTCATGGTTTGTCCTGGCAAAAAAAAAGATAAACTTGTGAAGAATAAATTGTATTAGCTTTTAGATTTTGTAAATTTTTATTAATTATCCTTTTAATGTATTTATTTATTACTTATTATTTGGTGTTTTACGGGGTTAATTAGTGTGGAAAATTGGGAGTCTAAGTGTGTGAATTAAGTTATAAGTATCTGAAATGTTGGACGTGGAGAAAATTGACAATGGAAAATATACATGGTCAGACTACAGCTTAGTATAGCATGGGGGGAAATCTAGAAAATTCAAGTTTGTCTCCCGTAGCAGCATGGTACATGTTTCGTAATGAACACTGTGAAGTTTATTGCTGATTTTTAAAACCTGCTTTGTGTAAAACTAAATGTAATCTTAAGTCTGGAGCTATTAGAGTATTGCCACAATAGAAAGCATTGCCACAATACAAAGTCGCAAAAACAACAAGGAGTCCAGTGGCACCTTAAAGACTAACAGATTTATTTGAGCATAAGCTTTTGTGGGTAAAAAAACCCACTTCTTCAGGCATAAGGAGTGCAAATTACAGATGCAAGCATAAATATACTGACACATGAAGAGAAGGGAGTTACCTCAAAAGTAGAGAACCAGTGTTAACAGGGCCAATACAATCAGGGTGGATGTAGTTCACTCCCAATAATTGATGAGGCGGCGTCAATTCTAGGAGAGGCAAAGTTGCTTTTGTAGTGAGCGAGCCAGTCCCAGTACCTATTCAAGCCCAAATTAATCAAATTTGCAAATGAATTTTAGTTCTGCAGTTTCTCTTTGCAGTCTAGTATCAGAGGGGTAGCCGTGTTAGTCTGGATCTGTAAAAAGTGACAGAGAGTCCTGTGGCACCTTATAGACTAACAGATGCATTGGAGTATAAGTTTTCGTGGGTGAATACCCACTTCGTCAGACACGTGGTTGAAATTTCCAGAGGCAGGTATAAATATGCAGGCAAGAATCAGTCTAGAGATAACGAGGTTAGTTCAATCAGGGAGGATGTGGCCCTCTTCTAACAGTTGAGGTGTGAACACTCTGCCCACATATTTACACCAGCGACACCATCACAGGACCTAACCATTTCAGCCACTGCATCACCGGTTCATTCACTCGCACGTCTACCAATGTAATATATGCCATCATGTGCCAGCAATGCCCCCTCTGCTATGTAGATCGGCCAAACTGAACAGTCCCTACGTAAAAGGATAAATGGACACAAGTCACATATTAGGAATGGCAATATACAAAAACCTGGTTGAAGGAGAACACTTCAACCTCCCAGGCACATAATAGCAGATTTAAAGGTAGCCATTCTGCAGCAAAAAAAATTCAGGACCAGACTCCAAAGAGAAACTGCTGAACTTCAGTTCATTTGCAAATATGACACCATCAGTTCAGGATTAAACAAAGACTCTGAATGGCTAGCCAACATACCTCAACTGCTAGAAGAGGACCTCATCATCTCTGGTTGAACTAACCTCATTATCTCTAGACTGATTCTTGCCTGCATATTTATACCTGCCTCTGGAAATTTCCACCACATGTATCTGACAAAGTGGGTATTCATCCACGAAAGCTTATGCTCCAATACTTCTATAAGGTGCCACAGGACTCTTTGTCGCTCTTTGAAGTCTGTTTCTGAAGTTTTTTTGTGCAAGTGTGGCTACTTTTAAATCTGTTATAGAATGTCCAGGAAGATTGAAGTGTTCTCCTACTGGCTTTTGTATGTTACCATTCCTGATGTCCGATTTGTGTCCATTTATTCTTTTATGCAGAGATTGTCCAGTTTGGCCAGTGTACATTGCAGAGGAGCATTGCTGGCACATGATGGCATATATCACATTAGTAGATGTGCAAGTGAATGGGTCCCTCATGGTGTGGCTGATGTGGCTGGGTCCTCTGATAGTGTCACTAGAGTAGATATGGGGACAGAGTAGCCAACAAGGTTTGTTACAGGGATTGGTTCCTGGGTTTGTATTTCTGTTGTGTGGTGTGGTGTGTAGTTGCTGGTGAGTGTTTGCTTCAGGTTGGGGTCTGTAAGCAAGGACTGGCCTGCCTCCCAATGTCTGTAAGCAGTGAGGGATCATTTTCCGGGAAAGGTTGTAAATCATTTATGATGTGCTGCAGAGGGTTTTTTGTTGGTTTTTTTTGCAGCATTTGTACACTCAGTAGCCAACTTTGATTCAAGCAAAACTTTGAATATTATGAAGAGATTATTTTTCTCTAATGACTCAGTTCTACCACCCATAAAGCTGGTTGGTGACATTATTTATAAAGATACTGCAAGAGGAGCACCATTATAAAGATGGATGTTCAGATCTCTTGATCAGAACCAAGAGCAATATCATAAGAACATAAGAATGCCACAATGGGTCAGACCAAAGGTCCACATAGCCCAGTATCCTGTCTTCCGACAGTGGCCAATTCCAGGTGCCCCACAGGCAATGACCAGGTAATCATCAAGTGATTCATTCCTTGTCACCCATTCCCAGCTTCTGACAAACAGAGACTAGGGACACCATCCCTGTCCATCCTGGCTAATAGCCATTGCTGGACCTATCGTACATGAACGTATCTAGTTCTTTTTTGAATCGTGTTATAGTCTTGGTCTTCTCTACATCCTCTGGCAAGGAGTTCCGCAGGTTGACTATGTGTTGTGTGAAAAAGTCTGCTGTTTTAAACCTGCTGCCTATTAATTTTATTTGGTGACCCCTAGTTCTTGTGTTACAAGAAGGAGTAAATAACACTTCCTTATTTACTTTTTCCACTCCAGTCATGATTTTATAGACCTCTATCATATCCCCCCTTAGTCATCTTTTTTCCAAGCTGAAAAGTCCCAGTCTTATTAATCTCCCCTCATATGGAAGCAATTCCATACCCCTTATTAATTTTGTTGCCTTTTTCTGAATCTTTTCCAATTCCAGTATAAATTTTTTGAGTTGGGGTGACCACATCTGCACAGCATATTCAAGATGTGGGTATACTATGGATTTATATAGAGATAATATGATATATTTTGTCTTATTGTCTATCCCTTTCTTAATGATTCCCAACATTCTGCTCACATTTTTAGCTTTGAGTGGATGTTTTCCAAGAACTAACCACAATGACTCCAAGTTCTTTCTTGAGTGGTAACAGCTAATTTAGACATCATCATTTTTTATGTATAGTTGGGATTATGTTTTCCAATGTGTATTACTTTGCATTTATCAACATTGAATTTCATCTGCCATTTTGTTGCCCAGTCACCCAGTTTTGTGAGATTCTTTTGTAGTTCTTTGCAGTCTACCTGGGACTTAACTATCTTGAGTAGTTTCATATTATCTACCAATTTTACCGCCTCACTGTTTACCTTTTTTTCCAGATCATTTATTAATATGTTGAATAGGACTGGTCCCAGTACAGACTCTTGGGGGCCACCACTATTTACCTCTCTCCATTCTGAAAACTGATCATGTATTCCTACCCTTTGTTTCCTAGATTTTAACCAGTTACCAACCCAGGAGAGGACCTTCCCTTTATCCCATGACAGCTTACTTTTCTTAAAAGCCTTTGGTGAGAGACCTTGTCAAAGGCTTTCTGAAAATCTAAGTACACTATATCCACTGGATCCCCCTTGTCCACATGCTTGTTGTTCCCCTCAAAGAATTCTAGCAGATTGGCGAGGCATAATCTTTTAGCATCTCGATTGTCCAGTGGCCCCACAAGTTGTTTAGGAGGCTTCCTGTTTCTGACGTACTTAACATTTTTTTGCTATTACTTTCTGAGTCTTTGCTAGCTGTTCTTCAGATTCTGTTTTGGCCTTCCTAATTATATTTTTACACTTCATTTGCCAGAGTTTATATTCCTTTCTATTTTCCTCTTTAATTTATTTTCCACTTTCTAAAGGGTGCCTTTTTGCCTCTCACTGCTTCTTTTACATTTTTGTTTAGCCACAGTGGCACTTCTTTGGTTCTCTTACTATTTTCCTAATTTTTTGTGTAGCTCCCCTTTCTGAAATTAAATGCTACAGTGTTGGGCCGCTGTGGTGTTTTCCCCGCCACAGGGATGTTAAATTTAATTATATTATGGTCACTATTACCAAGGGGTCTGGCTATATTCACCTCTTGGACCAGATACTGTGCTCCATTTAGGACTAAATCAAGAATTGCCTCTCCTCTTGTGGGTTCCAGGACTAGCTGCTCCAAGAAGCAGTAATTTAAGGTGTCAGCAAAACTTAATCTCTGCATCCCATCCTGAGGTGACATGTACCCAGTCAATATGGGGATAGTTGAAATCCCCCATTATTATTGAGTTTTTTTATTTTAATAGCCTCTCTAATCTCCCTGATCATTTCACAGTCACTATCACCATCCTGGTGAGGTGGTTGATAAGATATATCTATATGTATCACATTTCATATCAGCAGATGTATTGGTATTTTCAACAACTTCTCTGTATAAAAGAATGTGGAAAGTCCCACATGACTGGCTGTTTTCTCTTGATACTGCTGACCACTCATCTCATCTCTAGATCATAATGTGTTCATAGAATGGACCCTAGTCTGGGGCCAGACCCAAAAGCCCATTACATTCAAAGGGAGTTTTGCATCAATGTGCTTTGGAGCAGGCCTCTACTGTACACTAGGTAATCCTTAAAACAAAAAGGAAAGATTAAGTATTAGTCTTTTGAGCAAACGGGATAGTTACACAAACACCCCATAATACTCCAAAAGAGATGTAATGCTGTGTAATCCAAATCTTACTCTGTTTAAAATACATCCTCTTATAAATCCTCCCCAGCACGCATGAAACACCAAGTTCTACAGGATGAAATTCCTAGGATAGAAATTGTGATAGTGAACATAGATTTTGCCCTAAAGGATTGTCCAGAAGACATCAGATTGTATGAGTACAAGAGTATATTTCCAAACATCGTTCTCTCAGGTCTTTCTGCCTATTTTTCTGGGAATTTAAAGACATGGCTGGGCCTCAGCAAGTCTGAAAACGATGTTCAGCAACTGGCCTGTCATTTGCCAAGTTACATAGTGTGGCAGCTGTGACACAGGGATAGGCAAGAGGTTTGAGTCCTACGTCTATCAATGACATTTTATTGAGGACTTGGACAATTTACATAACATCTCATAGTCCTCAGCTGTCAAGTACAAATGTGCTATTCACTTGCCTTTATAATATGCTTTTGGGATTTTGGGGTGTACATCTACATGTACAACTGGTTAAGTGCTCAGAGTAGTTGGATATTTCTGCTGCAGTCTTTAGCAGTGAATTTTCAATGTGTGCATCTGAGGGGTTGTCTTTAAACACATTGGTATGAATAGGGGTAGTCTGCACTTATATAAAAGTAGTTTCTGCTTTCTAAATCTCTCTCTCTCTGCAGGTACTGAAAAACAGCAGTGCATTAGGTCACTCTGGGAACGTTTTTCTTCACAACTAGAACCATAATCTTTAAATAAAAAGCTTTAAATTCTGCAAAAGTTGATAGGGATCACCAGAAAAGTAAAGTGGTGCAGCCAAATGGGACATAGGCAAAGGCCACTTGTCAAAGGTGAATCAGGCTCAGCTTGGCCTTTGAACTGGCAGCTGTCCCCCAGCTGAATGTGATACTTGGAAACTTAATTTTCATGAGTGACCCTAGCTGTGGGAGTGGGGCATCAGAGATAACTACAGAAGCAGAATGGAGAACCTTGGTTCTGGGGGCTCTCCTATGAAAGAGAGAAGATGGACTCAGGGCGGGCAATTGTATGAACAGACTATGGTAATAGAAAACGGAACATAATTATTTTGGACTGATTGATTGTTTGGGGCGAAACTGAGGACTGTACCCAGGAAATGCAATCACAGTCTTGAGAAGCCAGGGGCTGGGGAAAGGGCATGGAATTAATAATAATAAAACAGCAACATAATTCTGTGTAGTGATTGAATGTGTTTGTGAGGCGATTACTAAGGAGACAACAGAGGAGAGCAAGTCCAGTAAGGAGCACTGTGGGAGCATACTTTGGCCCGTAGAGAGCATACCTGGGTGGCGTTGGTGACTTACACCATTGCTATATATGCTAAGTATGATGTGTAGATGGAGCCATTGTTGGTTGACCAATTCATGTGCATGGATAATATTACTATTATTATTTAGACTGTGGTAGTTTCCAGAGTTACGGGTCAGGATCAAGGCTCCCTGTTGTGCAGAAAGCTGTACAAATACACAAGAAGCCATTGTCCTTGCTTCCAAGAGCTTACATCCCAGCTAATGAAGCATTACTGCACTTCAGTCACAGGAGAGTGTTCTTCTGATGTGCTTATTTTTAAGTTGTCTGAAAGGCAACTAGAATACATAGATTTTTTTTCTGAAACATATGCATTTAAAGAATTGAAATATGTAATAGATTTTTGGGAAAGTTCTTATAATGCACTTTTGATGTATACAACATGAATGGAAAGTGCAAACCCACAACTGCTCTTGTGTTGCATTAGAAGCAATTGTATATTTTGTGACTTACATTTTTCTAGTATAGTATTAGAGTGAAGTGCAATTTGCTACTTGAAATTTAAAGGCAGACAATTTAAATTGCTGAGTCAATTGAAAGAAAATCACTAAGCATAATGTGGTCTTTCTTTAAGGAGCTCTTAGACTTTTAAGAATCCCCTGTGGTTATCGTATGCAAGAAACGTTTTTAGTTTGCAAAGGTTTTCTAAAGGCAAACCTTGATGTCTAACTACCAGTTCTGAATGATTGTCATGGAATAACCTAAAGCAAAGGATGAATACATTTTAATCATGATTTGCATTCAGCTGCTGATTGCTCCTGTCTGTGTCCTTCACTACAGTATTTTGCTTTTTAATTATTACCTCAAGGCAATAAAGAGCTTGATCTTGCTTTGTAACCTGGAGTGTGCACTCTGCATACGGTTATCTTGTGAAACTTGGAAACAGTGCTTGAAGATGTATGTTCAATAGTCAATCTTGTGTTTTGAGTGATGACTCATAGGCATACATTCAGGTATGTGTTCATACATTTTTAACTGTCAAAAGTAAAGCTAAAGCCTAGAGAACATGAGTATATTTAATGCAACCCTTTCTTATTATTTTTAAAAGTAACTGTACAACATGTAATTACTTGTTTTTGTTTAGGGGGTAGGGGTGGGGGAAATCTTTTGTTTAGAGAAGGATCTTCTCTTTAGGGAAGGACCAAACCCAAGAGTTTTCAGGGGCTTTTCCAATTATATTTACTGTGTGTTGGTCTCAGTTTCAAGCTGCATTCCAGCTCAGGATACTTGCATGTCTTATATGTTTAGGCCTCAATTGTTAAAATTAATTGTTTGTTTGTTTGAACTAAAGTAGCACCTACAGACCCCAGATGAGATTAGTGCACCTGTGCTAGTGACACAGGCGCACACGCACACACACACGCACACACATGCACGCAGTTCCTGCCCAAGAGAGTATATAGTTTAAATAGACAAAATGTAGCAGAAAATGAGTAGTAGTAACCTCATTTTAAAGCAAGTTGAAATAGAGATTGTGAGTTGCCCAGAGGGACAGGCTGTGGCAGAGCTGTGAACTGAATCCAGATCTCCTGAATTTGTCGACTACTTTCAGCTCCAGCACATCTTTCCTCTCCTAAATGACATATGAATGTGTATTGAAGTGTTCCAGGAGTACTACTTACCCTGCTTTGAAATAAGGGAGACTGACTTGAGGGTAAAGCATTTACGGATTCAGTTGTGTATAATATTGTGCACTCAGCCACGGGACCCCAATTAAAGAAATACACCTGATGCTATATGCCAAATATATTGTTCTAGGATTAGTATTATATTACATTAGCTCTAGAAGCCCTAGTAAAGCATGGAGCAAGATATGGGGTGAAATTCTGAGTCAGTAAAATCAATGGGAGTTTTTGTCATGGTTGACTACTAGATCAGGATCGTGACTGTGAAATGGTCAAGGAGATTAGAGAAGGCTACAGGAACAGAAAATCCAGTAATAATGAGGAATTTCAACTATCCCCATGTTGACTGTGTATGTGTCACCTCAAAACAGGATGCAAGATAACATTGCTAGACACCATTATTGACTGCATATTGGAGCAGCTAGTTCTGGAACCCACAAGGATTGAGGAAATTCTTGATTAATCACTAAGTGGTGCACAGGATCTGGTCCAAATGGTGAATATAGCTAAGCTACTCTTTCTTGGGAGGGAAGGAGGAAATACCCAAGAAGCCCACCACAGTGGCATTTCACTTCAAAAAGGGGAAATACACAAAAATGAGGAGGCTAGTTAAATGGAAATTAAAAGGAACATTCACAAGGCTGAAATGCCTGCAAGGTGCATGGAATTTAAAAAAAAATCACCAGAAGAGAGGCTCACACTATATGTATACCCCAAATTATTCCTCCTCCCCCCCAAAAAAAGGAAGAGGGGCAAAAAATGCCACCATTGCAAAACAACAGAATAAAAGAGATAGTTAGAGACAAAAAGGCATCCTTTAAAAGCTGGTAGTCAACGTCTAGTGGATAAAATAGAAAAGAGCATAAACTTGGGGGTGTTCCCCAAGGGTCAGTCCTGGGACCAATCCTATTCAATTTATTCATAAATGATCTGGAGAAAGGGGTAAACAGTGAGGTGGCAAAGTTTGCAGATTATACTAAACTACTCAAGATAGTTAAGACCAAAGCAGATTGTGAAGAACTTCAAAAAGATCTCACAAAACTAAGTGATTGGGCAACAAAATGGCAAATGAAATTTAATGTGGATAAATGTAAAGTAATGCACATTGGAAAAAATAACCCCAACTATACATACAACATGATGGGGGCTAATTTAGCTACAACGAGTCAGGAAAAAGATCTTGGAGTTATCGTGGATAGTTCTCTGAAGATGTCCACGCAGTGTGCAGAGGCGGTCAAAAAAGCAAACAGGATGTTAGGAATCATTAAAAAGGGGATAGAGAATAAGACTGAGAATATCTTATTGCCCTTATATAAATCCATGGTATGCCCACATCTCGAATACTGTGTACAGATGTGGTCTCCTCACCTCAGAAAAGATATTCTAGCACTAGAAAAGGTTCAGAAAAGAGCAACTAAAATGATTAGGGGTTTAGAGAGGGTCCCATATGAGGAAAGATTAAAGAGGCTAGGACTCTTCAGTTTGGAAAAGAGAAGACTAAGGGGGGACATGATAGAGGTATATAAAATCATGAGTGATGTTGAGAAAGTGGATAAGGAAAAGTTATTTACTTATTCCCATAATACAAGAACTAGGGGTCACCAAATGAAATTAATAGGCAGCAGGTTTAAAACAAATAAAAGGAAGTTCTTCTTCACGCAGCGCACAGTCAACGTGTGGAACTCCTTACCTGAGGAGGTTGTGAAGGCTAGGACTATAACAATGTTTAAAAGGGGACTGGATAAATTCATGGTGGCTAAGTCCATAAATGGCTATTAGCCAGGATGGGTAAGAATGGTGTCCCTAGCCTCTGTTCGTCAGAGGATGGAGATGGATGGCAGGAGAGAGATCACTTGATCATTGCCTGTTAGGTTCACTCCCTCAGGGGCACCTGGCATTGGCCACTGTCGGTAGACAGATACTGGGCTAGATGGACCTTTGGTCTGACCCGGTACGGCTTTCTTATGTTTTTATGTTCTTATGTTTGGCAAGTCAAGTGTAAAAGAATAATTAGGAGAGACAAAAAAAAATGTGAAAAGCAACTAGCAAAAGGACCCAAAAACTAGAAGCTAAAATTTTAAGTACATTAGCAGCAGGAAGCTTGCTAAATAAACAGTGGGGGCACTGGATGATCCAAGTACTAAAGGAAGACTAGGCCATTTTGGGGAAACTAAATGAATTCTATACATTGACCTTTACTGCAGAGGATGTGAAGGAGATTCCCAAACCTGTCCATTCTTTTTAGGTAAAAAATCTGAAAAGCTATCTCAGATTGAGGTGTCAATTTGACTTTTTAGAACAATTGATAAACTAAACAGTAACAAATCACCAGAAATAGATGGTATTCACCCAAGAGTTCTGAAGGAACACAAATATGAAATTGCCTAAATACTAACTCTGGTAACTAACTATCACTTAAAGAAGGCTCAGATATAGCAGTGGAAACAGTTCTTTTGCAAGCTTCCTCCTGCTGTGTTTGAATGATGCTGATCTGTGTCATGCATGTTTGTCCAAAATTCTATTGTACCCAACCCTTGTGTAAAGCCGAGTCAGATTCGATTTACACACCACTGGTGACAGCACATAGTGTGCAAGTAGCTACAAGCTGCAGTGAAATACAGGCTGCATCCACACTGCGGTGTGTAGCTACCTGTGTCAGTGAAAGGCTCTGGCACAGAGAAAGCACAAGGAAAGGCTGAGCCTTTCCCCACTCCCAGTGCCTTTGCCTGCAGATCGGGACACTAAAAAAAAGCAGTGTAGATGGGGAAGCATGGCTTGGAAGAGTAGAGCAGGGTGATCGGATGTCCCGATTTTACAGGGGCAGTCCTGATTTATAGGTCTTTTTTGTATGTAGGCTCCTTTTACCCCTCCCCGCCCTGTCCCGATTTTTCACACTTGCTGTCTGGTCACCCTAGAGTAGAGAGTTGCGTAGAGTATGTACTTGAGTACATACCCACACCCTTCAGGTCTGCCCTTACTCACCTAAGCTGTGCCTCTGAGTCTATTGCTAGAGGGGCTATGCAAGTAAGTACAGTACATGATGATGAAAGAAGCATGCCAGGCAGACATACCCTTACTCCTGTTCTCATTTGTTGACTTGGAGAGGCTTGTTGAAAATACATTTCACCTCACCACCACAAGTGACATGAACCAGCTGTCATGTGCATAGGCACCACCTGGGTCTGCTTTGCAGAAAGAAACTTGGACAACGAGGAAAGCAGGCAGGGATGGGAGCATTTGAGAGTATTTGAGCAGTGCCATTTATAGCAACCTTCATGGAACTTGGAGGGAGGAGCACAGGTTACAGGAAGGGAGAGTTTGGAGGAAGCACCAAGAAGTGCAAAATGCTAGCTGCAATTGTAGTAATCTCTGTAAATAGTTCTTTTAATACACAACCATTTAGTTTTACAAGCATGGAGTCCTTTAATTTCATTACCCAGCATGCGGTATATGAAACACCATCCAGTATGCCGGCACATTGTGTGCATGCAGTTTCCAAGAATCACTTACTGCATGTAATCAAGAGCACAAGCTGGTGGACAATCTGCTAGATGAGTGGTTAATGAGCTTTTCTTCCTCTCCTCTTCATTCATGGTCTCAGATAACTTGGCCAGGGTTGGAGTGTACAGTGCTTTATAAGGGGCCTACGTGTGCACACATCACAACAATAAGAATGAGCCCTCTGAGGATGAAAAAGAACAAAATGGACCTCAGACAACATTTGTGGGATTAGCTTTTTGATGTCATAATTGTAAAAAATAACCAGTCCCGGGAAAGCCACTTATTTGGGAGGCTTAGGGTCTATTCCCAGCTTTGCCACTAAGATGCTCAGTGACTTTGAGTCACTTTTCCTCTCTCTACCTCTTTCTTTCCCTCATAACATATTTGACATCTATTTAGACTTCAGAGTAGGAACTGCCTCTCACTGTGTTTGTACAGCACCTAGTGCAGTAGGGCCATTACCTTTATTGGGACCTCTAGGAAATATGGTAATAAAAACAATAACTTTTTAAAAATGTCTATAAACACCAGTGTACTTAGTCAAGTATTTAATATTAAATATCAGGTTTTTAGTTTTACATGTTACAAAATATTTCAGTCTTTGGTTGACATTAAACTATCTGAGCTGGCAGAGGACAGCTGGACTACATTTATCAATATCACAATTAGGCGGAGTAGATAGTTCAAGGGTGCTACTGGTCTATCTACAGTCTGCCCTTGGCTTATTCAGAATGTGAGACACTGTAAGATATTTGACTCTGTAGAGTTCTCTTCTGTTTTGCAGACTGAAATTCTACAAAGGCAAGCATGTTAATGGGTAATTTTCTACACCAGAGAATTGCTGCTTTATATTTTGAATTAATGTTAGTTTTGTACATGCTGGTAGAAGCCTACATAGTTTTGTGAAATGTGAGTTACTCTTTCATACCCGAGACTGTTCTCACCAGATGTTACATAGACTTTCAACCAAATATATAATAAGTAACTATTATCCTGTTGTCATTCCTAGTTAAGAATGGGGGGGGGCAACTTTTAAGTTATGGAATTGACAATAGTTAAGCACAGTTCACAAGATGGTGGCATTAACATTTGTTTACCATAAGTGGATAGTTTCTCCAGGATCTATGTGCAGATGTACATGTAGAGGTGGGGTCCTGTCAAATGTCTCTGTGGCATTGTCCTGCCTGGGTCCAACCATGGAGAGGAGGCGTTGTACATGAGAATTGTGCCAAAAATTGTGCATTTTCTCTTAAGTAGCTCCCTTCTGTGTCCCACAATTCTCTGTTGATGGCGTGTCCCAGAAACTGAGATAGGCAGAAGAAACCCTAGAACTGGAGGCTGGCCCAGTGATGAAGCAGGAAGAAGAAACACGTGGTTCAATGCACACAAAAAATTAGCCATCTAAATCCCATTTTTAGGCACCAGTGCTAGCCACAAAACTTCTGCTCAGCTGCTACCTAACCCTGTAGACACCTAAACTCACTCACATCCCTTCTTCCCCTCAGGAGGAAGTGAGGACTTGAACCAAGAATTTCCCACATTCCAAGAATGTCGTATCCACTAGGTGAAAGGTTATAGGGGAGCTGTTCATCCTCTTTCACCTCTCCTTCCCCCATTTTGTTTCAGGCCCTCATGCAACTTAGGTGGCCAAGCACCTGTCATCCCCCCAGTTTGTGAATCACAAGCTGAAAGCAGTGCCTCCCTGCAGCCCAGAGTTCAGCAATGATCTGTAAGAACGGGGCAGAACTTATGACACACCCCTCTGGCCAACATCTCCCTTTGGCTAGCTCTAGAGATACCAGTTTTGGTTGGATGTATTCCTGGAGGCTTCATCACATGATCATATTTAATTAAAGATTACTCTTTAGTGCCTGGAGACTCCAGGACAATCCTGGAGTGTTGGCAACCCTAGCTAGCTCAGGTGAGGAGCCGCCTAATATGCTGGCTCTGTGGATTAGTCTAAAGCGATTGTCTCTGCCTATTCATTGTACAGGAGTCTAGGTGCCTAGTGCTAGCTTTGTGGATCTCAGGGTTGTTCCTGTGATTTTTCTAGGTGCCTAATAGGTAGGAGCTGTGATGCTCAATGCCTAGGTCCCTTTGTGCCTAGATGTGATGGTTCTAACCTGTAGCACATCCCCTGAGTTTTGAGTGCTTGAACAAAAGCCCCAATTTATTCTACAGCTGTTGAACCTGGTAGCCCTAGAAAATACTCAGAGGGAAACTGGGAAAATGTTGCAGAGTATCCTAATAACACCTCCCATGTGGTGGTGCAGGTTGTGCAGGGAGAGGATGATTTTCCAGGAGAGGATGATTCCATTCCATTCCCCTCAGTAAATATTTTACCATTTTTTTTTGCCCAGTGAAGTTACACTAATGTAAATTGAGAGTCATTCCTCTCAAAGTGTAAAACCTGTGTGACTGACAGGAGAATCACAACCAACGTAGCTTTGCCTTGATTCTCCCCTCCCCCATCTATACAATTTAAAGGTACATTCTGACACAGATAAAAAACTGCAATATCTTTCAGCCTATACCAAACTATCTGTTATCTCCAGGAGACACATGCTTAAGGCAAAATAGTAAAATTGCATTTCAGGGTATTTTCTGTTTTGTATGAAATTTTATGGATCAGTCCTATGGCCAAATTCATGGAAAAAATTGACAAACATTTTGGATTTCACAAGTTTTCCATTCCTGATGGATGCCACATTGTTACCATGTAATAACATGTACTGTTAGGTAGTAATGACTTGTTAAAATAGATTGTTACTAATGTAGCCATAATACTGTTGATTTGTGTATTATTGGTTCCCTGCTAACTATGGGTTATTTTTAATTTGCTACACACATTACAGGTAGCTAATTCAGATTTCCTCATATTATTGTTTTGTGGGTTAACCAAGATTTTACTATTAATGAAAGCCTGTTGTGTAAACATCCTGTAAAATGTGTTGTGTAAATTTCCTGTAAAATGAAAAGAAAATTCCCCCCCCTACATTTTCAGGTAAGTTTTCTGTGGGTTTTCTGAGTAAGGTTCAAGTGTAGCTATAGTAAGACATCTCAGGTAAATCACTACACCATATTATTTTGTATCTTTTAAAAATATAAAATAAGAATCTATTTATAAGTGGAGCAAATTTCAAGAGATTACAATTCAGAGAAATATATATATAATATGTATATATTTGGATAGAATACATTCAGATGCAGCGATTAGATTGATATGCAGTATTCCAACAAACTATATCTCCAGTTTCAGGGGTGTAGTTTAATTGTGTCTTATGTTATGGTTTTAAATAAAAAAATCATAGATTGGAATTATGAAAGTCCATTTTAGTCATCCCAAATTACAAATATAACCATATCTCTCCACATATAAACTTTTCTTGGGAATCTAATCAAGAAGCGTTATATAATAAGGTTAGGTATACCTCCTGCCAATATTTTCCTGCAAATTACTTTTTAATTTCTCTATTTGACTTCTTCTTGCCCACCAGCCACTCCCATACTCTTAGGCACCCATTGACCTAAATTTACATAATCCAACACTTTGGACCACATACTTGAAAGACAAAGGACTAGGAAGGCAAGTTACATATAACAACTTGTGATAGCAATACTGTGGGACAGATCCTCAGCTATACCAATTAACACTAGCTGAGGATATGATTGTATGGGAGCTCTTCAGAGGCACAAAAAGCAATTAAATGCCAAACTTGTCTTTACATTCAAAGGGAATTGGGCATCTAACTGTTTGTATAAGGCTAAATTCCATGCACTCTTCAGGCAAATGGTAGGATTGTAAGTGAGTTATGTATGAAAAGTATATTAGAGAGAGAGAGAGAGAGAGAGAATGGGGGAAAAGGGTTAGATGGAGGCTGAAGAGACACTGTCTGTAAAGGTAGCCAAGAAAAGCAAATACATTTCGCATCAGCTGGCCCAGAAGGCGCACATTGCAGAAATGCTTTGTGAACTCGTACTGCCACTTGGCATGGTTTCCAAATGGTTGATTTTGGCTCAGTCACTGCACATTGGTTAATCTTCCTATCTAATCAGTTAGCTTCTCCTCTTCATAGGAGAAAAAAAGGTAACTGTCTCTGTTTTGTTTTCCAAATTACTGTTGCATTTAGCACTGGCAGATGACCAGGCTTTTCAAATGGCACCTGGTCCTGTTAAAATGCTGATAGAATAACGTATATGTTGGCAGCATTGCATGAGACGTGTGTAAAAAACAAATGGGGGGGGGGAAGAAAAATATCTATCCAATGCAAACATAGACTACTATGTGATGTTGGATCAAATGGATTATGGGCCTGCTCAAGGGCCCACCAAAGTTAATGAAAAACTTCTCTTGACTTCAATTGGGATTGGATTAGGTCCATAAAAAGAATAAAATACAGATGGCAATAGATTAATTGGTTCATATGTTTTCAAACTGAATATTTTGTCTCTATTGTCCAAACAGCCTGCATTGATTTGAAGAATATCCAACTATATTCAAAGCTATGCATGATGCAGTGGAAAAAAAATGGAGGGGGGAGGGGAAACAGCCAACCCAGACCTAGCCCCCCCGAGAATTCTCCTTAATGTATGTGATTCAGCATGTGTCCCTTTAAAGGAAAGGCAGTTTCATTTTCAGGTCATATGCTTCCATCTCAGCACAGAGATTGTCATAGAGTCAGTGAAGAAGTAAGTGGTCAGGGTCAGGGAGAGAGGTGTCTCAAAAGTATATCTGGCTGTTGATGACTAGCTGGAAGCTACAAAATCTAAATATTTTATGCCAGGTAGTAACAGCTGTGCTTGTGACACTGCAGATTCATCTGCAACACAAGCCAGTTGCTATATTAAAATGTGCTGGGACTCAGGGTGAATGCATTGGTGAAATAGCCAATTCCCAACTACTTCTAAGGTATATCTTCGAAATGTTTTATCTGTGAGTGTGCCTGTGTGAAGCAATCACAACTGCTGAACAGCAATTGCAGTACATACTCTATCGGGTTTCTCCCTGCGCTTTTCAAGAGATTATAATTCAGAGAAATATAGAAGTTTTTATCCAACCATATTTAGAGCTTAAAACATGTCTAGGCTCTGAAATCTGATAATTTAGCTTGCTTGCAATATTAAAACAAAACAGATTTCCTGAGGCCAATTTTTGGTTATTGAATGGCTTACTACAAGTAAATGAGAGAGGGAGTTTAGGAAGCAATAGGAAGTTTGATACTTGGCTGAGTGTTTGTCTTGAAATCACAAGAATACTATTCGGATACACAGGAGGGAGAGGGGGAAATTAGGATATGTACATGGTTTAGATTCCATAATTCAAAAAGATGAGGTCATGCCTCCTAAATGAGATAGCAAGTATGTTGTAGTCAAGATTTGCCTTTTATTAAACAAAGTAAATAAGCACACCATTTTTTTCCAATTGTCACGGAAAGTCCTTTCCATTCAGAGCAATTGTCAAGAAGAAATAGATACCAACAATATAAATAAAGACTATGACAGATGTCAATGGGCCTGATTCTCAAATGGTGAAATTCAGCATAGCTCCATTGACTTCAGTGAAGGATTACCAAATTACACTTTGACAATCTGGCTCAAAGACTGAAAAAGACCTGGGAGTTTTAGAGGAAGAAAGTATCCAACCTTGAATTACTGTATAAGAGCAGAGTGTTTGTTATTGTATTAAGTCCCAGTTCAATAAATGCACCTGACTTTGTCAATTGAATATATAAGTAGTCTATAGTTTCGTTCTTTAAATTAAATATTTGCCAGAAGATACAACACTGATATCTGACGTACTGCATTATTTCCATATGCTTAAAACAGGAAAGAGTTGAGGTCTCTCAGGTACAGCAGAGTGGTAACAGTTACAAATGGTGTCCCCTATACTTCAAAGTTAGACCATAATTCATTGAACATAGGCAACAGCTAAATACTGTATATTTAGACAAAGACTACAGTGAACTACAGCAAACTGCTCAATAAATATATTTAAAATCATATTAGGTAAATAATACAAAGATAATGATACTGGAGCTTTCTGAAATCAATGTTTGATTAGATCAGACTGAACCATTGATAGCATACAGCTTTTTTCAGTCCATGAATTGACAGCAAGTGACGTCTCATAGAGAAATAAGCCATGGTTCTATTTTTTCCACTTTATTTTAAGCAATTTCTTTATGTTGCGGCTTGTGTGATTGTAGTGGGTAATGGCTGTGCATGAACCATTGAACCTCTGCATTTTGTACTTGTCTCCACCCATTCTTTGCCCTAGTTATAGATCTGTAGTATGGTTCCCAAAGTTAGCCTGTCATACCTGTAATCAACACACATTTCTAAAATAGACTTGAATCAAACTTTTAAGGTTCTGAAGTGTCTGATTTATTTTTTTTTGCTTCATTATTTTTTGTTTCCATACGCACTTTGTACCTAAAGCTTTGAGCCAAAACTTGAACTGAACAGCATAAAATAACACTAGAAAAGCAGTATTTCTGACTAGACCAGAAACATTAGACTGAGCACATTTCTGTTTTTATTCTTGTGATATTTCGAGTGAACACGTGCAGACCCAAGAGCTTTAGCTAAGCTCGAACAATGCCAAAGCTGCTTTGTGCTTATCTGGACCCAGCCCCTTCTCTGAACTTCAAGTTTGCTCCCTTGCTTTAATATAGTTGCACAATTTCCTTTGTTGTGGTTGCCTTATTCTTTTTGCTGCCATGAAACTTACAAGGTGTCATCTTCAAGATGTCAGCCTCATTTTTTCTGTGCTTATCTTGCAACATTTAAAATAAGGTAAAAAGAGAGAACTCTAATATTGTGTACCAGACATGCAAGATTATTTCACAATTACAAATGTTTCAAAAACATCTGTCTATTGTTCAGTAAAAACAACATTTCTTTGAGCCATCTCTCTGCTTTTGGATTCTGGAAATAACATTTATTTGGGGAAAAAATATTGTTTTTCCTCTTATTTTTGTGTCCCAAATTATAGATGGTTTTAGTACAATATACAGCAGTGCTGAAAGGAAAATTCATTTACCTTAGATTAGACATGGTGGGAGAGATGCATGTAGCTAAACTTAGTTACATCAGCTGAGGATCTTCCCTGGTACTCTGCCCTCCTCTGTTCCTTTTGGAACTCCCCACTGCCAGACTTGGGCAATATTTTTAACAAATGGTATTTCATCAAAAATATCTTGCTTGAGTTCACAGAACATTCATGAATAGTAAGAAATCAAAAAGTCGGAGGCTTCCTGAAGCTTTCATTGCACTTGTTATATTTATTTTGAAAATGTTTTTTCATGACAGGTTTTGGTCTATTTTTGCATTTGAGGTGGATGGACTCTTGCAGGTTTTAACAAAGTCTCATTTTATTTGCTAGTCTCTTGATTATTTGAACCTACACCAAGTGGTAAGGAGGGTTGGCATAAAGCACTCTGACTGTTTTCTGGGTTGTACGTGCCATCTCTGAGCCAGTGAGAATAAAATTACCACCAGCAGGGGGTACTCTTTGTACTTTTCCCTGCTGTGGTGAGAGGGGCAGACACATTTTTATTCTGTGTTATCAAGACTTTCTAGGATTTTAAAGGGATAGTGGCCTTGCCGAGAAATCTGAACGCCACTTAAGACACTAGAGGCAAGAACAGACTATCCAAAGATGCTGTTCTTACACACCTATTGATGCAGATGAAATAACTCTTCATGCAGTAGAACTGCACTAGTTCTTCTGTGTTCACAGCTCTGAAAGATCAGAGAAGTGGAAAGGCATGGAGGTGGGTGTGACACTCTGTACCTCAAAGTAGCACTCTGCAACCCCCATATTCATCACTGTAATATTATTGTGATATGTTTTGTACAACGTATGCCTTGTCAGGTATCGTTTTGTAAGTCTTGATCTGTAGAATAATAACCTGTTGGATTGTATGTACTATCATTGTATGTGAAGTTACGAAGTATTACTATATGTGCTACTGAAATACATTGTAAGATTTGGAACACCCACAGCCAGACTTTCAGTTACAACAAAGGAATAACCATCAATAGCCAGAGGATAGTTAATGGCTCATCAACACACAATCCACTGTCTCAGAGGCTTCTCAGAGAAGGCACACACACAGTGGAGACTGCTTGACCAATAGGTACTGCCTGACCCCCGCTCTCCCCTTTCACAGCAAGGATCTTTTTAGCAGTTGGAAGAAGGTATAAAAAGAGAGACAGTGACATCATCACTTGGCCTCTCCTCCCCACCCAACCCAATACCTGAAAGAATGTCTGGAGGACAGAGACTTTTTAAACTGGGGAAGTTTGGTCCCAGGCTGGAAAGTGGTCGCAGCCTGTGTACTGATGAACTGTAACCTGCTTTACTATCTGCCAGAGTGAGAAAAGCTGTTTTTGATTCAACTTTTGTTTAGATTAAAAGTTTAAGATTTAGAATGCATGTTTATTTTTTTAATTTTCTTAAGGTAACTATTTCTGACCTATATGCCTACCACATATAATCACTTAAAATCTACCTTTCTGTAGTTGTTAAACTTATTTTAATGTTTTATCCTTACCAGTGAGTTTGTCAAAGGTGCTTGAGAAATCTGCTCAGGTTATAAAGTCTGTTGCATGTTCACTTTCCTATGAAGAAGTGGTGAACTGGGGAATGAACTGTCCAGGCTTCTCACCAGTGCAAGACAGTACAGTTCTGGGATGGTGGGGGGAATTGGCTGGAGCCTCTCTATTGGTGGTTCATGAATGGCTGGGAGATCATTCATGTAGTGCACTTTGGTGTGTCCCCACCTGTGGATGTTTGTGTAAGTGAAATGCCTGTCAGAGGCTTGGAGTTTGACATTGGCATCACAGTGTGAGAGGCAGCTCAGGTTGGTGGGTTTGGAGGGCTCAATGGTCCCACAGCCCAGGTTGCACCCCGGGGACCCTGTCACAGGGGGCACATGCCCTAAATGAATGACTAAAATACTTCTGGACTGTTTAAAATGTTATAATAATATTTTAGGTTTCCTGACTTTACTTTTCATTCTCAGTATCCTTAAAGAACAGGGTGGCCAGAATTTTCAATAGCACATCATCTATGGCCATGCTACTTTTATAAGGTTCTAGGTGGCAGGTGGAACTACTGTTTGGAATCTTATTTCTAATAAACTAAGCTGCACCAATCATATCCTGTTAATACAAATCTCATATTCTGTGTCTCTTTAAGCCAAACTTTTGCTGTTCGACTATTTTGAAAAATCTTTTTAGTATAATTTCTCAACACCCGAAAGTCTAGTACAGGATAAATAAGGGTGGGTGAATATTCAGACAGTTTTATACAGCTGCTGAATATGTACATTTCTACAATTTTTCCAGCAAATAGAATTTTTTCACATTACTGTGAAACTATTATTAATACTGAAGAAATGTCAACTTTTGTTTAAGGGCTAGAAATTAGATATTGTTTTAAGCTTTTAAGAAGACAGCCTTTGAGACAGAGGAAATTCATTTGGTCATAGGAAAAGAACTGTGGAGAGAATCTAGATAAGGTATACACAATTTCTTCCTAAATGCCAAAGGTTTTAAATAAAAGTCTGTGAATTATTTACAATTGGAATTTACTCTATGCAAATTATTTTCAAATAATGCTTGTAATATTGCTATTATCAGTTTCTGCCTGGTTATATAGACATGATCTGAAACATTTTCATTTTATGCTGTATAAACTTTGTTCTCATCTGTGTTCATTAGTTGTTTCCCAAATATCAGGAAGATTACAGTCCTGACAGTAATATGTTTTATGGAAAAGGTCCTTTTCAGTCTATACTCTTTTTTTGCTCCGGAATCTTGAGCAGGGTTTATTCCAGATATCCTTCCTTCATTTCTTCTTTAAAAGTGTTGATGGTTGCTTCACTTATCTTGGATAGGTTGTTAACTTCCCAAAGAGTAGCTAAAACCTATGGGGCTCATGTTGAAACAAACACAAAATGGTATACCATTCCACATAAGTGAATGTACCATAGATACAGGTGCATGTAGGTAACTGCAGTGATGAAGGAAAATCTCACACTTCTAGATAGTGCATCCTCTTCTCTGGGTTTGTTCTGTCCTTGTGTGCATTAGCCGAGCAGTGTGTCAGAGATTCAGTCTGCGGTATCAAAGTAGGTGTCCTGACCCCCAGCACTGTGTTTATACTTTTCAGGTTCATGGTTTGTTATTCTACCAGCCATTCTCATTGTTTTGTGTCTCCTTTAAATATTATTTCCAAGAAAGCATCCCATGCTTTCAGGGCCATCTGCTCTTTATTCTAGCTAGTGACTCTGCTCTTGTATGTTAATTCCCCTGGATGAGATGCCAGCTAGAATCTAGTTCCCTGTCCACCTTACATCTGAATTTAAATACATGAGGGTGATATTCTTACAAGTCTCCCAACATTAATTCAATTCCATATCAAAGATAAACTGTTGACAAATAAATCTGGGAGGTAATGCGTCTGGTCCTTTGGGGATTGGTAGAACTTTCTTATATGATGAATAAGATTTTCAGTAATCCTCATTGTATTTGACTTGGGTAGAGGCCTAAGGCTGGGTTGCTTTAAGGGAAGTGTGTTGTTGGCTTCTGGGTAACCAGTAAGGTATTACAGAATCTGTTTTATGCTGGCTTGGTAAACCTAATTATTGGAATATCCACCAGTTTTGGGGATAGTTTGCCCCATTCTTTGCAGTCGACCCTAATTAAGTAATCTCAGTGTGGCTCCCCGGGACCACCGGACACACCTATATAGAAGGAGATAGAATGTTAGTATTCTGAAGTCCCCTCAGCCCATAATTCCTGGCTCTCTTATTATGTGTCAGACAGTTTCTGCCTCAAAAACTTACAGTACAAATAGACACATCAAAGGATGGGAGAAAGGAAGTAGTAATATCCCATTCTTCACAGTTGGGGAAACTGAAGATCACTCAGATTGACTTGCAGAAAATTGTAGTCTGTGGGTTGGCTGGAGATAGATTGCAGACTTTGAGCCTCAATCCAATGTTTTAACCATAAGGTTATTCTCTGTCAGACTACTGCAGTCTGTAACTATTAATACTGTATTAATAAATGTGTTATGAAAGCAAGGGTTAAAGCTGAATGAGATATTGATAGCTTAGAGTCAGGAAATTGAATCTTTATGTAGAGAGAGTCTAGAGAGTTAACATCATTGGCTTCTGACATTTAAAAATGTTTAAGTTTTTTTTTCTTTAAAAGTTTAGAGACTACATTTGGGATTTATCTTTTGTTCTTGCCTAACAAATAAATAAGTTTATATGAGAGCCCTGGGGGCCTCTGGTTTAACCACTTTTTTGTTTTAAAGTGCTCCTATTAAAGTACTTTAAAGGGCTGTTTTATTTATAAGAGCTAAATTAAAAATCATAAATGCTACTAATTGTTATGGCAATAGGGTGGCACCCTAAGGGCCTTATCCAGCTCAATGTGGCTGCAGCCTATGGAAGGGTCTGAATACTGGCTCTGCAGCACACTGAACTATTCAGGAGGGAGCTTCAGCATTCTAAAATCAAAGGGACAAATGAGCCACTCCTATGGATATACCCAGGGAGGGGGAGCGTTTTCTCCAGCTCTTCCCCTCTGAGAGCAGGGACTTGAGCGAGTTGGGATGTGCCTGCCTCCCCACCCCCCCACCTAGGGATGGTTCTTACGGTACCCAGGACTGAAAGTCACCTTGTTACCCCCTGCCTCTAATGAGAGGGGATCTTTCTTATGGTAGCTGGGTATCAGCTCCCAGCCCATCAGCCACTGAAACACTCTCCCCTGGGATTATACCAGCCCTTCCTTCACCTTACAGGTTAATGGGTGCCCCCCAATCCCTGAATCCCTTTGAATAGAACCCCTGTGACATCCAACCCCTGACACTAGTTACCCACAGAAATTTCAGATCCTCTGCACTCAAAAGCAGTGTACCGACAGCTTACCAGTTTTACCTTAAACCAAAGCTCCTGTCAACCACACAGCAATTGAGATTTTACAATGAAAGGAAAGAAGGTTTACTTAAGAAAGAATAAAAATTTAACTAGAAACGTGAAAGTGGTGAAAACAATTGGTTACAACACAAATAAAATCATAACATGCAAACCTGGATCTTCACTTATCAGTGGTTACCTTTCCTAGCTAATAAAGGAGATTTTCCCCCAACAGTTCAGACCTGGCTGGTTTCTCAAGAACTAGAATCCAAATGTTCATGAAAGCACTCTTCTCTGACAGGTCCTCAGTAAGTGGATGCAAGAGTGCCTTTTCCTACACGCTCTTCAGTCTCCACTTTACCGTGGGATCTCTTGGATTTTTCTCTGGGGTGTATAACACAGAGACCACTTGACAAAGGGGCCTCTGTTTTTTGGCAAATAGGGCCTGAAAGCCTCTTGTTTCTATTAACAAGAAGGACGAACCCTTGCCTTGTTGTAGACTTTCTTGTCTACCACTGAGCATTTTCCATGCATTGTGGCAAGGGTAGCCAATGAGCCTCACATTACCTTGCTGGCTGACTAGGGAGTAGTGACACCTCCCTCTTGCTTGAATGGGTCATCACTGGAACACATGACCCGAGTGACTAACTTCTACTTTATGTCCCTATAGAATTCTTTCAATATGAATATATTCCTTAAATATTGCCCATACATCCATCTTACAGTCACTGAGTTTTGACAATTTACAAGATTTCTGTGAAAGATTTACAAGATGAAAAGATTCTGTGAAAGATTTTCTGTGGATATCTTACATTTTACTTCTTGTGGATAACTGTCCTCCAAGACATATGTTTGGTGTAGTGAGTTTGTCTGGTTTTAAGTGAGAGCTGTTTGGAAAGGACAGGGGACCCTTTGTCAAATGGTCTCTGTTATATAACCCAATCTCATAAATCCATGAGATCCCAGGGTAAAGGGAGATCTCAGTCCTATGGGAAGAGCTTTTCCTCTGTTCTGGCAGGGCTAATGCATGAGCTAGATTTTCTGAGCCAAGGGATGCTAGACTGTCAGTCCCCTGTTCAGGAAAGCAGAATGGACAATGGGTCTCTAAATAACCTATGCACTAGGGATCTGCAGAGAGCACCTTATGTGAGGGATGGTTGAAGGATTCCTTATGAAGTTGCATTCTCTGCCTGGTTCCACAACTCTCCATTATCTGTGCTTACCTCCCCCACAACACATTCAGGACAAGTCTACGCTACCTTGCTATACATTAGTGCAGCTACATTGGTGCAGCTGTGCTGCTGCAGCACGTCTGATGAAGACATGCTATGTCGAATGGAGAGCACTTTCCTGTCAGCATAATTACTCCACCTCCGCAAGAGGTGGAAGCTGGGTTGGCAGGAGAGCGTCTCCTGCCGACATAGTGCGATGTGGGCAGCACTTAAGTCACTATAACTTACATAGCTTGGGGGAGGGGCATTTTCACACCCTGATCGACATAAGTTACGTTGACTTAAATGATAGTGTAGACAAGCCCTCAGGTAGTGAATTCACAGGAAGTTCTACATCAACTCTTTCTATGGACAGGGATGCATCCCAGAAGTCATACAGATGTTTTAAAGTAACTGCTTCGGAGGGGTATATCTTCCACCCTAAATAATCAGTGGTACCTCCCTTCACCCTAATTATTATTTCTTCAGATTTATGTATCTGTGGGGGAAGAGAAAATGAAAGTGACAGGCATAGTGATGTTAAGACAAAATGTTTTAATTCCCTTGGTATCCCAATTTTCTTTCCAACTAAGTGAATTTGAGTTCCCTCCTCTCCACATGCACACAAGTTCAATTACAAAAGCAGTTCAGTGGCAGTAATCATGGTTCAGTGTGAGGTTTTTTCCCCATCTTTCCCTAAAAACTTAGGAGATAGATAACTATACAAAAACCTTCCTGTAGAAAGTGAGAGAGGAAGACGATTGTGGATTAAGGTTGGGAAAGGATATAAAGGAAAGACCATGGCATACTTTTCTTTGAATGTCCTGGCAAACTGAATCTAAATATCAAGGTTGGTGCTTTATGAGGGGCAAATGTTGCAGGGGTCATTGACAGGTCCATTCCCCATTCCCTCAAGTAAAACAAACACACGTGTGTGTGTGTCTGTCACTAAATATGAACTGTGAACACAGCAAATCTGTAGCAGCCTGCTATAGATTTGAAGTGTTCATAATTCATGCAGTAGCAGGGCATTTTCCCCCAGGGTCCCAGTATCACATGTGCAGACTGTCTAGTAAAGATCTGACAAGAGGCAAACTCTGGAAATTTTGAGTGGGGTTTGGGGTGCTGGCTTCACCACCCAAGCCACAGGCTGCAGTACCTGTAGAGCACTAACTGCTCCATATATAGATCCAGCTGACATGCTCCAGAAGGTACCTGGAACCAATTAACATACTCCAGCAGGATTTCCACAGGACAGTTACAGTGCTCTACAGTCATTGTTGCCTGTGGCTTGGATGGTGAATCCAGCGCCCCAAACACCACTCAAAATTGCCACTGTTCACCTCCTATCAGGCATTCAGTATGCCGTCTGTGGGGGAGGAGAAGCTGGAGGGGCAGGAGGCAGCATTGGAGGGGAGAGGGAGTATGACAGAGGTGGAGGAGGATCCTCCCAGGAAGGAGGTCCAGGCCTGGTACTGGCCAAGGTAAGGAAGGGCCCTAGGCAGAATAGAAGGGCAACTTTCCTAGGATGGATCTCCCCTTCTCCATGTTTGGTGGTGGAGGGGGGCAAATGGGCATAATTTTTTTCTGCTACGCCCCAATTGCCTGAAATTTCACAAGCTGCCATGGACAGGGTGGGTTTACACTACCTTTCCACCTGTAGGAATTCTGGAGCTGACCGTAACTGATGCAGCTCTTAGCATAAACCAAAGCATCTTTAGGGTTGCTCTAATTTATGCCTTTCAGAATGGGTCCTTATGATCCAATCCACCCTCTGAGGATCAGCCAGAGAACTGTGCACTCAAGCTCTGCCCCTCCCATCCCTTCTCTTATCATCCATGCTCCAGCAGCACTAAGTGACCATAATCGACTGAGAATTAGGCAACCAGAGCCTACTTAATACACTAGTTAAGTATGCACATGCCTAGGGTGCACCAGTATTTCAGTGCAAGGGTGCTAAACCAAACAATATCATCTTATACGTCCACTTAAAAAAGGTTTCAACATCCCCTTCCTACAAACTATGCTTCATATCAGATGTCTCTTTCTTGAAGAAAATATTCCATAGTAATCTCACAAAGCCTTTTTCAAATAAAGCTATTTTCAATCCTAGTATCTAAGGGTAAATGTTCTTTAGTAGCCTGTTTCGCTACAACTTCTTGTAGAATCGAGAAGCTAAGTCTCTTTAATTTAAACATTCTTTAAGAAGTCCATATTACCATTTTTTATTATGCAAAATGGTCTACTTCTGAAATTTATCTTTAACTAAAAAAACCAACACTTCAGCTTAATCAAAATGATTCTTCTAAGTGACTTAAAAACCAACTGGTCTCTTCACAGTTTTGCACATCTGCTACAACACTGAAAACAAATAAAGCTGTTCTCTATCAGTTAAGTTCCAGACTAGATCTGGATGATTTTTTTTAATGAATTCACAAATATTTCTGCAGAAAAAGAGCCATTTTTGTGTTTTCCTGTATAAAGTGTTTCCATCTGCCAATTAGTGAACCAAAAAAAAAAGCCGTATGACTTTAGTTGGTCTCCTAACAATTCAATAGCTAATAAAGCAATTGAAGAGTTCCTGAATAACCCTTATCCTGAAAATTATTCATTCCAACCATTTGGCAAATACAAATAGCCAATACGTTAGAACAAAACTCAGGATGAGTTTGTGAACAACTGAAAAAAGGACTAATTTGTTATTATTTGTAACAAGTATTTCAACTCCCTTTAGTCAAAGCTCATGTTCTTCCATATGCTCAGAATTCTGGGATATCATTCTCATCTCACTTACAGTAGTGTAAATTAGGAGTAACTCTGCTGAAATCAGTGAAGCTTCACAGGTGAAAACATTGTCTTCGCTGCGCCAATGCCAGCCTTCATTGCCCACTTGTTACATTTTCTAATAACACTTCTACTTTACTACCAAGTTGTCTCTTGTATATATGACACGCTTCCTGTTAAAACATGCAAAATCAGGTCAGAGTTCTCCTTCAAATCCCTACTTAAAACTCTTTGTTGTGATGGCTACAAAAAACTTGACAATAGGTAGGCCACGGTGAGTTAAAACCTCTGCCTGTCATGCTAACCAAAAAAGTCTCATTGTTTCCTTCTGCTCTGTCATGTGTCTTTCTGCATATACTTATTGTCTCTTGTCTTATATTGTAAGCACCTTGGGCCAAGAACTAACTTTTTGTTCTTTGTACAGTGCATCATACAATAGGGTTCTAGTCCATGACTGGGGTTCTTAGGTCACATCACAGTACAAATAATAATAAATAATAAAACTGAGGTGAAAGGAAACTCAGGTCTACTGTTTCTAGAAATAACTGAGTAGAAATCAGCAGCACATGGCCTCATTATAAATAATAATTCAATTTGTATAATTACTTGTCGAAGTAGCATATTAAAATGTCGTCATCTCATTCCCTTGACTTCATGAAGCAGATGGGGACTAGTAAACAAGGGACTGGTTGTCAGGACTCCTCATTATCCTTAATACAAGCTATGCCAAGGGCTCACTTTGTAGCCCTGGGCAAGTCTAGAAGTCCCAGTCTAGCACATTGCTTAACCACATGCATACATTTAAGTTGAAGAATAGTCCCATTGAAGTCATTGGAACTACTCATTAGCTTGAAGTTATGCATGTGCTACTATGCTTTGCTGGGTAAGGATCTTAATTTCACTGCATCGTTTGCCTCATCCATAAACTGGTGTTAAAAGCTTCCTCATACTGGTATTGTGAGGGTTGCTTAGTAAATATTTATATAACACTTTGTGTCTAGTGCTATCTGACCTGAGTATTATTACTGATTTGAATTGTGACACATTTCCCAGATGTATTTAATGTGAACTAGTCCTTGTGACTTTAGAAACAATTTGGAAACTGGACAAAAATATATACATTACAATCTTTTAATAGTAATGTGGCTGTTGTTGAGGTGTTCCACTTTGTAAATAGGATGACCTATACATCCTCTCACTTCATCTTCTGGTTGGGTGCAGGTAGTTCAGTTGGGGAGACAGATGTTTTTTCTCAGATGAGCAGAATGTCTCCACATTACCCCACTATATGTGTTAGGGTGACCAGATGGCCAGAGCTGAAGGAAGGTTAAGTCAGTGCATTATCAAAGCCAAGTGATACGGCAAGAGCAAGCACTGTTTCATTTTGGACATTTCTGCTGAACTTACATGAGACATGGGCTTGAGTTTTTGTTCTAATTCCTGAACATTTAAACACAAGGGTCCAATGGAAAGCTAATATTGTGTATACATGTTATTTGTGATGGTATGCAATGTTGTTGTAGCCATGTCAATCCCAGGACACTAGAGAGACAAGGAAGATGAGGCAATATGACCTGAAGAAGAGCTCTGCGTAAGCTTTAAAGCTTATCTCTCTCACCAACAGAAGTTGGTTCAATGAAAGATATTGCCTCACCCACTTCTCTCTCTAATTTGTGATGGTAGCAGCCAGAGGCCCCTATTAGGTGTGGGGCTCCATTGTGCCTTGGGACTGTCCAAGCACCTACAACCTGGTCTGTGACCCAAAGAGCTTGCAGTTGAAGGACTAGTATGTTCCTTAACATCTCACTGTGTGTGAGAGGTAGCACTTAGCTATGCTACATCAGGAAGTGCTCTCCCAAGCTTGGGCAAAAGTCAACATGGTTTCTGTAAAGGGAAATCGTGTCTTACTAATTTATTAGAATTCTTTGAAGGGGTCAACAAACATGTCGACAAGGGTGATCCAGTGGATATAGCATACATAGATTTCCAGAAAGCCTTTGACAAGGTTCCTCACCAAAGGCTCTTACGTAAATTAAGTTGTCATGGGATAAGAGAGAAGATCATTTCATGGATTGAGAACTGGTTAAATCACCGGGAACAAAGGGTAGGAATAAATGGTACATTTTCAGAATAGAGAGCGGTAACTGGTGGTGTTCCCCAAGGGTCAGTCATAGGACCAATCCTATTCAACTTATTAATAAATGATCTGGAGAAAGGGGTAAACAGTGAGGTGGCAAAGTTTGCAGATGATACTAAACTGCTCAAGATAGTTAAGACCAAAGCAGACTTTGAAGAACTTCAAAAAGATCTCACAAAACTAAGTGATTGGGCAACAAAACGTCAAGTGAAATTTAATGTGGATAAATGTAAAGTAATGCACATTGGAAAAAATAACCCCAACTATACATGCAATACGATGGGGGCTAATTTAGCTACAACTAATCAGGAAGGAAATCTTGGGCTTGAGTCATCATAGATAGTTCATTGAAGACATCCACGCAGTGTGAAGCGGCAGTCAAAAAAGCAAACAGGATGTTAGGAATCATTAAAAAAGGGATAGAGAATAAGATGGAGAATATCTTATTGACCTTATATAAATCCATGGTACGCCCACATCTTGAATACTGCGTACAGATGTGGTCTCATCTCAAAAAAAGATATACTAGCATTAGAAAAGGTTCAGAGAAGGGCAACTAAAATGATTTGGGGGTTGGAACAGGTCCCATATAAGGAGAGATTAAAGAGGCTAGGACTTTTCAGTTTGGAAAAGAGGAGACTAAAGGTGGATATGATAGAGGTGTATAAAATCATGAGAGGCATGGAGAAAGCGAATAAGGAAAAGTTATTTGCTTGTTCCCATAATATAAGAACTAGGGGCCACCAAATGAAATTAATGGGCAGCAGGTTTAAAACAAATAAAAGGAAGTTCTTCTTCACACAGCGCACAGTCAACCTGTGGAACTCCTTGCCTGAGGAGGTTGTGAAGGCTAGGACTATAACAGCGTTTAAAAGAGAATTAGATAAATTCATGGAGATTAAGTCCATTAAAGGCTATTAGCCAGGATGGGTAAGGAATGATGTCCCTAGCCTCTGTTTGTCAGAGGATGGAGATGGATGGCAGGAGAGAGATCACTTGATCATTACCTGTTAGATTCACTCCCTCTGGTGCACCTGGCATTGGCCACTGTCGGCAGACAGGATACTGGGATGGATGGACCTTTGGTCTGACGCAGTGTGGCCATTTTTATGTTCTTATGTAAAGGAGAGGGAAATCATCTTTTACATTTAGCAGAAAGGAGGGAGACCTCACTCCCATGTGTTTCCCATTACAGCAGCCATTGCTACCCTGGCGGGCTAGCACCATAGCACAGGACTTTGTAAAATTACTGGCTCAGCACCTCTGTTTGCTGGGCTCATTTCAAGGGACCTGTTTTTGTGAGATCTCTGGTTGAATATCTCTATTTGGGTGGGGTGAAGTCAAGGCATAGGCCATGGAGATATTACTGCCTCTCACAGGAGCTGACTTTTACTTTTCCCAGTGGGTGCTCCACCATGAGGCCCCTCTCCCACTCTGCCCCTTCCCCCGAGACCCCACCCTCGCTCTGCCCCCTCTTCCAAGACCCCTTACCTTCCTGTCACTTGCTGCTCTCCACCCTCCCTTGAGCACCTCCCACCAGCTGCTGAACAGCTGATCAGCAGGGCCGCTGAACAGCTGTGGCTGCTGGATGCTTAGCACCTCTTATTTTTTTCTGTGGGAGCTTGAGCCCTGGAGCACCCACAGAGAGAGTCTATGCCTATAATGGCTCCATATAAACATGTAGTTTGAAACAGTCTCTGCCTCAAATTGCTTAAAGTGATGGGTTGGAAGGAAATCAGAAGGCACAGAAAGCGGTGACGTATCCGAAAATGCCTGATTCCCAGTCCAGTGCCCTCTCCACTAGACCATGCTGCCTGTCAGAGAAGAGCTGAAGGATTATGCTCTTTCATGGCAACATTGCTCATTCTCCAGAAAGAGAGAGCTTCCCCGTATATTAAATGTGGCCATCTCATTCTTGAAAGCGATTATATCAAAAAATAAGCAAATGACAAAATTCCTCTGAAACAGACACACATAGAGACATGACATATAGCAAAGCTCTGGTGGTACCAGCTAACTGGCAGCCTCATGTTAAGCTGTATGCAGTGACCTGTTTGCACAGATGGATACAGTTCTTTGACAAATGCAGTCACTTATTAAAAAAAATCCAGAATATCCTTTTTAAAGGAAATACTGGGCACAATTAAAAATGTAGAAAACCCAGTCACTGAAATAAGAGACTCTGTCTAAATTTGAGGGCAGAAAAGAAGGACAGAAGAATTGTCTAAGGGTACGTCTTCACTACCCGCCGGATCGGCGGGTAGCAATCGATTTCTCGGAGTTCGATATATCGCGTCTCATCTAGACGCGATATATCGAACCCCGAATGTGCTCCTGTCGACTCCGGAACTCCAGTAATGCGAATGGCGGTACAGAGTCAACATGGGGAGCTGCGGACGTCGATCCCGCGCCGTGAGGACGGTAAGTAATTCGAGCTAAGGTACTTCGAAGTTGTGTACCTTAGAGAGACCCCCCCCCAGTGTAGACCAGGCCTAAGAGAAGACTTTGGGCTTGCTCTGGAATAGGCACTTATATTTTTATTTACTAATACAGTGAAGCATCTTGAAGCTAATGCATGTTAAAGACAAAGGTGAAACTCACTTTTCCTAGCTAGAAGTGAAAGCTACAGTTAAATTTACTTGGCTGTGTTGAAAATATTTGAGTTTCCTGAATTTCAAGACTATTCATTGCACACTCCGTTTTTCTTAGCATATGCACAACGTGCCTCAGGTAGCACATGACCAGGATTCATCACCAAATTTGGTCTGCTGGTTAGATCATTAGCTTTCCTGGCTTGGGCTGGATATTGGTGGGGAGAGCAATGTGAACACTATGATCCACGCCCGCCCCCACCCCCACCCAGTAAAATAAGAGTATCACAAAAGATGTTCTTATAGTATGGCTAATTGCAGGATAGGTCTTTTTAAAAATATATAAGAGAGAATACATTAAATATCAATTGTTAGAAAAATGCAACAGCCAAAATGCAACTTTCAACATCTTGGTGAAATTGCCAATCATGTTGTTGTTTTTTATTATTTATGGGGAGTGTATTTCCTGTGCTATATTTTTTTTTAAAAATGGACACAAAATAAAACTGGAGAGAAAAAAAATATTACTCTAATCTTTCCAAATTCTATTTTCAGATAAGCCACTTTAAATCTGAACTAAATATATTGACATTAATGGATTTATTCCAGGTTTACACCGGTGTGACTAAGGCTTATCTTCACTACCGGGAGATCGCAGCGGGTGTTTGATTTAGATCTAGTGAAGACTCGCTAAATCAAAGGCAGAGTGCTCTCCAGTCGACTCCGGTACTTCAGCACCCTGAGAAAAGTAAGGGAAGTCGACTGGAGACTGTCTCCCGTCAACACAGCACAGTGAAGGCACAGGTAAGTCAACCTAAGCTATGGCGACTCCAGTTACGTTATTCACTTAGCTGGATTAGCAAAATTTAGATTGATTTACCCTGGTAGTGAAGACAGGCCCTAACAGTAGAATTTGGCTCTTTGCTATCATCATACGTTTCTGAAGCTCTTCAAATTTTTTGTTGAAAAAATGTGTCCACATTACAAAAAAATGGCTCTTCCTTGTATCCCTCCCCCACCACATCCTCTTCTAGTACAGATGCTAATGCTAAAATGAATGTGTGCGAACATTAAAACAAAACAACAATCGTTATTAAAATGGAAGTATGGAACTTTACTGGTGCCGTTTTACTTGTCTTTTGCTTAAAGAAATGTTGTTAAAATATTGGTTCAAACATGAGCAAAATATAAAGTGCCTGACAACTGAAATCAGCGCAGTGGTAAAGAGGAATCAATATTTAGCTGATAAAACAAGACATGAAGCTGATAAACCAAGAATAATAATCACTCCCTCCAACTTTAGTAAGCAATGCATTAAAATCTTAAATTTATTGATTATGAATACATTTTGCAATTGCTGATCTTAAAGCCCATATGTAGCTAACTAATTTGTAAAGTGAAGTTTCTTATCAAATTGAGTTGCTCTGCTTTTAAAATTAGAAACATTATCTTTCACTGTGCAGGTAACAGTTGTTTAGTAAATCATTCATTATCAGTCATACAGAATTCTATTCCCCCAGTGCAAAGTAACAATGCACATTTTTAGCACATCTAAGCAAATGCAACAATGGTTCCTGTCTTTCATGGAAGTTCAAAAACGTTTTGATACAACTCCAGGTAATATAAAGCACAGTCAGAGCTGAATCTCTTTATTAAATGTTTTGAAAGTATACTTCCCAAACAGGTGATTCAAAACAGATGCCAAAAAAATGGAGAAAAGTTTGATTTACCCTTAAATATGTCAAGCATTCAAGAGAATAATTTAATAGAATCATAGAATATTAGGGTTGGAAGAGACCTCAGGAGGTCATCTACTCCAATCCCGTGCTCAAAGCAGTACCAACACCAACTAAATCATCTCAACCAGGGCTTTGTCAAGCTGGGACTTAACAATCTCTAAGGGTGGAAATTCCACTCCCACCCTAGGTAACCCATTCCAGTGCTTCACCATCCTTCTAGTGAAATAGTGCTTCCTAATATCCACCCTAGACGTCCCCCACTGCAACTTGAGACCATTGCTTCTTGTTCTGTCATCTTCCATCACTGAGAATAGCCTAGCTCCATCCTCTTTGGAACTCTCCTTCAGGTAGTTGAAGGCTGCTATCAAATCCCCTCTCACTCTTCTCTTTTGCAGAATAAATAAGCCCAGTTCCCTCAGCCTCTCCTCATAAGTCATGTGCCCCAGTCCCCTAATCATTTTTGTTGCCCTCCGCTGGACTCTCTCTAATTTGTCCACATCCCTTCTGTAGTTGGGGGACCAAAACTGGACTCAATACTCCAAGTGTGGCCTCACCAGTGCTGAATAGAGGGGAATAATCACTTCCCTTAATCTGCTGGTAATGCTCCTACTAATACAGCCCACTATGCCATTGGCCTTCTTGGCAACAAGGGCACACTGATGACTCATATCCATCTTCTTGTCCACTGTAATCCCCAGGTTCTTTTCTGCAGAACTGCTGCTTAGCCAGTTGGTCTCCAGCCTAAGATAGATGTATTTAGAAAGAACTGTGCTAAGCATTTTGATATAATCAAAATAGATTTGGTCAGAGTAAAAACTGTTTTTCAAATTGTAAAGAGAAATTTGTATATGCATTTCAATTTCCCCCAAACAATTGAGAAGAATTATTAGAAATCCTTCTTTATTCCTGCAGCATTTGAAAAAAAAATCAGTCAAAGTCCAAACTCTTCACTTCAGTGAGAACATTGGTGTTATTGAGAACCATCCACATCCAAGGTCAGAACTTGGTGTCAAGTTATTTCACAATTAGATGAATAAGGAATTTGATACTTGGTTCTGTGGAAGGGGAATCAATGGAGAGTAAGAACAAAGACTGGATCTGTCATGGAGATTTTCTGGAAGGGGAGATCTTATGGAAAGCTGGGAAATGGAGTGCAGGAAAGAAAGAGAATGATGTCAGGCATTTTGTACATAAAGTTTTCAAAGGAGTCTACAGATTAGAGAATGAGGGTACTGGTAGTTAAATACATAGCAGATGCTAAAATAGTCAGTTATATTAATGAGAAAATTCTTATCCAATGCACAGGAATTTTTTATATGGACCATTATAGAGCCTGATTCAAAGCCCATTGAAATCAGGTTTTCCATTGGTTTCAATGTGTTCTGGTTCAGACCCATAATGTCTAACTGTTCCAGGCTTCATATGTTTCAGACAGGAGAGGATGAACATCTAGATGTGCCCCTCTGCCATGTACATTGGCCAAACCGGACAGTCTCTACACAAAAGAATAAATGGACACAAATCTGACATCAGGAATCATAACATTCAAAAACCAGTAGGAGAACACTTCAACCTCTCTAATCACTCAGTGACAGACGCTAAGGTGGCAATTTTGCAACAGAAAAGCTTCAAAAACAGACTCCAACGAGAAGCTGCTTAACTTGAATTAATATGCAAACTAGATACCATTAATTTAGGTTTGAACAGAGACTGGGAATTCCTTGGTCATTACACTAATTGAATCTATTTCCCCATGTTAAAGTATCCTCACAGATTCGTGTCAACTGTCCAAAATGGGCCATCTTGATTATCACTCCAGGCAAGTGGTTTCCATACATGTAATGATTGTTCTTCCCAGGATATCTATTTTACTGAGGTACAAGATTATATGGAAAATACGACACACAAAGGTCAAATATTCAAGTGGGATTTTTTATTTTTAAATTATTTCTCATAAAAGATACCAGATTCACCATTCTGGAGATGGAAGTTGTCTAGGTGTCCACAGAACATCAGCAACAGAGGCAGGGGCAGTACATGTTTCTCCATATTAACCTGGCAATATCGCTCAACCCTGACCTGTAGAGCCATCAGTTTCCTTAGATTCTTTGCTGAAACTGTCAGTGCGGGTTCCAGTTTTTTCTGTTGACATGGATGCTTTTTCACTAAGTGAAGAATAACAATTCATTTCACATTGGACATTGAAGAGCTGACAGATAGTAATGATTGTCAACTAGTTTTTAGTGAAGTTTAATTCATACCACAACCTGAAAGTGAAAGTATGTCCAGTTACCTGTTTCTGTGCTATCCACTGCCAAGTTCATTTCTTTTAACACACGTTTTTGTCTTTTCCTGGAAAACACAACTAATACAAAGCATAAACAAAATGGGATAGACATAAAATCAGACTAATAAAACACAAAAACTGGATCCCATCTTGATAGCCATAATAATATATTCCCATCAAACTTTGCACTTGCTTAGGTATCATTTATAATCAGATCAGGGTTTTAAATATCATGCTGGTGTAGTTTTAGAAAGGCTGTTGCATTATATATTTAGATTTTTCAACTGTGCCTGTCAGTTGCTATCAGCATGTGTACGTTATTCATGTAGAAATCATATAATAAAATTGAAATTGGACCTATATCCCCAATTAAAAATCTCCCAATTGAGTAACACTCAAATGTTCCCACCCACTTACACCCCCCCCCCCAGTCTCAAACAAACACAAAGCTTGGGAAGATAGATAGGATTTACAACATGCTCTGAAAGTCAGCAGATTCAAGCTCTGACAGGCCAAGGGGAAAAAACAATTTATCATCTGGTCTTTTAAATGTGAATTATTCTTTTATATGCAATAAGACCTACCATCGCGTGTAGCCGCTCTGTGCATATTGCTGGTACATTGGCTTTCAGCTGTGTGAAAATGATGTTTTTTGTTTTTTTTTCCAAATAGTCATCTGTTTTGCAAAGATTTCTGGTCTCTTGTTACCAGAGGTGAAAGTAAGCTGGTTCGCCCCAGTACGGCGTACCGTCAAGAGCCGGTGCGCCATACTGGGGCAGCCCAGCTTCCCGCTGCTGGAGCCCTGGGGTAGTGGCGGGGCTCCAGGGGTTATTTAAAGGGCCAGGGCTCCCGCTGCCTCTACTGCCCTAGGCCCTTTAAATAGCCACAGGAGCCTCACCGTCACTACCCCAGGGCTCCGGGGGATATTTAAAGGGCCAGGGCGGTAGAGGCAGGGGAGTCCTGGGCCCTTTAAATAGCCCCCGGAGCCCTGCTGCCAGAGCCCTGGGGTAGCAGCAGCAGCCGGGGGCTCCAGCAGCGGTTTAAATGGCAGTAGTGGCGGCCGACCCCTGGGCCCTTTAAACTGCTGCTGGAACCCCCAACTGCTGCTGCTACCCCAGAGCGGGAGGGCACTTACCGGTACAGGGAGAGCCGGGACTGGCTATGACCCCCCCCCATCTCTGCCCCTTCCGCCCGAGGCCCCGCCCCTTCCAGGGGCCAGAGCCGGCCCCAACCCAGCTCCATACTGGTAAGTCCCTATTTCTACTTTCTCCCCTGTTTGTTACACTTAAATATAACTGCATAAGCCTAATGCAGGTTCTAAATGAATACTGTATATCAGGGTAATCAAATTGTGGCTAGCGAGTCACATGTGGCTCTTTTACCATTAAAAGTGTGGCTTGGTGAGCCCCCAACACCCTCCCCCATTCCCCGCTTATCAGACTGGGGGGTGGAGATCAGGACCTCTGCCTTGGAGCAGAGTGGTGGGGCAGGGGCTTCTCTCCAGTGGAGAGGGGGTTCTCAGAGCTTGTGCCCAGCAGGGAGGGGTGACTCGGGGTTCATCTCCACGGGCACACCTGCCAGGGTTCTGAACTTCAGCAGGAGTGGGGCTAAAGCCCTGAACCCCATCAGGTGCCTCCCACAGGGCTGAAACCCTGAACCCTGGCCGGCGTGGCCCGGCTCTCCAACTTCTGAAAATTGTCATATGTGGCTGGGCGGATCAGTAAGTTTGGCCATCCCTGCTGTGTATCTTGACATGTAATGATCTCCCAATAAATAATTGCTTTGTAAATTTAGTTTTTACTTGCTTTTTATTTTTATGTTGAAAGTGTGCCACACAAGTAGGAATGGGATGAAATGGGACTGCCACTAGATGCTGAAATAATTAATTTGTGACCCATTTATTCCCTTCTTCTTCCCCGCAAAAAAGGATTTTTGATTTTGGTGGGGAGCAGGGTGCAGGTGAAAGGGTTGAAATTTGTTAAAAATGAGAAATTTGCTTTTATTTATTAGTTTCTAACTCCTTATTTAACTGGCTGGAACAATGTGCATTCTTGCTCCCAGTCCCCAGGGCTCCCCAACTCACACATACTGACTTGCAAGTAAAAACGCTTCTGCAAATGTCTCATTGCATCAATTTGCAAGTCTTTCAAGCTAATACCTCACATTTCCAATACCTACAATTATTTGGCAATTATTAATTTAAATGTATAATATATATTTATATATGAGCCTGTTCCTTCAACAGCGTGTGCCTTCTGTTGCCAGCTACAGTCTGATATACTGCATTTGACATAACTATAGACCTTGCAACAGAACGTATAGATACAGAAATATCACAGAACTACATTAAACAGCTACATTTGCTTGAACAGCAATATCCCAGTGTAGTGTAGTGTAACTTGAAGTGGAAGGCTAAAGCGTGATTAAAAGGACATTGAGAACTCACTGAGACCACACGTAACGTTTGTTGCTGTATGATTTGGACTAGTAACCCTGGGTCCTGAGCCGTAGCCATCAAAATCAATTTCTTTACCAAAGGCTTTGAGCTCATTGTTTTTTACAGGAATGGAATGTTAAAGGATCATAGCTTTATCAAATAACCAGCTCCATTTTAATTATCACTTCTCTAAACCTTCCCGCTGCCCCCAATGATGCATGTGCAAATCAGGTTAACTACATGAGAGCTGATATTTTCTAATTATGAACTTTTGAACTTTGACTTGGAGCAAACATTTAATTGTTAATTAGAAGACCTTGAACAGTATTAGTTATGCTAATTTTATCCAAACTCCTTTCTCCAGTTATTCTCTCCAGAAAATCAAATGGTTAATTCTCCTCCGCTTGCTTCCATGTAACTCATTTTAGCAGCAATGGGAGTTACACTCATGCACAGAAGGGAGAGCAGTAAGTGCGAACAGAATAAGCATAAGAGGCTGTGAAGCTGCAGGGATTCGCTTTGACAATCCCAGTGGAGGGGTTAGAGTAATCTCCTGGGCACTTGTGGAGGGAAGATTGCTTTAATGGCTGCAAATGCACTATGAATATATGTTAGTAAAATACATGTGAAATTCTCATTTGATTCACTCCTCCCTTTTCCCCATTCATTGCAAATTAATAGCTAGGCTCCTAATGTGGCATTTTGAGTATGTCATGCCACTGAAGTAGTTCACCCATTTATTCACTCAGCAAATATGACAATCCAATAATACTTCAGATATGTTGGAATAACAATTATCCCTACCATTTATTACCCCAGCCCATGGAACAAGAAGTATCCTATTAAAAAGAACTGCTAATGTCCAGAATTACTAAAACTGAGGAAAGACGTACTGTATAGCCAGGGCCGGATTAACTTTTTGTGGGCCTGGCACCAAATATACTTGTGCCCCCCCCCCCCCCCACGGGAATGATTGTAAAAGGGGCTGGGGGTAAAAGCACAGTGGGGCAGGAGTTAGGGTTGGTCTTTGGAGCAAGGGAGGGGTCAGGGGTAAATTGCAAATGCAGCAGGGCTGGGGAGAGGGTAAACAGGATCCCCTCCGCCCCTGCCCACATTGAGCAGGTACCTACCTGGTTCTAGCCCATTCTCTTTGTCTCTCTCTGCACTGAGCTGCCTCTCCTCCCACAGCAGCAGGACAGGTTCTCTTCCAGCCCTCTGGGGTGGGTGTTGGGAGTGGGAGGAGCGGAGGCTAATGTGGTTACTCCTATAACCGGACATTTAGTTTCCAGTCAGCACTGCTAACCGGACACTCAGGTCCCATTTTCTACAGGAGTTTCCAGTCTAAAACTGGATACCTGGCAACAGGGCTGCCAGAAAAGCCTGAGGGGGGGGGGGGGAGGGGCAAGCAATCATTTTTAAAAGTAAGAGGGCTAAGCCTTAAGGGGGTGGGGGGCAAGTGGTGGGTGGGCTAGGGAGTGGAGAGGAGCTAGTGGGCAGGGCCATGTCTGCTGTACTGCCCAGGTAGGTTGGAGACTGTGAGGATCAGCTGACACAGTATCCAGGGCCGGTGCAAGGATATTTTACACCCTAGGCGAAACTTCCCCCTTGCATTCCCCTCCACCGCCCCGAGCATCGCTTATTATAAATTTTCAAAAATGAACACAATAGAATCACATCTTACACGGGCGTTAGGTTCTAAGGTCAGCATTAAGAGGAAAATCACATATAGTGAAAATTACCATAAAGTACAGTACACCCAATATACACAGTATACAGTGTATACACTAGAACAGGGGTCCTCAACCTACAGCACGTGTGCCAAAGGTGGCACACGAGCTGATTTTCTTTTTTTTTTTTAATGGCAGGCTGCCAGTCCCGGCCACTGCTGAGCCTGCTGCCGGCCTGGGGTTCCGTTCACTCAGCTGCCAGTAGAGGTCCCAGCTGGCGACTCTGCTCAGCTTCCTGCTGTTAACCCAGGCTGGCAGGAGGATGAGCGGGGCCAGTGGCTGAGACCCTGGCTGGCAAGGGGCCGGCAACCAAAACCCCAGACCATCAGCGGGCTGAGCAGGGCTGGCAGCTGGGACCCCAGACCGGCAGCGGGCTGAGTTGCTCAGCCCACTGTTGGTCTGGGGTTCCATCCACCGGCTCCTGCCAGCTGGGGTCCCAGCTGCCGGCTCTGCTCAGCCTCCTACCAGCCTGAGTGAATGGCAGGCCAACCATGGTAAATCCAGTACTGCATATAGCTCTTTAGGGCTCAGTTGCACCTGATAAACCCAGCCTTGCACTGGATGTGGAGCAGAACTGCCCACATGAAAGGGAGATTCTGGCAGCATCCTCCAAAATGCAGAAGGAGAGCAGCTGCTGCACTGTCCCTATGATGGCTGAGGGCGTTACCCTCTTAGTGGCAGGCCAGTTTCCAAAGCTGCCCAGTTTCGGTCAGCTCTGTATGGGATATTTTATGCAAATTAGTTAATAAGCTAATGTAGAACTGCTCAATACTTGGCATGGGGTGTGGCTGGGCTGAGGGGGTGGGTGTCTTTGGGTATTGAGGTAAGTAAGAGGGTGCAGTGAGAGGGGAGGCAAAGGTGTCACCTACTCATCAGGGGCCATTGCATTTTCAAGTGGGATCAAGATGCTTCTGCAGCTCAGCTGCATATGTAAAGACTTAGCTGGCTGTGGAAATGTCTGACAGGGCTGGCAAATGTATGAGTGTCTCATATGGACCCCAACATTGCTCTCTACTCCCACAGAGGTGCCTTGCACTCCTAAGGCAGCAGCAGCCCTCTGACTCAGAGGAACGCAGAACTGAGATAGCTGGCACCCGTGGCACACCTCTGTATCTCTGGGTGGGTGTCAGGGTCTTGTTGGTGGTGTGGCCTGAGCATTTTTGTGCTTGAGCTATTCTTAGCTGACATACTGGCTCCTAACAGCCATAGTATACTTTAGATAGACCCAAGACAGCTTTAAAATATTCTGTAGCCAGGTCAGTGTAGAACCAGCCTCAGGGTCAGAGAGCCACAAGTGTCACCTTCATAGCTCTCCTTCCTTTCAGCTGCATGCTCCAGATATGGGGCACAGCTGAGAATCTAGCCCATTCAATGTTTGCAGGGTGTCACTTTGAGGGAGGTTCTGGGGGCATGGATTTTTTTTTAAATAAATTGATAAGAGGATTGTTCCTCTGGCAGATCCTCTGAGATGTCCCTGGTTCTGGGATCCAAATTCCATGTCTTTTTTTTTTTGGGGGGGGGGGGGTGGAAGGGGAAAATGCTGGCCCTCAACTAACAGGAAGAATTTCTTTACCTTGGGAGATGGATTATTCTGTGCCTCTACACTACAAGGAAAATGAATATTATTATTTCTCTTATCTGGAACAAACTGTTGACCTAATAATTAATATCCAATAACTAGGCTAGGAGTAAAAGTATAGTTTTATTATAGAAAAATTGAAGCATAGCATGTGCTACTTTCTATACTTTGGAGAAATTAGGCTAGTGATGTGTAATAATTTTTAGCAACTATAGGAAGGTGCAAGAGAACAAAACAGAGAACCTGTAGAATCAAAACATAAAAATTGTCACTTTACATAACTATTTGTCACCCGCTGAGAAGTTGGGCCTGTTGGCAAAAATGTTCATTAAGAAAGATGAGTTGAGATCTCAAAGAAAACTAAGCCTTGAAGATTTGTCCTTGAAGGTTGGTGATATACAGTTTATTGCCTTCCTGTTGTAAAAAGTTTAACTGGACTAAAATTTCTGTATTCCAAAAAATTACAGAAAGTAGGATGCTTATTAATTGAAGGACCTCCATGCAGCAAATATTCGTGAAAGCCCATTTTCCATAAATGTTTTCACAAATATGTTAGACCTGGTAGGACAAGGTGTTGCAGATACTGAAGAACTGTTTGAAATATATGAGGTGGAAACTAAAGTTATCCCAGTTTGCAAGCAGACTATTTTTCATGTTTAATGGTGAATTGGTTTTAAAAATATGTTTAAGATCAACATGTCCATGTTGGTTTCTAGGTTTTGGAACCTAGTAGTAGTTACTTTTGGGGGGGAAGGTGAAGTTTCAAGAAGTTGTATTATCATGGCTTACTGACTCTTTGCAGTTTAACATAGTGATAGGTGCTGTAGATCAGATCTGGGAGAATTGGGCATTTCTGGGACCACCTCTTTTTAATACCAAATCACAACATATCATGTCCAGATCATTATAATAATGCCAAATTTATGCAATCCTCTCACATGAAAAGCCACCCATTGGTTCCAGTGGAAATTTCATAAATGCTGTTCTTGAATGTTGTACTGGAGAAGGGGAGGGAAAAAATAGCTCCTTCCAACTTTTTCTCAGTTTTCTCCTTTTTTCATACTCAATAGCATGAGAGGTGAAGGCATGACATAACCCTGCCATCCCTTTCACACTACACAAACAGAACTGAAGCACTATATACCTAGAAGGAGCCACACTCGTATTTCAGTTACAAAAGCACTAGTGGAAATGAGAATACACCTCTATCTCGATATAACGCTGACCTTGGGAGCCAAAAAATCTTACCACGTTATAGGTGAAACTGCATTATAGCGAACTTGCTTTGATCCACTGGAGTGTGCAGCCCCGCCCCTCCGGAGCACTGCTTTACGGCGTTATATCCGAATTTGTGTTATATCGTGTCACGTTATATTGGGGTAGAGGTGTATAATTTGGTTCAAGGACTGCAGGAGTAAACTGCAACTTACCTCTTAACAGATTTTTCCCTTCCAAAAGAAGTAAAATTTCCAATAACATGATAATGTCTTCATAGTGTTATTTAAGAGAACTTTGAAATCCATGAGGAGTAAACTAACCCATCTACTGTACACATTTTTATTAGTTTATTGTATTTTCCCTTTTGCTTTGGTTCTTGCATCATCCAAATAGGCCTGGACAAGCTGCTACTCCCACTTCCATCAGATCGGGGACCACCTGAGGAAAGCAAGTACCCTAGAATACTTGGTAATTGGTTCTCTAGCAACTAGGTTCTAAGTATTATATGATACCTCTCTCCCTACACGTTATTTCTAGCACAAACAGGCCCCAGACTTTCATCTCCAGAGATGACTGTGGGAACAAGTTAGTTGTATTGGAGAAATAACTTGCAGAATGCTAGGGAATGGCATAATAGAAGCTCAGTCACTAATTTTTATTACCTATTTTTCATTAAGCAGATGGGAACCCCATCTTCATTTATTCTACCTGGAGCCAGTGGCTGCTGATCTTAAAATTCTCTACTAGGGAGAGCCACTCTTCACTCTGTGCCTTCTCCATTAACAATGTTTCTTGGTATCTTTTTTCTCTACCTATGGAGACGGATAGTAGACAACCCTTTATTTACAAAGTGTTTTGCAACAGAGGAGCAAGACCAGGCTTCTCTGTAGCACTATTATGGTCTAAGATCCTGATTCTCTGGGTGTTGTAATATTGCAGATTACTGATGACACTTTTAATTTTCTCTGTTCTGACAAACAGAAACTGCTCTTCCTTTTGAGCACTATATTTGTCCTTTTAACAAAACCTATTTATGGCCCTTGATCCTGCAATGAGCTCTGTGTAGGAGGACAGCTGTCGGTGTGGTTACCCTGTATCTTGCTCATTCCAAGATCAGGGCCTAAGATATTCTAATTTTGCCTCTTCCATCGCTCCCCAACTATATTCTTTTCTAAAAATCATTGCTATTTATTTCTCTGTAAGCATTCACTTTGCTTCATTATCCACTGTCTTTTTGACACTCTTATAATTATAGGCTGTATCCTGTATTTTCTCAAGTATCAGAGGGGTAGCCGTGTTAGTCTGGTTCTGTAGAAGCAGCAAAGAGTTAGTCTATAAGGTGCCACAGGATTCTTTGCTGCTTCTGTATTTTCTCATCAGCTTAAACTTCCTTTCATTCCAGTGGGAATTTTTGGCTAAGCACTGCAGGATCAGAAGGAAAAAGGGAAAAAAAAAAGGGAGGGAGGAAGGGAAATGAGGAGAATAGGTGGTGAATATAAAGTTCTGTCTGTTGATTAGTTTGTGGTAAGTAGTTATGGTATTCCAGTGGATTGAAACATGCGAATATGAAAAAAGGCTAGAATGTTTTGTCGTAAATATTGGCTGTAGACTTGATTGTGTGTGCTTAGTTATGGAACTTAATGAATTGCATTGGTAGTACACCTCCCACCATTTGCCAGTGCTGACAGATTTCTCTTGTATATATTAGATGAATGCTATTTTTTACAGTGAAACAGAATTGCTTCATTTTTTGTGTAAATATATTAGCATAGCAATGGTACATATTTGACCCCCCCACACACCATGGCTGTTCCTTAATTTTTTAAAAAATTACTCTCTCTCATGTTATATTTAGAAGCATCTATAAGATGAACGGCATGAAATCCATGGGAAAGTCATCCCTCATTTGCATAATAAGTATGTCTAAACCATCTTTATATAAGATGTTGACATGCTCTAGTGGGATTGTCCGTGGACCTAGTAGTGTTGGTACCTAGAAGAGGGAGAATGCAAGTAGACTTTGCCTCTCATCCCACCGTGTACACTCTGTGTAAGTGTCAAGGGGCAGTTGGGGTCACTCTGCTCTCTGAGCGTAAGGGCTCCAATAATCCCAAAGGAGGGATGGCAGGAAGTGAGACCATGGACCTTCCCATTCCCTCATTCCCAGATCCAGAACATGGCTTGGCATGTCAGGGGAGTACATTGTACTGTCCAAAGGTGTCAGGGAGCTGAAGGAGGGTTTGTAACAAGAGACACAATCCCTCCCCAAGCTCTCTCTAGAATGGTACAGTCCTGTCACTACCCCTCACTCTGTTCTATGGTTATCTGTCAAAATCTAGTCCTGTGACTCTGATCACTGTTATATGCTGCATCATTTCAGTTTGCTGCTTTGGCTCATCATGAAATCTGACAGTGCCTTTTTTTCTCCTGCTATGGACCAACTTGGATGATTTTGTCTGGATTTATTATTGTGGATTGCTTGCAGAAAATGGGGATGAACCTGGATGCAAACACTTTATTTGTGTTGTCTAACCATCATTTACAGTACAAAGTGCCAACTGTTATAACACATCCAATCATTCTATCCTGTGTACTCTTTTGTGTGTCATGTGGCGCCTAAGGACAATAGCTAGTAACAACAGCATCTCCTACTTGTTCCCTAGATTTTTCAATACTCTCCGTCCCTTGTCTGCCAGTTTTATTATGATTTGTTGATTGTTACTCTAACACTTGTCATTGTTCTTCATCTTACTTTATGATTGTTTTCCCCCCTCACTTCATGTAATTCTTATGTCCTTCATCGTTTGTCTTGTGTACATTTTGATGGTTACATTTCTAATAGGAGGCTTGCATCTACTTTCCAATTTTGATGTCAAATGATGTTTTATAGAGCACCGCGATTACTGGGTGTTAAATAACTGTCTCCTCTCTAGTTTTCATTGCAAGAATTCTAGGATAGTAGGATATATGATGTTAAAAGACTGGCTACTACGTTCATTAATCTTTTTGAAGTTAAGAATATAAATTACATATCATTAAAGTTATTATTGACCTTCAAGTGATAAATTTTACTCTTACTCCAGAGTCAGTTTCCAAGGAGTTACTCCAGATGAAGAATGGTGTAACTGAAACTGGAATTTGACCCCAAATAGTCAACTTGAAAGGGCAATTGTGGCACAAAAAGTGCAGAACCCCTTCAGCTGCAACTAAAGACACTAAGTTTCAGGATCTTAGTCCCCCACAGGGGCCTGCATTGACCTTGCCTATGACAGGGGATATGGAGTAAGAAAACTTGCAGAGATATCCTTCTAGGTGTCCTACACAAACATTTTGTACAGTGAGCAAGGTTTGTCCTGTAGAAAGAGTTGTGGTCCTGCTTCCAGATGCTGAAGATCCCACTGGATTTTCAGGAGGCAAGGTCTATTCATGCAGAGGGCCTGGGCATTGGGGGGAGGGGTAGCTCAGTGGTTTGAGCATTGGCCTGCTAAACCCAGGGTTGTGAGTTCAATCCTTGAGGGGGCCATTTAGGGATCTGGGGCAAAAATCTGTCTGGGGATTGGTCCTGCTTTGAGCAGGGGGTTGGACTAGATGACCTCCTGAGGTCCCTTCCAACCCTGATATTCTATGATTGATGCCAGTGTAGGGCTTTTCAGCACTCCCTTCCTGCTGCATGGCAGTGTGAGACTCCCCTAAACACCCTCTATAGGGAGGTATGCAGTGCCAAGAGGCTTTGGTAACTTGGTATCTCCACAGAACAAGTAGGGGTGCAATGTGGTCTCACTGAAAGTCCACCTAAGGCCCCCAAACTTGCAACACTGGCATGTCCTGTTGCCACCTACCTCTGGATCTCAACCACATGGAGAATGTTCCGTTGGGTTTTGGGAAAGCACCATGGAGGCAGTTGACCCTTTGTGTGGACTGGGACAAATCCACACTTGGATCTGGAGAGATTGAACTAGGTAGGCCCAAGACAGTGTCCTTAATTAGTATAACTGATCTGATTAATAGCCTCTGAGTTACTTTTTTTAATGAATATCAATCCAATCTATGTGTATTTCACTCCTTGCATTTCTGATTAAACTGACACACAAATAACTGCTTACACTACTCAATTTCAAGCTGACATCAGCATTTACTAATACAATACTAATATTAATAGAATATGTTCTTTCTGGGGTGGAGGAGAGATGGGAGGAATAGAGACACAGGGTATTTCTCAGGATTTAGTTCATTTTCTTCCTGCATCTCATATTTGCCCAATCTATCTAGAGGAGCAAGACCAAACTCCATTCTCAAATGGCATTCTCAAAATGCCAGCTTATTATATTGCCACTGGGCCTCTGCACCATTCACGCTGATGTTATAATCAATACAAAATATCTGATCAGTGAGAATAAAAAACTTTTGAGAATATCCTAACACTGGGCAGGTTGAGCATCATCTCAGATTCCTTGCAGCATTATGATTTATGATCACTCTGTGTTTTAAACTTAAAGATTATAACGTGGGCTGATGACAAAAGGATGACATTTTCACAGGGTTTGACTAATATCTGTGGTGGAGGTAATAATATATCAGTGATATTAAAATAAACAAAAAACAAAAACTGAATAGCTTCTGTAACTCTAGTGCATCCCCAATTCCAGCAATACCTTGAAAACATCCGGCTAACAGACTAAGCCAGCAAGATAGTCTTGCCAAAGACAAAACAATGGTAGCATCACTGCATGTTACAAAATTTAAACATACTGAAACTTTTTGAAGGGGCAGGTTGCTTTTAGTTACTATGTGAGCAATTACTACATCTCATAGGTATGTATATGGCCACAGATACCATAGTATCTGAGGACCTCATCATCTTTAATGTAGTTGTCCTCGCAACACCACAGTGAGGTAGGGAAGGGCTATTATCTCTGTTTTACAGAGTGGCTTGTGCAAGGTTACCCAAGAATCCTTTGGTATAACAGGGAACTGAGCCCCACACCTACCCATTAAGCCAACATTCCTTCCTACTTATAAGTAAGAGTTTCTGGTGTCAGTAATATTGGTGTTCTTACAGATTCATAATACAGATTAATCTGAACCATAAAGACATAGCTAATGACCAGTCAATGCATTGCCTTTCATTTTAACCTCACTGCATACTCCCTAGCCAGAGGAATATCCTGTATTACTCTCTCATTCAGCAATTTTCCATTTGTAATAAAGCATCATTTAGTACACCATTCTCCTTTCTAACACATTGCTTTATTACAGTATAAACCTTCTATAATTGGAATGCCCCTTTAGCTATAATCTTTTTTTTTAACTGAAAGTATGTGAACTATAAAACCATAAACTTAAAGATATTTTCATGAAAACCTGTTATCTCCTCCTATGTAAAATGGAGTGAGGATGTCCATAAAAGTAATTAGAAGGACATCTTTTTAATAGCCATGGGAAGATATACAAACATTTAATTATTAAGAAAGGAGTTAAGACAATGGAGAATATCATAATAATGAAGTTATTAATACAGAGAATTCATTAATTGATAATTATGGTGAGAGATAAGTGTAACTGAATTTTTTTGCTCGAAACGAGGCATGCATGCTGGTATTTACCAAGAAAGAGCATGCAAGAAATCACATTCTGTGTATCACCTAATGTAACTGGCTTACTTCTTGTGCCTGTAAAGGTCTTGGCCTTCGAATATTTTTTCTTTTTTAATCTTGAAAGTAATGTTATTACTATTTCTTTGCATAAATAGCAAGTGTATGGACAAAACAAATGTAATATAAATAACAAAGAATAAATAGGCTCAGCCTGTTTGCAGTGTCTTATGGCATCAAATACCACTTGGGATGGAGGAGTAGCAGCAAGGCAAAGATGGCTGTAACAGCTGCCATTGTGGCTCCCTGCTCCTTGGGTTGCAGAGCTTAAGGGATGCTCCAAATTCTGCCAGCTGCAAGAGGCTCCAAGGGTGTGCACCAGTACTACAGCTAGTTCCCTGAATGCATCCTATCTACCAGTAGGTTCATTCTTAAGAGCTTAAAAATAACTTTCTGATTGTTACTTTCCCTTTTGCATCCTATAGCATTCAGAAGTAAAGCATACTTAAACCATATAGGGGGAAGGACAGGGAATTGTAGTCACTAGTACCTGAATGGGGGGATTGTGCCACAGTTCTGGGGAAAGTATAGAGGTAACTTATGTGAGGTCTGGTAAGAGCTAGTTGTAGTTGGAGGAGGAAGGGCCAAGGATAAGACACAGAAAAAGTTTAGAACAAATAGCATTAAAAACAAACAGGAAAAGTAAAATGGAGCCATTTGTACTGTTTCATTGAAACTGAAATTACTGGGATGAATATGCTTAAAATTAAGCATGTGCTTAAGTGCTTTGCTGGATCAAGGACATAGTGCTCAGTACCTGACAGGACCAAGCTATATGTTTATAAAGTGCACTATATAAATGTAAAAACATTGTTATTAATGATCATCAATAACTTTGATCATAATAGTTACCTCTTCATTCTTTATGACAAAGACACATATATCTCCTCAGGAAGAACATGTTGTTTGTTTGTATCTTACTCCTTGCTAGCATGCCAAAACAACAACAGCAGCCAACCTGCCACTGGGTTATCAAATGTGGTCTGTATGAATTGTTAGTTAAAATAGTAATGGGGTCTGTCCTCTACCCTCAGCATGTAGAGTACACTAATAGTTACATGTTCAAACACCAGCTTATCATAGTGTGGCTTACGTCTCCACTTGTTACCTCTGAATTTGGCCAACAGAGTTCAATTGATATTCTTTTTGGGGAAGATGAGAAAAGCGCTTGGTTGAAAACAAATTACAGTGGTCATTGTATAATTTATAAGCTCTATAAAGCTGCTTTTGAGGAAGTGTGTAGTGAGGAAATTGAGGAACTGTAGCCATGGTGGATGATTTAAGTAGCTATCCCAAAGGCTATTTAAGAGCTGAAACACTTATTTCTCAAGCAGAAACTATGATTTTTGTCAGCATGTAAACACAGGGCCTGACTCTCTTCTGCCTTATACTTTTGTGTAATCCAGGGGTCGGCAACCTATGGCACACGTGCCAAAGATGGCATGCAAGCTGATTTTTAATGGCACGCTGCTGCCTGCCGGGGTCCCGGCCGCTGGCCCCGCTTAGCCCACTGCCGAACCCAGGCTGGCCCGGCCCGCTCCTCTCTGCCCCTCCTGCCGGCATTTGCACATGCTTTCCTGACCTCCGTCACTTCCGGCAGGAGGCTGTGTTTCCGGGTTAGCATATCTATACCGCTACCTGGTGTCTGCAGAGTCTGAGCGGCCCCGGAAGCGGCCCCACCGGCGGGGGCAGGAAGAGGGACCTGGCTCCACAAGAGTTGCAGCACCCATGAGGCCTGTAAGTGGGGAAGGGTCCTGGGTCCCAGCTGAGCCATGCACCCGCCCGGCCCGAGCACGGCTGGCCCCGCTCCCTGGACTCAGGCAGGCTGCCCTGGGGTTGGAGCCCTGGTGCCGGGATGAGCTCGGCTCTGTACTGGAGCAGGACACGTCCCACAGCTCGAACCCGGGCCCGGGGGCTGCGGCTCGCCGCCTGCTGGACCCTAGGAACAGCTGGGTCGCGCCTCTTTTCCCACCCCAGGTCACTGGACCCCGCTCCCCTCCGGCACTGAGGGCAGAACCCAGGAGTCCGGAGCCCTAGTCTCCGTCTGCCCCCCACCCCCTCGAACAACTAGAGCCCAGCTGGAAACCTAGGAATACAGAGTCCTCGCTCCCAGCACTCCTCCCCTGAGCATCAGAAACCAGCCCCTTCCTGGAGCCCAGGAGTCCCAACTCCCACCCCACTCCCCACCCTACCCCCCCACACACACCCAAAGCCCCTGCCCTGACCCCTGCACCCCCCTCACACACACCCAGCCCTCTGCCCTGACCATCCCCTCAAACACACCCAGCCCCCTGCCCTGACCCCTGCACCCCCCTCACACACACCCAACCCTCTGCCCTGACCATCCCCTCAAACACACCCAGCCCCTGCCCTGACCCCTGCACCCCCATGACCCCAGCCCCACCACATACCCAGCCCCCCCACACCCCATGCCCTGACTCCTGCACCCGCCTCACACACCCTCAGTCCCCTGCCCTGACTCTTGCACCCCCACACATACCCAGCCCCCCACACCCCATGTCCTGACTCTTGCACCCCCCACATCCCCACCCCGACCCTGAGCACCAAATGGGAGCTCCTGCACCGCCCACCCCACATTCCCACCTGCACCCCTCGCACCAAATGGGAGCTGGCCAGGTAAGCGCTCCACACACAAAACTTCTGTCCCAACCCTGAGCCCCCTCCTTCATTCTAGCTCCTGGCCAGACCCTGCACCCCAACCCCCAGCCCTGTGCTCAATGCACTCCCACCCTCAGCTCAGTGCAGAGAAGAAGAGAATGGACTTGAACCAGGGAGAAGGTAGGTACACACCCTATGTGGGCAGGGCCGGGACCCCAGAGTGTCTGCTTAGCCCACTGCTGGTCTGGGGTCCCGGCTGCTGGTGCTGCTCAGCCCACTGCTGGCCCTGGGTTCTGGCTGCCAGCCCCTTGCCAGCCAGGGTCCCAGCTGCCAGTCCCACTCAGCCTGCTGCCAGTCTAGGTGAACGGAATCCCAGGCCGGCAGCGTAAAATCAACATTTTAATTTAATTTTAAATGAAGCTTCTTAAACATTTTGAAAACTTTGTTTACTTTACATACGAAAATAGTTTCGTTATATAATATAGACAGAGAAAGACCTTCTAAAAATGTTAAAATGTATTACTGGCACACAAAACCTTAAATTAGAGTGAATAAATGAAGACTCGGCACACCACTTCTGAAAGGTTGCTGACCCCTGGTGTAATCATTTAGGCCCTGATCCTGGGATAAGCTCCCTACAGACAGACTCATGTGCCCTCACAGAGCCCCACTGAGATAAGTAGGGCTCTGTGTAACACAGGCATTTACCTTCTCAGGTTTGCTCATGTGGATGCAATTGCAGACGTTATCCCCATGCAAAGTGAGTTTAAAATGTTACTCCTGATGTGCGTGGAACAAAGATTCTGATTCAGAAGTATTTTGCACCAACTCTTCAAATATACGAAGACTGACGCAAATTGCAAGGAAGTGAAGAATCAATTTTATAGTTTCTTGCCCTATCCATCCATTCCATGTCTGTTGGAAGCACATGCAGATGGTGGTTAGCTGACCATCGTCAAAGCTGGACTTCTGACTAAAAGGTTTATTGCAATTTTATGTACAAAGCCTGCATACTGGACTTTTAGATGTATCAGAGTCTCCTCCAGGTTTATGAAAAAGACTCCTCTTGAATGTCCCTACTCTTTGCAGTAAATACGTATTGTCCTAAATATATTGTAAAGAAGTTCTAACCAAATATCTTAGTAATTCAAATTATCACTCCCATTATGCATATACCCTATTACAATAACTATCTTCCACTATCTCATCTTTTTTTCATATCATGAACAGATGGCTCTGAGCTTTATGTAGGTGATTGATTAAACTACACACAACAGGAGTATTTTGTGCATGAACAAATTCGTTTTAACAAGATTTTAAATTCTTTTAGCAACCAATCTACTCTGGGGGACGGGAGTCTATTTTTCTTTTCCACTTTTCTTTTAAACGTATGCAGTACCTGCCTTAAAACTAAGGTGCATATGTCTCATTCTAGGAGTTATTTATTATATGGAGATATATCTATCTCATAAAACTGGAAGGGACCTTGAAAGGTCATCAAGTCCAGTCCCCTGCCTTCATAGCAGGACCAAGTACCATCCCTGACAAATTTTTTCCCCCAGATCCCTCAATTGCCCCCTCAAGGATTGAACTCACAACTCTGGGTTTAGCAGGCCAATGCGCAAACCACTGAGGGCTTGATCCTGCTGACTGCTACTAAAAAAGGAGTTGAAAGGCAAAGCAGTGCTGCTGAGCACTCACAAAACTGCTAGAGATGCTCTGAAACAAATTCTGATGAATTTGGGAGAAAATGAGCATGGAGTATTGAAGAGAGGGTGTGGTCAGTGTATAGGGGCTTGCATTCAATACTGCACATGCAAATGTATGTGTTTATCATTTTTGTTATTTCAATCATTGCTGTACCTGAGTGTGCAGAAAAGATGCCCTAAGGGGAAAGTGAGAGTAGAAGCATTAATGACTGATCTTTTAGACTGTTGTTTCAACTTTATAAAGGGTGGAGGGTCTGGCTCGACTGAAAATGACTAATAGCTGATAAAACCCAGCTGATGGAGAAGCTGGCTAAAATACGAAGCTAGAAAGTGCACAACAGACAGGGGCTGCAGTGTGGAAGCTGCCAGTCACTCCCTGGGCTTAGAGAGAGAAAAGGACGAAATCAAGGGAGCGAGAGAAGCCTTGGGATCCTGGCCCTGAGGGAAGGTTTGCAGAGAAGTGTGGTGAGGAGAGCTTATGGGAGGCAGAGTAGGAAGCAGCCCAGGGAAAGAGCAGTGAGGGTCGAGATTGTATAGACCTTAGAGGGTGATTATAGGGTATCTGAGCTGCAACCTGCAGTAGCAGGTGGGCTTTGGTTCCCCTACCAGCCACCGGGAAGTAGCACAGGATTATGGGAGACACCAACTGGAAATCTGGTCTGGAAGGACTTTGATACCCCGGAAGGAAGGACTACCTAGTGACCTATCCAGAAAGCTGAGTCACAAAGAGAGAGCGCACCCTGAGTTGTGGGAGTGGTGAGTGAACAACAGAAGGGGAGAGCTGATTTCCCAGACACAGCCAAAAAGAGGTGCACCAATAGTGAGTGAACACTGTGACTGGCAGGGATGAGGGTAGTAATTACCACAGACCCTGGGACTGGTAAACAGCTCCAGAGAATTGCTACCCCTGGGTGGAATTGCATGTACTGGTTCACACTCTGTTCAAGAGACTCAGAAAGATCTTAAGTTATAAAGGGCCATCTTGAACTGACTCAGGGAGGGTCTCATTTTGATGAATCTTTGACTGAGGTGTTTGTGGGGTGCAAACCAAGCTGAAAGGTTGAAAGGATAGTGACCTACTACACACCCATCTGGAAGATTGGCAACTTCTGGTAAATTTAGTGTGTGTTTAGACCTTTTATCATTTTCATGAGTGTTTTATATGTAATGCATTTGTCTGTAAATGTACTCTGCTTTGGAAGAGCTGTTTTATTACTTATAACCACTGACCTACACTGTTCATAGCCTTGTTGGGATAATTGTGACTTGCAGGGGGTTGCAGCCCGTAACTCTGGTCTGGAAGTTTAAGGACATGGGTCCTTCAGGGCTGCCCAGAGGATTCAGGGGGCCTGGGGCAAAGCGGGGGAGCTGTGGCGCTTGTACTCACCCGGCGGCGGTCCAGGTCTTCGGCGGCATTTCGGCGGCGGGGAGCCCTTCAGTCGCTCCACGTCTTCAGCAGCACTGAAGGGCCCCCCACCGCCAAAATGCTGCCAAAGACCCAGACCGGCGCCGGGCCAGGGCTCATGGGGCCCCTGCGGGGCCCGGGGCAAATTGCCCCACTTACCCCCTCACCACCGGGCAGCCCTGGGGTCTGGGTGACAGCTAGAGTCCTGAGAGTTCAGAGGGCATTCCTTGAGCCAGGGGTGGCCAACCTGAGCCTGATAAAGAGCCAGAATTTACCAATGTACATTGCCAAAGAGCCACAGTAATAGGTCAGCAACACTCCGCCCATCAGCTACCCACCCCCACTCCCAGCACCTCCCACCCACCAGCAGCCCCACTGATCTGCACCTCCCCCTCCCGCCCCGCACCTCCTGATCAGATGTTTTGTGGCATGCAGGAGGCTCTGAGCGGGGCAGTGGGGTGGAGCGAGGTCACTGCAGGCTCAGGAGAGGGGGTGGGAAGGTGTGGAGTGGGGACCAGGCCTGTGACAGAGTCAGAGGTTGAGCAGTGAGCACCCCCCAGCACATTGGAAAGTTTGCGCCTGTAGCTCCAGCCCTGGAGTTGGTGCCTATACAAGGAGTCACATATTAACTTCTGAAGAGCTGCATGTGGCTCCAGAGCCACAGGTTGACCACCCCTGCCTTGAGCAAATCATAAAGGGGGTCACAGTTGCTTTTACACCTGAACTGGGACAATGGGCTAGTTCAAGACATAGAAATGCTTCCAAATGCTCTCATGAAACAGTGCCTCTGACAGACTTCAATGCTTGATGCTTCGTGTCATATATGGGGGAAAGGGACTTTTAGCCAGCTTCTCAGTCTGCAGTGACCATTGTCCTCAGCTTTCTTTATATTTTTGGTTGTGAGTAACAAAAATGGTTTATCTAACAATTCTTCTGTTGGTTCAGCATTGCTCTTTCATTACCCTCATTTGGGCTTTAGCTTCGATTGCCCATAGTAATAAGAGATAAACATTTAGCTAAAATATTGCTAAACAACTTAATATAATAACAGTTCTATTTTTAAAATAAATTTGCTTCTGTTGCATTTATGTCCACAGAATTAGTTCACTGGCAGGAATGAGCATGGAAATAATGAATTTTAAGTGAATATTGTGGAATAGTCACACTGAAAAGTCTATTTCTTGACATTTTACTCATCCAAACATGGAAAGAAACATTCCCATTTTGTTACTGTGGACAAAATGTTTAAAGTTGGGAACCTCAAGTTAGACATTCAAATGCACATTTAGGTGACTAAGAAGTGGCCTGAGTTTTCAAAAGTACTGAGTTCCTGCAGGTCCCAGGGATTATTGCCCAGCTTTAGGTATCCACATTTTGGCATATGTGTCCAATCAAAACAACTTGAATTTTGAATACTGAATACTCAAAACAAACTGCTTGAAAATGAGTTGTGGATACTAGCCAAGCCTTATTTGTGGAAATTACTTAGCTAATAATGAAAAAACTAAAAGAAAATTGTAATTCATTCACAGACAATTTACAAACGGTAAAAGAGGTGAAATTGGTTAATACTTTACCTGGTAACTTATTCAGATATTTCTAATAACAGTAATGCATTATTTTGCTGTGCATTTTTCTATACTATATAATGAAGCGCAGCATCATAATTATAAGCACTTTTATAAAATTAGGTGCTTTCTTGGCATTTGGTGTTTCAGTGTGCCTGTTATAGCAGTAGGAATTGGTTGCAGGCTGTGTGTCTCCAATGTTAAGTGATATATATACACTGAAAGGCTCCTTCCTAGATGTCATTCAGCATTTCTGGCAACGTAACAAAGAGAGCTAAAGAGCAGCTTATCTTCCTAGAATAAAGGCTAACACCAAAAGGAGATTGATTCTCCTCTGAGATACATAGTCAACAATAACCAGATATCTTGAAAAATCTGCTAGTGCATTCTGTGGTTTTCCTGTATACCAATGAATAGACATCCATGATATCCAACTGTGAATGCCCGCATACCATAGTGGAATTAAATCCTGTGGGGTTAATCCATTTTAAACCTCTGGTTGACATCTTTCCCATCTTTTTCTCAAAAGTTTTAGACTCCACAGGAAATCCTCACACAATTTATTTCTTTTGCCACTGATAAGACTTAGCGGAGTTTAGATGTTTTCAGGAGGCAATAGCCATTGGAAACCTTCCTTTTCCTCTTGTGGGTTTTTAGGGATTTTTCCCCCTCTCTTTCTTCTTCTAGATAAACTTTGGATATTATGAGACCTAAAAGAAGATGCAGTTCAACCTAAGAATGTGTGAAATGACTGCAGCAAGGTTCTGTGTGGGAAGAAAAGCTGAGACTTAAACTGTGAAAATAGAAGACAATTGTTAACGGAAAATCTGAAATACAGAAATTCAAATAAGAAAAGATGCACAATGGTTGCAGATCTCATCTTGTCATTTAAGTGACAAGTTATCCAAGCAAATAAACATCCAGCCCTAATTTGCTCTCAGCCCTCTGCATTTGTTTTTTACATTGCTTTATAGTTTCTAGTGGAGAGGATTCTTTTATCTTTGGCACATCCTGACCTATTATATAGCACCATATATAATTGCACTATAGAAATAATAGATCTTCCTATGATAATTTCTCTTTAAAATTGTAAGTAGTTCTTATTCTTATATTAATCAGCATTATTGATAGGCCATCTCTACAACCCATATTTGCATTGGGGTGGATGTAACTTTTTAATCCAGCCTGAGTGAAGGATGTTAATCTGATCTCTGCTTTCCCCTTGCTGCTAGGAGGAGGAAAAATGCAACAGCCCTCTTGCTCACTTTCCATCCTGCTTCATGCTGGCCTGACTGTGCTCACTGGCGCATTGTGGATTTGGTGCCAGGATTCCATGTATTCCCCATCCCTGCCTGCCTATTTGTCACCTACCTGCAGAGGCAGGGAAAACTAGGCAAGAAGTAACTTGGCAGCTGTAGTTTTCCCTGCTTCTGCAGGGAGTCTGGCTATGTGAGTAACCCACCCCAAAGGAGCAAAGATGACCACTTGCAACTCCATACTCCTTTGCAGATCTGGTTGGGAACCAGAAATTACATTATTCAGGACATTCCAATATTCAGAAAATAGAATTTGTTCCAGATCAGTATGAAAAGATGAAACAGAAATTCCCCATGAATTCAGTTCAGGACTATTGAAATGTTCCCTTTTGATAGTGTTGTTCAATTTAATTTTTTTGCTTTCTTTTATATTAAAATAGCTTTCTTTTATATTAAAATACCACACTCAATGTTTTTATATAATATAAAAGTCTAAATGAAATTAATTGAAATAACACGATCAAAACAAAATGAATTGAAATGCCACTAATCTAAGCAATTCAAATTTGATTTTTTTTTAAACAGAAAACTTGACATATACCAGCAATATGTTTCAACTTTGACAAACCTGCATTTTTCAATGGAAAACTGTTCTGTCGAAAAACTTCCAACCAGATCTTCTCTTCTCACAGCACAGGCCTCTAGATTGAGTCCACTGAGTGGTTCTTTCTTGCCTGAGGAGCCCCACTGAAATAAATTGCCTCTCGTAAGTAATGGCAGCAGAATCATGCTCTTAAAGTTACAGTTCTTCCAATAAGGCCTGATTTGATATTTTCATTCTACAGCATTCAACCTTAAAGGGCTGTGAATGTTTTCATTTAAAATATTATATGAAAAACACATTTGCTTCTGATGTTTAGATTGAATCTCTTTGCTGTAGTTTCTCTGTAACAGTAGATTAAGCTAATTTTCATTGATTCATAGATTCCAAGGCCAGAAGGGAGCATTGTGATCATCTAGTTTGACTGCTGATGTAACCCAGGCTATTAAACTCCTCTGAAATAATTTCTAGAGCATATTTTTTAGAAAAATATTCATTGTTGATTAAAAATGGTCAGTGATGGAGAATCCACTGCAATGGTAAGGTTTTTTTTCCAATGACTAATTTTTCTTACTGTTAAAAATTACACCTTAAAAGATTGTATCAGAGGGGTAGCCATGTTAGTCTGGATCTGTAAATAGCAACAAAGAGTCTTGTGTCTGATGAAGTGGGTATTAACCCACAAAAGCTCATGCTCCAATACATCTGTTAGTCTGTAAGGTGCCACAGGACTCTTTGTTGCTTTTTACAGATCCATACTAACACTAACTTGTAAGCTTCTTTTCTGTGTTTAAGATCAGCAAGCTGGTTGCCTGCCATATTTACTATTCTTTCTACACATCGGGATGGTTTGTTCCTGCAATCTCAATAAGGATTCTTTAAAATACAGCCAGTTCTCCTGGACTCCTTTCCCCCTCATGTTATTCTCCCAGAGGATCCTGCCCATCAGTTCACTGAGGGAGTCAAAGTCTGCTTTTCTGAAGTCCAGGGTCCGTATACTGCTGCTCTCCTTTCTTCCTTGTGTCAGGATCCTGAACTCGACCATCTCATGGTCACTGCCTCCCAGGTTCCCATCCGCTTTTGCTTCCCCTACTAACTCTAACCAGTTTGTGAGCAGCAGGTCAAGAAGAGCTCTGCTTCTAGCTGGTCCCTCCAGCACTTGCACCAGAAATTGTCCCCTACACTTTCCAAAAACTTCCTGGATTGTCTGTGCACCGCTGTATTGCTCTCCCAGCAGATATCAGGGTGATTAAAGTCTCCAATGAGAACCAGGGCCTGTGATCTAGTAACTTCTGTTAGTTGCCAGAAGAAAGCCTCGTCCACCTCATCCCTCTGGTCTGGTGGTCTATAGCAGACTCCCGCCACAACACCACCCTTGTAGCTCACACTTCTAAACTTAATCCAGAGACTCTCAGGTTTTTCTGCAGTTTCATACCAGAGCTCTGAGCAGTCACACTGCTCTCTTACATACAATGCAACTCCACCACCTTTTCTGCCCTGCCTGTCCTTCCTGAACAGTTTATATCCATTCATGACAGTACTCCAGTCATGTGAGTTATCCCAGCAAGTCTTTGTTATTCCAATCACATGATAGTTCCTTGACTGTGCTAGGACTTCCAGTTCTTCCTGCTTGTTTCCCAGGCATCTTGCATTTGTGTATAGGCCCTTAAGATAACTCGCTGATCATCCAGCTTTCTCAGTATAAGACAGGAGTCCTTTCCTGCTCATGCTTCCTCCTGGTATCCCATTTCCCCACTTATCTCAGGGCTTTGGTCTTCTTCCCCCGGTGAACCTAGTTTAAAGCCCTCCTCACTAGGTTAGCCAGCCTGCTTGCGAAGATGCTCTTCCCTCTCTTCGTTAGGTGGAGTCCATATCTGTCTAGCACTCCTTCTTGGAACACCATCCTATGGTCAAAGAATCCAAAGCCTTCTCTCCAATACCACCTGCGTAGCCATTCGTTGACTTCCACAATTCGACGGTCTCTACCAAGGCCTTTTCCTTGCACAGAGAGGATGGACGAGAACACCACTTGTGCTTCAAACTCCTTTATCCTTCTTCCCAGAGCCACGTAGTCTGCAGTGATCTGCTCAAGGTCATTCTTGGCAGTATAATTGGTGCCCACGTGGAGAAGCAGGAAGAGATAGCGATCCAAGGGCTTCATGAGTCTTGGCAGTCTCTCCGTCACATCATGAATCCTAGCTCCTGGCAAGCAGCAGACCGTTTGGTTTTCCCGGTTGGAGCGGCAGATAGATGACTCAGTCCCCCTGAGGAGGGAGTCCCCAATCACCATCACCCTCCTCCTTTTCTTGGGAGCGGTGGTCATGGGACCCCCATCCCTAGGACAGTGCATCTCATGCCTTCCAGTCGGTGGGGTCTCCTTCTGCTCCCTTCCCTCAGATGTATCATCTAATCCACTCTCCGCATTAATACCTGTGGAGAGACCATGAAAATGGTTGCTCACCTGTATCTCCATTGCTGGTACATGGACGCTCCTCTTTCTTCTTCTGGAAGTCACATGCTGCCAAATTTCTTCACCACCCCGCTGCACAGCCTGCTCTGATTCTTCAGAATGTTGTGCCCGTAGAAGCATATCCTGATGTCTGTCCAGGAAATCTTCATTTTCTCATATGCAACACAGGGTCGATACTTGTTTCTCCAGACCTTGAACTTTCTCTTACAATATAGAGACCAGCTTGCACTTTGTACAGACAAAGTCGCTTCTGTCCTGTGGAAGAAAAACAAACATGGCACAACCTGTGCAAGTTACAACAGCTGAATGCTCACCTTCCATATTACCTTCCTTCTAAGGGCTTGGCTACACTTACAAGTTGCAGCGCTGGTGGAGGCTTTCCAGCACTGCAATTACACCCCGTCCACACTTGCAGGGCACAACCAGCACTGCAACTCCCTGGTTGCAGCGCTGGCTGAAAACCCATCCGGGTTGGGGTATAAGGAGTGCAGCTCTGGTGATCCAGCGCTGCTCATCAGGTGTGGACACTCACCAGCGCTTTAATTGTCCTCCAGGGAATAAGGAGTTATCCCAGAATTCCAGTTCAGCCACTCTGCTCATCAGTTTGCACTCTACTGCTCTGGCCTTAGGTGACAGCTCCTTTAAATGCCCCGGGAAATTTAAAAATCTCCTTCCTGTTTGCTGCAGCCAGGTGTGGAGTGCAATCAGTTAATCTTTACAGGTGACCATGCCTCCACGCGGCAAATGAGCCCCAGCATGGAGCACTGGCGAATTGCAGGACCTCATTAGTGTTTGGGGGGAGGAAGCTGTGCAGTCCCAGCTGCGCTCCAGCCGTAGGAATTATGATATCTTTGAGCAGGTATCAAGGTCCATGCTGGATAGGGGCCATGATCGGGATGCGCTGCAATGCAGGGTTAAAGTAAAAGAGCTGCGGAGTGCCTATTACAAAGCCCGCGAGGGAAACCGCCGATCCGGAGCTGCCCCCACGACCTGCCGTTTTTACAGGGAGATGGACGCGATACTTGGGGGTGACCCCACTGCCAATCCCAGGACCACGATGGACACTTCTGAGCAGGGTGGGGGACAGGAGGAGGAGGTGGAGGCCGAGGCAGCGGCAGCGGGGGGGGGGGAGGAAAACACGAGTGAAGCTACTGGGATGGGGGATGACACCCCAGAGTCCCAGGAGGCATTCAGCCAGGAGCTCTTCTCAAGCCAGGAGGAAAGTACCCAATCGCAGCAGCCAGCAGTTGCAGAAGGACAAGCAGAGCAGCGGGTTACCGGTAAGCAGCTTTTATTTTCTGGGTGGAAGTGTTTCTGGAGAGGAAGGGGGGTTAGGGCTGCATGCATGCCAGCCTAGATGTGGAATAGCCCATTGATGTGGTCTATCACATCACGGTAATCGGCTGCAGTAATCTCCTCAAAAGTTTCAGCCAGAGCGTGGGCAATATGCCTGCGCAGGTTTATAGGGAGAGCCACTGTGGTCCTTGTCCCAGTCAGGCTAACGCGTCCACGCCACTGTGCCATGAGGGGTGGGGGGACCATTGCTGCACACAGGCAACCCACATAGGGTCCAGGGTGGAATCCACATTGCTGTAGAAGAGCCTCCCGCTCTTCCCTAGTGACCCGCAGCAGGGAGATATCTTCCAGGAGTAACTCCTGTGAAAAATGTTGGGAGACTCTTTAGTGAAGATAGTGATAGAGATAGGGAGATAGTGAAGATCACCCCTGCAGCTGCATCTTCACTCAACCCCTCTATCACTGCAGCTGTTCGGTGCACTTCCCCGAAGCAACCAGCACCCCTCTATCACTCAAGCCCCACTTCTCCCTCTATGCAGCACCCCTCACTCACCATTTCGTGGCTTCTGTTGTGTTATGTGTGTGGTAAAATAATGCTAAAGTGAGGACTAAGAACTCCTTCAGTGTGTGGGAATTACTGTCTGGATGAGATAATGAAAACAATGCTACCCTTTTAAATGTTGCCATTTCTGCCTTTCTAAAGTGACCTTGACTGCTGGACTGACCAGATCTACCACAGCACAGAGACTGCAGAATTTGAGGAAAAATCCCCGAAAGAGCAAGGAGGACATGCTGAAAACTGTTATTGATCACTCTGCTAGAGAGAGTAAAAACTTGTAGGAGTGGAGAGAAAAGGAAAGCAGGATCCGCCAGAGGGAAAGCAGGACCCGCCAGAGAAATGCAGTGGCCAAGAGGAAAAGCACAGAGCAGCTGCTAAGCATCCTGTCGTGCCAAGCGGACTCTATCGAGTCACTCGTAGCCATGCAAGCAGAGCACTACCGTGCTACTCAACCCCCCCGCCCCAAAGCTTTTTGCCTTGTGCCCCAATGTCAGCTCAAACCCCCCTTCCCCAGCATCCAGGTTCTTACCACCACCAGCTGCCTCCAACACCTGTACGTTCACCAACCAGCCCTGATAACTACAACCCTTACCCTCTGCACTCAACCCCCATCACCATGCAGTATATGCACCCTGAAGTGCAGGATTCATTGCACAGCACTCCAGACAGGACATATGCAAACTTGTGACTGTACAGTTCACCAACCCACACCCCTGCCCTCTTGTGTTCATGAAATGTTGTGTGTCTATCTGTCTGTCTGTCAAGGAAGTTTTTTTCTTTTCAATAAAACAATTCTTGGCTTTGAAAACAATCTTTATTATAGCAGATACTGAAAGATACCTTAGCCCAGTAAAGAAACAGGCACTGCAAATCATTTTAGGGATAATAGAATAACAGTGTAAACACTGCACTTCACTCCCATGCAAGGCAGCAAACATTACTGTTGGCTTTCAGCCTCAAATTCTTCCCTCAAGGCATCCCTAATCCTTGAAGCCCTGTGCTGGGCCTCTCTATTAGCCCTGCTCTCTGGCTGTGCATATTCAGCCTCCATGACTTGAACCTCGGTGGTCCATGCCTGACTGAATATTTCACCCTTCCCTTCACAAATATTATGGAGGGTACAGCAAGCGGATATAACCGCGGGGATGCTGCTTTCTCCCAAGTCTAGCTCCCATACAAGGATCTCCAGCGGGCCTTTAAACGGCCAAAAACACACTCCACAGTCATTCGGCACCGGCTCAGCCTGTAGTTGAATTGGTCCTTGCTCCTGTCAAGCTTCCCTGTATAGGGTTTCATGAGCCAAGGCAGTAACGGGTAAGCGGGGTCTCCAAGGATCACAATGGGCATTTCGACATCCCCTACTGTGATCTTCCTGTCTGGGAAAAAAGTCCCTGCCTGCATCTTCCTGAACAGGCCACTGTTCCGAAAGATGCGTGCATCATGCACCTTTCCAGGCCAGCCTGTGTAAATGTCAATGAAACGCCCACGGTGATCCACAAGCGCCTGGAGAACCATAGAGAAATACCCCTTCTGATTAACATACTCTGATGCTAGGTGGGGGGGTGCCAGAATAGGAATATGCGTCCCATCTATTGCCCCTCCACAGTTAGGGAAAACCATTTGTGCAAAGCCATCCACAATGTCCTGCACGTTCCCCAGAGTCACGGTCTTTCTTAGCAGGATGCGATTAATTGCCTTGCAAACTTGCATCAACACGATTCCAACGGTCGACTTTCCCACTCCAAACTGGTTCCCAACCGACCGGTAGCTGTCTGGAGTTGCCAGCTTCCAGATTGCAATAGCCACCCGCTTTTCCACTGTCAGGGCAGCTCTCAATCTTGTGTCCTTGCGCCGCAGAGTGGGGGCGAGCTCAGCACACAGTCCCATGAAAGTGGCTTTTCTCATCCGAAAGTTCTGCAGCCACTGCTCGTCATCCCAGACTTCCATGACGATGTGATCCCACCACTCAGTGCTTGTTTCCCGAGCCCAAAAGCGGCGTTCAACGGTGCTGAGCATTTCCGTGAATGCCACAAGCACTGTAGTGTCACACGCGGCAGGCGAATCGATATCGATATCATCGTCAGACTCCTCACTGTCACTTTGGAGCTGAAGGAATAGCTCGACTGCCAAACGTGTTGTGCTGGCGACACTCATCAGCACAGTCCTCAGCAGCTCGGGCTCCATTTCCCACAGAAATCGCGATTCACACACAGAGAGTAAAACAGAAAGACACTCACAATGACGCCAAATGTTGCCAGAAAGACTGAATGCTGGGATGTGAAGCGATGCACCACGGGGCGTTGGCACAGGAAGCGGAATGACCCACACACTTCCTTCCCCTTCCCACAATACTCAGCGCCAAAATGGGACGAGGTGCTCTGTGGGATAGCTGCCCACAATGCACCTCTCAATACAGCGCTGGAAAGTGCTGCAAGTGTGGCCACACTGCAGCGCTGGTAGCTGTCAGTGTGGCCACACTCCAGCGCTGGCCCTACACAGCTGCATGACCATGGGGATTCTATGATACACAGCTGGCCCTACACAGCTGCATGACCAGCGCTGTAACTCCCAGCACTGCAACTTTCAAGTGTAGCCAAGCCCTAAGAGCTTCCTCAGCTGTTGCAGTAACTACTCAGAGAAGCCTTCAAGATGAAAGCCTCAGTGCGCTCTCCCCAGGCGAGCTCCCTCTGTTAGTCTCCGCTGTTCACTGCTCAGCTGGTTCGCTGCTGATTGCCTTTTTATAACAGTCAGGCCCACTCAAGGCCCACCTGGAACAAAGCACGCCCAATTCACACTTTTCAAACAAACAATCAAACACATGGTCAAACTGACAAACCGTCCCCACAACAGACACTCAGATACTCACCAACACAGCCCCCCAATGCAGCACTTAGCGAACCTCCTCTCGGACAGATCCCAGGCAAACTCCCTCTGTTAGCCTCTGCTGTAAATGCATCAAGTTCCATTGTGCCTCAACAAAATCATACACCTTGGGTTTGCTACCCTTTTAGATTTCATACAAGGTGACTATCTTTCTGTCTTGACTCTTCTTGTTACTAGTTTAGGACGACAGTGGGAAAATTAGCATCCCCACGTCTGAAAAAAAAATCTTTGCTTTTGGATGCAATGTCCTGCATTGGTATGAATAACATTCCCATTAACATTTACCATTCCCAGTGCTACCAACTTGACTTCCTTAACTAGTGTAAATGACAAACTATCATATAATGGGGTCAGTGTATTAGTATTCTTCACCTATTAGAAATACAAACTTCAGTCTGACTTCTGAAGCCCCACTTCTGTCCTGATTTTATAGCACAGGAGACAACTGAATTATTCAATAAGCTAATAACAATTTTCAGATGGGAAATTAAAACAGCATAATTCTCTATTTGTTTGTTGTTTTAACAATACATTAATATTCTGTGTGTAGCAGAAATAATACTTATCATTTTATTATAAAGTGTTGTACACATAAGAAAATGTTCTATTAAACACTTTATGGTGTGTTATTTCAAGCCTTCAGCAGTTATGCTGATGAGTCTCTGCCTTCAAGCCCTTGCCTGCCAACACAGCTACTATAATGTGTCATAATTCACCCTTCATTTAATTAAGGCATCTGTCTAGAAAAATGTGTTTCAGTATTCGTTCTTCTTTTCATATTTACCAATATACAGGACACAATAGCATTGTTTTTCTAGCATGGGGTCTGAGCCTCCATTCTATTTGACTGCTCCTGTGAAGTACGAAATGCCCTCACTCCCCCCGAATCTGTAGATTTTGAAGGCATTAAGTTCTTTGTAGGAGAGGGGGCCATTTAGGGAACCAGGGTAAAAATCTGTCTGGGGATTGGTCCTGCTTTGAGTTGGGTGTTGGACGAGATGACCTCCTGAGGTCCCTTCCAACCCTGATATTCTATGATACACAGCAAGGAGATGTTCAAAATATTGCAGAATAGGGTTTGTATTTGGTTGCTGGGGATCTGGCTATCACAGATCTGTAATTTTCCTATTAATAACCCCATAACTCTAAAACATAAATGTGTATTGGATGTTTATTTGTGGTTCTTCATGGCAGAGACTGTCTTAACTCTTTTTATGTATAATACAGTGTCCAGCACAATGAGTCCCTGATACGGATAGGGGTCCCTAGGTATTACTGAAATACTAGTAACAGAGTGTGTAAGAGACCCGTACAGGCCACCACTGGTTTGTAGAGCCTTTCCTGGTGGTCCACAGAATGAAATATATCGAGAACCAAATAGAGAGTGGATTGGCTGTTGAAGGAAGATGAGTCCATGAGAGGCTCTTATCCACTTTGAAGGTTTCAGTAAATGAAAGCATTACATGAGCATGCAAGCTCTTAATCGGCATCCTTGGTAACAGCTGAAATTTGTTTGACTGACAAGAGATTGAACATATCTAAAGCTTGAGGCATAGATAGAGAAGACAGAGTTGGATAGGGGAAAAGCATGTTTAGATAAAGGTGGTGATATTTGTTTTTAATACAGGGGTCAAGCTGGGTAAGATGTTTATTCCTCTCCTCTGCCCCCTACTAGTGAGAGTGCTTGAGCAGCTACTAGAAGTTCAATGTCATGCTACGTACTGAAAAATAATGTTTCTGGTTCTCCACACTTACATCTAATAATGGATTAGAGATCAGTGTACAGTTTCTTATTCTTTCTATAAGAGCACAACTCACCCCTCCTTAGAAAGACTCCTAATGATTTCAATGTGAATTAAATCCTCAAACAATAGATTTAAAAATATTAAACGAATAGATAAGAAGAGACCACTCATCTAGACTGACTTCCTGCATAATACAGGCCATACAATCTCAGCAAGCAATTCCTGCATCAAGCCTCCAAAATATTGGTTGAACTGGAGCATATATTTTATACAGGTATCTAGTCTTTAGTTAAAGACCACAAGTCATAAACAGTTTGCCATATCTCTTGTTAATCTGTTACACTAGTTAATTACCCTCACTGTTTCTAAAAGAAAAAGAAAAATTGTTTCTTACTTCCAGTGAACCTTTGAGACTTCAACTCCAGCCATTAGTGTTATACTTCTGCTACTAGACTAAGGAGTAGAGCTGGGTGAATAACTGCTTTGGGGAGGGGGGGAGGAGGGAGAATTCATCAACAATTTTGAAAAGCTGGAAAAAATCATTTCAGGTTGGATTTTTAATTAATTTTTTTTAAATCTACAGAGAATTGAATAGTCAAAAACAAATTTATTTCAGGACAAATGAAGTATTTTGTTCCAATAAAACTGAAACATTTTGTTTGATTTTGACCATTTTTACATATTATTTGTGGGGGTTTTAAAATAATATTTGAGGAGATTTTGAGACAAAAAGTGCATCAAACATAATGTTTAGTTTCAAAGATGTTGAACTATTCAAACAAACAATTCAATGAAACTGACATGAATTTGTGAAATGTTTCAGTGTTGCTGCATTTGCATTTTTTTGCCAAAAATAAGTTTTGGCTCGAAAACTTTCCCCAGCTCTGCTAAAGAGTGCTCAAGTATCAGATATTATGCCATTACTGCACTTTGAAAGGTAACAATGAAAGATAACACCTTTGTACATAGGATGCCTGCCCCCATGAACACTTTATTTTCTGAGAACACTAAGAGAGGTGGAAGATCAGCATTTCTGCTCCAGTATAACTGTTGTCCTGGGATTTTTCATGCTTTCCAACTTCCACTCTGACGTATATGGGCCCAATTCTGTTTAAATCTTGTGCCGGAGCTCATTATTATGCTTTGCTTTGCTTCATTATATAGCTTTGATTATCTTATTGATGTAGTGGAATTGTGCCTGTTTATGCCAGAGTGGAATTTGGCTCAATTGACTTCAGGCAGGGGCAACTTAAGCACAGAATATTTTGGCTTGGTGAGAAGGAGATTTGACTCTGCTAAGAGAGTCCCAGTCTGAGTTTCCAATGTGGCAATGTGTAGGCTGTGCACACAATGAAATTAATCCAGCCAGAGTTTTGTGAACTTTACCAGTTGATTAAGTCAGAGGCAGTGTCTTGCCACCAGCTGGCAGAGGCAACAGCTATAAAGTATAGACTAACTCAAATATCAACTCAGTTCTTTAAAGTAGTTAAGTACTTGCTGAATGAACATAGCGTCAGATCGTGTAACTTAATTTTTTGTGGATAGTATAACTTTGCATTCTCTAACCTCTCCCATAATATCAAGGGTTTTAAGTATTCATAACTTATCTAGTCAGATATTCTATGCTTTTTTTAAAAAAGTGTTTTTAATTGTTCATTTAACAACTCATGGTTTGTGGTAAAACACTTCAGTACAGATGGGCACACATTGACGATATTAAAATAGGAAACATGGATTACTGCTAGTTAGGGACACCATTTATTATCATTTTACAGGAAAATAATTCCATACAAATCAATCTGTGGCATATGGAGGGTTGAGGGGGTGGGAGAGAGACCAAAAAACCTCTGTAAGTCGTGCAAGCCAAATTGGCTGCTGGTGATGTGTTAGAAAAATTGACATTTTTATCAACCTGTTATCATTGCAAAAGATGTCTCTAATTTTTAACATCTATCTTACATATGAATCCTGCATGTCAACTGCCAAACTGGCAGGCATATGAATTGTATTTCTGGGCAGTACAAATGGAATAAGAGTCATATATGGGAATTACTCCATGTATTAAATAACGCCAATAAATATAACAAGTGCACTGTGCAGTATGTGATGATGAGTTATCACTGTGAAGTTATAAATAATCATACTTCAAGATCATTACTTTGGGCCAGAACCTCAGTTAGTGTAAATTGCTTGGCTCTGTTGGGATCAATGCAGCTACATTGATCTATACTAGCTAAGGATCTGGCCCAAATGTATCTGTGAAATTGTCATTTATGTAAGTTTCTGTATGTATATTTCTTCTCACAGTCAGCCCAAAATCGTGCCCCAGAGCCCAAACTGAGTAATTCATCTCCATGGAAGAAAGAACTTCCTTCCAGACAGAGCTCCTCTTTGGCTGACAGTTCAGCCTCCAGGCTGGAGTACTGTTTGTGTTTGAGTACCATTGCCTCCAGCCCAATAAAAACACCCAGGAAGAGGGACTGGAAAATCAGTGTAGTTGTGAATTCTCTCACCTCACTCTCAAAGGGAAATTTTGCACGGACGGGCAAGGAACTAATGTGGAATATGCATATAATCTGCAAAATGCAGGGAATGAATGATACCTGCTGGGTACCCGGATTCCTGTCCCTATCTCCTACCACTTCACATGGAGAAGAATCACAGCTGTTCACATTGTGAATCACATTCTGTTGTTCACTCATGGATGCTGGAGAAGGATTTTTGTTCACTGGTGAATACTGTAACTATATGCAAGAAAATAATCATATAAATATATATACCTCCTATAAGGTGAACAATGCTAATGTCTGGAATGTTGTCAGCCAGCCATCTTGCATATGAATGGAATGAGGAGTTTATTAATATTTGTTCTCATTTAAGCAACCACACCTTATATCTATAACAGGGGTCGGCAACCTTTCAGCAGTGATGTGCCGAGTCTTCATTTATACACTCTAATTTAAGGCTTCGCGTGCTGGTAACACATTTTAATGTTTTTTATTAGGTCTCTTTATAAGTCTATAATATATAACCAAACTACTGTTATATATAAAGTAAACAAGGTTTTCAAAATGTTTCAGAAGCTTTATTTAAAATTAAATGAAGATGCAGATCTTATCAGTTTAATGTGATCCCTTGCTTTTCCTTGCTGAGTTTTCCAATGTCTGGCACGTATTTGGATACTTTAAGCTGAACACAGGCTTCTGAGTGATCACTTGTTAACCGGCTCCAAGAGGGACAGAGGACAGATTTCATGTGTAAAAATACCTGTTCACACAGATATGTGGATCCAAATGCTGAAAGCACTGCAAACGCAATTTTCTTCAAACAGTTAAATTTCACTGGCAGGGATGTCCAGCAGGTCAGAATAGAGGCCCCGTGATATTCTCTCGGTAGCTTCAAGTGCGCTCCGCAGATCCACAAACTTTGATGTCCACAATTCTGAGCTTTTTAACTGAATGAATCAAAATCTTCAACACCCATCCACTGAAAAACAGACAAATCCAAGTCGCTTTCATTGAACTTTTCAGGTTTAATTAGAAAAGAAAGCATTGGGCCAAATCGCTGGAAATCCTGAAATCTGTCAGAAAATTCTGATTCCAGTCCTTGCATGTACTTTCCAATCTCATCGACATAGACAGTGAAATGTGTCGATAGCTCTTTTATGAGTTGGAAGTAGCGAAAAGTAGAAGTTTGAATATCCCTGGAAAAAACTGCTTGTTTCACTACAAATGCTTTCCAGGCTTCATAAAGATCCAGAACGGTTTGCCCTGCACCCTGGAGACAGAGGTTGAGTTCGGTTAGGTGAGCGGTGATATCAGTTAGAAACATGAGCTTCCACAGCCATTTGTCATCATCCAGTTTGGGGTAGTTTTGTTCTTTTTTCGACAAAAAGGCCTTGATTGCATCAAAACAGTTTACAAAGCACACCAAAACCTTGCCACGAGTTAGCCACCGAATGTTGCTGTGAAGTGGGATGTCGTTATAAGCACTGTCCATCTCTTCTAGCAGTACTTGAAATTGTGAGTCAAAGCAGATCGAGCAACAAGGAAATTCACAATTTGCACCACTGTATTCATCACATTATTAAGCTCTGAATTAGAAATTTTAGCACACAGGTTTTCTTGATGGATGATGCAGTGAAATTTGAGTGTCGGATGGCCAATTTGATCTTCAGGTACCTTTACAAATCCCTTCTGTTTTCCGACCATGGCAGGAGCACATCTGTTGTCACACAACATATTTTTCTGATGTCAACTCCTCGTTCTTCAAAATGGTTTACAAAACTTTCCAGTATATCTTCCCCCTTTGTTGTGCCATGCAGGGGTTTTAGGCAACAAAGTTCTTCTTGGATTTCATCGGAAGCACAATATCTTGCAACAGCTGCCAAATGTGGAACGTCATTTATATCCACGCTCTCATCAACTGCAACACTAAACACTGCTGTGTCTTTCAATGCAGTCATCTGCTTTGCCTTAATATTTTCTGCCATTTCACTTACGCATGTCTCAATTGTTCTGGCAGAGATGGGCAGTTCTTTTATTCTAGATATGATTGTATCTTTATTTGGCAAATCATTGAACAAAATCTCCGAACTGCTGAAAAACTTCTTTTATATATTCCCCATCTGTAAACAGCTTTCCGTTTTTTGCAATGCTCTGTGCAGTCTTGTAACTTCCTTCTGTAGCTTGATTTAATACAGTGGTGCAAATTTACACTTAAGCTTTTAAAAATCACTGCTTTGCTTCTCATAGGCTGCTACTGCCTTTTTGATTGATTCAGTCTTGTCTGCTTCGTCAAGAAAGGTTGTCTTGTGCTTTGTTTCAAAATGTCGTCGAACACTTGATGTGCGACAAACAACACTTTCATAACAGAAAATACAAATAGCACAGTCCTTCTTTTCAATAAATCCAAATACTTCTCTCCAAGCAGGCTGAAATGATCGGCCATCTAGCTTCGCTTTCTTAGGAGCTGCCATTTTGTCAAATGTTCCCTTCAACTCTCAGTGGGAAAATAATGGCGATAGAAGGCAGGCACAAGGTGAAACACTGTGTGGTCTGATATAAGCAATGTAAAAATGGGGGTGCTGAGCTGCACCTCCTCTTGCGTTGTGTGCAACCCCAGGCTGGGGACAGTGGGCCACAGCGGGGAGGCTGCAGAGCACTGATTCAAGGCCAGGAGCAGAGCCCAGGGTGGCCTGCTGGGACTCCAGACCAGAAAGCAGGCTGAGCAAGGCTAGAGATCCAGATCCCGGCTGGCAGGAGCTCAGCGGCTGGAACCCCAGATCGGCAGCTGAGGTGACTGGAGCTGGCCGCTGGTAGGGCTGAGCAGGGCCAGAGGCCTGGATCCTGTCTGGCAGGGGGCCTATGCAAGGTGAGTGGGGCTGCAGCAGGGGGGGACCCCAGCTGGCAAGGGGCCAGCAGCCGGAACCCCAGAGCAGCGGCAGGCTGAGCATCAAAAATCAGCTCACATGCCACCTTTGGCACGTGTGCCGTAGGTTGCCGACCCCTGATCTATAACCAAATAAAGAGGAAGGAAGAGTCCTGTGGCACCTTATAGACTAACAGATGTTAGGTGCCACAGGACTCTTTGTTGCTTTTTACAGATCCAGACTAACACAGCTACCCTCTGATACAAATAAAGAGGTAATACTATGATGGTGGCAGACTAGGTGCCAGCTCAAGCCTAGGTCCCCATGCCTCAATTGAATACTGACAAATACATAGCTGGAATCAGTCTGGCTCCACCTCTTTGTTAAGATTGGTTTTAGAACTATAAGAAAGTGTTTGGTGGTTAGACTTTATCGAATGCTTGGCAGTTGCTGCCTGCATTAATCTCACTGGTAACATCTGTATCCTATATTGTATAGTAACATGTAAGTGTTTACATTGGAAGCATCTATTACTGTGAGTAAATCATCAGATAGGAGAGACACATGAATTAGTTAAAGTGCTGATCTCAACCAGAAGGTGTTAAATCCTGACTGACAAGGAAGGCCCATGTAATGCCAGACGGACTAGAGCGGAACATAAAAGAGGACAAAAGACTTTGTTGTTTTCTCATCTCCCCTGCCCTCATGAAGACTAGTGCTGCAAGTGAATTCCTCCTATCAGCTGAGTTTCCAGCTCAAATCAGAAGGGAATAAAAATACCCTAACAAGAAGGAACTATATCTTTATGCTGCTTTGACTCAGGAAGGGGAGGGAGGAGGATTACTAGGCAGAAGCAAAAGATTCCCAGTGTTTAACCTGGGTTAGCCATTAGGGATATACAGAGCTTGCTTATTATAGAAGCTTCTATTACTTTGCGAAACCTAAGATTGGAACACATTTGTATATGTTTAGCTCCTTTATCCTTGTAAATAACTCATTTGTTTCCTTTTCCTATATAATGCATCTTTAACTAGTTTATTCTAGGATTGGCTACAAGCATTGCTTTGGGACTAGGAGTAACCTTAATATTGTTGTGATCCTTGGTGTAATGGAACATCTATCACGATGGTAGGCTCACATAGGTGGTGAGGCGGATTGGAGTACCCCAGGGGACTGTATATGACTCAATGGTTAGGCTGTTATAGTGCCTGATGCCTTTACACTTGATGCTTGGTTGATGAAATATAAGTATAGACTTCACATCCACTTTGGGGTTTGTGCCTTAGTTCTTAACAGTCTGCCCTGAGGTTGGTACACCCACTGTTGAGTCACTGCAAGATAGCTTGACAAATACCAGTTAGGGAGGAAAGTTATATGAAATGTTCTGTCCAATGAATATGAGCCTTTGCTCCTGAAAACTGGTGGATTTTGGTGTCTCCTCCTCGGGGGACTTTTATTTCTTTAAATATACATACAATTTGGTGTAATCTGATTCCAAAGCCAAATATTTGCTATGAAAATAGTTTTATTAATTCCAGGGACAAGTTCTCACTAACAGGTATGAATTAATAACATCAAGAGATGTTGACTGCATCAGAGGTAGGGAAACCACCTCAATATTCCCTTCAGTGTGATGGTGGAATCATAACAAACGACCCTTAAGAGACTCCTCTGAGTCATGACAGCAGCTGGATTCAGTTTTTTTTCTGGACCTCTTATTTCTTTGTAAAAACTGCAACATTTCTGAAATTCATGGCCACAGTGGAGACTCATTTAAAAGTTTCTGATGAAGACATTCAGAGTGTATGCAGTAACACACTAATACATATTGCTAGTACAGCTTGAACATCAAGATTTTTCCCGTGTAGTGCATATTGGCTAATTTTGGCCTTTGGGGTCAGTAAATCTTAATACTCCAAATCTCAGTAGAACACAGGTTGGATTTATCTTGAATTTATATAGCAATGTGATGGGAAACATTATGGAAGAACATAGAAAAAAATATTAAGACCAGAAAATGAGAGTTTCAAATTTTATATCACTGCTGGCCATCCTTTTAAAATTGCCCCAACTTTTCAGGTTAATAAACTAGATTCTGTAATCTTTGGGTCTGATCCGAAGCCTATTGAAGCAACTGAAAGTCATTCTGTTAACTTCAGCATGCTTTGGATCATGCCCATTTTGAGCATGAAAGAAATCTGCTTCCTTTTGAGCTGTGTGGCAAATGTGGTAATCTATAGTTACACACATTTAATTAATTTTGGAAAACCGTCACCAATGAATGAGCTGGCATGAGAGTTCATCTTCTAATGGAATTCCAGTTGATGGGTTTCATTATATATTTTAATGACCTCAGAATGCAATGAACATATAGGTAAACTTTTAACTCCATGAAAACCAGATTGTTCGTAGCAAAGTTATTTGCAATGGCCACCAAATGCTGCAGTGAAATGAGTATAAGGGAAGGAGTGCTATCAAGAGCATGTTTATCTATCTTCTGTAATTGAACTGCAGTACTGTGCACAAACACAACCTGTAAAAAATAGCTCTATGGAGAGCCAGTAAAGTCTAAATTAGTGTTCTGATAGTTTTACTTGAAATGGTTTTCCAATCTCATTAACATACAGCAAGAGAATAATAGTGATTCAATTGAACTTGGGAAGTTATTTAGTTTTTCCAAGATATATTACGCTGTGCATACCATCAGTATTGTGCTACTGCACATCAGAGTTAATGATGCTGTTAGTGTGATCTGTCATGCCAAAAAGGATCCTGAAAATAATTAGAAAGTGACTATGAATATGTAGATAGGGTACAGATTAGATATGTCACAGTCTCTTGTAGGAGGTACAAATTCACACTGAAACAGTCAATGACCTCCAGCTTCAGTTATATTTAAATTAAATATCTGGACTTCATGTCTATTATACTCACAGTATTGTCCTAGTTCAATAAAATATCTGCTCTTCTGAGCTTCTGTAATGCATCTCCTAAGGAGGTACAGTATTTATTAACAAAAATATTTGCATAGTCATCGTTATAAGATGTCAATATTTTTCCAAATGGATTTGGCAGGAGGATGTCTCTAGACTTTTTCTGTACCTTTTAATCACTTATAGTAAATAAAGCATTATGGAAAAGAGACTCCTGAAATTGACAAAGGGAAATTTAAGATAGGCAGTACATCTTGTCAGCTAATGGGAATGCTTAGGTTATATTTACAAATGGAATGGAGGAAGAGAAAGGTGGTCCTGGCATAACAAGACATAGCAATATGTGTTAAGAAGGTTGGTTCCATTAGAGTTTGGGTCACCCTGCCCTGATCTGATGAGAAAAAAACAAATTGGTGAATACCATTACACCTTTTCCTTTCATTCCTTTGCTCTGCCTCCTAAGCACAGAGGGAAATTGTAGCTAGCTTGCTATAAATATTTACTTAATGTTGCTTGGGGATACTTGAGAGAGACACAGGATTTAAAAAAGCTATTTAATATAGGTGCTTGTGAGTAAAGCATTGAATACGCCTTTTCTATTTAGAATATAGATGACAAAATATATTGTATGAATAAACATTTAATATAGAGTAAACTGGATTTCAAACTAATCAAAAATGCATTTGCTTAGGAAAATATGATATAGTGAAATCCCTGACGAATGTGAATCTCAACACTGTAAACGCAACATAATATTCGTTTGAAATAACAATGTAGTGATGTACACATATATTGATTAGTGTTAAATAACATGGAAAGACAAAGTCACAAAGGGACAAAGTCTCAATATGTCTTCATGATAGGGTATGAGTTCAGAGGGTTACGAAATGCATATCAGAGAACTATCAGAGCAAACTTACCTCTCAAATCTCCTGTGGTGATACACAAATTGTGCAAAGGACATAGATGGATCAGCTGGGGATGTGGGGTAAAAAAGGGAGGAAGCTTCTAGGGTCTAGGTAGTGGTATTGAAACAGGAGCATGTGTTAGTATTATTTATACGTCTACATTTACATGTATAACCTTACAATAATTATGAAACTGTTTAGAAATGGAACCAGAAAGGTAGTCCAAGTCCAGATTGTGTTTCATCTGACCTACAAAGACAAGGGAATTTGAATATAGGCAGATAAATGATTCCATTCTGTCTCTCTTAACATAACTCCATACTCCCATAGTTCTATTATGATACTCTACAGGGTTAGAATTCATTATATGAGTAGTAAAAATCATGCTCTGAGAATGCATTGTCCTTACAACTCTAGATATCTGTCATATTAGTTCTGTTTTGACACAAAAGAACATAGAATATTTGGTGCTAAATTTGCATATTAAGGCTTGATGAAAACAACAAGTGCATTTATTTCGAGTTTTCACACTCTACTCCTAAGCAATAATGTTTTAGAAGCTTGTTAAACTCTTTTCTATGGGAAAACAGTTACTCTCCGGAATGTCCTCTGAAAAAGAATGTTAGCTGAGAAATCCTTTCATATACCAAACCTGTATTCATTAAAAACTCAGAAAACGTATGTTTAGGCTGCCTAAGGGTGATTTAACTTATCCATCAACAAATAGCATCAGTGTTATGCATGTATTGAATATCAGAGCAAGTACGAAATCAGTTACCATAGTAACTGACACACGGTAAGGCTACATTGTAAATGCCAGGGGCCAATGAAGGACAAGCTCAAGCTTTGGATTTGGCCAAGTGGCCTCAACATCACAACTTAATAAAATAAATGTGACCCATCCTGGTTGCAGAGAAGAAGGTTCAGGGAACAGACAACAGCCTTCAAATGCAGAGTAACTTCACTGTCCGGGATCTAACTAGCCTACTTTCACCCAAGGCCCTGAAAAACCTACATATTTTCAAGGCCTAAATTAGACTAGTCTATGAGGACACTCTAAACACCTCCATGAAAGCTTGGTCACTCTTGCAAACACAATGACCTTTATAAGAGTAGATTGATTCATACTTAGTCAGCATGAAAGATCATTGGAAAACCTCTTGAGGATTGACCAGTAATAGAGTAATTAAGCAGGGGTGTCACTGAATTGCTGTTGGCCTGGGAATATCACAAGTCCATCTGTGAATACTGTGTGTGTGTGCGTGCATAATAAAATACAACACAAAACTTTGTTAATACAAAATTAAATTTCTACTTGACCTATTGAAAAAAAGGACATGGTGTTTAAAGCTGCTATTCCCAAACTTAAGTCCACTTCTCCTGTCTGTATAAGGCCAGTGACTAAAATCAGTGACTGATATTTTGAGTAAGGAAGAATGAACCAAATTCCCAAAAGTTTGATTAGCTTTTTTCCATGTTGATCTCTTTCTCTTTGTGACTGGGATGAATAAGTGTTGACAAGCAGTCAGGAAAGCTTTTTTTTTTTCCAGATCTCCAGTCCACTTTGGACTACAAAATAAATACATGTATCATGTTTAAAAACCCAAACTTTGGAAATTTCATGTGAACCAAATTTTGAGGTTCACAATCACTAATTTAGAGCTGTATCATTTCTGCTGCACAGTCCTCTTCTGCTCTTTTGGAGCTAAGTTGTGGTCCCTCGGACAGAAAGAGAAATCCCCCCCCCATTGTTTTGCGTGCAACAGGTACACAGGACAGGCCCTGAGGCTAAGAAAGATACCACATCAGGGCTAGAAAGCTCTCCCTCTACATAATGGAAATATATTCTTAAAACACCCAACCACCACATTCCTACTGTTCCATTTCTTACACTAAGTCTTCTGCTTTCTTTTCCGGCTCCTCTGGGGCTTCTCCAGATCCACTGCTACTATCAGGGTTATCCTTTCAGGCACACTAATTTAACCCCTCCACCAGTAGGAAAGGGAGAATGCGCTTTGGTCACACAAACAATATTACTTTAAAAGTGACATTGGGTGGTTCCTCTGAATACTCTTGTTTTAAACAGGGAGTGCAGAATTGGGGTCCCTGCAGAAAGACTGTGTGGAATTAAATCCTCAGTTCTACTATCTCTGGATGAAGAGAGCAATTGATCAAAGTTTTAAATATACGAGGACTTAAAATAGTAGATAGCTTTAGTTGGGAGAATACCACTGATCTTTTAAGGGAGATGATTGGAATACAATCATCACGTCTACTGATCTCCATCCAGTAGAATAAATGATGATGGAGACCTTGGACAGGAAAGTCATCTAAAATTAGAAGAGAAAATAAATTCAAAGTAAAGTATCTACTACAAAAGAGAGAAACAAAATGGTTCCTCCAAATAGAATTTTTTTAAGGAAAGAAAATATATCAGTAATCAAAAAGGTTAAAAGTGTGTTTTGGTAGGGGTAACATTGTAAATGCAGCAATTGAATTACACATCAGAGTATCCATCCCATGGAGTGAAATATATTATGCAAAGGCTTTTGACCTTTAAAAATATGTTGATGATTTTCCTCTGCATACAGAAAAATATTAGCACTTGTATAAATAAATGTCACTAACATTCATTTTTACATTCATATTGTATCCCCAAGCAGGTGATTTCCAGCCCAGTTTTCACACCAAAACACTAGGCTATGCTTTGCTGTTTGATAAATATCCAAACCAAAACTTTGAACCCCTTTGGAGTTTCTCCTCAATCTCTAATTTAAACCTCACAAAGATAGATTCCTTTTTTTTATAAAGCTCACTGGATAAACTGTTGAAATTATATTTGACATTCTGTGAGTTTGCAGCTGCCACTATATAGTGGTGTTGTGGCAACATTGTCATTACTAACAGTGTTCTGAGCTGGATTTTTAAGGCTCAGCAGTAATCATTCATTTTGATATTAAAAACTGACATAACAGGGTAATTCCTCTCCTTGCCCCTTCAAAAATTACAGTACATGAGTTCAGTCATGTTTAAGTCACTAGAGTGATGGGAATATAAATTATATTTCTGTACATGTGTAAGAAGTTAAGTTCTTTAAAGTAAAAGTGTGCACTAAATGATGGGGAGATTTTTAAAAGCACCAAAGGGATTTAGGAAGCAGAAGGCCTCCTGACTATCAATGAGAATTGTGAGCAGGGGCGGCTCCAGGCACCAGCACGCCAAGCACATGCCTGGGGCGGCAAGCCACGGGAGGCGCTCTGCCAGTTGCCGTGAGGGCAGCAGGCAGGTTGCCTTCGGCGGCATGCCTGCAGAGGGTCCGCTGGTCCCACGGCTTCTGCGGATCTCCTGCAGGCGTGCCGCCAAATCCGCGGGACTGGGGACCTCCCACAGGCAAGCCGCCAAAGGCAGACTGCCTGCCATGCTTGGGGCGGCAAAATACCTAGAGCCGCCCCGATTGTGAGACAAGGTGGGTGAGATAATATGTTCTGTTTGACCAACTACTGATGGTCCAATAAAAAGATATTACCTCCCCCCCACACCTATTTCTCTAATATCCTGGGACTGACACAGGATTGTATACAACAATGGCAATTGTGCTTCTAAATCCGTTTAGTGCTTTTGCAAGCCTTTCCCTTAATTCATCAAGGTAGATTTTTTGCTGGCTGTCCTCTTGTATGCCCTTCAGCTCCCACCACCTCACTGCCATCTTCATCACCTCCAAGAAAAGTGCATTATCACTTTCTCCAGATATTGAGAGTTTTATGCAATTTCTTTTGATAGGAGAATATCACCAGAGACCAATACATACTTGTTCTCTGCTCAGAAGCTCAGTGGGCTGCCTCCATAGTGCTCCCAGCCCAAGGAGCCAGGGACAAAACTATGCCCAGAAGTCAGACATGCTGCTACATAAACACCAGGCTGACTCAGGAAAGGTGCATTTGATATAAAATAAATGGTCCAGTTATTAATGTTTTTGCCATGTATAGAAGTGTTTTTATTATGCTTTTAAAACTCAAGTCCATATTAAACCATGCACTGGATTGAAATAATTTATAAACAGCTAGAAAGGAGCCATTATGAAGTACTCCATCAAAGAGTCACTTATTAATCTCTACTTAGTATAGTATAAAATGTGTCAACAATCTCTTTAAAAACAAACAAGCATCTTTATACGTGCAGACTGACAGGAACATAGTAACAGATCTGAAATGTAATTATGCATCATTATAAAGCTTCACACAGCAGTTTATTGAGGATATATTAGAGAGGAGCAGAGCTATGACATGTTGTCATGCAGCATCAACAGGTTGTGATGTTGTGTCACAATGTGTTGAGGCAACACCATGACATGATAGGATGACCAGATGTCTCGATTTTATAGGGACAGTCCCGATTTTTGGCTCTTTTTCTTATATAGGCTCCTATTACCCCCCATCCCGATTTTTCACAGTTGCTGTCTGGTCACCCTACATGATACAAACCCTTAATAGCTGGAGATGTTAAGTTTCTGGATCTGTTCTTTTTATATGATCCTGCCTCACTTATGTTATAAATAAAGCTTTTTTACTTCCTAGCTCTTCCATGTATTTTTCTCAATTAGTGATAAAACTATTAGAAATGGTAAGTAACTTAGAAGAAAATTTAAGGCACATTATTTTTAATGACTTTCCCACAGTTTCTTATAATTTAGTTATATGCATCATTTGGCTTTTTTTTTTTAATTTATTTTTTCTCAGTGAATTTACTTCCACAACAAATCTGTAACAGTTATTTAATAATGAAAAGATTCTTTTAATAATGAAAAGATATGGAGTAGGTCCTCTTTATTTGCATCAAAATCATCGACCATTTCTTTACAAGTTAAGTAGTAGGTAGAGGCAGGAGATTAACATGCTATGTACTTTGTTACAAGATAAATACATGATTATTTCTGTCTTCTGCAACCTCTCCTCTTGGTGAGGGTAATTACTTTTGGGCCTACTACTCTAAGCATAGTTATCAAGTAATGTGTGGGAATGTGCATTTAATTTGTAGTTAAACAGTATTTTCCAAGTCATACCTATTAAGTAGTTACTATTTAAGGAAAACGTATATATACTATATTTGTGCCATTTAATTTCAAGCATTAATCCAACGTTGTGGGTAAAACTAGTTTCCCATACCTTCACTGATCATAAATTTGAATTGGAGTAAAACAGATGTATTTTTCTAGCACAAAACCTGGAGAACTTTTTTTCTTTTTTAAATAGCCTATGCGATAAAGAAATGAAAAGGCCCTATGGCCTGTTTTCATCTTGAGTTTAAAATAAATAAATCAAAATGTAAATGACATTTATCAAGCTGTACAAGTGTGTTTTACGAGATGACTTTTTTCCATTTGGAAATATTACTGCAAAATTGCATTCGGCATTCTGCTGTGAGAATTTCTGTTTTGACCTCTTTGAGGTCCACAGTATCACATGGGTCCTCAGTGTGAAAAAGTAATGCTTTCTAATCAGTGAATTTCACTGTTAGGCATTCCCGTCTTCACTTGTCAGACTTCCAATCCTTTATAACTCTTCTTCTATTATATATCTGTAAAATGCCATTAAATGAATAAGGAACAGGAACAGGACCAAATTGTCAGTTCTCACAGAATCTCAGTAGCTATGGCCCAGCTGCACTCAGAGTAGTGGTTTGATATTATTCCTTTTTCAAATTATTTTTTTAAAAACAGGATCTTGCAAAAAAACTCAAACGCCACCCTCAAAGCAAAACCAAAACCCCTCAACAGTTTCACAGTATAATTAATAAAACATAGTATACAATCAAAACAGATTTTCAAAAATAACATCATCATCCCAATTGGAGATACTTACCTTAATATTTCATAAAGGTTATAGGAATCTCTTGTACATTTTATTTCCTTTCTCTTATTTAATTACCGGTATTTCTATTAAATAATTATTTTGAGCCAAACCCAAGAGTTGTTAATGTGGTGTAAGTCAGAATTAGCTGAAGGGCCATATCCTCTGGTCCATGTGAGCAAGTGCTTTATCCTCAAAGCATTGATCCAATCGCTGGGGTTAGCTGCAGGGCAAGAAACTCTGGTCATGCTTCCTTTCTGTCAGGAACGCTTCACTGGGAGTGGACCTGAGAATTCCCTATATTGTGGGAAGTATCAGAGGGGTAGCCATGTTAGTCTGGATCTGTAAAAGCAGCAAAGAATCCTGTGGCACCTTATAGACTAACAGACGTTTTGCAGCATGAGCTTTCATGGGTGAATACCCACTTCTTCGGATGCAAGTGACTATTAGTCTATAAGGTGCCACAGGATTCTTTGCTGCTTATATTGTGGGAAACTCCTTAAGGGGCTGATTAAGTAGTCTTTTTACAGCCTCTTTGCACCACTGGAGTAACAGAGATATTTGGTCATCAGTGCATAATTGTATTTTTGTAGGTGCAATCAGGTAGTGAGGTGTTTACATTCTAGTTGATAAGAAACTCAGCACTAGGCCACTTAAAATAATTAGATCCTTTATTATATTGTTTCATCTTGGGAATGTTTTTCCTTGTTTGCAAAGTTCTAGCAGTATCTTGGTTCTTGTTGGGGGGTTTGTTTTGCTGTGGGTGGTGGTGTTTTGGGTTGGTTTGTGTTTCCCAGATTTATAGGATTTAGGTGGGAAGCCTATGACAGATACAGAGGCAGCAGTGCAGTGGAAGACACAATGAAAATGACTGGATATGGAAACTGCAGCATGTACATGATCCTGGAGGGGGTACCTGAAAAGAGTTTTGTCTGCATGAAGTGCCGCCTTATAGAGCTGATGGAAGAAAAGATCTGAGGATTGAAGATGCAGGTGGAAACTCTGGTCGAGTTTAGAAGGGGGTTCGAGTGGATGATGGAGCAAAGACATGATGAGGCTGAAGGGAAAAGCTCAGACTTGCAGATGGAAGCAGGACCAAAGAATTCTGAGGGGAGACTGCTGGGTGAGGAAGGTGGACGGTGGAAGCATGTGACTAAGCAAACCAAGCAGAGGAAAAGACGAGCTAGTGAAGGAGCAATAGAGCTCAGGAACAGGTTTGCAGAGTTGGAGAATGAAGATGGGGCACAGCAGGTGATCACTGAAGGTAAGAGGGCAAGGAAGAAGAGAAGAACAGCTAGCTCTATTAAGAGAGGGGAAGAGTCAATGGAGATGATACCAAACATGAGCCCTAGGAGGATACGGGATGGGTTGCAGAGGACTGCAAGGGTGAATAGGAATCAAGAGAACTTGCAGCCAGAGGGAACGGGGTAGACCGGAGAATTGCACCATAACCAGGAAAGGTCTGTGTGATAGGGGACTACAAGTCTATGTGATAGGGGACTACTTGCTGAGAAGAATAGACAGGCCTGTAACCAGAGCTGACCCAAAGAACAGAAGGGTGTGCTGTCTGCTGGATGCTAAGATACAGGATGTGGACCTGAGGCTGAAACGGATCCTAAGGGGAGTGGGAAAGAATCCACTGATTGTCCTTCATGTGAGAACGAATGATACAGCTAGATTTTCGCTGTAACGTATCAAGGGAGACTATGCCAGGCTGGGGAAGATGCTTAAGGAAATCGAGGCTCAGGTGATCTTCAGTGGGATTCTGCCTGTTCCTAGAAAAGGGCAACAAAGGTGTGACAAGATTATAGCGATCAACAGATGGCTCAGGCAGTGGTGCTATAAGGAGGGCTTTGGGATGTACGGCCACTGGGAGGAATTCATGGACAGAGGACTATTTTCTCAGGATGGACTTCATCTGAGTAGGGAGGGAAATAGACTTCTAGGATGGAGGCTGGCACAATTGATTAAGAGAGTTTTAAACTAGGAATTGGGGGAGATGGTTGGGAGATGTCCAGGTAATCTCCATGCCAGATTTTAACATTGAGAGGGAAGAAAATGAAGCAAGAAAGGATACTGTCATGGGTCGGAAAATGGACATATGGAGGAAGGGTACAGTAGATACAGTTCTAATAGGTGATATTGGCAGTAGAATGTCTGGGCCTAATCGGGTAAAGAATGTGAGTGAAGCCAAACAGCAAGAATTAAGATGTTTGTACACCAATTCGAGGAGCCTAGGTAACAAAATGGAGGAACTAGAGTTACTGGTGAAGGAAGTGAAACTGGATATTATAGGGATAACAGAAACATGATGGAATAGTAGTCATGACTGGAGTACAGGTATTGAAGGGTATGTGCTGTTTAGGAAAGACAGAAATAAAGACAAAGGTGGTGGAGTAGCATTGTATATCAATGATGAGGTAGACTGTAAATAAATAGGAAGAGTCTGTCTGGGCAAAAATCACATTGTGAAGAAGAAAGCTACTAGAGTCTCCCCTGAGATAGTGCTTGGGGTGTGCTATAGACCGTCGGAATCTGATTTGGATATGGATAGAGAGCTTTTTAATTTTTTTTATTGAAGTAAATACTAATAGGAATTGTGTGATCATGGGAGACTTTAACTTCCCAGATATAGACTGGAGGACAAGTGCTAGTAATAATAATAGGGCTCAGATTTTCCTAGATGCGATAGCTGATGGATTCCTTCACCAAGTAGTTGCTGATGGGATGCCATTTTAGATTTGGTTTTAGTGAGTAGTGAGGACCTCATAGAAGAAATGGTTGTAGGGGACAACCTTAGTTCGAGCGATCATGAGCTAATTCAGTTTAATGGGATGAAATCGGGGAGCCCAGATACTCTTCATCCAAGAATATTAAAGGAACTGGCATATGAAATTGCAAGCCCATTAGCAATATTTTTTAATTAATCTGTAAACTCAGGGGTTGTACCGTACGACTGGAGAATTGTTAACATAGTTCCTATCTTTAAGAAAGGGGGGCGGGGGGGAAAGTGATCCGGGCAACTACAGGCCTGTCAGTTTGACATCTGTAGTATGCAAGGTCTTGGAAAAATTTTGAAGGAAAAAGTAGTCAAGGACATTGAGGTCAATGCTATTGGGACAAAATACAACATGGTTTTACAAAAGGTAGATCATGCCAAACCAACCCAATCTCCTTCTTTTAGAAGGTAACAGATTTTTTAGACAAAGGGAATGCGGTGGATCTAATTTACCTCGAATTTAGTAAGGCATTTGATACAGTTCCACATGGGGAATTATTAGCTAAACTGGAAAAGATGAGGATCAGTATGAAAACTGAAAGGTGGATAAGGAACTGGTTAAAGGAGAGACTACAACGGGTCATACTGAAAGGTGAATTGTCAGACTGGAGGGAGGTTACTAGTGGAGTTCCTCAGGGATTGATTTTGGGACCAATCTTATTTAATCTTTTTATTGCTGACCTTGGCACAAAAAGTGGGAATGTACTAATAAAGTTTGTGGATGACACAAAGCTGGGAGGTATTGCCAACACAGAGAAGGATCGGGATATCCTACAGGAAGATCTGGATGACCTTGTAAACTGGAGTAATAGTAATAGGATGAAATTTAATAGTGAAAAGTGAAAGGTCATGCATTTAGAGATTAATAACAAGAACTATTTTTATAAGCTGGGGACTCATCAGCTGGAAGTAACTGAGGAGGAGAAGGACCTCAGAGTATTGGTTGATCGCAGGATGACTATGAGCCACCAATGTGATATGGCTGTGAAAAAAGCAAATGTGGTCTTGGGATGCATCAGGCGAGGTATTTCCAGTAAAGATAAGGAGGTGTTAGTACCATTATACAAGGCACTGGTGAGACCTCATCTGGAATACTGTGTGCAGTTCTGGTCTCTCATGTTTAAGAAGGATGAATTCAAACTGGAACAGGTACAGAAAAGGGCTACTAGGATGATCCAAGGAATGGAAAACCTGTCTTATGAAAGGAGACTCTCAGAGCCTGGCTTGTTTAGCCTAACCAAAAGAAGGTAGATGGGAGATATGATTGCTCTCTCTAAATATATCAGAGGAATAACTACTCGGGAGGGAAAGGAATTATTTAAGCTCAGTACCAATGTGGACACAAGAACAAATGGATATAAACTGGCCATCAGGAAGTTTCGATTTGAAATTAGACAAAGGTTTCTAACCATCAGAGAAGTGAAGTTCTGGAGCAGCCTTTCAAGGGGAGTAGAGGGGGCAAAAGACATATCTGGCTTCAAGACTAAGCTTGATAAGTTTATGGAGGGGATGGTATGATGGGATAGCCTAATTTTGGCAATTAATTTGTCTTTGACTACTAGCGGTAAATATGCCCAATGGCCTGTGATGGGATGTTAGATGGGGTGCGATCTGAGTTACTACAGAGAATTCTTTCTTGGGTGTCTGGCTGGTGAGTCGTGTTCACATGCTCAGGGTTTAGCTGATTGCCATATACCTCTACCCCAACATAACGTGGTCCTTGGGAGACAAAAAATCTCACCGTGTTATAGGTGAGACTGTGTTATATCAAACTTGCTTTGCCCTCCCCCATTCCTTGTTTCCTGACTGCCCCCTCCAGAGATCCCTGTCCCTAATCACCCCCAGAACCCCACCCCCTACACAACCGCCCTGTCCCCTGACTGCTCCGACTCCTATCCACCCCCTCACCCACTGACAGGCACTCACCAGCAGTGGCAGGAAGCGGAACAGCCCAGCCCAGCCCACTCCAGTCCGCCACCTCCCAGCCGCGGTGCTCCGCTTCCTGCCGCAGGTGAGTGCGGGGAGGTTGGGGAAAGGATGCCCCCTGTACTCACCTGCAGTGGGAAGCGGAGTGCTGCAGCTGGGAGCTGGTGGCATGGAGTGGGCTGGGGCCAGGCTGTTCTGCTTCCGCTGCTGCTGGTGAGTGTGGGGGGGATCCCTTCCCCCAGCTCCCTCCCCTGAGCGACATGGGGGTTAGGGCGAAGGAAGCAGAGCTGGCTGCTCCCGGCCCCCCACTAATTTCCTGGGCCACTCTAGGACTGTAGGGCCCCCAAAAGTGCCACCCCACAGCTCCTGTCCCCCAGATCCTGGCCCGGCACCCTTAACATGCTGCTCAGAGCAGCGTCTCAGAGCTTTACAGCCTTGTATGGGAACCTGCCTTATATCAGGTCGCATTATATCAGGGAAGAGGTGTATTTGGGTTCGGGAAAGAATTTTCCTCCAGGGCAGATTGGCAAAGGCCCTGGCAGTTTTTCGCCTTCCTCTGCAGTGTGGGGCACAGGTCACTTGCTGGAAGATTCTCTGTATCTTGAAGTCTTTAAACCAGGATTTGAGGACTTCAATGGCTCAGACACAAGTTTGATACAGGAGTGAGTGGGTGAGATTCTGTGGCCTGCATTGTGCAGGAGGTCAGACTAGATGATCATGATGGTTCCTTCTGACCTTAAAGTCTATGATTCTATGAAAAGAGCTCAGCACCCAACATTTGCCATCTAGGCACCTAAATAATATTGCTGGTTTGAAATAAAAGTGGAAAGGAAATTGCAGCATTTTTTCCACTCTTCCTCCTTTTTGTTTGTCTTTATTCATCTTAATTTTGAAGTTCCAAAAATGTCTAGCAGCTGTACTAAATAAATAGCCAGATTTTTAAAAGTGCCCAGCACCCAGAAATTCCCATTATCCCAAGTGCCTGGTGCATTTTTGAAAAACTGACACTGCGTCTTACCATTACTTATGCTCACCTAAAAGTTACATTAAATAAGATAGGGTTCATTATGATGACAACCAAAGCTAGTTGAACTATTTATCAGAAATAATAATTTCTATGATTTTAGCCCCTTATTTTAAATAAAGTCCAGTCCCTGCTGACTGGAGGAAAGAGAGAGAGAAAAATAAATTTTGTAGCTATATTTTAAGAGGTGCTCTTATACCATGTTGATTGACACAATATAAGAATTGAGGCTGGTTGATTCTGTGTGGTAAAGATTAGAGAGAGAGCTATGTTGGTCCTCAGCTTGTATCCTAGTAGTTATTTCAAATGTGGAAGGAAACTGAACATTGCAATCCTCCTGCCGCCCCACCCTTTTTTGCATGTATTGGAACACTCTAAAATCTTGCAAGCCAATAGCTCTGCTCACAGGTTAAAAAGCAAACAGGGATAGATCTTGTGATGATATATCCTCTAACTATTTACTTAGGGTAAATGTCATATGTGAGTGATGTAGCTTATTACAAGGAATCTCATTGATGGGGATTTGTTGTAGGACAGCTCCTTTTTTCATACAAATAGGTTTAATTTAGGAGTAAAATGTTTGTGTCTCATTCACACATCAACTGTCACTCTGAATCATTCAAAATAATCTGTATTGATTAATCTTGTAGCTGTGGCAGCATGAACATTTTTATCTGTCCATCTATCTAGATCTGTCTCTGTTTACTCCAGCAGAATTACTACATGACCTTTGAGTATATTAGGAAAAATGAGTATCCACTCTCAGCTGATATGAACTGTTGCTATTGAAACACTGTGCTCTCAACTGTGAAAATAGTGTCACAGCTATCAGACTTTTTTGAATCTTGATGTGATATACACAATGCCAGGTACTTTGTCAGAGAAATAAAAGATCATTTGTGAAATATTCACATTGGTTCTCCCCCCCACACACACACGCATACCGGTTTGAAGAAATTCAAGAGAGTCATTGAGAAATATTGAATCTCACAAGGAATGATAATAAACAAACTTTTTCAATCACAAATAATTGTGAAACCATTTGGACAATAAATCGTAATTACATACTGAGATGCGGTGTCGCAGTTTCATATATGTATGATACTTGTGGATGCTCATTCTTCAGCTCAAATGCATAGAGAACTTGTGATATAAAAGAAATTGAAAATAGTATTAGAGTTCTACCTGAGCAGTCAAATAAATTTCGTTATGTGAATCCTTTAGTTCTCTTTTTACAACTGAATAACCTATGATAGCTCATTCACACATTACAGTTTTTTAACAATGGGAGACTGTTAGTCATCCAAAAGCCTTTTTAATGTGCTTATTTGCTCCTACTCACTTTCCTGTGTTTTTTCTAATATAGAGTTTGTCACTCTCTCTGGAGTGGCTCATAACCAAGACTGCCTGCCTCAGGACAGATTGTCAAAAAGTAGGGCAGTTACCCTAAACTGGTTGTATGTTCTATAATTGGATTTCACCAACCCAGTAACAGATGTGAACTTCCCAAGTAGTACAATAGACAGTGACCTTGGATACTCCAGTCTATTTTGCCATTCAGGCAAGCTGAACTATGTGATCAATGGTCATTTACACCAAAGATCACAAAATATTCAGGTCGCTCCCAGTCCCAAGAGATCAGTCACTTATCCCAGGTCAATTTGTACATTAAATCTCACACCAAAGACAATGACTGTAGCCAATCATATAATTAACTAACTAAAGATTTATTAACTAGGAAAAAGAAATGAGAGTATTTACAGGTTCAAGCAAGCAAGCATAAATACACGAATGAGTTTGTCTGTTATTCAGGAGGTGACAGAGTTGTAATAATCCATCAATTCAAAATGTTTTTCAGGATTAACACAGGCTAAGTACCATGGGGATCTCTTTGCTTATGTTTTAGAATCTTTCCCCCTCTGAGTCCACTCAGCATGAAAGAGATTCAGTTTCTCCTTGTCAGGGATTTTTATCCCCTTCACTCCAGAGTCCAAATTGATGGAATGAGTTTGTGCATAGGTCTCCCCTTCCTGGAGGGAGTGAGGAATCCAGTCAATGAGACCTCTCTTCTTCAATGCTATACAATATCTCATTTGCCTCCAGTGGGCCATCTTGTATGCGGGCCAAGCACTTTACCTTCATGAATGCTGCTTTTCCTGTTTGGGGAGTTACACAATTACAGAACACTCAATATAACTTTATACCATGGGCTATAGAAGTTATAAGTATGATCAGTATATGAAGCATCCTACAAGCATTTTATAAAGTCAAAGCACTAAACATATTCTTATCATCGTATCATCTGATATTTCTTTTGACAATGCTAACACACACACCTAAGCAAGACTGGTTTCCAGCTGTGCATTTATAAGTGTTCAGTGAGGCCTGGGACTTTGGCATGAACTGGCATCTGGTCTGCCAGTGTCACATTTGCTGCTACTCACTTTTCTGTGCTTTTTCTAATGTAGAGCTGTCGGCTAAATAGTTGATTTTACAAGATTTTTGTGGAATTTCTTACTCAAATTCATTTAGAGCGTTTTTGGGACCTTTGATTTTTTAAGTCACATTTCACTTAATCAAACCAGAAAACAAAACCAGACGAATACTATAAATTAGTGTTTAGTGTTTTGTAAAAACTATGCAGTGCGTAAAAGCTGATTTCATTGTTTCTACCAGAAGTGGACATGGGAGAGCAGCTATCTTTGCAAATGTTTTCAGTGAGTTATAAGGTTCCAGAAGTGGCTACTGCTTTATTTAGGAAAGATAGTTAGATCAATATAGATATATAATACACATATGCAGTGAATAAGGGACTGGGATTTAGGAAACCTGGGTTATATTACTGGACATGCTTTATGACCTTGGATAAGTCACTTTACCTTTCTGTAAAATAGAGATGATAATTACCTTCCTTTGTCAAGTGCTTTGAAATTTTTGAATTAAAACCTCTTTACTGGGTTTTGGATTAGGCCACTATAATTCATAGGGGTCTGAACCAGGACCTTTAATGCAATATGGCCAAAGCATGTGTGGATGGTAGGAAGGAAGGGTGAATCAGAGTATTGGGGCATGGTAAAAGACCACACAAATATAGCTGCACATCCAGAGAACCTACAAGCAGCTATACTCCACCTGACATTAATATTGGCTTTATTGAACAACTTCTTCAATTATTAGGATATATTTGTAATCGATGTATTCAGGGTCTGACTCTGTCATTCTATGACTTATGCTTTATTCTGAGAGTAACCCTGAATTCATTGGGACTACTCTTGGCATAAAGTAGAGCTCAGCATGATTAAGGGTAGAAGAATTATGCCCTAAATTACCAGATGATGGAAAGGAAGGGGATCTTGCAAACATAAGTGGGGATAATCATGACAAGGGATTCCCTCCCACCCTGGTTTATGTTCCATGAATTGGGTTATAGAAAGCCCTACACTACTCTTATTTTGTGAAATTATTATATGCCCTGGAAAGGGAAGACTTTCTCCAGTTTGGCCATAGGCCCAAACTACCTTACCTGCTAGAGGGAAACAGCACAGAGGTAGGGGGGAACTGAAGCAGTAATTGGACCTAAAAGAAAGAGGTAAATCATTTGTCCACAGTGTGCATAACATTTTAGCAAAGTTTAGGTTTTAAAATAATTCATGTGATACTTCAGTTTACCTTAAACCTATTTTTAACTTTGATCTTATAGCTAAGCAGATTGTTTAAAAATACTATTAAACTAGGGCATCAAATTCTCTGCTGATCTAAATGAACAAAACAGCACTGAAGTAAATACAGCTGCACCTATTTTCATCAGCAGAGAATTTAGCCCAGGATTTCTAGGAGAGAGATGCAGGTTAAAAATCTATTGCATATAGAGCATATAAAAGCTCATTATGGGCTGGCTGAAGAGGAGACCAGACATGCACTCCAGGCTCCTGTGAAGGAGCTGCGAAGTCTCCAGACTGCCAAGGACAAGGCAGTGGGATGGTAAATTGCCTTACTTGCACCTATGCTTGAGTTGTATGCACTTCTGAAATTGCCCCTACAGTCCTTCTATGGTAACCAAGCTGTTATATGAAGTCCTTCAACAAAGGTATTGGAGTCCTCTCTCTTGAATGTATGTATGTACTGCACAGTTGAAGGCATCTGGATGCTCTGTGTGGAAGAGCTCATCTGTTAAATTAGCTATTGTTGATGGAGCATTGAATTTGGACAAAAGTAAGTTTACTCTTTGTTCTCACTTTTTCTGAGTGGTGGGTCAGTGCCACTATTGAAGGCAAGACAGACAGCAGTACTCATCAGATTAATGACAACTCTTGTACTTTTATGCTCTGCATCCCACTTTCTGATGTTTGGTCTGTGTGACAATCAGCTGTACGCAGACCAACAGCAACTGGGAGGGAAGATGAAAAAGAGGAAGAGGGAGAAGAAACAAAGAAAGTGGAAGGGTAGGGAAGAGTAGAAGGGATAACTGTAATATCTCAGTTTTACCAAACTTTGTATTTTTTTTTCACAAGTGCCAACTAGTAATGTGTAAATTAGAAAGAAGTCCAAGCTGTGAAATTCAGTTCCATTATTATTTATATTACAATAGCACTGTGATGGGGTATTTACCTCCACACAAGGCAGAACAGTTTAAATTAGGTTAATTAACTTGATAGGTTACATCTGGAGAAGAACCAGAGCTTGAAAGTCTGATTGATGATGGAGCCCCGCTGAGAAATAATAGGTGGGGCCGGTATAAAGCCAGGAAATTAGGGCAGTAGGAGAAGTAGTCTGTAGTCAGTCATTCCCTGGGAGGTGTGTTTGGGGGCTATGGAGTTAAGTAATTGGCTGTTACTCCCTGCGAGGAAGGAGTTTGGACTGGTAGACCCAGAGAGTAGGGAGCCAGAAGATGTGGGAAAGAGTCCAGGAAAAGAGCAACAGCATCAGGGAGAAAACAGACCACAGTTCCTAGACATACATTCCATGGACTGGAATCCAGAATAGGTGGTCCTGGGTTCCCTACCAGCCACTGGGGAAAGTGACACAGACTGGGCAGTGGAGCCGAAGACTACCTGGGACAGTTGCCCAGTAGGACTTTGATATCCTAGAAGGGAAGGGCTATAGTGTCCTGGTCAGAGGGCCAAGCCAGAAAGAGAAAGCACTCTGAGTTGCAGAGAGAGAGAGAGGTGGCAGGTATGAACAAGTAGCAGAAGAGTGTGGCAGACCTAGAAGGAGCTAATCCCGAGAGCTGCCAGGACAAGCTGCCTTAGAGGTGAGTGGACCCTGTTACAGAGATGGATGAAGACATAATTGCCCAAAGAGTTTCCAGATCCAGAACTTAATCACAGCTCAGAGCCTCCCATTACGCAGGGAGGATGCCAGGCTGCTTGAGAGCAGAGATGATGTTGCCGATGATATGTAATGTTCAGAGAGGGAATAATATTGAGAATAATCATAGAAATGTAGGGCTGGAAGGGCCCTCAAGAGATCATCTAGGCCATTCCCTCTCATGTTGAGCCTCAAGTAAACCTAGACCATCCCCAGGAGGTGTTGGTATAGCTTGTTCTGAAAAATCTCCAGTGATGGGGATTCCACAATCCTCCTTTGGAAGACTTAACTATCCCTATAGTTAGAAAGCTTTTCCTAACCTAAATCTCTTGCTGCAGATTAACCTCACTAATTCTTGTCCTACCTTCAGTGGAAGTGGAGACCAATTGATCACTGTCACTTTTATTATAACAGCCCTTAACATATTTGAAGACTGTTATCTGATCCCCTTCAGTTGTCTTTTCTCAAGACTAAACATGCCCAGTTTTTGTAACCTTTCCTCACAGGTGGATTTCTAAATTTTTATTATTTTTGTTGCTGTCCTCTGGACACTCCGCAATTTGTCCATCTTTTCTGAAGTGTGGCATCCAGAACTGGACTCTATACTCCCAGCTGAGGCCTCATCAGTGCTAAATAGAGTGGAACAATTACCTCGCATGTCCCAGATACAACATTTCTTTTAATGCAACCCAGAATAATATTAATTTTTTTTGCAACTGTTTTACATTATTGACTCCTATTTAAATTGTGATCCACTATAACCACCATATCCTCTTCTTCAGCATTACAGCCTAGCCAGTTATTCCACATTTTGTAGTTGTGCATTTGATTTTTCTTTCCTAAATATAGCTCTTTACACTTGTCATTATTGAATTTCATCTTGTTGATTTCAGACCAATTCTCTAATTTGTCAAGGTCAGTTTGAATTCTAATCCTGTTCTCAAAAAATCTTGTAACCTCTGCCAGACTGGTGTCATCCACAAATTTCATAAGCATTCTTCCCATTATCCAAGTCATTAATGAAAATATTCAATAGTACTGTACCCAGGACAGACCCATGCCGGACTCAGAACCCCAAGAGATATGTCCTCCCAATTTACAGCAAAGCATTGATAACTTCTTTGAGTATGTATTTTCAACCAGTTGTGAACCCACTTTATAGTTTCATTTAGACCATATTGCCTAGCGTGCTTATGAGAACGTCACGGGGGGACTGTGTCAAAAGTCTTACTAAAATCAAGATAAATCATGACTACTGCTTCCCCGATCAATGAGGCCAGTAACCTTGTCAAATAATGTGGAATGGGAGACTAAAAAGATTTTGAGATCTTCCCGGTATCTTTTTTAGGGCCATATGCTGCCCTTAGCATCCACACCCAACTCTTCTTGACATCATTAATATCTCCTCTACAGATCCAAGATAGGATCTATCCCTTGATTACTTTCTGAATGTTCTTCTATGAGGCCCTAAAACAGCACTTGTGCATAGATTTCATCTCACTTTGTTTATGCTGTTTATTTTTTAGTGATTTTCTCACAGGTTTGAAAGAGAAAAACTTAGAACCATTGACTTCCTTTGAGTTGCACCTGCTTACAACAAGATTGAGTTTGGCCAGATTCTATCCTCAGATGCACGTATGCATCTCTCATTGACAGAGACATGTCACTACTCCCTACATTACAATTGTACCTTGTGGTCGTCTGGCCAAACTCTGATCCTCTGACACTAACCTGGCAGTCCAAAGGGGATAGCAAGCATAACAAACTGAGGCTAGGCTTCATTACCACCAAATAAATAGTGACAGTGAATAACTGCATATAAATTATATTTGATTTTTACATTTTAAGATGGCATTCTTTCTGAGTCTTAAAAGATATTTTAAAACTTTGACTTGTTTTTTGCATACAGATAACAACAATGCTGTTGCTACACATGCAAACCTATATATGTAGACTGAAAACATTAGTGATACATTAGAACCAGTTTAAAATTGAAAATCTGCTTGTGCTGCATGCAGTAATTGAGATTAAGTGTTTTTTTGAAGGAGGAAACCCCTGATTTTTCTCTTGACATTAAAGGGGAAATAATATTCTTCCAAATGACATTAAATGCGCACACATACTCTACTTTAATGCAAGATAGCTTGATGCATGGAAAAAAACTATCCATTTAAGTGGAATGTTTCATTAAGTAAGTTGATAAGTGGGCTTGACAGTATATTTAAAGTGCTGCTTAATTAATTTCTTCTTGAATGTACAGTGAGCTACATTATCACTACAATGCAGTAGAATCTCACTAATTCTCATTAACCATTGAGAGATCCATTTAGGATTACTGAATTAGCAAGTAATTGAACAAGCATAATAACCCCCCTACCTCCACCCCCCAAAAAAAGAAAAGGTATTGTATCATGTGTTCTTTGTTTCTTTGTGTGAAAAATAAGGTTTAGTTTTAATTATTTGGTATTTCATACTGTACTAGTAAATGTTTGGCCATATATATTTTTCAGGATAATGAAGTCTTGGTAATGAGACTCCACTGCAGCATCTGCTGTTCCATCTTTGCTGAGGAGTGGGTTGAAGTGACTACTATACATATTTTTTTTCTTTTTTGTGAGGCTTAATATTTCAATGCTGGCAAAATGTGAACTAATAAGTTTCTGTTGTAAGTTTGGCCAAATTCCGCACTCTGTTATCCATGTCAACCTGTTAACACAATGGAGTAGATCAGGTATAACTGGAAGCAGAATTTGGAACATGTATTTTTGTTTTAATTTATTATTTTTGGTTGTTCTTCCTTTAGCACCATTTTGTTAGAGAAGTTAAAAAAAAACAAAACTTTGTAATATGCAGGAAACAGAGACAAACAGTGATGAGTAGAAGCTAGAGCTAATGTATAGGTTAGAAAAGTCAGAAACATGTGTGTATATGACCAAGAATAATAACTCTTTCCATAATACATACTTAGATATGAAAGTGTGAAATTGACCCCTGTACAAAGATCCAGCCCAAGGCCTATTCACCACTCAAGAACTCAAGCCTCAAGGGGATTTAAATAGCGTGGAGACCTTGTGCTGTGTCCCTGCTCACATGTCAATTTCTCCCAAACCTGCATTGGGACAAAACATAGCACAAATACTTCTGCATGTAACAAAGCTGAAACCACTACTGCACCTTATTATAGGAGGAGCTGTTATTGGCCCCTGTATTTAGGTTGCCTAATTTTTTTCCCCCATTAGAAAAGGATCCTTATGAATTTTCTTTGAAAAGCATTCATTGTTTGCAGCAGGCCTTTGATCTTCTGCAGGGGGAATTGCCTCCAACTCTGTAAGTGCTTTTAATTTATTCTGTGAAATTTCATTCAGAGTTAGCAGTGTTGTGAAGCGTTAAAAAATCCACCACCATTTTCCATCTCTCCCTTGCATCCTCAGGAACACTTAGGCAGACTGCCCAAAGTAGTGAACATTCTAAAGAGCTTGGCCCTGTCACCACACAGCTGAAGTGGGAGGGTGAGGGAGAGAGTCTAGCTGGACTTCCCCTGACACATCTCCCTCTTGGACTGAGTATATGGACCCTGTGTCATGTTTTCTTCCACCCACCTTTCTTCACCCCACCTCTGGGGGCAACACATGGGGCAGAAGCTTCCCCAATTTGTGAGTGTAGGGAGGAGAGAGAGAGAGAGAGGGACAACATACTGAATGAGGCTCTCCTGTATCTCACACACCTTCTTGGAGCACCACATGGGCAGGAACTGTCACCTCCTGGGGTGTTTCCCCTCACCACACCCAAACCAAGAACATGGTATCAGGATTCTACCCCTTCCCCCACCACACACATGCACATTGGCATAAGTCTTCTGCTTCTGCCAAATTGTGTAGGTCATTCTGTAGCTGAAGTAGTAGACAACTATGCTGAGAATTCAAGTGTTTCAACGCTGCTGATAGGGGAGGTTGTTACAGTTGTACATAATATAATTTATCTTTTTTTTTTTTAAGTGAAGACATGATATACAAAAAGGTACATTAAAAATGTTGTTTAGGTTGTGAAGCTAAGCACTCAAAACTTTGGAAATGTCAGGTTTGTTGTCCCCTTGTGCAAGTGCATTATATATTTCTTTTATTATATGAATACTTTCTGGTTTCCCCACAACTCCTGCCTCAAATGTTTCATAGGTTGGACGCAGCAACAGGCCAAAGAAAGGTTGCACAAGCAACTGTAAAACTGGCATATCTTGTTAACTGCTTGAAAATCAAGCATAACATTCTTTTCATGTGTTTTTTTGTTGTTGTAATGTTATGTACAACTCCTGTAGGAGTAAAGGACAGAATTGTGACATAACAATAGCAGGCCTAAAACCTAAGCTAACAACATACATGTAAATTATTCAGTTACATATCTGTGTACTTCCCTGTCTATTTTTTAAATGGTAAAATATCATGCTAAATGGCAAGGGAGTAATTTTTTTCTTAAATGGCAATACCATTTTAAATTTTTAAATAGCAGCACAAGTAGGTCATGTACATGTGATACAGCAGATTAATTTAATTTATTGTAGCATGAGATGGAAAAATGAAGACAAAATGTGTAGCTGGAGAGCAAATTTATGGAACACAAGGCTCAATAAGAAAGTAATTTGTTCATTCTTTCTCCAAATTTTGTTTATATGATTCATGAAGTGCATTTTTGAATTTTGAAAAGTGCTGTAAATGGCTAAGGATCTTGCAGAAGTAGCTTGTAACTCAACTCATTTAAATAGAAATGACCTCATTACTATGCCAGCTGCTGAAAATTTAAGGAAGGCAGCATTCCAGCAAAAGTGAGCCTTTCAGGCATTATCATCCTGAGGACCTGAAGGGAAAAAAAACAGCAAAAACTCTGAAAAGTCCCTGTTTTCATGAATTGTGTAAACTTGGGGCCTGATTCCACAGTTGCCAACTTTCAGGCAGTAAATAAGCACCCCAACTTTCACAATAAGCCAAAAATCAAGCTAATCCCATTTCAAAACAGGACCAAAACAAGCCAATCCCTAAGAACCCCCGCATGCTATGTGACTAGTTTCCCCCAGCGTGCAGTCTGGGACTTTGGTGGGCCTGCTGTGCACCCCTAACTCTCTTCCCCCTTGCCCCTGCTTCCCCCCCTTTGCACTTGCTTGCCAGGAGCCGATCAAAAAAAGAAGCAACAAGGTACAAGCCCAACAAGCTACAGGCCAAAAACTAGCCAACAAGTAACTCACAAGCCAATTAAGCCAAAAACAAGCCCTATTTCTGCAGTTATTTCGTGGGTTTGGCATATCTGCCTGATTCTCTTGTCAGTTATCAGTTATACAGTCCAGTGGTGCCAATAACTTCAGGTACTCCTGATTTACACCATAATATGAAACAGAAAATCTGAGACATTTTGGATATGTACCTAAGCAAAAGACCTTTTAAAGGTGCTTTTGTAGATTGGTGGTACTTCATGAACTATGAAGAAATGCTATGCAAATAGGGACAAATATTAATGTCAGATTTTCCTGTTTCTTCAGAAGTCTTCCATATGTGCAGCTATACTATGTCAGTCATGGAGGGCGCAGCTGTGCAATACCTTTAGTATGGTATTGTAGGTGTACATTTCTGTGTCTTAAAATCTGAAGTATGCAATTATAACCGCTGTTCAGTTTTCTGCAAATATTTTACTCAAATTTTTAAACTTGCTTTGACTGTATTCATGTCCTTCTAGCATCTACTTTCACAAACATTCACACAGTTGCCTATTGTACTGGAAGTAATGTTTCTTGAAAACAAGGTTACAGGTATAAATATGGATAAAACCCCAATTTTAAAAGTGCATGTGTAATTTTTCACACAGGAAATAAGCAATGCCATGTGATCAGGACCAATTACAGCTAAATAACACCTGGAGTATCAAACGTCACAGAAAATGAGGGAAGGTGAGATTCTATGCTGGGGTTTAAGAAGGATAGCACAGACCTCACAGGAAGGGGCCAGATGGACAAGCAATTTTTAAGCTACCTATGTATCTGTCTGATTCACGCCAGCTTCAAGGGAAGGAACAGCCCACAGTGTAACTTTAGGAGGCTCTCAGGGGCTGCCTGAATTATAGGAGCCTGTCCCCAGCTTCCTATGGGTGGCAGAGCTGCCCAAAATCTCTGTAGCACTGCTTGCTGTGGCCTGACCTTCAGCATGCTCCCTATCCCTGGGTTTTCTGAGAGGGTGGGGCAGCTTTCTTCCTTAGCTCCTGTGCTGGGGAATTCTCCCCTGTCCATGGGTGGGGCTTTAAAGGCCTTTTTATTCTGTTCCAGCCCTTTTACCTGGTATAAATGAGTGAAAATCAAATCCTTCATAATCAATCCAGAATGTTACAAAAATGGCTAGCATACTGATGTAATTGTTTTGATTAACATTCAAATTTGGGCAGATATTTCATAAGCAGAAAGGATAAGTGTCAGATTCTGCTACATTTACACATACCTGAATTGTACTTCACTCAAGAAGTAGTCCTACTGAAACCAGTTGGACCACTTGCAGGGTAATGTATTATTCAATGTGAGTGACAATGTCAGAATGTGGCCTAATTTGTTGGATAAATTGGTGGTAAATTATTCCCTATAAATACAAATCAAGGAAGACCCACAATTCCAATCTAGCCCTGAAGAACCCCTACTGTCTATACTTATGCCTGTGAAGGATGAAAGTGTGGAGCAGTTCAAACATAGGCAGGATACAAAACAACAAGGAATGTACCTTTCAAACCACTGCCTCTTCGTAAGCTTTCAAAACTAAAGAAAAAATCTCCTGGAAATCATTTAGCCAGGGCCAGTTTGGTCACTTCTTCTCTCTCTTTTTTTTTTTTTTTTTAATGTTTCCTCTAGGCTTGCTGTCTCCAAATATAAAAGTCTTACTCTTCTCCCTGACCCCTAAATATTTTAGAGGTACAGCTGGAACAACAGGTTGTACTCTAAAGGCTGGAATTGTAATTTGAAAGGTATGGGCTCCCTGATTAGTGGAACACTAACACTAATTGTTGCTCTTCAGTGTGACTAGAATAAAAAAAAAATCAGACTGAACACAGATATGTTGTCACCTGTGTGAGCTACTATCTGAAGTGTTATAATGAGAGGAGAACTGAGCTGCAGGGGAGATGTTCTAGGAGCTTTCATTATATTTCATGCATCAGACTGTAGTTCTGTTGTCAGGGAAACTACTTCTCCTATCTCTATGTTCTCAATAGCTGCCACTGTAGCATCCAGTAGATTTCAATAAGGACAAAACATAAAAGAGGAGTTCAGATAATACATTATTAAATCACTTTAAATTAATATTTATAGCAGGGATTTGTTTAGTTAGGTATTAAAGGAGTTGTGATATCCACCTCTCTCCAGGTGAGTCAGACTCCTGCTTTCTCTGATGAAAGAGACAAAATATGGTACCTTAAAAAAAAAACAAAAAACCTGTAGCTTTTGCTCTAAAGTTTTCAAAATCACCCTACTATGAAAGCTTTAAAGGGTAGATAATCAACTTACTACTAGAAATGAACATTCAGAAAGATGCCTTCCTGGTTGGAGAGATCATGTAATATCCTCAGAGGGTGTGGTAACATTGTTAGGAACTGGAGATTGGGCTGAGGTACTGACTTGCTCTAAAATCTTGTACAAATTACTTTACTCCCATTTTCAAGATGTTCACTAATGTGAGATGGCTCATTTTGAGTGCCTCCCTTCAGATGCCTGTTGCTGCCTAAGTATGGACACCCAAGTCTGAGGTACCTAGCTTCAATGGCTATTCTTGAAAATTCAGGCCCTAAGGCTTGATTTTTTCAGTACTCAGAACTCCAATTGAAATCAGTGGGAGCTATGGGCATTCGCCACTTCTGGAAGTTAGACTCCAGGTGCTATCAGCTGTCCACCAAAAAACTGACACCCATCATTAATGGATGTGTCTGAAAATCTAACCCTTACTTAATTCAGTGCCTCAGTCATGTATCTATAATATGGCACAAATAGTATTTATGAAGCTTGCTTAATTGCTGTTTGTAATGTTTCTGGCAATTTATAGATCAGAGATTCTATAGAAATCCAAAATATTTTCCTTATGAAATTTGAATGACTTTTTTTTTCCAGACGTGCAAGTCCATAGAGTATGTGTGCTCAAATCAGGTATAATATGCATAATGTGAGGTATGCTCATGCCCCAAACTTAACATGCAATCTTGTGTGAGAATTTTTGAACACTTGACCTATTATCCCTGAAATGGGGGATTTCAGGAACAGTCCTGAACAATCAGCATTCAACACTGTAATATACATTTCTAGCAGTACTTCAAAAAAGAAATGAAACTTAACTTGACTCTATTCCACTGGAGACAGCACAGTTCACAAACTACCCAAACACAACATAGCCTTCCAAAGACACCAAAAGGTACTACACATATATCGTTAAACTGCTCATCCATTATTGATATGTATATTCCTCACAAGGTAGAGGGGGAAACAGAGAAAGATGTATATTTATTTACAGAGTATTGTAACTGGACTACTGAAATAGGTAAATAGATCCATGTAAGCTGAATAAGTTGGTAGGAATGGGGGAAAATTTTATGCCTCAACTCATTAAGACAAGGGCATTGTATTGCCACATAGTGATCTGAAAATGCCATCATTCAGTAGTCCCAAGAGTCTTACCCCAGCGTAGGCTTTCACTTCCTGGGAGGGACAGCTTAATGTTTTTAGGCTACATACTCAGCCCTTTAGCCCACTTACTAGAGAAGCTGAAGACTTTGGTCCTTAACAAAGGGTGCCCCTCCAAAAAACTCCTTTTCCAGGCCCTTGGAGAATGATCCAAATCCACTGAAATAACCAGGAGTCTTTCCATTGACTTAAGTAGGATTTAGATCAAGCCCCAACAGAGCTTTTGGGATCTGCATCCTAAATTTCTTTGGCAATAACATGTGACCAACATACAGTTATGTAGATTTGTCCATTTAGCCTCACTGTGGCTGTGTAGTGAGGTGGACTGGCCCTCCCCAGACACAGAGGAAGAGGGTGGCTCCACCCCCTCATGGGTGGAGTCCTACTCCCTTGCTCTGCCCCCCTTCCCCCCCAGAAGCCAAGGCATGGGGCTGGAAGTATAAAGGTGGGACCCAGAATCTCAGTGGGGGCCCAGCCATTGGAGGGGACAGACGCTTCCCCTCAGCTCTTGCGCCGGGAGACAGCAGCAGGCCCTCAGAGTGCAGACGACTGGTCTAGACCGCCTGGAACCTGGACTGACCTGACCCCAGGGGAAGCAGACGACTGGCTCAGATCTGTGGACTACCCAACCCCGCAGGAGACAGATGGCTAGCCTGGACCGCCATCTGGCCCAACCCCAGCAGAACTTCTGCTGGCAACTAAGGTCTTACCTCACTGGACCAGCAGGTACCCGTGGAGGGGGAGTGTGGAAGTGGCCCAGGGATAGTAGACCCCTGTTTGGCTGCAACACTGGCAGAGGTTGAGTCAGCGTGTTGCGACTTGGATCCCCGCTGACATGGTGGCAGACCCCTCCACCACCCTTAGGGCCCTGAGCATGGACGCAGTGGAGCGGGAGGACCTGCATCGCCCCTGCCACCCAAGAGGTGGGTGGCAGTCTCCCCCTCCCTTAGGCTAGCTGAAGGAAAGCCTGAGGTAACTGACTTTGGGTACAGGCCCAAGCTGAGAGACTTTGTTTCCCGCCCAGCTCTGAACCAGAGTTGGGTGCTCATTAATTGCGAGCAGCCCCACCTGAGTGCAGGTTGGAGCTGAATGACTTTGTTTCCCGCCCCTCTCTGAACCAGAGCCTGGGCTCGTTAATTACTTGCAGCTCCACCTGAGTACATGTGGAGCTGAAAGACTTTGCTTACTGCTCCGCTCTGAACCACAGTCTACCTTGATTGACTATTTGCAGCTCCACCTGAGTGGAGGCTCGAGCCAAAGGACTGCAGCTTGCCCTGAGTGAGGGGCTAGACTACGGGCTCTAGTTCGCCACTGTGGCAAGAAGCCAGGAGAAGGACTGCTGGCTCCCACAGAAGGATGGAAGACAATGGAGGTGGGGCACAGCCGGAGGGCCTTGCCCTGAAGAGGACGCCGTGGTCCGGGAGCAACACGGGTTCCCACAGACAGAGGACAGAGCAAACAACAGGTGAAACACCACCTGCAAAGGGTGCTCCAGAGCTGGTCAGAGCTAATTCCTGGAAAAACCAGCCAGAGACACTCTGGCAGTGAGTCCAACCTGTTACAGGCTGAAATACATCTTTGTGCAGAGGAGATGCACGAAGCTTATGCACAACTTAAGCCCTCAGTGTTGATTGACTAGTATATAGTAATTTCTCATTTTAACCATGCCTTATGCAAACTTTTGCAGTCTACTGAGGCTGAGAACTCAACAGCCATACACTGACAACAAACATTCATATTTTATTGGCCAGAAAAATTTGCAACTCTGTTTTCCATGAAAAATGTGGCTTTCTTAGACTCCGGTTGTGATGGTAATGGTGGTAATTGGAATGCTTGCAGCCTGGCCTTAAGGTTCTTTTATAAAGGATTAAATAGAGATTAGTATTTCCATTGTCTAAAATAGGAAATCTCTATGTATTGTAATGGAAAGCAAATTATAATGATTGAATAGGGAAAAATGGTTTATTCATGGGTGTCTTATTAACATGCTACTTTCAATCCAGCTAAGGAAATTGGTCAGGGAATGTACAGTACTTTGCATCTCGAAAGGTGAAAGTCTACTATTACAGGTGGTTTATCACAAGTGAAAAACAATGGCTATGTTCTAATCCCATATGAAATTCGTTCCCCCGACATGTAAACCAAGTTGGCAATTTTTGCTTAAATAAGGAACAAGACTAGAAGTGTTACACTTCAGAAGCGAGGAACGTTAGGAAGAGCTGTGTGAGGGAGCTTGCAACATACTTCCCCATACAATGCTTACTTCTAACTACCTTAAGCTACCACGTAATCTTTCACTTCCATGAGTGCTAATTTTACTCAGAAATTCTTATAAATGTGGTAATTTCTTTTAAAATGTACTATATTATTCCTCAGTAATGATCTAAACTACCTTAGATTTCCATTGTTACAGTAGTATTTTGGAGTGGACTGTCAGGTCTCTGGGGCTGGGGCTGTCTTTTTGTCCTATGTTTGTATTTAGCCTAGTACAATGGGGCCCTGGTCCATGAACGAGGCTCCTAAACCACACCAAAATACAAATAACTGTAGCATGCTGTATCCATTTAAATTGAAATTTCCATAAATACTATGTAGCTCCTTTAAAAAAAAAAAGGATATGTTTTCATCTTGGGTGGATAGGTAGCAATAATGTTTTATATGAAATGTAACAATAGCCCTTGGAATTGGTGGATACAGGCCCCTGCCACATGACTAGGATATTGACTTTAGAGATCTCACAAGTCATGTTATGAGGGGCCAGGAAATAATGTTTAATTTCTCTGAGTGTAGTTTTCTTGTATGATAAGAAACACACTGTATTTTCTGGCTCCAGTCACATGACCTCCACAGGTCAACATCTGCCACATATGAATCTACATTCACTGACTTCATCAACCTACTTTTAAAACAAAATTATGTGTCAGTTGTATAGATCATTTACATTTTCAGACTATTTTACAAATTTAAATTAATCCTCCAACACATGTGCGAGATAAGGGAATATTTAGTTCAGCTTTATGTGTAAGGAAACTGAAGCAGAGTTTGTGACTTGACCCAGGTCAGACCGTGTTCAATGCAAGATTAGAAGTCAGAACCAACATTAATGGATAAATCATTATCCTTTACTTCAACTACTGAAAAATACCACTTAGGAGTTTAATATCCTGCTCTCCCACAGATTTCCTGTGTGACCTCTGGCAAGTCACTTAGCCTCTTTGTGCCTCAGTTCCCCATCTGTAAAATAGGGATACTAGCACTTTTTTACTGACAGGGGTGATATGAAAATAAGTATACTAAAGATTGGGAGGTGCTCAGATACTATAATGTGGGTCATATAAACACCTAAGACAGATATCTAGATAGTCATTTTAAAGATGATATTAAAGTATCTATTTTGGGAATCTTCTTTATTTCTCTTCTCCCCTTTAGGACTCAAGAGGAAGATTGAAGTGGCTTTAGATTCTAGAAAAACAGCTGGGATGTTTCATTTATTTTTATTTTTACACTTGACATTTCACTCCTAAATGGTATAAAATAATCACAAAAGCCATTTCCATCCCTTCCTATAGATATACAAATAGAACAGAAACTTACATATACAGAGGGAAAGAAGAATTAAAAAAAAAAAGACAAGGGAGAAGGATTACATCTTCAGTAGCTTCGGTTTTGCAATTTGGAGACTGTTACCAAGCCAACATTGTGCCTTTTAGTCACTGAAGAAAGGTGAAGTCATTTAAGTAAAGTGAAAAGATAGTAAAAGTCAAACTGTTTGTTAAGGTCAGGTTTATAGGATCCGCTTCAAACTCTGTCAAGTTAACAGCAGAGCTGTTTTTTGTCACTGGCTTTGTCTGATAATAGAGTGCTTCTTTCTTGTGTGTACCTTTCATTTTAAAAGTATATAAGAGATCAATGCTAATATACCCTGTGCTGACTGTTTGGCTGCATAAAGAATGAGGACTTAACGTGAAAGAAGGTGGTGATTTTATTACCTCTGCTGAGAGTCAAATATTACCCATACTTACATATTTTACAGAGAGCTCAAAGATTATGATTTTGCTTGTCTAAAGCAGTCTTATTTCAGATCTAACCTGACACAAGCCCTGATCCTGTTGGCTATATACAAAATATTCATTTTATTCCTGATTGGCTTATATAGTCTTTTGAAGTTTGTGTTCCTGCCTCTTTGCAGCTTATCACTTACTCCTATTTTTCATTTGAAATGAAATTGTATTTTAGGGAGATACAAGATCCAATTCAGGAATACATATGAGTACTCGCTCAGTGATTCTGCTGGCTACTGAATATACTGGGTCAGACTCTCTTCATCCTTTACTGCATTGGGAACAAAAAAAGTGTATGGTGTGTATGTGAGGGAAATACAATGTAGCTTTAAGCCATCTTTGCCAGGGGCGGCTCTAGAAATTAGGCTGCCCCAGGCAGCGCGGTGTGCTGCGCCGCCCTTCCTCGGTCCCGCGGTGGGTCCCCTCTTCCCGCGGCTCCGGTTGAGCTCCCGCGGCAAGTCCGCCGGAGCCCCGGGACAAGCGGACCTGCCGCAGGCATGACTGTGGGAGCTCCACCGGAGCCGCGGGAACAGCGGACCTCCCGCGGGCACAGCTGCGGGCGGTTCGCTGGTCCGGCGGCTCCGCTTGAGCTGCCGCAGTCATGCCTGCGGGAGGTCCAGCCGAGCCGCGGGACGAGCGCCCCCTCCGCAGTCATGCCTGCGGCAGGTCCGGTCGTCCGCGGCTCCGGTGGACCTCCCACAGGCATGACTGCGGCAGGTCCACCGGCCCAGCCTGCCGCCCCCTAGATTTGGCCGCCCTAGGCAACAGCTTGGTTTGCTGGTGCCTAGAGCCGCCCCTGATCTTTGCATTTCATAAATATTTATCTTGTTCCCCATCAGAACTCAGGGTTGCTGTATCTTATGCTTGCCTGGAGCTACTTTCTGTGGGCCATTATGCTGACATGGGATAGCCAGAGTACAGTGTGCTCCAACTGTGCTCCTCTTGCCCTCTTCCTCGTAACTCCTACACCAGGGTCTGACATAAAGTTCTTAATGCACTTTTACACTGTCCATTCAATCCTCTATGAAAGAGATATTCTTCAGCCCCTTTACACAGCCCAAATGGTGTAAACTGGCTACATCATAAGAAGGTATTGGGTCCACAGACTTGTTTTATTTGTATGGGAATGTTTCAGAATAAATAGCATGACATATTAACATTGAAATTTTGTTTTTAAAATTTCTACTTCCATGGTCCTCATCATGACAGTCAAGACTGTTCTCATGGTTCTTCCTCATTGTGTTTAGCTCAGAATGAAGAAGGGAGTTATTATACCGAGTGTGTCTGAGCTAGTTGCATACATGCAAGCAGATGTGAGAGAGTGAGCAATTTAAAGCAATTTTTCTGTCATGGGAACATGACTCATGCACTCTTATTCACACCCACTATCTTGCCAACACTTTCTTTTTAAGATCTTTCTGGGAAAAAGAGACAGATATATAAATATTTCTAAAGTTTCTAGATAAAAAATGTACATGATCATCTCATAAAAATAATCTTAATTCAGAAGTATGGGAAAATAGCTGCAGGAAAAAAAAACCTCAATAATATCCTTTACTCAGACTTGGAAATGTTTATTAGACCTAACTTGGAAATGTTTATCAGACCTAACAGAATTAGCCAAATTAATTTTTTCCTCCTATATGGCTAGCCTTTGGGAGTGATGAACATCTCCCCTTTCTATCCTGTAAAATATCTCTAGTAAATTTTGTTTTACTGTTATTTGTAATTAATTTATTCAGAGAAATTTGTCTCTTTTCCTACTCGTGAATTGGCCCTGAGGAGATTTTCTTCAATATCTGTTCAAAACTATTTGCCGTAGAGTATCTATGAAATAATTACTAGCCTGTAGCTGATTCATGAACACTTCTTTGAGTATTTGATAGTCAAAATAAGACCCTTTTCAACTGGTCTCACATGATTATTCTATCAAAGGGAGTTCTGACTGACTGCTAGCTTAGTGACAACAGGTGTTCTAAAACTATAAGATTACCTACTGGGGCTCACTATGTTGTATTAATAGCTTAGTACTTTTTCAAATCAGACCCTAAGTGAGGAAGGAATTCCCAAGTGTGCCTTTCTGGTTTCAAAGGGTTTTTTTGCACTTGGGTGGTGGCAGCATCTACTCATCCAAGGTCAGAGAGAAACTGTAACCTTGGAAGTTCAATACAAGCCTGGAGTGGCCAGTATTATTTTTTAGAATCCTTGCAGGCCCCCACCTTCTGCATTCGAAGTGCCAGAATGGGGAATCAGCCTTGACAAGGGGCTACTGTAATATAAATATAATATATTGCAATGTGTCATGTAAGTGATAGTAAGGTTGGTCTACACTGAAAACGCTACTGCACCACATCTGCACCACTGTAGCACTTCATTATAGGCACTACCTATGCCGATAGGAGGGACCCTTTTGTTGATGTAGTTAATCCACCTGCCCAAGAGGCACTAGCTAGGGCAACAGAAGAATTCTTTGGTTGACCTAACTTTTTTCACAATGACTTAGGTCTGCTTATCTGTGCCGCTCAGAGGTGTGGATTTTTCACACCCCTGAGCAATGTATTTATGCCAACCTAATTTTCTAGTGTAGACTATGCCTAAGAGTGAGAAAAATGAACTGTCATCACTGTGTCTAGCTCTGAAGCAACATATGTAAAAGTTTCTGTAATACACTTTCAGGCATAATGGAAACCCAGATGGTACTATACTATTCTGTATACATCCAGTAATGTTTATTGGCTGTTCTGGCCTTAAATATACCCACCAGGCTGTACTCTAAATAATTAAACTTTATTGGTGATTAGTGGGAGGTGTTTTCCAATTCCATTGGATTCTAGGCCACCGGGGAAAACCCAGTATTTTATCACAGTGAAATATTTTATACAAATACAAGAGCAATGACTTTTACAAGACCAGTCAAAATGTTTCTCGGCTCACTTCTATCCTAGCCATTATTTAAACAGCTGTAGATACTACTGCAGGCTTGTTATACAGCACTCTAGAAACTTGATAACCATGTAGGTACTGCTAGAAAGAAGCATGTTAATTTTGTGTTTCTTAACAAAAATGTCCCTAATGGAAGAATATTTAAGTCTATTTGCATGGAAAAAGTGCTGAAGAAAGATTTATTAATTAAATAGTTGATTTCATGATGTCCTTCACAATGAAGAGAAGGAGCCCTTGCTTTTATTGCCATTTAAAAATGGATCCTGATAACTAATATATCACCTGTATATCTTATGTCCTGCCATCTGAAGGTGAACATGATTAAGTTTTCTGCCTCTCCTTTCTATTATTGTAGTGATATGTTTTGTGTGAAAGATCATATCAAGAATGTCAGGAGGAAAAAAGATGATGGATCATGCTTACATATTTTTTGTATGACTTTCCCAAAAACCCAAGTTACTCTGGATTTTTGATGACATTTTCCCTCAAGCATAAATCCAGGAAGTGAGGAGGCAGTTTTTTTTGACATACTGTAGAATCTTTAGACACTCAAGTTGGGAAAGACCTACCAATATGAGGCCATCTACTCGATCTCTGTGCAATTGCAGCATTGTTTACTAGTGTTTGATCCAGTCTAATTGTTTAATGTCTGAAGCAGTGGAGGTGCAATTTCTGTGAGTGACTGCCACTGAAAACTTTCCCCAACATTCAGTTAAATTTTCTGTCTTTCATTCACCCTCTTACTCTTACCTTTTTTCTTATCCTCAGCCATATCTTTCCTTCTTGGTGTCTAAATTCTGCTACTTGCATTTAGTGCTCTGTTATTCTTTGATTGCCTAATTGAAATCAATGGAACTGCTTATGGACCATGACCAAGGGTGTTGGATCTGGCTCTGACTGTAATGTCCTTCAGTTATGTGTATCCTGTTGTTATGTACCCCTTGTTCACAGATGTGCCAAGTTACACACATTTAACTTTTACTCTCTCCCCTACCCATATTTTGTAATACTTTTTGTTGCTCTCCTCTTAACTCCCTTTGACTTGTCAATATCTTTTTGGTAATATGATGCCAGAATTGAACATATTACAGATTATGTTGCCCCAGTGCCATATAAAGGTGTCTACTATGTCCTTGATAACCTAATATCTCTTTACAGGCAGCACAAAATTATATTTGTTACCTTTGTGCCCTATTGTATTTCATGTTCCTGTTTATTGTCTATTACTTCTAAATCCCCTTCAGCATTACTGCATCCCAGATTTTACCTTCATGTTGAATAGCTCTCAGTGGATTGTTTTCCTCTAGTTATAAGGTTCCTGTCCATTTGATTTTTTAATAGATGTCAGAAAGTTATTGTTTTTACAGTGCAATGTACTGCTGCTCATTACCTTTCTACGTTGCTTAATATTGTATTATATGAAGTCCCATGAAATAACTAGAATATATACAGCATTGTTTTAGTGAGAATTTGCATAATACAAAAAACTCTTAAGACATTGTACAGTGAAAATAAAATGGTGTGACTGTTTGCATTGTTAGAGCACTCTTCTGTAAGTAGTGCAGTAGAGCCAGTTGAAGCAAACAGTTTGATCACAGGATGACTATGAGCCGCCAATGTGATATGGCCGTTAAAAACGCTAATGCGGTTTTAGGATGCATCAGGCGAGGTATTTCCAGAAAAGATAAGGAGCTGTTAGTACCATTATACAAGGCACTGGTGAGACCTCATCTAGAATACTGTGAGCAGTTCTGGTCTCTCATGTTTAAGAAGGATGAATTCAAACTGGAACAGGTACAGAGAAGGGCTACTAGGATGATCCAAAGAATGGAAAACCTATCTTATGAAAGGAGACTCAAAGAGCTTGGCTTGTTTAGCCTAACCAAAAGAAGGTTGAGGGGGGATATGATTGCTCTTTATAAATATATCAGAGGGATAAATATTAGGGAGGGAGAGGAATTATTTAAGCTTAGTACCAACGTGGACACAAGAACAAATGGATATAAACTGGACACTAGGAAGTTTAGACTTGAAATTAGATGAAGGTTTCTAACCATTAGATGAGTGAAATTCTGGAACAGCCTTCCAAGGGGAGTAGTGAGGGCAAAAGACATATCTGGCTTTAAGATTAAGCTTGATAAGTTTATGGAGGGGATGGTGTGATGGGATAGCCTAATTTTGGCAATTAATTCATCTTTGATTATTAGCAGGTAAATATGGCCAATGGTCTGTGATGGGATGTTAGATGAGGTGGGATCTGAGTTACTACAGAGAATTCTTTCCTGGGTGCTGGCTGGTGAGTCTTGCCCACATGCTCAGGGTTTAACTGATCACCATATTTGGGGTTGGGAAAGAATTTACCTCCAGGGCAGATTGGAGGTTTTTCGCCTTCCTCTGCAGCATGGGGCATGGGTCACTTGCTGGAGGATTCTCTGCAGCTTGAGGTCTTCAAACCACAATTTGAGGACTTCAATAACTCAGACATAGGTTAGGGGGTTGTTACAGGAGTGGGTGGGTGAGATTCTGTGGCCTGCATTGTGCAGGAGGTCAGACTAGATGACGATAATGGTTGGTCCCTTCTGACCTTAAAGTCTATGAGTCTATGAGTTGCCCCCACCCCATTGTAAAATGGCCTTTTTTTCAGAACTGATTGTCAGCATTGCTGAAGTTTTTCATCTTTTCTTATCAACATGAGTATTGAGAAGCTTTGTATGCCACAACCAGGTTTTTAGTAAAATGAAAAATATTGATAATATATCAGCCTCCCATTTCACAAAGAATGGTTCTGTGTGAAATAAAATAACTTCCAGATATTAAATGAGAAGTTTTAATTGTTCAAAAAGCTAGAGGGAGCAGTAGTTTGGGTAGAAGGCTTTTACATTTTAATTCTATCTTGGCATCATCCCATAGACCAGAAAGATTAAATTTACTCATTTTACATTGTATACTTATCCAGGATAAGCTGTATCAACCCAACTACTAGTAATAGTAAAAGATAAAGTATACAGGAAGAGCAAATTAGGTCATAGCAGTGGGTGGTTGTACTATGTCCGTAAGACTCAATGGAATCCAGTGAGATAAAATTTCTGAGTGGAGAGGACCATACTCTAGGATTCAATTCCTAATGCTGAGTAAGAGTAGACCATCAAGGTCATATTACTAGCCTCCTGCTTAGGAAAATGATATTACATGTACAATGTAGGTACAATTTGACTCACACAAAGAACTGTGGATATAAGTCTGAGTAGCTGCACCTCTAACTGCCTGATTTGCTCCCATAATTTAATTGCCAGTGCAAAAATGTGGGCCCTCAGTTTCTGAACTGAAACTTGCCTACCAGAACTGTCCTCAAAATTTACCTTAATAATAAGTTCTACAATATTTTATCCTTTTGTCCTCTGCCACCAGTGCTGCAGAAAGCCACCTCTCATTTCCATTGTGAGCTGTGTTTTAGCAAAATATTTAAATAGAAAATGTTTGATCTTCTACTGTTCAGTCTGATATTTCCATCTTTGCTTTCATCCCCAGTACATAAATACTGTTTATTGTACAGCTAGATCAAACCTCTTCCAGTGTTCCTCCCGGGCTGCTTGCTATTTTTCTTCATTTCTGTTTTAAGTTACTGTTTGAGCAATCACTGAATTTAGCAGTCTCTCTGCTGTATCTTGCTGAAGCATTCAGATAAACTTTGCACAAAAGAGAAGGTAAGCCTAATTGTTGAATGTAGCAGTAACTCTGTGTGTATGTTTCATGCAAGTTCCAGAGCCAAATTGTCCAATAAGAACATAAGAACAGCCATACCAGGTCAGACCAACGGTCCATCTAGCCCAGTATCTGTCTACCGACAGTGACCAATGCCAGGTGCCCCAGAGGGAGTGAACCTAACAGGCAATGATCAAGTGATCTCTCTCCTGCCATCCATCTCCATCCTTTGACAAACAGAGGCTAGGGACACCATTCCTAACCCATCCTGGCTAATAGCCATTTATGGACTTAACCACCATGAATTTATCCAGTTCTCTTTTAAACGCTGTTATAGTCCTAGCCTTCACAACCTCCTCAGGTAACGAGTTCCACAAGTTGACTGTGCGCTGCGTGAAGAAGAACTTCCTTTTATTTGTTTTAAACCTGCTGCCTATTAATTTCATTTGGTGACCCCTAGTTCTTGTATTATGGGAATAAGTAAATAACTTTTCCTTATCCACTTTCTCCACATCACTCATGATTTTATATACCTCTATCATATCCCCGCTTAGTCTCCTCTTTTCCAAGCTGAAGAGTCCTAGCCTCTTTAATCTTTCCTCATATGGGACCCTCTCCAAACCCCTAATAATTTTAGTTGCCCTTTTCTGAACCTTTTCTAGTGCCAGTATATCTTTTTTGAGGTGAGGAGACCACATCTGTACACAGTATTCGAGATGTGGGCGTACCATGGATTTATATAAGGGCAATAATATATTCTCAGTCTTATTCTCTATCCCCTTTTTAATGATTCCTAACATCCTGTTTGCTTTTTTGACCGCCTCTGCACACTGCATGGATATCTTCAGAGAACTGTCCACGATGACTCCAAGATCTTTTTCCTAACTCTTTGTAGCTAAATTTGCCCCCATCATATTGTATGTATAGTTGGGGTTATTTTTTCCAATGTGCATTACTTTACATTTATCCACACTAAATTTCATTTGCCATTTTGTTGCCCAAACACTTAGTTTTGTGAGATTTTTTTGAAGTTCTTCACAGTCTGCTTTGGTCTTAACTATCTTGAGTAGTTTAGTATCATCTGCAAACTTTGCCACCTCACTGTTACCCCTTTCTCCAGATCATTTATGAATACATTGAATAGCATTGATCCTAGGACAGACCCTTGGGGAACACCACTAGTTACCCCTCTCCATTCTGAGGATTTACCATTAATTCCTACCCTTTGTTCCCTGTCTTTTAACCAGTTCTCAGTGCATGAAAGGATCTTCCCTTTTATCCCATGACAGCTTAATTTACGTAACAGCCTTTGGTGAGGGACCTTGTCAAAGGCTTTTTGGAAATCTAAGTATACTATGTCCACTGGATCCCCCTTGTCCACATGTTTGTTGACCCCTTCAAAGAACTCTAATAGATTAGTAAGACACGATTTCCCTTTACAGAAACCATGTTGACTATTGATCAACAGTTTATGTTTTTCTACATGTCTGACAATTTTAACTATTTAACTTAACTATTGTTTCGATTAATTTGCCCGGTACCGACGTTAGACTTACTGGTCTGTAATTGCCGGGATCACCTCTAGATCCCTTTTTAAATATTGGCATTACATTAGCTAACTTCCAGTCATTGGGTACCAAAGCCGATTTAAAGGACAGGTTACAAATCTTAGTTAATAGTTCCACAATTTCACATTTGAGTTCTTTCAGAACTCTTGGGTGAATGCCATCTGGTCCCGGTGACTTGTTAATGTTGAGTTTATCAATTAATTCCAAAACCTCCTCTAGTGACACTTTAATCTATGACAGTTCCTCAGATTTGTCACCTACAAAAGCCAGCTCAGGTTTGGGAATCTCCCTAACATCCTCAGCCATGAAGACTGAAGCAAAGAATCCATTTAGTTTCTCTGCAATGACTTTATCATCTTTAAGCACTCCTTTTGTATCTCGTTCATCGAGGGGCCCCACTGGTTGTTTAGCAGGCTTCCTGCTTCTGATGTACTTAAAAAACATTTCGTTATTAACTTTGGAGTTTTTGGCTAGCCTTTCTTCAAACTCTTCTTTGGCTTTTCTTATTATACTCTTGCACTTAATTTGGCAGTGTTTATGGTCCTTTCTATTTACCTCACTAGGATTTGACTTCCACCTTTTAAAGGAAGTCTTTTTATCTCTCACTGCTTCTTTTACATGGTTGTTAAGCCACGGTGGCTCTTTTTTAGCTCTTTTCCTGTTTCTTAATTTGGGGTATACGTTGAAGTTGGGCCTCTATTATGGTGTCTTTAAAAAGCACCCATGTGGTTTGCAGGGATTTCACTTTAGTCACTGTACCTTTTAACTTCTGTTTAAATAACCCCCTCATTTTTGCATAGTTCCCCCTTTTGAAATTAAATGCCACAGTGTTGGGCTGTTGAGATGTTCTTCCCACCACAGGGATGTTGAATGCTATTGTATTATGGTCACTATTTCCAAGCGGTCCTGCTGTAGTTACCTCTTGGACTAGCTCCTGCGCTCCAGTCAGGATTAAATCTAGAGTTGCCTCTCCCCTTGTGAGTTCCTGTACCATCTGCTTCATGAAGCAGTCATTTAAAGTATCGAGAAATTTTATCTCTGCATTTGGTCCTGAAGTGAAATGTTCCCAGTCAATATAGGGGTAATTTAAATCCCCCACTATTATTGGGTTCTTATTTTGATAGCCTCTCTAATTTCTCTTAGCATTTCATCATCCTGTCCTGGTCAGGTGGTCGATAATAGATCCCTAATGTTATATTTTTATTAGAGCATGAAATTTCTATCCATAGAGACTCTAGGGATCATGTGGATTCGCTTAAGATTTTTACTTCATTTGAATCTACATTTTCTTTCACATATAGTGCCACTCTCCCCCCCCCCCCACACGACCTGTTCTGTCCTTCCGATATATTTTGTGCATTGTTAGAATCTCTGGTGGCCACTTCACCGTAACTTTAATTCATTTTAGTATTTCTAACACTTTTCACTGAAATATTTGCTGGGTTATAGAAATGGAGGAGAAGCAAGTATTAGAATTTCTTTGCTATGTACAATCTACATATTCTCATGCTTTTATTATTACAGGATTTCCAGTTTATAGGATAAGTGGGATTTGTGTGTGAAATGGCAGGCTTTAAGAAATTAGTGGCAAGAAAGCAGTTGCAGTTACACTACTTCAGGAACAATATTGTGTTGCCTCCTTGCTCAGTGGCAGCAGATCTCAGAGCTCTACAGTAGGTAAGTTTTCTATTGGAAGAGAAGTTAGCCACAGAGATTTCAGGGTATTTTCTCATAGTCTGTTTTTATTCCTACGATGTACACAAGCATGTCTACTTTGGACAGGGAGGTCAAAAAACAGCAAAAGGGCACACAAGCAATTCCACTTGTAGTAACTCCATTTAAGACTCCACAGTGTGCAGGTCTATTTTCCAAAAAAAACTACTTTTTTCCTGCTCTTTCCTCAACATCCTGTGTGTGCCTTGCTGGCCCCCAGTTCGCTCACTCCTGAACAAGTAACATGCCATGCTTAGTCTCCTAGCTGAGCAGAGACTAGGAAGGAATGCATGGATGTCTTTTAGTCAGGCTTCTCTTCAGAATAAGACACCCCTCCGACAAATTCAGTGTCCAGTTGAGACTACTTCTCTACAAATGTCCATCCAGACACAAGGGTTTAACACACCCAGTGTCCTTAAGCATCCTGGTGAAGTTGTGCTAGCCTGCTCTATGAGGTCCTTTGTTAAAAAAATACTTCAACCCTTACTATGGAAACCTTTAGATCAATTGGTTGTATATCCATAATTCATAACATACATTTAATTACCATTTTGGCATAACAATATCCAGTTCCAACTCTAACCTTCCAGCTCATACAAGTTTAATGGTGGTAAAATATTAAGTAGATGAACACATCATGATTGCTTTTCTGGTAATGGAAAACTTTAACTAGGGAGCAATTATCTTTACCTTTATTTTGTGTGTCTGAATTCTCAAAAAGAAAGAAAGAAAAGATAAATGAGTAAAATATTTTCAGTGACCTCCAAATCATGCTGTGCCATCCTAGCGCTCCCAGGAATGACGTTGTTGACTATGCTTTACTATTCCCTTATCACATGTTTGGTGCGGGTGTTACGGAAAAATTTGTGCCAACTTTAGGTTCTATTAATAAACATGTGACATGATTCAATTCCAGTTGGAGCATTACAGATGGATTTTATATGCACTTGAATTTCACTCCATATATGCTGAAATTAAAAGGAATGTATATTCCTCTAGTGCTCTGTGTAGTGAAAACAGCAACCACTGCTACTGTTTCTTTGCTTCTCTCTCCCCCCCCCCCCACCAAAAGCACAAACTTTCTACTCAAATCAGAATAATTAATGAAAATAGAAGGCATTGGCAGGAGGAAGAAACATCTGGGGAGTGTTCCAATGCTGTGAAGACAATACAAGTATTCATAAATGCTGTCTAGCTTTGAATATCAACCACGGTTACCTATTATAGATTCTAAACGTAAAACAATGACATTTTATAGAAGTGTTCAATAAGGATTTGGAGTGAGAATTCTACGTTCTAATGAAGAGTAATTTTTAAGAACTAAAACTGTTGTCATGCCTCTGAAAATATGATTTATGAAGCAACCAAGGTAGCACTAGGTAAAATTGATTTTAAACTAAGTATCTGGCTAACTTTGTGTGTATATGTGTGAGTGCAATGTGGTAAACAAGCTAAATCAAAGTAGATTTTGTCTCCCTAATTTTCCTTTTTCTAGGGTTGAGGAAGATGGACATGTAATTTTTCAACAGCTGCTCAACTGTTAACTCCTCATTACCCTAATGTGCTTAGACTCATAACAAAATAGCCAATATTTTCAAATTGCTCCCACAGTTATCTTCTATACTATTATAAAGGAAAAGTATAGTTCTTTAAGTGCTGATCCCAATGTGTTTTCCACTGTGGGTACACATGCACTCTGTTTGTTTGGGACCAGAGAATTCTTGCAAACAGTGGTCATTGGTCTGTGTCTGTTCCCTCACTCTCCTTCTGCTCTGTGTCAAGAGCAGAGGGGGCTGGGAGTGCACACCAGTGTCTCTCCAGTTCCATTCTACTGCTGCATGGCCAAAGTCAGATTCTCTGTTGTCCAGAACTGATCTTCTTTGACATTTCCCTGTAAATATTTCCAAGTTTCATATGCAGATAGTATTGTTGTTAGTTTTACAATTTTAGCTACCAGGTAGTTTGAACCCCCAGCCTAGAGCATCTTCTGATGCCCTGACAAAAGACTTACACTATGCCCAGGCTTCTAAAACTGTCTTCTGTCCCCATTCCTGTTCAGTGAATGATGATCACCACCTTTTCTGCCTTGGAGAAGCTTATATCTTCTCTAAGTGCTGTATCTTCCACTCCTTCCCCAGCTAAAAGTAGCAAGTGTAAGAGCTTCAGCTTTGGAAGCACTTTGTGGAACATGCCATGAGGCTCAGTCAGATCTGGACAAGGAAAAACCCCTGCCCTGGTCCTGAGTCATTACGGCATTGCACCTCCTAGCTTGCAATCTGATTTAGGAGCAGGAATGACTAGAATGAAAGACCCTTAACTTGGGTCTTCCCATGAGTGTAAGGGGTACTCTCCTAAGCATAAAAGCTGATCCCCTCCTAGATCTACTAAGAGAAGGGGTCCTTTTCCAACCCATCCAGGTCAGGCAAGTCTTTGAGCCTAAGACACAATGATCTTAGGTCCTCCTAAGCCTCATGGCCATGAGCAGAAAATACATAGGAACAAGACTCCTTCAGCATTGTTATTGACACCAACCACAGTACAGACTAAGACAAAACACTGGGAGTCAAGGGACAGCGAACCATCTGTACCAATGAAGATCACACAGTCAGAGCTCCTTCACTGGAAGTACAGTTGCAGCCCCATAAGGAACCACCAATTACTAAGAGTTGCTTTACACCAGCTCTACTAACGAAAGACAATGAGTTGTAGCCTTAAAAGGTTCCAGTATCTTACATTCCAGAAGATATCTTTCAATTTCCTCAGTTCAAGGACCAATCCTCCCCATGCACATTTTAGCACAAGTAGAAGTCAAGGAGAAGCCCATCTCCCAACCTATCCACTAGCTGTGGCTTCTTGGCACTTGCACTGATGGCACCAGGGATGGAAACAGATCCAACCTTTTCATCATAAGAAGAGTCTGACATATTGGTAGAACAAGCTTCCCCTCCACCAAGAAAGTTCAGCCCAAACAGTGGATTGACAGTCTAATGGTACCAGTCTTGTGTGCTCAAGTGGGGACCTGCTCCTCAGGACCAATGGTGCCACGAGGACCACCACAACCTACTTTTGATATCTCAAACTGGCCTTATCGGGGGCCATGTGAACCATATTCACAGTGCCCCAAATCCATATGATCCAATAGTGAATCTTATCACCATTCTCCTCCAAGAGGCCTACCAGAACCTACTAGGCCTATGGAAGAAGAAGATGATGAACTGGATTTGCCGGTACCACTACTACAGACAGGGGTATAATCTTCCTTCCCCAGTGAGGCAGTTGCTCTAGCCTCACTGTCTCCTCCAGACAACCACAGACAATCCCAAGAGCTGCTATGGAGAGTGGCAGAAGAGTTCCAAATCCCTTAGAAGAGGTCCAGGACTGGCGGCACAAGATCCTGGACATTATACAGTCTATGATGTCCAGCTGTGTAGCACTCTCAATGAACAAGGCCATGCTGGAACTGACAACAACTGTATGACATAAACCATCTATCTACCTGTGCTCCTACCCAAAAAAGGGAGAAAAGTGGTACTTTTTCATGGCTAAGGGAGCACAGATTTTGTTCTCCCATCCTACCGCAAATGCCCTGGTTGTCCAATATCCCACAGAAAGATCCAGAAAACAGCATGCAGGAGCCATCCCTGCACATATGGAAGCCAAGTATTTGGACCTCATGGGGAGAAAGATGTTTACTTCCACCAACCTCCAATTTATAATTTCTAGTTACATTTATCTAGGAGAGCCTGGTGTTGGTTGTTGGGGGTTTCTAATGGTATTTTTTTTTTGCTTTGTTTGTTTGTTTGAACTATTCTAAGTTCCTGGATGATAAAGTGAAGTTACCTCTGGAGGATTGGGATCAGTTTCAAACCCTTATTGACCAGGGCAGATTAGTTGCAAGAACCCTGCTACAAGCTACAGTTGACTGTCTGGATACTGCATTGAGATTATCAGTTACTGCTACAGGAGTGCAATAGGAATCTTGGCTACACTCTTCAGGATTCCCCAGGGAGGTACCAGACTTGCCTTTCAATGAAATCAATCTTGTTAATGAGAATACAAATATCTTTGCATTCACTAAAATACTCCAGAGTGACCCTCCATTCCCTGCATATTTATACACAAGCCCTGAAGAGACTGTACGATAAGCAGCCTTACAAGCAAAGGCCCTTACCACAGACATTCTACCAACAGCGCTATTACCACCAACCTTGCCAACAGCAGAAGGTGCAGAAATCAAGATGCCCTGCCCTGTCCAGCTCTACTGCAATTACCCAGCTTTATGCCCTGTGTACAAAATACTTTTATTGGCAGATGGAGGAGCTGCAAACCAATATTGATGCCAATTGCATCCAATTCCAAGATCCATTTAGTGGACGTGTACTGCAATTTTCCCACATCTGGAGAGCAATAACAATGGACATATGAGTTCTTGATATCATCCATTCCAGCTATACTTTCAAGTTTCTCCCCCAACCCCTCCAAGCCCCTTCCTTATCCTCTTCATGGGCCAATCTCACAAGGAGATGCTCCTTCAGGAAATAAAATCCCTCTTACAATGAGGACCAATAGAGCAAGTACCTCTTCAACATCAAGGAAAGGGGATTTATTCCAAATATTTTCTAGTCCCCAAAAAGAAAGGAGATGGAAATCCATCCTCAACCTGTGGTCACTCAACATCTTTATACACAAGCTAATATTCCACATGGTTACACTGGCATCGATAATACCATGCCTAGAAAAAGACATAACTCACAGTTCTTAATATGAAAGACACATACTTTCACATAGATATTCACCCTTGTCACAGAAGATTCCTCAGATTTGTGGTAGGTCCCAACCTATTAATACAGTGTAGGCCAGTTTGGTCTAGCAACTGCATCCAACATTTTCATGAAGGTGATTTCCATAGTAGAATTGCAACTCAGATAGAGCAGTTCATCCTCCATCTTCCTTTATCTAGACAACTGGCTTCTTGTAGGCAGGACACACCCAGAAGTCATAGCTTCGACCTCGTCACTGCTCCATCTCTTAGCATCCCTGGAAATCACTGTGAACATGCAAAAGTCTTCCCTGACACCAACCCAGACTCTATATTTCAAAGGAGCGACCTTCAACTCAGTCAGAGCAAGGACTTATCTCCCTATGGACAGATTCCAAGCCATAAACAGCCTGATAGATCAGGTTATGCACCAGCCCTCGGATATCAGTCCTGATTTGTCTTGCTGTGCTGGATCACCTGGCATCATGTACTTAAGTGAAGCCATTCACCAGATTTTACCTTTCCTGCCTTCATGCTTGGCTTCAAACAATATATATACTGACCAAACACAGCATGAACATTGTAGTAACAGTCCCCCAAAAGATAAGGGCCTCTCTAATTTTATGGAAAGATCCTGCACAAGTGTGCCTGGGTATTCCTTTCCTATTCCCCACACCTGATAGGACAACAATCAGATGTCTACTTGTTAACGTTGGAGGGCTAACATGGATGGTCACAGGACCTTTGAATGACCTAGGAAACTGGAATGCGCATGGATCTCCTGAAACTCAGGATGGTCGGAGAAGCATGCAAGGCAATCTTACCATTACTCTAATCTCATCACATTCTCATAATGTCAGGCACTATGACGATCATTTTCTACATAAACGAATAGGGAGGAGTGATATTTATTCCTCTTTGTATAGAAGTGGTAAATTTATGGAACTTGTGTATCAAGCACCACATCACTTTACCGGCAGTGTCCCAAGCACCTGGGATTCACTGGTAAACTGCCTCAGCAGGTACTTTTCCACTGCCATGAGTGGAGCTTAGTGGTGAACAGCATATTCACTCAGTGGAGAAACCATACCTGGGAGATGTCCGCCTCCCTCACAAACAGAAAATGCAGCATTTATTGTTCCAGAGGAGCTCAGATCTCCAAAGACAATACTCTCCTACTCTCTTGGGCAGACTGTTTGAAGTATGCCTTTTCTCTTATGCTGTTGCTTCTTCAAGTACTGTGGAAGATTTGACAGGGCAGAGCATGAATCATGCTTACTGCGCTCAAATGGCCCGGGTAGTTCTGGTTCACCAGTCTCCTGCAAATGTCAGACTGGCCACCCATCAGCATTTGCGCTTTCCCAGACCTCATGACTCAAGAGAATTGCAGGGTCCAATATTTTAACCCAGAAGCTCTTCACCTCATGGCTTTGTATGTGAATGGGACTCAGATCTATAATTCTCCAATTCCAAACCTGTGCAAGCCATTCCAGAAAATGTTACCTTGCCAAGTGGAAGCATTTCTCTGTCTGGGCTCAGCAGCCCTGCATGTCTACTGAGGCAACAAATATTCCTGATATTTTGGTTTACCTCAAGATGGTGGGTCTCTGTCTTCACTCAGGATGGGGTCACCTGGTGGCAATCAGCATATCACCCTCCTGCGAAAGGCTATTCTTTATTTACTCACCCTATTGCCTCCAGCTTCTTAAAGGGCTTACTTAGAATTTTCCCACCAGTAATAAGACCAATTCCTCAATGGGATCTTAATTTAGTACTTATTTAACTGTTACTAAGTCACGTTAAACCTCTGGTGACTTGTTCAATGCTTCCTCTGTCTATGAAGGTTGACTTTATTTTTCTTATTACCTCAGCTAGAGGGGTAGGTGGACTGGGGGCCCTAATGGCAGACCCTCCTTCAACAATATTTCGGAAAGCCAAGGTTTCACTATGACTACATCCAAAATTCACCCAACGTTGTTTCACATAAACCAGACTATCAATGTACCTATGTTCTTCCCGAATCCTCCTGCCTCCAGCAAAGAGAAGAGACTTTGCTCCCTCAGTGGTTTCTTCAGGTATGTTAGAAATGAGAAGAAAGTCAAGGAAAGTGTGGGCCCCTTACTGAATGAGTGAAGCAACGTAGTGACAGAGGATGTGGAAAAAGCTAATGTACTCAATGCTTTTTTTGCCTCTGTCTTCATGAACAAGGTTAGCTCCCAGACTACTGCACTGGACAGCACAGCATGGGGAGGAGGTGACCAGCCCTCTGTGGAGAAAGAAGTGGTTTGGGACTATTTAGAAAAGCTGGACGAGCACAAGTCCATGGGGCCGGATGCACTGCATCCGAGGGTGCTAAAGGAGTTGTCAGATGTCATTGCAGAGACATTGGCCATTATCTTTGAAAAATCATGGCAGTCGGGGAAGGTCCCGGATAACTGGAAAAAGGCTAATGTAGTGCCCATCTTTAAAAAAGGAAGAAGGAGGATCCAGGGAACTACAGGCCAGTCAGCCTCACCTCAGTCTTTGGAAAAATCATGGAGCAGGTCCTCAAGGAATCAATTCTGAAGCACTTAGAAGAGAGGAAAGTGATTGGGAACAGTCAGCATGGATTCACCAAGGGCAAGTCATGACTAACCTAATTGCCTTCTATAACAAGGCAATGGGGGGGAGGGATAGCTCAATGGTTTGAGCATTGGCCTACTAAACCCAGGGTTGTGAGTTCAATCTTTAAGGGGGCCATTTAGGGATCTGAGGCAAGAATCTTTCTGGGGATTGGTCGAAGAAGCATGCAAGGCAATCTTACATTGAACTAGATGACCTCCTAAGGTCCCTTCCAACCCTGATATTCTATGATAACTGGCTCTGTGGATGAGGGGAAAGCAGTGGATGCATTATTCCTTGACTTTAGAAAAGCTTTTGATACAGTCTCCCACAGTATTCTTGCCAGCAAGTTAAAGAAGTATGGGCTGGATGAATGGAATATAAGGTAGATAGAAAGTTGGCTAGATCATTGGGCTCAACAGGTAGTGATCAATAACTCCATGTCTAGTTGGCAGCCGGTATCAAGCGAAATGCCCCAAGGGTCAGTCCTGGGGCTGGTTTTGTTCAATATCTTCATTGATGATCTGGAGGATGGCGTGGAATGCACTCTCAGCAAGTTTGCAGATTACACTAAACTGGGAGGAGTGGTAGATATTCTGGAGGGTAGGGATAGGATACAGAGGGGCCTAGACAAATGAGAGGAATTGGCCAAAAGAAATCGGATGAGGTTCAACAAGGACAAATGCAGTGTCCTGCACTTAGGATGGAAGAATCCCCTGCACTGCTACAGACTAGGGACCTAGTGGCTAGGCAGCAGTTCTACAGAAAAGGGCCTAGGGGTTACAGTGGACAAGAAGCTGGATATGAGTCAACAGTGTGTCCTTGTTGCCAAGAAGGCTAACAGTATTTTGGGCTGTATAAGTAGGGGCAATGCCAGCAGATTGAGGGATGTGATCATTCCCCTCCATTTATATTGGTGAGGCCTAATCTGGAGTACTGTGTCCAGTTTTGGGCCCCACACTACAAGAAGGATGTGGAAAATTTGGAAAATGTCCAGTGGAGGGCAACAAAAATGATTAGGGGGCTGGAGCACATGACTTATGAGGAGAGGCTGAGGGAACTGTTTAGTCTGCAGAAGAGAAGAATGAGGGGGGATTTGATAGCTACTTTCAACTACCTGAAAGGAGGTTCTAAAGAGGATGGATCTAGACTGTTCTCAGTGGTACCAGATGACAGAACAAGGAGTAATGATCTCAAGTTGCAGTGGGGGAGGTTTAGGTTGGATATTAGGAAAAACTTTTTCATTAGGAGGGTGGTGAAGCACTGGAATGGGTTACCTAGGGAGGTGGTGGAATCTCCTTCCTTAGAGGTTTTTAAGGCACGGCTTGACAAAGCCCTGGCTGGGATGATTTAGTTGAGGATTGGTCCTGCTTTGAGCAGGGGCTTGGACTAGATGACCTCCTGAGGTCCCTTCCAACCCTGTTATTCTATGATTCTATGAATGTGAGATGAGGTTTGGCATTTTACCTACAGAGAACAAAACAGATCAGAAAGTCACCTAGACTGTTTGTTTGCATTCATTCCGCAATGGCAACAAGGACAAGCTATTTCCTCCCAGAGGGACTCCAGGTGGATCTCTGGCTGCATCCTACTTTATCAGCTGGCACATCTTTCTCCCCTACATGAGGTAAGGGCTCACTCTGAGAACAGGCAGCATCAGTAGCATTACTTCAAGAGGTGCCTCTGCTTAATATTTGCAAGACCGCATTGTGGAATGCCATCCACACATTTCCAAGACATTATGCTTTGGTCCAAACCTCCTCTGCTGATGCTTCTTTTGGGACAGCAGTTCCACAAGCAGCTAGTAACGGAATCCTTCCATCCTCCTCCTCCTCTGAGTACTGCTTCTTAGTCACCCATGGTGGAATACACATAGGGACAAATGCTCAAAGAAGAAAAGGAAGTTATTTACCTTTTGTAACGAGTTATCCGAGATGTGTGGTCCCTGACAGTATTTCACTACCCACCCTCCTTCCTCTCTGCTTTGGATCATCTCTGATTTATGGTGAGAAGAGGAACTGTATAAGCATTGGTCTGCAACCCCCTTATATCCTTGCCATAGAGCACAAGGACAGTGAGGATGTCGGTGCAGACCAATGGACACCATTTGTAAAATTCTCTGGTCTCAGATGCCTGGATCACATGGGTATCCACAATGGAATATAAGTCAGGGACCCTGTATCCTGAAGAATTCCAGTCAGGAAGGATAAGTAACTTCCCTATTCTCAGACATTGTTTTGTGATGACTGTTGGAAATTGCTGACTTTTTAATGGTGACAGTAGCAGCTGCCTTATATGGGCCAATGAATTGCATTACAAATCAAACTCTCAGAGGATCTGGATAGAACACAGTTGTCTCAAGCATGGGCGATTATTATGGGTTATCAATCTGGGGCATGACTCAGTAATTTATGTAAAACATATTTAGGCCATATCTATATTGCAAAATGGACCTTATGCATACAAGAAAGTTGTCCCCAGCATCTTTCAATATTGTGAATTTCACAGCAAGTTCAGACTTCAGAAAAAATGCAGCTCAAAAAGAGGATAAAAAAAATCTCTGAAACAAGCTTGGTGTCAAACACATCCAGCTTTTGGTGGTATCAAAATACAGTAACCTCAAGGATATCATATTCCCGGTACACTTCAGCACTTCCAGTTCTGAACCTGACCAAATTAGTGAGGCCTGAATAAAATTTAAGAGGATGTAGTTATCCAACTACTTTCAAATATGCAAAAAGTCACAGTATAAAGTTTGGAAGGCAGCTCAAGCCTCTTTTGCTAATCCCACACACAACATCTATGACGAATAAGTGAAGCACTGTCTTATAGGCTGCTATCACTTTCTCTTCTGTTCAGCTCATCTCCTCTCTTAATGTGATCATCATTTATCACATCTCTAAGATTCATCTTGCTGGTGCAAAGCTTTTTGGATCATGGACCTTACATCCATCATTGATTCTACAGCAGACCATCAGTGACCCCCCCCCCTTAATAAAATAACTAAAAATTCAGAATTTGGTTCCTTGACTTTCATTTATATTTGTGCGACTTTCCAAAAAGACTCTGACAATTTCTTTTCATTGATATCTCCATTACCTGCATTCATTTTACAGATATATGAAGTGATTTTTTAAATATTCAGGGGGGTACTAGATCAAGATTAATTTCCCTTCCACCTTGGTTATACTCTTATACATCAAAGAATAATGCCCCATTATTTTTTTACACTTGGGTTATCGCCAGTCTTTAAGATGTCAAGTACAAGGCAAAAGGATACCTTGCACCGACAGCCTGATTGAGCCCCTTTCTATAATTATTATTTGTATTACAGTTGCACCTAGTACATGTTTACACTGCAAAAAAACACTTGGGGGAGTGAATCTCAGAGTCCAGGTCTATAGACCCAGGCTTGCACTACGGTGCTAAAAATAGCTGTACAGACATTCCTGCTTGGCCTTTGGGGATGTGTATTTCAGAGCTCAAGCTCCAGCCCCAGTGGGAATGGCTACATGGCTATTTTTAGCACCATAGCACAAGCCCGAGTCTGTAGACATGGTGCTGCAGGTTTTTTCCCCAGTGTGGAGGCCCCAAATCAGATTGGAAGCCCATCGTGCTAGGCACTGTATACACATAGTAAGAGACAGTGTCCTTTTTTAATTCCAGTTTTTTTGTTGAAAAATTGTGATTCATTGAAACTGAAACCTTTTGTAGGAGAGGGTCAATTTTGACAAAACTTTAGTTGGGAGGGTTTCTCTGATACAGGGTAGAATTTCTAGTCAGAGAGACCCACTTCACAATAGCCAATAGAATACCCTGGTGGTTAGGGTGTTCACCTAGGATGTTGGGAGACCCTGCTGTAGTTGAATCCCCGCTGCTTTGAATCAGCAAGATCAGGAATTTGAACATTGGTTTCCCACCCAGGGGAGTGTCATAATGACCAGACTGTTGGCTACTCTACTAGGATGGGTTTCTCTCTCTCTCCCCCACTCTCCCCACCCCCTCAAAAATGTCAAAAGCTCTCAGATTTGTTCCAATGGAATGGGAAACTTTTTGATATAAAAAAATTCTGCAGAATGGAAAAAAAAATTTCCAACCCAGCTTTACTTATAGGGTGACCAGAGAGCAAGTGTGAAGAATCGGGACAGGGAATGGGGGGTAATAGGAGCTATATAAGAAAAAGCCCCAAATATAAGGACTGTCCCTATCAAATCGGGCCATCTGATCACCCTATTAACTTATGAGCTCTGAGAAGAGTATAGAATAAGGTAAAATGGTTGCTAACAGGTGGTAGGATCTCTCTTAAATTATCAATGTTTGACACTATGGATGATTAGACTATATTTAATCATTTCTCTTACTTTGAAGTAATTAAGTTAAACATCTCAATGACTTAATTAATGTTTAAAAGATATTGCATACATTTACTCAAGATCATCTTCCCCTTCCCCCCACCCTCTTGAATGGTATCCTCTTCTGCCTTTTGAGGCCATTTTATATTCCATATATTGTATTATTTGCAGAGATAATTAAGCAATCCATTATAATACCATCTGCTGTGAAGTACAGCCATGCTTTTTTGTGGAATGAAAAAAGGAATTGCTTGATACTGACATTCTTTACTTGGATAGAATCAAAATCTGAGAATGGTAAATTATTTGGAATTAAATTCAGACAAAGAACATGAGATTGTCAGCACACCCTCTTCTTTTCCCAATTGTATTTCAATTTTTGCACTGCTAGAAGCTTATTAGTTTATTTAAAATATTTTTAATGGAGATTCAGATAAGTACACTGGCATGAACAGAATTCAGCTGAAATTCATTGCTATTTAGAACATAAATCAGTGAAGCATTTTTGATTCTTGAATTAATAAAAGTAGAATTAAATTATGATATTTAATGTTACTGATAATTTACTGTGCTTATTAAGGAGCATCATTCAAACGCAGCTACTTATCTCTGCTTTCACTGTTAAAGATATGAGCAGTAATTGTGTTATTTTAGATTCATAACTGATATAGCACTAATGACTTGGATAGTGTGCACATCACATGTACATCACATGTCTGTTGAGTGAAATCAGAACTACTCCACTCCACGACATGAGCAATGTGGACATTCTCCTTTAGTTGAAGTGGTAAATTCTGTTTGTTTAGAGCAGATGATCTACGTTTTATTAAGACAAACTGAACTTTGTTTAGTGACAGTTAAGGAGGCATCAAGATCATCCCACCAACCAAAACTTTAAAAGTCTGGAAATAAGAGAAATGTCTCCTGAATTCCTGGCCACCTTCTTATGCTGTAACTGTGATTGTTAGTTCACTTCAACACTTTATAAGGCTCTGACAGATAACAAAAAGCAACATGTACCATAATCTCATCAAACTCATGCTTTCACACAAAACTTCAATGGCAGCCCTAAACACTTTTGCAGCTGACTGTCACATTCTATACGTTGGGTAGCTATTCTGCCTTAATAGGTTACCTTTAAAGTTTTGTGTGAGCATAAATTTGAAGAAGATGGCATGATTTTGTTAAAGTATTTTTGGTCTTCAAAGTCTTATCTAAATGTGAATTAATCATAACAACATTCTGATGTAGTAATTGTTATCCCCATATTACAGATGGGGTGGGAAAGTGTAGCAGAAAGAGATTAAGTGCCTTAGACAAGATCATAGAAGGAGTCATTTGCAGGAATCATGATTGCAACTCTCCAGTTCCTAAATGCCTGCTGAACCCACTAGAAAAATCTTTCAATTTAGCTAATCAGTTTTAACTATCTATCCCTTTCACCATAGCTTTAGACTCTGCCCGCAAACTTTCTATGGGCATTGTACTCTGTGATGGTGTGTCCTCTGAGTTTAAGAGCAACTATTCACCAGATTTTTGTCCCCCTTGCCTTTTCACCTTATTTCAGACCAAAGTCATGTGTAATTCCCCCTGCAGTCATGTCAGTACTTCATCCAATAGGTCTTGTTCACTCATGTGTGTGTATACACATACACACACTAGACAGAGTAAGACATATATATATATGTATATGTAAATTGTGTGATCAGAGGAAAAAACACAAAATGTGTTTAATATTGACCCAATTAATCAGAGTCTAAGCAAGGTCTAGTAAAACTACTAAACATTCTTGGTTACATTACAAAGCATATTGCACAGACCATAAATCTAATTTTCCATTTTCACTGGATGTTTCTTTCCCAAGAACTCCAAATGTGACCACCGGATTGAGATGTGGGTATTGTTGAAATCAGATCAGCCAGAACAATCTCTGCACCAACCCTTTCACAGAATTCCAGATAAATACCTCTTTACCAGACATGCACTGTTGCCATGGTCCTATGCTGTGAAAAAACCTGGCATAGAAGAGCCAGTGTATTTCTACTGGAGAAAATAGAGCAGGACTTGGGGACCCCACACATATAGTCTGAACTCCCTGTGTCCTGTGAAGCTTTGCCCTTTGGAAACTCCCTGTGATGAAACACGGATGGAATTTTGGCAGGAGGGGTAAAGGTGAGGCTATTGGAGCCACAATTCTATTGATACACTAGCTATGCTCCCCCCTGAAGCGGAGAACAGCAACAATAAAGACTACATCGATCCTAAAGCTGTAGTAGCAACCATAGTGTGACTTCTTTTTGGCTCACAAGGAGAATGCTTTCCAGCTCCTACCTCCCCCAGATCCTCAGAAAACAGCCATAACTATGGGCTAAATTATTGATTTGAAGATTTGGCTTTCCTGCAATAAGAACATCTTTGGCAGATTTCTGTGTATGTGTGTTCATCCTGTACTAAGAGGGAAATATGAATCATAAAAAACCCTAGGATGAGCAAATTGTGGTTTGCAGCCATAACTACACAATTTCTGCTAGTCTACAGATTTGAACTTTTCTGAGTTTATGTTCCACCAAATACAGACAAAGAGCAAATTGACTCTGTGACTCAACAACTCAACATACGAAATACGTGCTGGTGACATAAGACATTACCTCATCCTGGGTCAGATTGTGAGTGGGGAAGTCTTACAAAATTGCTGAAAGGGATAGCATGACTCACTTTGAGGAAAGGCTGTATATAGCTTGGCTAATGCATTACTTCATGGCCAGTGGTTGCCTTAGGCTGGCTTATTGCCCATAAGGCTGTGCTCTTCTAAGGGCCCCACACAACAAACCAACCCAAGCCAAATCTACCAGTTAAAAGTCCATTCTCCTTTCTCCCATCCACAATCAGAATTAGAGGTGTCAGCAAGCCAAGACACAGACTTAATTCCTTAACTGCCCTTACTTGCTCTCTGCTTGTGAGGTTGGGCTTCACTTCAACCTCCTTTCTTTCCATTGCCATGAAGTGATGTCACTAGAGGCCACTAACCCTTGTGGCACTGGGTTCTGCTACCCCAAGAGGCTAGATTGTGGCAGCCAAAACCCTGAGTAGTAGACAGTGCTGTCATACTGCGCCAGGGACGGGGGTGTCTGGAGAGAGATTATGGCTCAAGTTGCTTTAACTTTTTGGAGGATTCTCTGTTGCACTTTCCTCTTTCCATCCAGTTCTTGGATCTTGCAAAGAACCTTCTGCAGGGTACAGGGACAGGGGCAGCAATTCTGGTGTGACTGCCCTTCCCCACTTTCTGCACAAAAATAGAAGTGGCACATTAACCTATAAGGCAATCTCCAGCAGCTTCCTGATTTCTAAGAAACTGGATTACTAGTTAATGTCTTAATAAAGTCAGTAATAGATAGAACAAGCAACATGCCAGCAATTTTAATGTGGCGTTGTCTGCTAAGAATTTTTGTCTATGATTTTGGACCCTGTTCATATCCCAGGATGGAAAGAACTTTTATTTGGAGGCCTTCGTAATATAATTGGAAAAGGTGAGAGAAAGAGACATTTTGCTGGTACTGTCCCTGTTGGTGAATGAAAATTCACACTGTGATACATTTATAAAATGGAAAGATCACATACAATGCAAGCTCATGTTTTGAAATCCACTGTGTTCAACCATCCCTTTCAAAAAAACAAAAACTCCACAAGAGAAAGTTGTTAATCAGCACTTCATTAAACCACAAACTTCATAAGTCTCTCACATGAGTGGCAATTTCTCTTCTTGCTTTGCAGTGACTATTTAATAGCAGCAAAGAGTCCTGTGGCACCTTATAGACTAACAGACATATTGGAGCATGAGCTTTTGTGGGTGAATACCCACTTCGTCGGATGCACAGATCCAGACTAACATGGCTACCCCTCTGATATTTAATAGCAGAGTGCTGTAGCAAAGTCACCTGTTTATGAAGGTTATTTTTACAAGCTGTACTACAAAACATTTACCAGATGAGAAATGAACAAAACATTTATGCAGAATCCCTGCTTTATTTTGTTCATTAACATACTAATTCACAAAAGCAACCTGTCATAACTAGAAAGGGAAGGGTAACAACCCTCCTGTAGACAATACTATAAAATCCCTCCTGGCCAGAGGCACCAAAATCTTTTTACCTATAAAGGGTTAAAAAGCTCAGGTAACCTGGCTGACACCTGACCCAAAGGACCAATAAGGGGACAAGATACTTTCAAGTCTTGGGGGGTAGGGGGAGGCTTTTGTTTGTGCTCCTTGTTTTTGGGTGTGTTCGCTCTTGGGACTAAGAGGGACTGGACATCAATCCATGTTCTCCAAATCTTTCAGCACAAATCACTCATATTTCAAACTTGTAAGTAACAGCCAGGCAAGGCATGTTAGTTTTATCTTTGTTTTCTCAATTTTGTAAATGTTCCTTTTGCTAGAGGGTTTACCTCTGTTTACTGTTACTCTGAAACTAAGGCTAGAGGGGGTTCCTTTGGGCTCTATGAATCTGATTACCCTGTAAAGTTATTTTCCATCCTGATTTTACAGAGATGAAATTTACCTTTTCTTTTAATAAAATTCTTCTTTTAAGAACCTGATTGATTTTTCAGTGTTTTAAGATCCAAGGGTTTGGATTTGTGTTCACCAGGACTAATTGGTGAGGGGATTACCAAGCCTACCCTGGAAAAAGGGTGTAAGGGCTTGGGGGGATATTTTGGGGGAAGAAGAACTCCAAGTGGTCCTTTCCCTGTTTCTTGTTAAAGCACTTGGTGGTGGCAGAGTATTAAAATTTAACCTAAGTTGGTAGAAATACGCTTAGGAGGCTTTCATGCAGGTCCCCACATCTGTACCCTAGAGTTCAGAGTGGGGAAGGAACCTTGACACAACCTAATCATAACAGCTATCCCAGTTATTAGTGTGAACTAGCAAGGTGATTCTGTATTAATAAGAAAATGAAAAGCAGGAATTGAAAAACAAGATTAGAATGATGAAAATAGACTTAGAAAACATTAGATTTTTGTGTATGTTCCTAAACTTGGAAGAAAATTAATTAAAGAGACAACCTGACCGTTAAGTATCTTTGTTTTTACATTTTACTTCTGCTAATTATTACACAAAATAAATTGAACATAACGTAAAGCGAAAAGGGATAATGACTTGAAGGCAATTAAAGATTCTGAAGGTTACACAGTAATTATGATTATTTTCTTTGTGAAGATAAATACTCTCATTTTCCAATGTATGCTATGTAATTAAGTCCATATGCAATTATCCTTCTCATTCACTTTCAGTGGGAATTTGTTTTAAAAATATCAGGCAAGGAGAAGGTTTAATTGTATGCAATGGGACCCTCCTGTATTTAAGTAATTTTTTTAATGACCTCAGTATGATGGTGGTTCCCAGCCTGTATTTTTTCCTGGAGCCATTTTGAGAGGGATTAGCAGATTGCTATCTCCATTTGTCCCTCACCTGAATACCTGGCACAGTTGCTGCTCTCTCCCTTTGTCTGTCCATTTTGTCTTATTTTTTTCAATTGTTTTTATTTTTGTTTCCGACTTTGTAATTGAGGCTTTGGCAGACTAGGTGCCAGCTCATGCCTATGTCTCCATGCCTCAGTTGATTAATGATAAATACATAGCTGGAATCACTGCTTCACCTGTGTATTTAGTATTGTTAAAATAGGAATGTGTTTAATGTTTAGATTTGATTGAATGCTTGTGAATTGCTGCCTGCATTAATCTCTCTGATAACCAGGGCTGCCTGCGGGGGGGGGGGGGGGGGACAAGTGGGGCAATTTGTCCCAGGTCCCGCAGGGGCCCTCACGAGAATACAGTATTCTATAGTATTGCAACTTTTTTTTTATGGAAGGGTCCCCCAAAATTGCTTTGCCCCAGGCTCCCTGAATCCTCTGGGTGGCCCTGCTGATAACATCTGAATCCCATATTGTAAAGTAATATTTGAGCATTTGTATTGTAAGCCTCTGTGACTGTGTAAAACACTGGACAGTAGAGAGACGTTAACTAGTGTAATGTGCTGATCTCCAACAGAAGTTGTTATATCCTTAACAACAAGGTCGGTCTATTGACACCAGATGGACTATTGTGAACAATTAGGAGGACAAAACACTTTTTAGCTCTGCTCTTCCTCCCCATGAAAATGAGTCACGCAAGAGGATTCCTCCCATCAGCCAAGTAAGTTTGCACCTCAAAATACATGGGATAAAAACCCCTAACAAGAAAGAACTTTATCTCTATGCTGCTTGGACTCTGAGGGGCAAAGTTTTCTAGGCATAAGCAAGAGGTCTCCAGTGCTTATTCTGGGTTAGCCCTAAAGGACATATAGAGCTTGCTTGTTATAGAAACTTCTGTTATCTTTTGAAATGTAAGATTATGACTCATTTGTGTGTGTATGTTTACTGGCTTTAACCTTGTAAATAACTCTCCTGTTTCCTTTTCCTACTTAATAAATCTTTAGCTAGTTCATTACAGGATCAGCTACAAGCATTGTCTTTGGTGTGAGCTATAAAGTGCAATTGACTTGGGGTAAGTGATTGGTTCTTTGAAACTGGAAGTGACCTGAGTATTGCTGTGATTCTTGGTGTAAGGGACCATCTATCACAAAGGTACACTCACCTGGGTGATGAGACAGATCAGAATACCACTGGGGACTGTCTGTGACTCCATGTTAAGGCTGTTATAGTTCCTGAGAAGTGTACACTTGATAATACTTTGGTAAAATCTAGGTGTAGAACTGACAACCAAGTTGGGGTTTGTGCCCTGTTCCGTAACAGTCTTCCCTGTGGTTGGTTCTCATGCTCTTGAGTCACTGCAGGCACCTTGACAGTAATAAATTTCACTCTTGTTCTGCTGCTTTTCCTCAGCTCTCTCTGATTCAGTAAGGCTGCATGCTGCTCAGAGCATCCATGGTGGCACTGTAATGTAGGGTTGCATGTGCTCTTGCCCCAGAGCTGGGTGCTGCAGAAGCAGAGGAGAGAAACATGGGATTGAGGGGCTTCTGTCAGATGCTGAAAGCCTTTGTACCTGAGCTGCTCCCATAACCAGCTGAATTAAGAGACCAGAGAAGCAGCAGGAAACGAAGGGCAAGTGTCTTTTCAAGAGCTGCTTGAGGCTTTCTGTGAGAATCTGCTTGTAAGGTTTTTTGTTTGTTTGTTGGGGTTGGAGTGGGACTGGGCAAACCCACAACTTTCTGCCTCTTTTGCTTTTCCCTTCCTCTGCCCCTGCCTTTGTAGGTTAGTGTAGGCCCAACCTTCTAAGGAGGGCTTGCTGCATGTTAGAAAACATTGGTATAATGCAAAATGTATTATGTTCTCACAGTAGTGAGACCACAGTTAGGGTTATGTTAAAATTATAACTAGATTTGCAGCTTGCATATCAGTTCACCATGGACCTGATCCAAAACTCCATTGAAGTCAGTATAGCAAAGACTTCCACAGACATCACTGAGCTTTGGATCAGGCCCTGGAGAAGGGATCCACTTTATCAGTTAATGAGCCAGGGTGTGACTAATACCATAAATGCAGAGAGTGACCCAGACTCTGCACTAACTCTACGTTAATTTCCATGAGGCTCTCAGGTAGCCAGCTATAAAAGATGGGACAAACAGAGACCACTGGCCCATATCTTCTCATCTCTATGCTTGTGGCACTCAGCCCAGTCACTAGAATATGTGTAGGCTGCCCTTATGTAGCCACCAATAGACATATCCACCATGAATAGCACAGTCTTCGGAGGATGGGCTTCAGTAAGAAAATAGAATCTCAAAACGGGCAAGAATGAGACTAAAATATATTTCCCCCTAAAATGATGATACAACATAAAAAGCTACCCACAGCAAGAGTCTGTGCAAGGTCCCAGCCAAGTCCTTTGGCTGGGCCTGCCACTGGAGACAGTCATGCTCCAATCTAAGCCATTACTTACTTCCTCTGCATTGTCGAAGAATGAGACTTTTGCTGCTTCAAGCGGCAAATGCCCACAACACTTTGCAGAATGATTTTGATAATATGTGCCAGTATCTCGTCCTTTTGTTATGCTGCAGTGCACTAGTGTGCTACATTATGAAATGCAAATCAGAAGGAAATCAGATAGTACTTTTGTAGCTTTAACCAGTTGAAAATCCAGAGCTCCAGGGACTCTGTTAATTAGCAGTGTTGATGAATAATCACACCTATTATCCCTCCAGTATCAAGAGATTCCACATTTTCCTTCAGACTTGGTAGCTGAGCTTATAACAAACCATTTCTTAAATGCAGAGCCACTGCTTAACCTGCAGAAAACAAAACATACACTAGCTGTGTTTGGGATACTAACAGGAATAGCATCTAGCACTAAACACAAGATTATTGGTTCCAGAATCAACCAACCAAGGGAATCCCTTGGTTTGCAAATATTAAAAAAAATAGTGCTACATATTTACACTATTGTGGCAAAACACCTCATGCCAGTCATAGCTACAATCCTCAGCTGGTGTAAGTAGGCTACCTTGCACAACAGAGCTATTCAAGTTTACACCAACTGAGGATTAGTTCCTCAAAGTACAGTAAAGTTCTATAGCTAATGATCATCCACATGTTTCTTTCATTGGCTAAGTGTCAGGGCATCTTTTAAATTCAACACTTGCATAAAAGCAAGAGCAAAAATACACTGCAAAAATACAGAATTTTAAATGTCTTTGCACCATTGGTGAAGAGACATACTGTGACTGTTTTGCTGTAGGTGCTGATGGCACAAATGGAGCTGATGTATATTATTAATACTGCAGTAATTGTGATGTATTAATCTATGAATATTTATATGGACTAATGGTATGAAGATTGTTTGTGACCAGGTCAGTGAGGGGAAGTTATAACCCAATACAGAATAAGACTGTCTTGTGGGAATGCTTTGATTTAATGTATATGGGAGCTGTGAGAAGAACAAACAGGGACATAATACCATGGTTTTTCAGATAAAAACATTTAGGTACACACCAGAGAGACAATGGGTCCCAGCTGTTAACGTCTAAGATTCTGTATCTTTTCTTCAACATATTATAAATCTCATTTTGCAATGCTGGGACCTACCGATCAAAGGGCTACGAACAGTTAAAAATTGTCTCGATTCCTCTGAAGGTGGGGATGCTTGTCAGAAGCTGTCTGGAGGGACAGGTTAACACACATTGAGAGGTGAGCTCTGTGGATGAGTCTAAAGGAACTAGGCCTTCCCAGATCCAGGGAATGGTAAATGTTAGGGAAAAGCTGGCATTGAATTCTATATTGTTAAAATAGGTTTTCTCTTAAATGCTTTTTGTTCTAAATGAATACTTTTCTCTAAGAAGACTGTTTGGTTACTGGACTGGATGCTACTGTCATTTCCCTGGAGGGAATAGAACAGTAAGGTCTGAGCCTAAACCTAAGCCTGAGCTGCTGAAGTTACCATGGTTGATGTACAGGGGATTACAACCCAGCACCCAATCTGAGAGTGAAAGAATTGGGTTATTCCACCTCGAGAGAGGTAACAGTGCAAGGCCCAGTGGGGAGGAGGCACTCAGACTAGAGGGGTTCTGAGGTGCATTTCGTTTAGTAACTCTGATAGTGCTATTTAATGTTAGAACTGTACAGTAATTAGTGTCTATTATCTGTGCAACTCATTGCTTCGGAGGGGTGAGATGGGGGAAATATTGTTTGCACTGTTTCACAAACTGAAAGCAATGTTAGTTTTGAGAAGCAGCTAATCACCTGAAAACAGCCTGTAGAAGCAGGTTATGGATATTTCATGGCTTGGGTTTTTCTTTTCTAGACAAAAAGAATGAAGTCATAAAATACAGAAATAAATACCACTTGTTAAAGTTAATTTAAGGTTGTGTTCCATGATTTGTTATCTTTAATGTAGTTTGTTCTTTACATATTTCTTACTCCTAGTCTTCTACTTCCTAAAGCTAGAATTCTTGTTCGTAGTTATAAAATGCCTGACATTGTCTAGTCTGATAGCTATCCTACTAATCACACTTATAGCATAAATTTTCTATGAAAGATATAGCAACATGGAAGATGTATAATCACTAAAAATAAGAACAGAGATTTGCCATTCTGAATGTCTGAGCCAATATTGAAATAAAATGTGATGTTATGTAATATTTGTGTCTTAATTAATATCCCAAAGAAGTTATTTAATAAATGGTTGTGCTACTGTATTTGCATATTCTATTATCTACTGCTATAATTTTTCAAGAAATATCCCTCTTGCTTCAGACTTATACAGCCAACAGACCATACAGATTTCTGGACTTTAGCACAATATTATGCAAATAGGAGTTGACATATGTAAAATTGATTTTAAACCAAAAAATAGTTTCTCACAGTGGTTAAATGAGTATAGAGTTTTTAATCATGCTTTATTCAAGATCTAAAGAGATTTGCTTCAATACATATATGCACACACACAGACCTTAAACTTAGTGCTCAATATCTCCTAGCAAAGTTACTGATATTCAGATCTTATGTTTATTGATACATAAGTCAGCACTTTCCAACTTGGGTACCTGTAATTGGATAACTAAATCCATATTTATACACCTTTGTTTAGAAACATAACAAAAAAGTCACTTATTCACAAGTATTAAGAATTAGCAAAACCCACTGACTTCATTAGGGGTTGGAGGAGCTCATTTCTGAAAGTCAAGTCACTTTTATTCAGTTACCTGAAGTTAGGCACCACAGTTTGAAAGTTTTGCTACATTGTATACTGATTCAGAATAATCAAACTGTAATTTGGCCATAATGTAATGCTAAGTGAAGTTGGATTAATCAAGGACTAAAAAGATTACCACTGTAAATGTGAAATTGTAGGTTTTCTAAGCATCTGAAAAGAAAATTTTAGTTAACAATCTAAGAGACTCCTCTTTAATCAACTTGACTATTCTTATCAAGAAAATTTAAGGACAAAAAGGATGATGCCTCTCTTTTGATCTCTCAGTTCATGTCAGCCTGTGGTGTGTGCCTTACTTTGAGGGGAAGTGGGAGAATTATCAAACATTTGAATGGCATGTATTGTGCAAGTCATAATATTTTAATAATAAATTGAAATGGAATATGGTAGATAATTGCTCATTTATAAGTGAAGGAAGGAGTACAATGTGGAAGAATGTGTGTCTTACATTTCAATCATCATCATCATACCATTTTACTCATAGCTGATGAACCCAAATATGCCTTGCTACTGTAGACCTAAAAGAATGAAAGCTGAATAGCCCAGGGCATTTATTACTTATTATGCTCTGCCACAAATAACCAGTTCAGGCTTTAATTGTGTCAGTTAATCAAAGACTTGTGCTGATGGTGTGTATTGTGCCTTAGGGAGCGGGAAGGCCTCCCAGAGCTCCCGAATGCACAGAAGATTGCATGCTTGCTACTACACCCCTTTGAAGGGTGCAGTTTATTCCTCCCATGTGATCAGCTAGTTCTGGCTAGTGGGGAGCCATTGCACTGCCTCCTCCCTCATCCCTTTACAACATTGGTGCACCCTTCAGGTAGTAGGGAGAGAGTAGCCCTTATTTTCCCCCTTCTTGAAGGGCTGCATTTTTTCTTGGGTCTTACACAAGATCACACAAGGGAGAAGGAATGCTCCTTAAACCCTCACATATCTTCACTATTGCTTCCCAAAGACATGAAACATTTTACATCCTGCATATGTAGAACTACTTATTCTATGTAAATTGTATCTGCCTTAATCTATGTTTGTCCAGGATGAATAGGATTTTGTAAAGTCATAAAATACATTGGTGGCTCAGTTTTTGTGGTAAATAAATAGATGATAAGCTTATATTAGTTTTTGCGGTTTTAAATCTTCCCCATACTTATTAAAGGGAAGAATATCCAGAACAGTGCAAATACTGAAAGGAATTTTATTATATTAGTTATCTGAATCAACTGGCAAGTTTTAAAGGGGAAAAATGTATAGCAGAATTAAGAACAGGTAGCAGTAATCTGTAGGATGGGAAAGAGGTGGTATTAAAGCATATTATCAGCATAGAATTTTCATTGTATGCCACATTGGTAGCATTCGTCTCTGTAACTCTAGATCTGATACCCAGTCTCCAAACTGAAAGATATGATTGTACACTACAAAAACATTCCTGTATTAAGATTCTTTAGATCAAGGTAAAGAGCAAGCTGATGGAGGGATTGGTTCAAACTCGACAGGATGAGAGTGAGATCAGTCTTGCAAAACTGTGGTCACATCACACTGAATAATATCTTGCTGTTTTGTGCATAATCAGTATTATTAACTTCCATATCAACTTCTAACAACAGGCTGTGACATTACACCCCATAATGCTTTATGGGAATATGCTTATTAATGTATATATGACATAACTGGAATATGTTTTATGCTACATAAGCCATGTAACATCTCTGTAAAAATTATGATCTACTGAATATATGCATCCTATTTGTATGCATGTATCATTTTTGTATTCAAAGTTATGAATATTGGCTATATACTTATTTAATTTTAAGTAGCCTCAGTGAAGCAGTTGGTCAGCTTCCTGAGAAAAGACTATTCTCAGTAAGTGCCCAATCAAGAAACACATAAGCTAACAATGAACTTGGAGATGCCAATCCACATCTGAGCTTTCCCAGGAATGTGGCCTGGCGGGTAAGGAATTCAGTTATGCATGGACATGTGACTTGCCCATGTGACTCCAAAACCATCTTGGAACTGAATTCTGGATAGGAAAGAGGAGGGGGGTTTCCACCCACAAGAGAAAGTCTATTTAAGCCCCTGGGAAACCTCTCCATTTGGTCTTCATCTGGCTCAAGAGATAGCTTCTCCACCATCAAAGGATACCTGAAAGAAACTGGAACAAAGGATAGTAACCACAGGGGTGTGAGTGATTGCTGGACCCAGACTAGAAGGAGGCTAGTCTGTAAAAGAAGTTTACTGGAACATCTCTGAGGGTGAGATTTCATCTGTAATCACTTTCTTACTGTATTAGGTTTAGACTTGCATGGTTTATTTTATTTTGCTTGGTAATTTACTTTGTTCTGTCTGGTATTACTTGAAACCACTTAATCCTACTTTTTGTATTTAATAAAATAACTTTTTACTTATTAATTAACCCAGAGTATGTATTAAAACCTGGGCAGGAGAGGGGGAGGGGGAGAAACAGCTGTGCGTATCTCTCTATCAGTGTTATAGAGGGCTAACAATTCATGAGTTTATCCTGTATAAGCTTTATACAGGGTAAAATTGATTTTTATTTAGGGTTTGGATCCCATTGGGAGCTGGGCATCTGAATGCTGGAGACAAGAACACTTCTCAATCTGTTTTCAGTTAAGCCCACAACATTTAGGGGACGTGGTTCAGACTTGGGTCTGGGTCTGTAACAGGCAAGTGTGTCTTGCTCAAACCTGGCAGGGCACTGAAGTCCTAAGCTGGAAGGGAAAACAGGCTCAGAGGTAGTCGAAGCACATCAGGTGGCAGTCCCAAAGGGGGTTTCTGTGGTCCAACCCATCACACATGCACTTTCTGCTCAAAGTGGGATGTGAAAATGCAACTGTTTTCTTTCTGCTGGTTTCCATCATCATGAACAATAAAGATAATGTAAATATTAATGTAGCTGTCATTTTCATGTGACTGGAAAGAATGTGGATTATTCTACCCATAGTTGCTTGCCGAGGGTTTTATTGCTCCTTTATTGTTTTACTCCTACTGCCCCAGTACAATAGGCAAGGAGGAGGAGTGCAGGGAGTAGGAGGAGTCTTGATTCAACCCAATCTCTTTGCTGGCCAGCATGAAAGAGGGAGTGGTAATTTGATGTTGGTACAGGTTTTCTCATCACAATATGTTACTGTCTTCTGCGTATAGAAATCACTGTGTCTGTAAATGTCTGATCCACCTACAGCATTTGTTATAGAAACTGTGGCTGCTCTTTTCTTTTTAGAGGACTTTGAAATCCAGACAGTTTTTTATAGCAATTAATAATTTCCCATTGCCATGCAAAATGAAAGAAACTTTGGCTTGGGAAGAAAAAGCTGAACCAATCACCAAGTATCTCAATTTATTTATTCAGTTCATTTATCTAAGCTGATTACAAGTATTTCCAACAATAGTATAGGGCATCTTAACTGGCTGCAAAGAAGCCATGTGCTCTTGATGTTTCATTCAAAGATGCAAATGCCTTATAAGTTTAGATGGTGATGAGTGAATGTCAAAAGATGAATGCAATATTAGAAGGCTGAAAAGTCCTAAAAATGTTCAATTGTTTAAACATGGACTGTTCTTTGCTACTTGACACATTTTCATATTGAAATTGAATTATAAAACATTGCTACCTTTCAGCTGAGCTCACATTTGTAGCTGTTTTTATCTTGCAGATGATGTTCCTAATTACTAAGTGAGTTTCTTCTAAATGTACATTAGTTTAATTTCTGTCATTCCTCCCCCCGTCTTCTTTTAGTTTGTCCTCAAACAATAATCTTTCTATTTCTATTTCTTTCATCAACATTTTCTAGAACCTTAAAACATTTGAATAATATATCTACGCATGCAATTTAATGAAACATTTACAAAATGTTATTACCTGAAATGGTTCTTTAATTGTCCCATTTATTCTACAATCTTTTAAAAATGTAATACATTGTGGTTCACTTTTTAAAGTGACATGTGTATAGTATCAACACAAATCATATTGTATAATTATCTTCCAAGCTGGCAATAGTCCAGCAAAGAAGAAATTACTCTACAATTGATATAAGTGGCAGAGAAAGCTGCGGCTGGCAGTTTATAGGAGACAGTGTTTGTTATGAACTGGTGTTGGCATCTCAAAGAAGCCAGTATTCATTCTCTCCTGCTTTTTTTATTGACTGATGCCAATAGTAGCAAAATTGCTACAATGAGAAGCATGAGGCTAGAGCCCTCCCTATTTCTGAGACACATAGAGCTCTGTAGCCTGACCTTTTGACAAATGCTTCTACCCTAGGTGGAGAAGAGAAGGCCCTATTACTCTGGTAAAGAACCACAAAGTCATTTTCTATAACTACAAAACAAGGAACTTCGTTAGAATAAGGAAAACACTATTATCCCTAAAATAATTCACTCTCTTGCACCCTGCTTCACTGCAGAGTCCTCGCCTAGAACGTTCCTCTTCCTCCACAAATTAAAAGAAAAGCTACACATTATTTGCATTCAGTAGATTATTGATCAATGGGTCTGTGATTTTATCTGATTCATTGTTGATCATTGTTGCAACCACTGTTCTATATCTGCAGCAAATATTGTATAAAGGTTGTCAAGTGAGGTGTCTATGAAAAGGTTATGATTATGCTGTCTGTATGCATGTATCATTTTTGTATTTGAAGTTATAATTATTGGCTCTATACCTAGATTTCAAATGTTTGCTCCTGGGGAAATGCCCACAAGGTAGCTAGCCAGCACATCTTGGAGGGACTATTCAAATTGAGTAGCCCATCAAAAGTACATTTAACTGACAACAGACCATGGGAAATGCCTATCTACACTTAACGGAATTTCCTGCTGTGACTAGACGAAATGCATGGACATGGGATTTGGCCACATGACTCCAAACTCCATCTTGTTGCTGTAATTTTCCACAGTAAGAACAATAGGATGCCCTCCACATGGCAAGAGCTATAAAAGGCCCTGTAAACACCTCCATTTTGTTTTCAATCCTGCTTCTTACCTCTGGAGGAACTTTGCTACAAACTGAAGCTCTGAACAAAAGACTGAATGACCCATCCAAGTTGTGGATATATTCCAAAGACTTTACTTAAGCCAGCAGTTTATTCCATCACTGCTACAAGCCTGAACCAAGAATTTTGCAATTATTGTATTTGATTCCTGTAACCAATTTTGTCTTTCTTTCTTTCTTTCTTTCTTTCTTTCTTTCTTTCTTTCTTTCTTTCTTTCTTTCTTTCTTTCTTTCTTTGGCACCAGCATGATTTTTTGGGTAAGATCGAAGTTATATATTGACCTGGGTGTGTGGCTGATCCTTTGGGATCAGAAGAACCTATTATTTGATTAGACTCATTGTAAAGGACCACTCATCTCTGAATCCAGTGTTTTTGGTGTTGATATAAGAACTGGAATGCCTGAGGAAACTGCTTTTATGTTTTCTTGTTAGCCAGGAGTTTACTTTTGTGGCTGGTTTGGTATATCTTATAAAAGAATAACCACCAGTTCTGGGTTGTGTTTGCCTTTTTTTCTCAGCAGTTTGTCCTGAATTTGGCATCCTCAGTTGTGACCCACTAAGGCACAGTTACAGGGTCATTAGATAACCAACCTCAATTGGTGTTTATTAGTCAAAGACAGATCAGCACAATTAGGGAAACAAGTTGCATCTTTGTTTCTGTTCCAGCTTTCTCTCTCTTGATCCTGGGTTTTTATTCCCTGGTTGTTTACAATATTTTACTTTCCCATTACATCTTGCAGTTGATTACATACTTACATTGTCCAATCAGATGTTAACGTCACATTTGAGGTTAACATTTTCTATTTACCTGCAAAATCTATTTCCCCATACATTTCCTATTCTATGCACAATACCAAATTCATCTGCAAGACATTTTTTTAGTTTAATTTTGAAAGTGTTTATGGGAGTCTGGTTCAGAATTGATACTTGACTCAGGGCTTGTCTTCCCTACCAGGGTAAGTCAACATAAGTTACACTATTCCAGCTATGTAAATAACATAGCTGGAGTTGACGTAGATTAGATCAATTTACTCTGGTATCTTCACTGCACTGTGTCGACTGGAGATGCCCTCTGGTCGACTTCCCTTGCTCTTCTCAGTGAGGTGGAGCGCTCTGCCATCAAGTTAGCAGATCTTCATTAGACCCACTAAATTGACCCCTGCTGCATTGATTTCAGCCGTGTTGATCTTCTTGTAGTGAAGGTTAGTCCTCAGTTCCTCCAATTTTGCTAGTTCACAACATGTCTGCCTACTTAGTCCTTGCTTGTGGTTTTGGTTACAGTTTCATAACTTGTTGTTCAAGTAGCAAGACCATTCACATTTTATCTAATAGACACATTCCTTATTTGCTAGCAAATATATGGTTAAACCTTTCTACTCAGCTGCAAAATGAATCATGCCCATGATACATTTCCATGTCTTTTATGGCATGTCTTACATAAGTTCAATCATCATCTTGCAGACCTAGATTCCTATCCCAACTGTTGATCTGACAGGTGTGATGATCCTGGTACCTGCATTCTCCCCAAAGCTTACCCCTTTCTGTGTTCGGGGGAGAAGGGATCTAAGAACCTATTTTCTCACCCTTTTTAATGCTATTTCTAATTAGAGATTGGTGGACCTTAGGGTGTGTAACAGGGTGTGCTGAGTCACCTCAACATCCTGTCACTCTAATATCCACCAGTATATACTAATTGGGATCTAATTGGAAGACAGGTATTTGGCAGAGGGTATCAATTAACTGAGCAGAGATAGAGCTGAAGGGTTAATTGAGGAGGAAAGCAACTCCAGCAGCTAGGATTATATAAGCAGATGTCGAAGAAAAACTCAGTTCTCGCTTTTTGTTTGGGTGCAGCAAAATCAAATACTTTATTATTTCTCCAGTAATTACAATGGAGGGAGAGATTGCCATAGGACACAGGGTCGCCCCAGTCCTGGACAGGTCTCTCAACTGGTAAACAATTACATTAAGCTTTTATACCTTTGTTACAGACAATTTCTAGCAATCATGGAGACAGTAAAAAGCAACAAATACATTTTGTTTATACATAGCAGAAAGGCTTATCTTATTTGTCTCTCTCTTAAGAAAAGCAAGCCTGCATTTTGGTTAGTGATTGCAAGGTCGTAATAACTTTTACACAGTTCACTCTGTTTACATTATCTTGCTTCTACAAATCTCACGTCATTAGGGTCACAGTATGGCCTGACTCTTGCTAACTGACTAACATGCATTAAAATCCCCTTCAAATCCTTATTGAAGCTTTCCCTGCTTCCACACTCCCCCCTTTTGTACTTCTAGTACAACAAATATTTTCAAATCTCCATTTGCATTAATTCGTGGAGTTCAGATTCTACAGTAGATATGTCAACCTTAGGGGTTGTCAAGGGATGTAATGACAAAGCATGATTAGCATGAACATGAAAGGTAGTGCTATTCTTACGTTTTTTACAACAAAAACAACAATAAATCCCAAGCTAACTAACAACACTACAAAAAATAACATTCCCATAGGAATAATATAATGGGGCTGTTGTACAATTGTGATTACAAAGCACAAAACATCATACCTAGTACATAAAGTAAACACTCTATAAGCTGTATGAAAGGCATTCTTTTCAGCTTGATATATATTCTAAAGCATGTGAATTTGCCCTTGCAATTCAGAGATTCTTTGAACCTTTGGTAACAATGAAAGCAAATTTTGAAACCGATCAGGCACTACTCTAGTCCAATCAAAATATACCTAAAATCTAAGAGCTACTTGCAACATTCTATCTGCATTCTATCTGCATTCTATCTGCAGGCCAGTAAATGATATAATTGCCTGCAGCAGTGGTAAGATCAATATGTATATCTTGTAAAGTGGTGGTATTAACGTACACACAGCTATCATTAGCTTGAAAAAAGTGGGTGTCCTGTCAGGGTAGTTCCTTGACCTCTACCCTCCCAGCAAATATTGTCATAAACAGTGACAACTTCCCCTGGCTTCAGTTTCTGTACACACTGAAGCTGTGGTGGTTCCAACGGCCAAAATGTCCATAGATTTCCTAACCCCATCCAAATATCAGCTGTAATCCCAGAAGCACTAACTAAAAATCGCTTAGGAGAATCAGGCGGTCTCACTTCCCAGATATCTCGGTGAATCACCCAATCCCACATGCATCCTCCCCATGGACCCGGCAGGATTCGGTATGTGGGAGCCCACACCCACCCTAACCAGTCCATATGCTTGGAAGGAGCACTGTGAATGTCCCCACTTCCATCCAGAAAGTGTCCAAGTATGTCTCCATGACCATAGATCAGATGGTACTCCTGACGCGTCTGTAAGGGTAGTGGGCCAAGTCTGGTCTAGATCCCACTGCAATGCCGTCCCAGCCTCAGTGATATTGCAATACCATTTCTATCAGTAACTTCTGGGTCATAGAACTAAGGGTGGAAATGACATGTAACTCACCAACTCCAGCCTGTACTTAAGATAGCTGAGTTTCAAGAATAAGGCTAGTGGCCTTTTCCAGTTGGCCCAATTTCTTATCATGTTCTTGGCTTTTAAGATATTGGCCCTAGCCCACAGGGAGCTGCTCAATTCCCTTTTTGTCCAGAGGAAATAACCCAGCCCTTTTTGTCATAGGCCAATCATCAGTAGGAAAATTCTTCTGATGTGGAGGGGTCTTTTTGCAGTGAGAATCCTGGGTCCAGGCAGTCAGTCCTTGGCACTTCACAGCGGTGTTGGTAGACAGCAGGACTTGGAAAGGGCCATTCCAGCGTGGAGCCAAGGCAGTCTTTCGTTGATGGATCTTTATGTAGACCCTGGTTCCAACGAGTGGCAAGGTTGCACAGGATCCTTTGGTAGTGCTTCCATCACCTGTGTATAAAAAAGACTTAACACATTTCATTAGTGCCTGACTATACTTAAGCATTATGTTATCTGTCAAATGAATGTCCATCTGAACTGGGGTTAGTGGGGGTGCAGTTGGTAGTCAGCATTGGGTATCCCGTCAAAATTTCATGAGGGCTGAGTCCAGTCGTTCGATTGGGAATGGCTCTCATACTTATCAGTGCGAAAAGAAGGGCATCCGGCCACCTTAAGTTCGTTTCAGCACAAATCTGGGCCAGTTGATCCTTTAAAATCCCGTTCTGGCGTTCCACTGTCCCAACTGTGGGTGGTGAGGGCAGTGAGCTGCACATAACTCCTTTACAATCTGTCCAGTAAAATGAGTTCCACGATCACTGTTGATACTCACAGGGATGCCAAAACGTGGCACAAAATCTTTAAGCAAAATTTCACAACAGTCTTGCCATCTGCTTTCCTGCAGGGAAAAGCTTCAACCCAATTGGTAAATACATCAACTAAAACTAATACATATCCATAACCACAACATGTAGACATTGAAATAAAATCAATCTGAATATTTATAAAAGGTCCCCAAGGAGGAGGGTGGGCTGCCCGCTGCACACCAATCTCGTTTAACTGCAGCAACCATTCCCCCTTTTCCTAGACTGAGCATGTTAGCTATTCTCTTTTTTTTTTCCTTCTTGGCTTTCTTTTTTTTTTTTTCGTTAACATACAAAGGAAACTTTTACTCTTTACTTATACACCTTCTTTTATACCATGAACACATAAACATTACTGTTATACAGTACATTAGTCATATTATTCAATGTATGCCACATATACCCTGTCACTAAAACAACCTTATTACAGAACTTTGGAACAACAAGTCAGGACAAGCACACCCACTTTGAGAAGTTCACTTAATATAACCTCTAGTCCAATAGCTTTCCACCATCCCCAGCCCTCTGGCTAAAAGTCTGAGGTAGCCAGAAGGATCCCTTGTACAATATGGGGAGTGGGTTAACTTTTCATGTCCTTGCTTCCAAAGACTGTCAGTATGATTTTAACAACAATTCTCAGTTAAAAGATTTGGCCAATGTAGTTTCTTTCTCTTACTGAAGAAAATGTATTAGACTTTAGTATATCACATTTTTCTGATGTAACCAAACACTTTGTATTCTAAGTTGAACAAAACAAATATCTGCATTTCAATCCAACACTTCAGCTTGATTTCAAATCAGACCATCTCATGAAAATATTAAACACAACAATTCTGGCCACGAGACAAACACCACAAGACAAAACATAGAACACACAACATAATTTTTACTGTGCCAGTAAATCAAGGAACGTTGAATGTTGTGCAGCTGGCATTAGTTTTCTTTGATTATCTGAAAAACAAAAACAGAGGTCCACCCCTTCTGGGCAGTTAAATACTTAAAATATACAAATACTCTTGTTGATTCTAGGCAAAACAGAGGAATTACCCCATATTTTCTCGTATGTGTTTCTTAGACAGCCCTGGTTCAGCGGCCTCTACCTTATCAGTTAGTTAATTTGCATTAACACAGATGCTTTCCGGCTTGCTATTTTTAACTTTTAACTCCTGCTTTTAAACACTGAAAGAAAACATCACCACGTATAGTGCCTGTAGAGCCTAATAAAATTTCATTACATAGCACTGTATACATTCTTCAACTGATTTAACAAAATTGTTCATAGCCAAATGATTGTAATCTAATAATTTCTTTGCCTGAATTTATCTACAAACATTTCAAAGACACCAAAAACTTTTCTCTTTAGCATTTTTTACAAAGTTCAACTGCTGTTCCCTCCAGCAACTCCCTTCCAACAGCCACTTTACCAATTCAAGTCACCATTCCAAATATCCTTCTGAGTATTTGAAATTCTCATGCTCATATTCACTTACTCCTTCTTTCCACTACACCCTCAAAAGTTTCCAACCTGTTTTCCAATCACTCTGTCTGTTGCCTGCCCGCCTGGGCCCGATCCTTTTTTTCTCGCTGAATCATTCCATCCATGGACACTAGCTTGTTCCACAACCAGTTCTTAGCTAGGAGGGTGAGCTTCTCAACTAGCCCCACCCTTCTGGTCTTTTCCCCAAAACGTTTCTACTCACAAGACTACCCAAGTCCTCCCTTGTAAGGCTTGCCACCTGGGCAAAAATACATGGCCATTGCGTAAAGGCCATTTACTCAACACACAATTCAAACCCCTTTAGGGGGTCTACCCAGAGACCCCCCCATTTGTCTGCTGACACTTAAACAGAAAAGAAAATTACACAGAAAGCAGAGAAAATTACAGTCTAAGCCAAATTTTTCTACTTCTATTACAATGTCCGTTACAGAGGGCGGGACAGAAAGATCTCAATACAAACTCAGAGCTTCATCGCACACATGGCTTCCACTCTGAGGAATTACAAACGAGAAGTTCAGTTCCGCTCACACACCCAACGCCCAAATGAACAGAGCAGAAAAACAACAGTAACCGGTTAAACAAAACAGAACAAAACTAAATAGTGTTTCCTTATTCTATTAGGACTCACCTATAATCATGCAATCCCTATCATTTAACACCAACAATACCAAACAAAGCAAACATAAAATAACAAGGGTAAAACAGATAGATGGTGTAAATTCTGCAGGGCTCCCCCATTATTAATTGCTCACCAAACTGTGACAAATTCATGTTACTAATTTATCCCTCATGTCAGGTGATCAGACTGACAGAGCATATAATCAAATTTTAAAGCTTCATTAAAAATAATAAAACAACAATGGAGAGTGTTGGGAATGCTCCCACCTCACACAGGAAAAATATGAATGCCCCAAGCCTTAAGCCACTTTAATACTCACACATGTCTCACTGGAAAGTAAAGCTTTGCAAATATAATTCCAATCCTGTAACTTGTACTGCCTTGGTTTGCCTGTGTCTCTATTTTCCACAAGCAGCTGGGGCTGAAAGCAGTTTTTCTTTGCACTTAGCATAGTCCGCACTGATTCTTGACCTTGAACACAAAACAAGTTCTCCTTTCTCTGGGCGAAGCCGAATTTCAAATTAACCCGTTCCTAGACAAATTGCTCACACTGTGTCAGAGGCTTTTCTTTCGTGATTAAAAGCTCCTCTGAGATATATGATCTTATCTAGATTGAAGGTACCTTCTAATGGGCATTGTTTAGATGGATTTTCACGCGTGTGAAGATTCCAATTCTCTAAATACCTGCAGGTTTTAGGACCATAATGTACGTACATGTAATATGCTGGGGTACCCTTAGGGGGTAAGGTGGAATGTTTAGACTGTCCCTTACCCATTTTCCACTTACACACACAGAGAGGGTGCCCTGTCCGCGCTAGCGGCTCAAAAACTAAGGAGATGATCAGACTGTCAGTAGCCCACACGGAAGGGAAAGGGGAGGGAAGATGGGTTCACACACCCCTAGACCCAGGCAGCTTCCTCGCCGGACTATGCCAGGCTGAGTCAGCCCACCGTGGGTCGGATCTCCTAAAGATCCACTAGTTACCGGGCTTGCGTTAGAGCAGTCCTGATCATTAGCTTCCGCTTCACAGGGTACTCTGGGCGTCTTCCGATAACGAACACTCACACTGGTGTACACACACACACACCAAGGCCTCTTTTCTTCCTTTTTAAACCCTTTTTTAACCTTTTTATCTCTTTTTAATATTTTTTTTTTTTAACCACGATGCATCTTTACCTGGTCCGGACCAATACCATGAGGCGGTATGACAACCCCTCTTGAGGCGGTAAAAACCCCTCAGCACCGGTGCATTCTAATGCATTTACCTATGCATTACCTTATGCATTTACCTATGCATTTACCTTGGCCAACTCAGCAGTTCCCAGTACTGCTATAAACTAACCTTATTGGGGCCTCTCCCCAATACCACTTTGCATCTGATCCTGCTGCACAGTCAATAAGTTCAGATGGTGTGAGCCCAACAGAGACAGACGTCCTCATGGAAAGTCCTCCTCCGATACCCCAATAGAGATTTCAAAAGGTCTCATACCTCTCATGTGGCGCCATGGGGTTCGAAGGGGAATGATCCGTAGTAGCCATCTGTGGGTCCGTGGGCGTTGCCATCCCGGACGAGCCCCCAAATTGTCGAAGAAAAACTCAGTTCTTGCTTTTTGTTTGGGTGCAGCAAAATCAAATACTTTATTATTTCTCCAGTAATTACAATGGAGGGAGAGAGTGCCATAGGACACAGGGTCGCCCCAGTCCTGGACAGGTCTCTCAACTGGTAAACAATTACATTAAGACTTTATACCTTTGTTACAGACAATTTCTAGCAATCATGGAGACAGTAAAAAGCAACAAATACATTTTGTTTATACATAGCAGAAAGGCTTATCTTATTTGTCTCTCTCTTAAGAAAAGCAAGCCTGCATTTTGGTTAGTGATTGCAAGGTCGTAATAACTTTTACATAGTTCACTCTGTCTTACATTATCTTGCTTCTACAAATCTCACGTCATTAGGGTCACAGTATGGCCTGACTCTCGCTAACTGACTAACATGCATTAAAATCCCCTTCAAATCCTTATTGAAGCTTTCCCTGCTTCCACACAGAGAAGAAGGAAGTACTGGGGGAGAGCAGGGAGCCTGAAGGAGGCAGAGGTAGGTAGGACTGGCTGCTGCTATGGAATTCAAATATATATGGAAGGAGACCTGGAGTGGATGGGGGTCTATGGTTAAGGCCTGGAAGGACTCTCAGCCGTTCCCTTCTCTCCCCCCACCAACTCCCAGCCACTTGGGTGCTTGTCTGGGATCAGTGTTCCTCTTCTGTGTGGGAAGCCAAAGAGAGAACCTAGATGAGGGTTAGTGATCTGGGAGAAATGGAAGAAATCCTGGAATGTCTGATAGAACAACCAAAGGAGGTGCAACAGTCCATGCAGCTCTTCCAATAGTCCCAGCAAGCAGAGCAGCAGGCCTGGATGGTGTGGTAGGCAGAACAATGGAAAGATCCCCAAGAATTTTTCAAGGAACAGACAGTGGTACATCACTAGAATGCTGCATAATCTGGTGAGTCCTGTGACCGGAGGTGGCTTAAAGCCCCGGGACCCTGAGGCCTTTCTCTGAACTTTTGAGAGTGTGGTGATGGTTCCGACTGGGATAAGGCATCATGGCCTTTGCAAGTAGCCTCTTATCTGATAAGCGAAGCCTAAGAAGCCCACATGTCCCTAAGTGAAAACCATGCTAGGGACTATGATATAGTCAAGGCAGCTGTGACAGATAGAATGGGTCTGTCATTGGAAAAATACTGACTGAAATGTAGGGCTTCAAAATGGACAGAGGCAATAAAGCACAGAGTTTTTGTCCAGATCCTGAGAAACTGGGCTAGTCACTGGCTGAGGCTGTAAAGCCAGGGCTGGAGGAAGTGATTAATGGTGTGATTTTTTTTTTTTAGAACAGTTATTGCAAAGTCTCCCTAAGGTGCCAAGTGTATCAGTGTGCCATCACCAAACCCTTGACTTTGGACAGTGCAGTGAAACTCACAGAAGAGTTCTTACAGGCCAACTTACCCAGCAGAACAATGCATCCTTTGTGGAGACAGGAGATGGACAAGAAGACTGTAGATGCCCAGGTAGGAAGAGCCTCCACAAAAAGATAGGAAGAGCCTAAGGGGGTCGTCCTACTCTGTAAGCAGTGGGGTGGCTTGTTACTAATTTAGGTGGTCAGGACATATAAAATGAGACTGTCCATGTATGGATTGCAGGTTGGCAGAATTCTGTGGATGGACTAAGACACCCAGGGAAAACAAATGCCTATCCTTATGGTCAAGGTTGCCAGGAAGCAGGTGAAGGGTTAAGGGATTTGGCATCCAGATGTTTCCTTGTCCAGGGGGACTTTGTGAAACTCCACTGGAGGATATTGAAGTTGGAATGTATACATAGGGAAAGGAGACACTGCCAATTAGCAAAAGTCCCCTTTGAGGTCAAGGAAGTGTCTAAATGGGAGTGGTAAAAGCTTTGCCCCACCCGGTTGTGTTGGTATTTAACTGGAAATCCTTCCTCATGAGACAAGATGGAAACTCCTGGAAACCCTGGAGTCAATTATGGAGTATGGAAAAAGAAGCTGAAGGCAGAGGTGATCAGAAAACAATAAAATAATCTAGACAAGAAAATACAAGCCAGGACAATCAGCAAGAGGAAAAAGAGTCTGGGAGAGAGATAGATATGGTAGAGAAGAAAGGAAAAAAGAGGTAAAACAGGGACAGGTGACCGAGGCCTGTATGGATTTAGCCACTGGAGAAAGGGTCTCCTATGTAGCCCCAGATACAAACCACCAGGAGAGGCAGCCTTTAAACAAACAAGGGACAGAATATAATGGCATGGAGGGTGAAAGGAAAGCAGAACCAGCAGCTGAGCAGTGACAGATAAAAGAGGGAGGGTCAGATAATAAAAGGTCCTTCTGAATGTCCTTGGTGTGAGAATATGTGGGTACAGATCAAACTGTGGGAGTGACCTCTGCCCATAGATTGTTCTTTCTGTGGATGGAAAAGAGAGAACACCCATTAAGGGGCTGGAAAGAGACCCAAACGTGGGGTCCTGCAAAAGGTCCAGAATGTTAACAAGGGCAGAGCTTGAACCAAGAGAAAATAGAGTACTGGGAAATGAAGACCCCAGCTGGGAAAAAGGGGGAGAGGTGTATAACAGAATGTGCTGAGTCAGGAGCTAACTCAATGCCTTGTCACTCTGATACCCACCAGTATATATTAGTTGGGAACTAATTGGAAGATAGGTAGCTGACAGAGGGTGTCAATTAACTGTGTAGAGCTAGAGCTGAAGGCTCGTTGACAGGGGAATAACCCCAGAAGATGGGATTCTACAAGCAGAGAGGAAGGAAGTGTGGGGAAGAGCAGGGAGATTGAAGGAGGCAAGACTAGCTGCTACTAGTACTGGTCCCTTTCCCAGAGGCAAGTGGGGAATCTGGCTACGGAACATAAATACACGTAAATAAGACTTCTGAAAGAATATAATGAAGCACAGTGGTGGTGAAGGAGATTTTGGGCTGGTCTTCACTACCCGGGAGATGGATGCTGCTGTGATCGATGCAGAAGGGATCGATTTAGCTGGAAGACCCGCTAAATCGACGGGCGAGCGCTCTCCGGTCAACCCCAGTACTCCAGCTCCCCAAGAAGAGTAAGGGAAGTCAACTGGAGAGTGTCTCCCATCGACACAGGGTGGTGAAGACACCGGGGTAAGTCGACCTAAGCTACATTGACTCCAGCTATGTTATTCATGTAGCTGGAGTAGCATAACTTAGGTCAACTTACCCAGGTATTGAAGACAAGCCCTTAGAGGAGTTGTGGTCTATGATTAAGGCCTGAAAGGACTTTCAGGATGTCTGAGGGTTTTTTCAAATCTCCCCAAATTGCATTCACAAAATCAGTTTGAATTCATGACACTATTTCTTTTAAGTTAAGGCCACATCACCCAGGAACTCAAGAGCAGGAACAACTTGGATTCTGCAGTTGTGTGGTTTAACCACAAGAAATTCCTGTCTTCCTCCACAGGCAAGATATCAGGGGTGCTCTCTTGTCAGGACAGGGTGATTTTTGGAGGCCAGTTGTTGGTCAAGCAAGGAGGCTCAACCTTAGCTGATGGGTGGTGCATACATTTGTAAGTCAATATACTACAGTGTAGTGTAGCATTCAGTGTATGCAGTGTAGTGAACATTCATTGTCAATGCTCCAGATGTACCACTAAGTGGATAAAATTAATTTGCCTTCCTGTGGCACCTTCAGTAAAACCAATGCACTGAAATGAAGAGTTCACACCCATTTGCCAAAGCTACTGAGGCAAAATCTGCTCGGTAGCTGTAGCAGTATGGATGTCAGGTTTACCTTGCTTTTTCATAGTGGTTAAACCAGTTATAAACAGACTTTTTTCTGTTCATTTCTTTACCTTTCAGTATTTAAATTTTTATTAAATGTAACTTGAACTTTGCATTTCATACATGGCTGCATTTTATTATAACTATCTACTAGAACTGTTTGCCTTTAAGATATTGATACATATTTAAAATCTTAAGCAAGCTTTTTTTCCGTTGGTTGTAGAGCCCCTTTAAAATGTATCGTCAGCATTTCATAAATTCATAAACTGTAGGCCCCGAAAGAACCATTACGATCATCTAGTCTGACCTCTTGCATAACAGAGGTCAAAGAACTTCACCCAGTTAAGTTCTGCATCAAACCCACATTAGAGCTTGGTTTCAACTATAGCTTGTCTTTCAGAAAGATATTCAGTCTTGTCTTAAAGACTTCAGGTAACAGAGAATCCACTACAATCCTTGGTGACTTGTTTCAGTGGTTAATTGCCTTCACTGTTAAACGTATGCCTTAATTTCTAGTCACAATTAGTCTAGTTTCAATTTCGAATCATTGTTTCTAATTATGTCTTTTACTGTTAGATTAAGATTGTTAGTTCATTGACATGTTAATATAAATATATTGTCTCAGAAGTTCTGTATTGGCTGGTCCAGAGTTTGAAAGCATCACACAGGCTATTCCTAAGGTTGCTGTCTTGCAGCCAAGCAAAAACTGAAGTAATCTTAGTCCTCCCCAACAAGCTTTGCCTTCATTAATCTATGCTCAGTAATTTTCATGTCTGTCAAGGTTACAAAGAAATACACACAATGTGTGTGTTCACTTGAAGATTTTTTCTTATTATAAAAAATAATAATAATTATCCCCATCTGCCCTGCTACCTGGCTATCATTAACCGGTTCATTTCTTTTAGATATTGTGCAATAGGTGTCTTTGAAAGACCAGAGGCTTTCTGAATCAGTTCAGGAAAAGCATCTCAGGCATAAAACATCACAGAAGAAGCCATAAAGGCATTTATGTGAGAATCTAGCAGGCAGATAAGGTTGGCATTCCAATGGTATGGAGAGTACATGCCCACTCCAATCCCATAGGAATGAGGGTACAGTATGGGTGTAGAAGGGCTCAGTGGTACAGAGAGTAGTTACATAGTGGGTGGGAGTTACAGGGGTGGGATTCCTGGTACAGGATGTCCTAGGTCCTCTGACCCTGGACAAGTACTGGTGCCGCTCCTTTATTACAGTGCCTTTGCGCTTACTAAATACACATGTATTTAGGATTCTGTATGACAGCCACTATCCCAGGTGGCTGCTACTGAGACAGACACTGCTTCTGGACACCAATTGAAGGTCTCAGAGTGGAGCACAGCATACCTATATCAACCCCACTTACAGAAGCTTATGGAAGGATAAGAGGAGGTGGCATACTGGGATTTTCACCATGACTCTGCTCTGAACCTCACTTGGTATCATCATTGATATTGCCTTGAGAATTTAGTAGGGGTCTAATGAATTTGGAGGTCTGTAATATCTCCTGTTTTGTCTTGGCTACTGATACCGTACCTCAATTTACTCCTAGCTGCTGGGAAGACAAAAGCTGTGTTCCACCTTCCTAGCTTTTAATAGCACAGGGACAGTTACATTCTCCCTCACTCACTTCTGGTCATAACTTAGAAGGAGCTCTGTCTTGTTGGTTATAGCTATTTATTCATTTCTATAGCACCATTCTCCAGAAATCTAGGCTGGTGTATTAATTAGAACTGCTTTAAAGCCAAATCCAGTGGCTCAAGATCAGCCATCCCAAGAAGTGGGAAAGGAACAAACACCATAGAATAGGGATCGGCAACCTTTGGCATGCAGCCTGCCAGGTTAAGCCCCCTGGTGGGCCAGGCCAGTTTGTTTACCTGCCGTGTCCACAGGTTTGGCCAATCGCGGCTCCCACTGGCCGCGGTTCACTGCTCCAGACGAATGGGGGCTGCGGAAAGTGGGCGGGATGAGCGATGTGATGGCTGCCACTTCCCGCAGCCCCCATTGGCCTGGAGTGGCAAACCGCAGTAAGTGGGAGCCACGATTGGCCAAAACTGCGGACACGGCAGGTAAACAAACTGGCCCAGCCTGCCAGGGGGCTAACCCTGGTGGACCACGTGCCGAAGGTTGCCACTCCCTGCCATAGAAGAACAGCTAGTAAAACCGGTGGTCAAAAGATCATAGATTAACTGGCCATGAAGGCAGCAAGAAGAGCTCAGTAGACAGGATCCCCTGCTTCTGAGCCAATCCAGAGAGAACCTCAGGAGAGAAAGTAATAGGTCAGTCTTAATTGTGTTGGAAGAACACAATTTGGGAACATCTAATTAGTAGGGATGTCAAGCAATTAAAACAATTAATTGTGATTAATCACACTGTTAAAGAATAATAGAATACCATTTATTTAAATGTTTTTGGATGTTTTTACATTTTCCAATATACTGATTCCCACTAACATACAGAATACAAAGGGTACAGTGCTCAATTTATATTATTTTTATTACAAATATTTGCACAGTAAAAAACCAAAAGAAATGGTATTTCTCAATTCACCTAATACAAATAATGTAGTGCAATCTCTTTAACATGAAAGTTGAACTTACAAATGTAGAATTATGTACCAAAATATAACTGTACTCAAAGATAAAACATTGCAAACTTTACAGCCTACAAGTCCACTCAGTCCCACTTCTTGTTCAGCCAATCACTCAGACAAACAAGTTTGTTTACATTTGCAGGAGATAATGCTGCCTGCTTCTTGTTTATAGTGTCACCTGAAAGTGACAACAGCTGTTTGCATGGCACTGTTGTAGCTGGCATCACAAGATATTTATGTGCCAAATGTACTAAAGATTCATATGTCCCTTCATGTTTCAACCACCCTTCCAGAGGACATGCATCCATGCCGACGATGGGTTTTGCTCAATAGCGATCCAAAGCAGTGCGGACCGATGCATATTCATTTTCATCATCTGAATCAAATGACACCAGCAGAAGGTTGATTTTCTTTTTTGATGGTTCAGCTCTGTAGTTTCCACATCAGAGTGTTGCTATTTTAAAACTTCTGAAAACATAGATTCATAGATTCTAGGACTGGAAGGGACCTCGAGAGGTCATCAAGTCCAGTACCCTGCCCTAATGGCAGGACCAAATACTGTCTAGACCATCCCGGATAGACATTTATCTAACCTACTCTTAAATATCTCCAGAGATGGAGATTCCACAACCTCCCTAAGGAATTTATTCCAGTGTTTAACCACCCTGAGAGTTAGGAACATTTTCCTAATGTCCAACCTAAACCTCCCTTGCTGCAGTTTAAGCCCATTGCTTCTTGCTCTATCCTTAGAGGCTAAGGTAAACAAGTTTTCTCCCTCCTCCTTATGACACCCTTTTAGATACCTGAAAACTGCTATTATGTCCCCTCTCAATCTTCTCTTTTCCAAACTAAACAAACCCAATTCTTTCAGCCTTCCTTCATAGGTCATGTTCTCAAGACCTTTAATTATTCTTGTTGCTCTTCTCTGGATCCTCTTCAATTTCTCCACATCTTTCTTGAAATGCAGTGCCCAGAACTGAACACAATACTCCAGTTGAGGCCTAACCAGTGCAGAGTAGCACGGAAGAATGACTTCTCATGTCTTGCTCACAACACACCTGTTAATGCATCCCAGAATCATGTTTGCTTTTTTTGCAACAGCATCACACTGTTGACTCATATTTAGCTTGTGGTCCACTATAACGCCTAGATCCCTTTCTGCCGTACTCCTTCCCTAGACAGTCTCTTCCCTTTCTGTATGTGTGAAACTGATTGTTCCTTCGTAAGTGGAGCCCTTTGCATTTGTCTTTGTTAAACTTCATCCCATTTACCTCAGACCATTTCTCCAATTTGTCCAGATCATTTTGAATTATGACCCTATCCTCCAAAGCAGTTGCAATCCCTCCCAGTTTGGTATCATCTGCAAACTTAATAAGCATACTTTCTATGCCAATATCTAAGTCATTGACGAAGATATTGAACAGATCCGGTCCCAAAACAGACCCCCTGTGGAACCCCATTTTTTATACCTTCCCAGCAGGATTGGGAACCATTAATAACTACTCTCTGAGTACGGTTATCCAGCCAGTTATGCACCCACCTTAGTGTAGCCCCATCTAAATTGTATTTGCCTAGTTTATTGATAAGAATATCATGCGAGAACATATCAAATGCCTTATTAAAGTCCAAGTATACCACATCCACCACTTCTCCCTTATCCACAAGACTCGTTATCTATCAAAGAAAGCTATCAGATTTGTTTGACATGATTTGTTCTTTACAAATCCATGCTGACTATTCCCTATCACCTTACCACCTTCCAAGTGTTTGCAGATGATTTCCTTAATTACTTGCTCCATTATTTTCCCTGGCACAGAAGTTAAACTAACTGGTCTGTAGTTTCCTGGGTTGTGCTCCACACCTCATCCCTCTCAGATTTTGGAAGGCACTTCAGATTCTTAAACATTGGGTCGAGTGCTGTAGCTATGTTTAGAAATCTCACATTGGTACCTTTTTTGAGTTTTGTCAAATCTGCAGTGAAAGAAAACGAACAACATGTGCTGGGTCATCATCTGAGATTGCTATAACATGAAATATATGGCAGAATGTGGATAAAACAGAGCAGGGGTGGGTAAACTTTTTTGGCCCGAGGGCCACATCTGGGTGGGGAAATTGCATACAGGGCCATGAAAGTAGGGCTGGGGCAGGGGGTTGGTGTGTGGTGTGTGGGAGGGGGTGTGGTGTGCAGGAAGGAGCTCAGGGCAAGGGGTTGGGGCAGAGGAGGGGTGCAGGGTGTATGAGGGGACTCAGAGAAGGGGGCTGGGATGCAGGCTGGAGTGGCTCCGGGGTGGCAGCGGCATGCATCATGGCCAGGGCAGGCTCCCTGCCTGCCTACCCCGCCCCCACACCACACCGCGCTGCTCCCGGAAGTGGAAGGCACCACGTCCCTGCGGCCCTTGGAGGAGGGGGGGCAGAGGGCTGCGTGCACTGCCCTCCCCTTTGGGTACCTCCCTCAAAGCTCCCATTGGCACGGTTCTCCATTCCCAGCCAATGGGAGCTGCGTGGGGCGGTGCCTGCAGGTGAGGGCAGTGCACGGACCCTTCTGTCCCCCTCTCCCGCAGGGGCTGCTGGGACGTGATGCCGACTGCTTCCAGGAGTGGCGCAGGGCCTGTGGCGTCACGGGGGTGGCAATCCTGTGGGCTAGATTCTAATCCCTGATGGGCTGGATCCAGCCCATGGGCCGTAGTTTGCCCACCCCTGTTGTAGAGTCATTCTAAAAAATTTTGGCAACTGCTAATGAGGAACACACATCTGCTTTCACTTATTAACTGTCATCATTAATAGACTAGAGAGCTCAGTCATAAGAATACACATTTTATACAAAACTCTTTAAAAACTTTGATTTAAAGGTAGACTAGATAAACAGAAAAAAATATTGTTTAAAATTTTCAATTTTTGTGATTTGGCACAGGTCTAATTAAGTCAATAGACTATTTGGCTCTTGTAAATCACAGCATAACTCTAAATCTCCAACTCTGAATGTTCATATCCTTTGCTATACTATGGCATCCTGGGTTTTCTTTCAAGTGTAGTGCATTAATGCAGGAAACATGCAAGAGACTGCAACCATTTGTCAAACTACCAGAATACTGTTTCCATCCAGCAAGTACAGCTGTTATCCCAGCTGCTTTCAACTAAAGCATTAGGAAGCTCCTAGCAGCAGATTTATGATCTCGTATAGAGCACATATCAATACAACTTGATGATTCTATTCTATTGTATTATGAGTTTTAATAAACTAAATCTGTTCTCCCATCCATGAATGTTCATAAGTCTGTTATATGTATGCCTGGAAGGGTGAATAGACCTTAATATGTTTACATTATAGATTGAAATAACTGGGTGCATGGTAGTGGCTCATGACTGTTAGGTAAAAAAAGAAGTTTAAAATGAATGTTTTACATGCCAGTCCTTGCCCCACTAGAAATGGGATACATCACAGAAAATCCATTATTAGTCAATGGGGGCGTATGCCACTCACATATCTCTTTATGAACAGTCTGTAGGTGTGGACATCATTATCAATTTGACGAGTCTGCTTGTCACTATCACTCTTTACTGGAGATGGGATTATTGAAGTGATTAAGAATAAGTGTGTTTACAACCCCAGTTCAGTAAGGAACTAAACCATGTTCATTAAACTTAGTGGGGCTACACATGTACTTAAAGTTAGCCATGTGCTTTAGTACCTTGCTAAATACAGGCCTCTGTGGGTTGGAAAAGCTGATCAAGTGAAGGAAACAGTGGAAGGTTTTTAAGAAAAGCATTTAGAAGGACTAAAAATAATGTTTATGCAAGTTGCTCTTGAAATAAGACATACTCTGTAGTATTCCCTATATTAATGGCTGTCTTGATAAAATGTGTGTCAAATTCCTGTGTATACTTTAAGTGGAGGTAGGTGAATAATGGAAATAATGACAAGAACATGCTGAATTCTGAATTGCATTGGACATGTTCACACTTTTTTTTTTTTGCTTTTGCAAACATTGCTGTAGACTCTTTTGCTAATGTGGGTGTTTAAGAAGGAGCTTTTATTTGTGCAAGACCCATGGATTCAAACAATACATGTGGCAGATATACAATACAGCCTATTGAATATGGTATGAAAGGAACAGCAGTTCACTGAGCCTTCCTGAAACTCAGGCAATTCATCAAAATGGAGAAGGGAAAGTAACCTTTCACCTATAGTTCTGCACATGTAAATGCAAATGCAGGTATGGTACCTTGTTTCCTTTCGTCCAATTCCCAGTGTAAATGACTAATGTGGTATGTGTTTCACCCTCAGTCAGTAAAGAGACAAGGTATTTTTAAGTCTATAAATTAAGAGCTAGTGCCCAATACCACTTGCATCCAACATTTAGACACTACTGAGATCCTCAAAATCCCTCCTCAGATGCCATCTAACGCTATAAGCCTAAAGTTCCTAGGCACCTACATTTATGCTGTTAAAGTCCCCTAGGGTGGCTCAAAGTCTGCCCTGTGCACATATATAACAACCTCCTCAGTCTAAATACTTTGGTGCCTACCTCATGCCTGAGCCCCAGTGGAAGCCTAAAACAATTAGTCTCTCTGCCTATCTTACCACCGTGCCCCAGTCTAGTAGGCATTCTCAGAGCATGCCTAGACCTACACCAAACAGTTGCAGGAGGTAGAGGTGGGCAGAAGCACTGTGAGAACAGTGGTTCAGGTTCTCACGCAGAAAGTAGGAGACCTGGGTTAAATTCCCCTTTCTGCCTAACATGGAGAAAGGATTTGAACTTGGGTCTCTCCATCCCACAAGAGTGTCCTAACCACTGGGATAGAAGGCATCCTGGAACAGGTGTCTCTCATCTCTTCTCTTGAAGTAGTTCCATGCTGTATTCAGGGCCAGCTTTAGGCCGATTAGCCTGATTCCCCAGAATTGGGCCCCATGCCTAAGAGGGCACTACGCTGGTGCCTTTTTAATTTTTACTCACCAGGCGGCACTCTGGGGGGTCTTCAGCAGCATTTCAGCAGCGGGCCCTTCAGCTGCTCCGGGTCTTTGGCGGCATTTCGGCGGTGAGTCCCGGAGCAAGTGAAGGACCCGCTGCCAAAGTGCCGCCAAAGACCCGGAGCGCCACCAGGTGAGTACGACCTGGAGCACCGCCAGGAGAGCATTTGCTAAAGCTGGCCCTGGCTGTATTAATATTAATTGGGCCAGAGCAAGAGTGAGTGACTGTGTACCCCAATGGTTACGTTACTCATCTGGGAGGTGGGAGATCCAGCATCTAGATTCAGTCTTCCTACTCTAATGACTAATTATTTATACACAGAGGAACAGCTTCAATAGAAGAGACTGAGAGAGACCTGCCCCAGAATACTTTATATCCCTGTGGTTAGGCACTCTCCCGGAGTGGAAAACCCAAGTTGAAATCCGTTCACCAGGTCAGACAGAGGAAGGAACTGAACCAACATCTCCAGCATCTTTGATGATTACGCTAATATCTGGGCTAAAAGTTATAAGGCTGCGGCAGCATCACCTCCACTTCTCTCTCATCCTGTGTCTTGTGCAAGAAAGGGCTTAAGTGCCTGACTCCAGGAGAGGATTAATGGCTGTGAATCCCACTGGAGATAGGCACTTCTCTCAAGCCCCCTCCTCTTTGGCATTTCCTCCTGCCTAGCTTAGGCTGCTAAGTGAGATGGCTCTCCTGGATCCCACTTCTAAGTTCCTAATTCTCCTGATGCAGTGTGTAGGGAGCATGGGTGCCCAGCTCGGGGCTGTGGATTCCACTGTGTACCAAGGCACCTAAAAGTCCCTTTGTAAATCTAGCCCAATATACATACCCAGAGCTAAGAAGATGACATTTTTAAATGTCTTAAAATTAGTTAAGCCTGTTCTCACCTACTATTTCTCTCTCTCTAAAATAATCCCTCCCTAAACTACATTTACCCTAAGAAAAAAATCAAAGGCCCAAGATTTCTTCATGCATTCCTTCTTGCCTAGAAATGTTAGGCAATCACTCAGAACAGAAACATGCTAATTAAAAAAGACAACAGATAAACTAGGTGACTAGTCACCCAGTTCAAACAGTGAATTCCAAATACTCAGATAAGTGAATGGCTTGTAAACAATCATTAAGTGAAATGTTTGTCCAAAAATAATTTCAAATAATGGATACATTCATAAAATATCGTGATCTGTTTATGAATTTTCATTGGCAAGAAAAAGGGCTAACGTCTACAGCTACATTGTTTACAAAAAATAATTGCACTGTCTCTGCTGGTAGTAAAACAGTTAAGTTTGAAGGCAGTGCTAGGTAGCGAAATGCCAGAATAGTGTTATGCCTTCTTTTCATTATTTGAAAGATCCAATGAAAAACTGATAACTTTGACAAACTGTTTGACTGACCCTTTTTATTTATTTTTTAAAAAGTAAATTAATGAAAGAAAATAGCTTGGGACTTTTAAAGTGATATCAAGGAGGTATGTGAGACTGCAATCATTTCCCTTTTTTCTGTTCATCACTTTGTTTGTGCTCTTGCATCCCAAATTCTACCTGTAATTCATTATATATGGGTGTCTAGCAGACTGGTATGCTTTGCTGCATGTTCTTCTTCACTATTACTCTGGGTAAACTATGGGCTGGAATGAAACCATATGTATCTGCAAACTTCTTAAAGGTTTCAGATGAAAACTGAGGTCCATTGTCAAAGATAACTTACTCTGGAATCCCAAAAGGCGGGGGTAATGGTTTTATCTTCTGTACAACTTGATGTGGTGTTGATTAACCTGGAAATGTCAATGAGGAATAACGATTTAATTGAGAAATAATCAATCAAAAGAGAGGCTGTATTATCCAGACAGGGGAAGTCGGTCCTGACTTTTTTCCATGGCCTGTTGGTAGAACAGATGGTAGCAAGGGTCGATGTGGGTTGGTTCTCGTGTGAGCACAAATATCATGTTTCTCAACTCTCTGCTGTAGATGTTTGGTCAGGCCAGGCCACCAAACAGACTGTTTACCTCTTGCCCTGCATTTTGTAATGCCTTGGGGTACCTCATGCAGTCTGTCAAAGATTTCCTGTTGCAATGATATAGGGATAAGCAGCTTGGATCCCTTCAATAATAGACCTTGGTTTATGGTAAGATCATAGAGGCTTCTTTGTTTTGTCAAGCCTTCTTTGCAGTGAGTCATGACTTGGCTCAGTAATTTATCTGTTCTTGCTGGGTTATTTTTTCAGTTATTGCAGACATTTTTCTGTGATAAATACAGTACTTACTACTTGATCAATGAAACATTATAGAGGCAGCTGCTCCTGTCTGCATTCTTGCTATGGTGAGTCTGAGACCGGGGAGCGTAGCAGCTCTGAAGAAATGTTTCCCAGGTACATAAGCAACTGAGAACTGAAACCTTATCAATCTCTTTTGAAAACTTTGTATTGTAGGTGACATTTTGTTTTGGTTCTTTTGAATGTAGAAAAGAGACCAGTGGTTTCTGGTCAGTTTGCACATGAAATACTATGCCCACTAGAAAATCTCTAGAATGTTCACAACTAACACCACATGTCCCTCCATTTTTTCCCACAGTTTAGGGGACACAGTGGGAGTGGAGAATGGCTACATGTCCCTACCTGGGGATTTCCTAGCATAGGGGAGTCTCCAGAAGGTGTAGAGATGGTGTATGATCCAGCTATGCTATCTTTTCTGCACTCCCTAGTTATGCTATGCTCCAGTTACGCTTAGATAGTGGTTGGTCACTTGAAGACCACAGGCAACAGGCACAGGTTAGAGCAGCCCACAGACTTCTCTAATATTGGCCAGGGCCATGGGCTGGGGAGAATTAAGAGGCCTTCACAGGACTCCCTGACTGCTTTTCCCTTCTTTCATTTGCCAGGCATAAACTCAGTGAAGCCAGAAATCTAACTCCCAGCCTTTCTTTCTTATAAAGCTAAATATAGTTGTCTAATCGTAGATGAGCATCAAGTTATATAACTAACAAATCTATAAACAACTACTTTCTGTGTTCCAAGCTTAATTCAAAATAAAACAGTTACCATATCTTAAACTGCTCCACCATGTAGTGCACATATATATAATGTACATACACTGTGACCATATACACACGGAACAGGTGTTGTTAACATTTACTCTGAGAACATTTTTGAAGGTATCTAGGGTAATGCAACTTTTCTCTTCGCTCCAAACAACATTGTTCATCCCACTGAACATTCATTCCACTGAGCAAACACACAGCAAATTCTGCTAGGTGCACCAATAGATCTTGAACAAATACTTTTTAAATCCAAAAAACCTGAACATTTTGATTGATTCCTAAACTAAAGAAATACATTATAGAGTTAAGATTGAGAGTACATTTAAAATACATTACAGGCAAGCTGTAATTTCCCCCAAAACAGCATTATAAACCAAGGAAATTCAGAATTGAGGTTGACTTTAAAGAAATGCAAGCATGTTAAAGTCTGGAAATGCACTGCTAAGGCACAAAAAGATCCTTAACTCTGAACTCAGTAGTTAGTCTGAACATTTGGATTTTTTTAAATATTAAGTTTATACATGAACACTAAACAAGAAACTGGAAGAAAACATTACCACATTTCTAATGATTCGGTTATGTAGTATCCACCTTGAAGAGCCTCCCCCGTGCTTTAACATTTTAGATACTGACTTGCCTCACTGGAGCAGCAGAAAGGAACCAGACTGTAGTAGCCAATTAAGTTGTTTATAGTCGCTTTGCACCACCAGAGCTGTGCAGGTGCAGAATGCAATGGATCAACTAGAACAAAGAGTAAATGATTTTTTTATGAATGCAAAGAAAAACAAACCTGAATGGAGAGAAGAGCAAATGACATCAATCAAAAAGGATTACTGAGCAAAGCAACTAGAGAGTACATCATTTTTCCACTCCCTCCTGCATGCCCCACATTGCTCTGTATGCATGCCATACAAGTTTTCCCTTCATGCCTGCCCTCTCTCTGTTCAGTAGGGCGGGCTGAAAAGGTGGCTTTTGAAAAGCAGTGGCTGACACAAATATCTTGAAGAATTGCTCTTTCAAAATGGCCACATCAGCATTCCCCGCCCCCAAAAAATCATCCCCATTCCCCCTCCAGTGGTCAAATATATACATGCAGTATTGCCAATTTAGTCATTCTCCAACATCCCCCTCCCACCCCCATAAATTCAAACACTCCTCTAATTTCAATTCCTGGGGAAGACTCTGATTACACCATTTTTCCCCAATGGGGGTAAAGCCAAGCTGCCCTCAGGGAAAATGGAAGCTCCCTATACTGTCAGTACATAGAGGAACAAATCGGTGTAGAGAGTGATGTTCTGTATCTAGCCAAGTAATGAACGTAAGTTCCCAAGCTCATCTTTCAAATGTTTTGTGCAGGTTTCCTTTGAGGACTGAGTGGCCAGATACACAGTGATCACTTTGTGAAAAGTGTTCACCCCCAGGTGATAGGGTATTTTTGTCTTTTCTGTTTTTTCCTGTGTGAGTTCATTCATTAGCATAGTGAATGTCTGGTTTCACCCACATAGCTGTTATTGGGGCATTTAGTGCACTGGATGAGGTACACCCTATGTTGTGATAGGTATGTGAGGATCCAAGGATCTTGAAAGGTGTATTGTCAAGGGGGGAAATGTTGATCACTGTAGCAGTGGAGATACATTTGGAGGTTTTGCATCTGTTGTTCTGGAAGCCAATTTGAGGTTTTGCATCTGTTGTTTGGGTGCCAATTTGAGTTGGTGTGTCCTGGTCTATGGGACACTTCCATCTGATGATGACATTGGCAAGGTTGGGGTGTTGTTCGAAGGCCAGAGTGGGGTTTAGGAAAGATTTCTTTCAGGATGGAGTCCCCTTACAGTATGGGTTGTAGTTTTTTGATGACACTCAGTGTGGGGAGGTAGGTGACAACTAGGAGTGTGTGGTCAGAGCTGGTTTTATTTCTGTACCGACCATGCACCTCTAGTTGTCACCAAAAATCATTGACTGAACAGAGGTACTAGATTTATGGTTCGTTACAACAATCTGTAAGTCACTAATTCCTCTTTTTGTCCTATGATTGCAGAGATGTGAATGGGCCACTCTACCTGGAATGGTTCCTTAAATTAAAATATGTGATAACTATTTATGCCAGACAATTTGTCCCACTTTGCATTCAGCTATGATTCTCTGAGAACCTTTCCGAGACTTGAAGAAGAGCTCTGTGTGGCTTGAAAGCTTGTCTCTCTCACCAACAGCAGCTGGTCCAATAAAAGATAATATCTCACCCACCTTGTCTCTCTAAGATTCTGGGACCAACACGGCTATAACTACACTGCATATACATATTTTCATTCATTGAGTGGATATGTCACAAACTACTAAATTGCAGAAATTCTTTGCCAAACAGTTCAGTCTTTTCTTCAACATTTTTTTTTTGGGGGGGGGGAATAAAGCACTCTTAAAGTACTCTTATGGATAATGGGAGAAAGTCACCCGTGGACAGGAGGCCAGCACAAGCTCTGTGCACCAGTTAAATCTGACTTAATTCTCCAAAATAGTATTTGCTAAGTATAATTGGACATTTTGCTTTCACTTTAGTTTTAAATAGCAAAAATATTTTCTTTGATTATGGCAGTTCTTGTGCAGATACGAATTCCCCCAGTTGATAAATATACCAGTCCATCCATTCCTGTCTCTGACTCTGGAAGGAACCGACCCTTAATTGAGTCCCCGAAGTCAAATCAAGACAGAGAACAGCTCATGTTCTTTGTGTTTCCAGCTTCTTAAACTGCACTCAGGTTTCCTTTACTGTCTCAACCATGTTTAGTATTTTCCACTTCCTCTTTTCTGACTATATCAAGCATTCCTTCTTAGTACCAATCCTGGATGCTTTCATAGTCCAAATATAAACACCGCTCCCCACCCCCAAGAAAGGGTGGGGGGAGAGGACTGTTAATGATTCTGAAGAGCTGCTGAGCTGTCTTTTTTTTCAAGTTGTCATTCTCAATTCATGCTGTGTCTCTTGATCTCAAGAGGACTGACCTAGTGGCACTGAAGTCAATGGGAATTCATTTCACTGGAGTTGGATGAGGCCCAAATTGCACAGATAACGCTCCCTAGCGAAATGGAGAGGGAATTAGCTTAAATTGTTTAGGTTTTAATATAAATCAAATACTTTAAGACCACAGATATGATCACTTTAAATCTCTGCAGATGGTTTTATTTTATAATAATTTGAGCCTTAGAAAACAGAGGAAAGGACAAATTCTGTTGTGTTATGATTGGGTAAAGCTCCACTGTAATCAATCACACTGCAATTCTTCTAGGCAGAGTTACACTCCTTACTCCAGTGATGAATTTGACCCAGTCTGCTATGAATACTGACTTCTTGCTATCTGTATTTTTAATTATTCCATATTTATTTGTTCACGTATAATGAACCTGTAGTTTAATCACTTGATTGTACTTTGTGGTTTATTAAAACATGGGAAACAATGAGTAAAGTTTCTGAAGAAGTTGTCCGTAATGTGTTAAAATATTGTTCTCTTAACCAACATAGGCGTAATGAAGTGTGAAAAAAGCAGCTTGCATGGTATTAAGAGATGTGACAATCAGCCCCAAACATGACAGCAATTAGTAGCTTTCACATTTGTTTTAAAGATATCCTCCTGTAAAGATGGCTTGCAAGCAGATCTTTTCAGAAAAGATTTTTTTTAAGCCATCTTTTTGTATTTTCTTTGATTATTTGCATGGATTAAAGTAACTATGTGATACAAGATGACATTTTAACTTCAAAAACATGATCCATAAATATTCAAAAAACATTTTTGTAGTCTTTACACTTAAATCATTTTTATTTTCTCTAAACTCAGTGCAAAATTGTATGCTTTTATTAAGATTACTCCTTTGTTAACACTGTCTTTGAAGCCCAGAATTAAAATTGCACAGAAAATGCATGTAATTTACACATGCGGATACTTAGGGCTGGTCGGAAGTATTTCGACAAAATATTTTTTGTTGGAATTTGCTGATTCAGTGACATTGAAACGTTCTGTGGGGTCATGTCAATTTTGACAACATTCTTCTGGAATCCCAGAAGGTAGGGTTCCACTAGTTTGCCCAGATCTTTGACAGCCCACTCTGCAGGGTGACAGGGAGCTGAGAGCCTAAGTGTGTGTCTACACAGAAAAGAAAACCAAGCGGTTGGCCTGTGCCAGTCGACTTGGGCTTGCAGAGTTTGGGCTGCAAGGCTGTTTCATTGCTGTGTAGACTTCTGGCCCTGGGCTGGAGCCCAGGCACTAGGACCTTGTGAGATGGGAGAGTCTCAGAGCTCAGGCTCCAACCCAAGCCCGTAAATCTCCATAGCAATGAAACAGCCATACAGCCTGAGTCCCAGAAACCTGAGTCAGCTGGCATGAGCCATCCACTAGTTTTTCTTTGCTATGTAGCCATACCCTTAGAGCCCTGGCTCCTAGTAGAGCTGGGCAGAAAATGATTTCATTTTGCAGAGAATTTTAATTTTTTTTGTTTCTGTTCTGAATTGGAATGAAATGAGATTTCAAACACTCAAAATCCACCATGAAACAGAATTACCATTCTCTGCCTGGCCCTACTTACAGTGCTCATGGAGTTGTGATAATTGCGCAAGAGTGATGACTGACATTAGGGTCATTATTGAGCTGGCACGAGTGTGTGTATGCGAACTGGGAATCACACCCCTAGCTCCTAGTGTAGACATCTCTTTAAAGAGCTCAGTCTGTTTAGTTTATCAAAAAGAAGATTGTGAGGTGACTTGATTACAGTGTCTATAGGTACCATCACAAAGAAAACATCAGGAACTAATGGGCTCTTTAATCTAGTGGAGAAAGTGATGACAAGATCACATGGCTGGAAGTGGAAGCCGGACAAATTCAAATTAGAAATCAGGCATACATTTTTAATAGTGAGGGTAATAAACCATTAGAACAAACTAGGTGGATTCTCTATTCCTTGTTGTCTTCAAGGTGATATGCCTTTTTGGAGGATATGCTTTAGTCAAACAGAAGTTATTGGGCTCAGTGATGGCGTAACTGGGTGAAATTTAATGACCTGTGATGATATACAGAAGGTCAGACTAGATGAGCTAAGAGTCCCTTCTAGCCTTAATATCGGTGAATATGTGACTGTGGTGGGGTGACAAACAGAACTGGATTTCTCAGCCTAGGTTATGCTCTTTATTTTTATTTTCCTAATCTGAAAAAAAGAACAAATATAAAGGCTCTGCTTGAGAAAACACAATGATTCACTAACTTTCTACATCTAAACTGAAACACATAAGAGCAGCTGCCTTTCACTGCTTCTATGGGAGACATGGAGATCCCTTTTTAATTTAAAGAATCAATACAGGAAAAAGCAATGGCATCTCCTTCCAATTACATCACAGTTTCAATCATGTTTTCTTCTCAGATGTACAAGATGTCACACAAACTCTACCAGCAGTCCTGGAATTAAGAAGTTTCCAACTTGGCTACTCTTTATCATAGAATCATAGACTTTAAGGTCAGAAGAGACCATTATGATCATCTAGTCTGACCTTTTGCGCAACGCAGACCACAGAATCTCACCCACCCACTCCTGTATCAAACCCCTAACCTATGTCTGAGCTATTGAAGTCCTCAAATCGTGATTTAAAGACTTCAAGGTGCAGAGAATCCTCCAGCAAGTGAGCTGTGCCCCACGCTGCAGAAAAAGGCAAAAAAAACCGCAGGGCCTCTGCCAATCTGCCCTGGAAGAAAATTCCTTCCTGACCCCAAATATGGTGATCAGCTAAACCCTGAGCATGTGGGCAAGACTCACCAGTCAGCACCCAGGAAAGAATTTTCTGTAGTAACTGAGATACCACCCCATCTAACATCCAATCACAGGCCATTGGGCATATTTACCCCTAATAATCAAAGATCAATTAATTGCCAAAATTAGGCTATCCCATCATACCATCCCCTCCATAAACTTCTCAAGCTAAGTCTTGAAGCCAGATATGTCCTTTGTCCCCATTGCTCACTTTCAAAGGCTGTTCCAGAATTTCACTCCTCTGATGGTTAGAAATCTTCATCTAATTTCAAGTCTAAACTTCCTGATGGCCAGTTCATATCCATTTCTTCTTGGGTCAACATTGGTATTGATCTTAAATAATTCCTCTCCCTCCCGGGTATTTATTCCTCTGATATATTTAGAGAGAGCAATCATATCTCCCCTCAGCCTTCTTTTGGTTAGGCTAAACAAGCCAAGCTCTTTGAGTCTCCTTTCATGAGACAGGTTTTCCATTCCTCATATCATCCTAGTAGCCCTTCTCTGTACCTGTTCTCACCTGTTCTCACCAGTGCCTTGTATAACGGTACTAACACCTCCTTATCTCTACTGGAAATACCTTGCCTGATGCATCCCAAGACCGCATTAGCTTTTTTCACGGCTGTATCACATTGGCAGCTCATAGTCATCCTGTGATCAACCAATACTCCAAGGTCCTTCTCCTCCTCTGTTACTTCCAACTGATGCATCCCCAGCTTATAACAAAATTTCTTGTTATTAATCCGTAATTGCATGACTTTGCAATTTTCACTATGAAATTTCATCCTATTACTATTACTCCAGTTTACAAGGTTATCCAGATCTTCCCGTATGATATCCCTGTCCTTCTCTGTGTTGGCAATACCTCCCATCTTTGTGTCATCTGCAAACTTTATTAGCACATTCCCACTTTTTGTGCCAAGGTCAGAAATTTAAAAAATAAAAAACTAATCAAAATGTCAGTTAGTTTGTCTAATGAATTGATATGCTAACATTTTTATGTATTATATGTCATTAACAAGGTTAGTGATAAAGGTAGCAGGAGCTGAACAATGTGTGTGGTTGGCTTAGGAAAGAAGGTGCATACTTGCTGGAAGAGAACCAATCTCAAGACTCACAATGGCAAATCAACATCTATTCATAGGAAATGTCAGAAATCAGGCATATCCAAGTGATAAGAAAACAGGATGTCTGTTAGGGAGGGATAGCAGAAAGAAAGAGGCAAAGATTTATTCAGAACTTCACTGCCAGAAGCGTCTTTTCCTTTTTGTAACATATGCTGGAATGGCATTGCTAACTGAGGATGGAAAACTTTTAAAGTCTTGCACCTTGTCAATAACTTTTGCTTTGCTGGGTTACAAGTTTTCACTTCTACAAGGTCTTGCTTACACTGGAAATTATTGTTTTGGCATTGTCTGCTCTGGCTGGCAGTTGGAGGCAGGTTTGAAAGCTCGAAGCCTCTGGTAATTGGCTGAGCCTTAATCAGTGGGCGGGGCATTCACTCAGGCCAGGGCTTTATAAAGCCGCGCACAAGCGACCAGGGAGCTTTGCGACCAGGGGCTGCTAACAGGGAGTTTCGCAAGGGAGTTTAGAAGGGGAGTGGGAAGGGAGTGGGAGCCCCTCGCCAGCCCTAACCCCTTCCCCTTGCCCCCCCCCTAAAACCTATAAACCGAACCACAGTCCAAAACTACTTTCCGTAAACCACCCTTTCACTAACTAGGAGACAATGCAGGCAGAATCCCAGCAGCAGAGTGGGGGCTATCCAGTTTATTGCACTGACTGTCGCATGTATGATTACCTGCCCTGTGGGTGGGTGGCGTATGTGTGCAGTCGGTGCAAGGAGCTCCTGCCCCTCAGAGACCATGTACGGGCTTTGGAGGCCAGGGTGGCGGAACTGGAAGAGCTGAGAGAGGCAGAGAGGTATGTTGATGAGGCTTTCCGGGACACTGTAGAATTGTCCCACCTCCGCTTAGACAGCTCCTGTGCTGTTGAGGAGGAAGAAGGGCCCAGGGAAGTAGAGCAGTCAATGGGAGCAGAGGGAAACCTTCCCGTAGTTGGGACCCTCCTTCCAGATGGTGCTGGGGTTGCCTCTCGCACTGAGGTTGCCTCTCCGGGGGAGGGAACTCCAGTTTCTAGGAAAAGGCAGGTGTTAGTAATGGGAGATTCGATTATTAGAAATGTAGATAGCTGGGTCTGTGATGACCGGGAGAACCGTATGGTGACTTGCCTGCCTGGTGCGAAGGTTGCGGATCTCTCGAGGCATCTAGATAGACTTATGTGTAGTGCTGGGGAGGAGCCGGTGGTCGTGGTACATGTAGGTACCAATGACATAGGGAAGGGTAGGAGAGATGTCCTGGAAGCCAAATTTAGGCTGCTAGGGAAGAGACTGAAATCCAGGACCTCTATGGTGGCATTTTCAGAAATGCTCCCAGTTCCACGCGCAGGGCCAGGTAGGCAGGCAGAGCTTCAGAGTCTCAATGTGTGGATGAGACGATGGTGTAGAGGAGGGGTTCACGTTCATTAGGAACTGGGGAAACTTCTGGGATGGGAGGAGCCTATACAGGAGAGATGGGCTCCACCTAAACCAAAGTGGAACCAGACTGCTGGCACTAAACATTAAAAAGGTTGTAGAGCAGTTTTTAAACTAGGAGATGGGGGAAAGCCGACTGCTGCAGAGGAGCGTGTGGATCGGACACAGACTTCTCTTAGGGGAGAGTCTGATGATAGAGAATCTCCAGGTTATAGTCAGGAGCAGAGGAATGAGAAGTATAATGTAAGGGCCGGATCAGATGATAAACAGTCACATAAAAAAGAATCTGGCACATCAGAAAAAGGCAGGCTAAAAAACAGGGACAAGTTTTTAAAGTGCTTGTACACAAATGCCAGAAGTCTAAATAATAAGATGGGTGAACTAGAGTGCCTTGTGATAAAGGAGGATATAGATATAATAGGCATCACAGAAACCTGGTGGACTGAGAGCAATCAATGGGACACAATCGTTCCAGGGTACAAAATATATCAGAAGGACAGGACAGGCCGTGCAGGGGGAGGAGTGGCACTATATGTTAAAGAAAGTGTAGATTCAAATGAAGTAAAAATCTTAAGCGAATCCACAGGTTCCATAGAGTCTCTATGGATAGAAATTTCATGCTCTAGTAAAAATATAACAGTAGGGAACTATTATCGACCACCTGACCAGGACAGTAATAGTGATGATGAAATGCTAAGGGAAATTAGAGAGGCTATCAAAATTAAGAACCCAATAATAGTGGGGGATTTCAATTATCCCCATATTGACTGGGAACATTTCACTTCAGGACCAAATGCAGAGATAAAATTTCTCGATACTTTAAATGACTGCTTCATGGAGCAGCTGGTACGGGAACCCACAAGGGGAGAGGCGACTCTAGATTTAATCCTGAGTGGAGCGCAGGAGCTGGTCCAAGAGGTAACTATAGCAGGACCGCTTGGAAATAGTGACCATAATACAATAGCATTCAACATTCCTGGGGTGGGAAGAACATCTCAACTGCCCAACACTGTGGCCTTTAATTTCAAAAGGGGGAACTATAAAAAAATGAGGGGGTTAGTTAGACAAAAGTTACAAGGTACGGTGACTAAAGTGAAATCCCTGCAAGTTGCGTGGGCCCTTTTTAAAGACACCATAATAGAGGCCCAACTTCAATGTATACCCCAAATTAAGAAAAACAGTAAAAGAACTAAAAAAGAGCCACCGTGGCTTAACAACCATGTAAAAGAAGCAGTGAGAGATAAAAAGACTTCCTTTAAAAAGTGGAAGTCAAATCCTCGTGAGGCAAATAGAAAGGAGCACAAACACTGCCAACTTAAGTGCAAGAGTGTAATAAGAAAAGCGAAAGAGGAGTTTGAAGAACGGCTAGCCAAAAACTCCAAAGGTAATAACAAAATGTTTTTTAAGTACATCAGAAGCAGGAAGCCTGCTAAACAACCAGTGGGGCCCCTTGACGATGAAAATACAAAAGGAGCGCTTAAAGACGATAAAGTCATTGGGGAGAAACTAAATGGATTCTTTGCTTCAGTCTTCACGGCTGAGGATGTTAGGGAGTTTCCCAAACCTGAGCTGGCTTTTGTAGGTGACAAATCTGAGGAACTGTCACAGATTGAAGTGTCACTAGAGGAGGTTTTGGAATTAATTGATAAACTCAACATTAACAAGTCACCGGGACCAGATGGCATTCACCCAAGAGTTCTGAAAGAACTCAAATGTGAAGTTGCGGAACTATTAACCAAGGTTTGTAACCTGTCCTTTAAATCGGCTTCGGTACCCAATGACTGGAAGTTAGCTAAGGTAACGCCAATATTTAAAAAGGGCTCTAGGGGTGATCCCGGCAATTACAGACCGGTAAGTCTAACGTCAGTACCGGGCAAATTAGTTGAAACAATAGTAAAGAATAAAATTGTCAGACACATAGAAAAACATAAACTGTTGAGCAATAGTCAACATGGTTTCTGTAAAGGGAAATCGTGTCTTACTAATCTATTAGAGTTCTTTGAAGGGGTCAACAAACATGTGGACAAGGGGGATCCGGTGGACATAGTGTACTTAGATTTCCAGAAAGCCTTTGACAAGGTCCCTCACCAAAGGCTCTTACATAAATTAAGCTGTCATGGGATAAAAGGAAAGGTCCTTTCATGGATTGAGAACTGGTTAAAGGACAGGGAACAAAGGGTAGGAATTAATGGTAAATTCTCAGAATGGAGAGGGGTAACTAGTGGTGTTCCCCAAGGGTCAGTCCTGGGACCAATCCTATTCAATTTATTCATAAATGATCTGGAGAAAGGGGTAAACAGTGAGGTGGCAAAGTTTGCAGATGATACTAAACTACTCAAGATAGTTAAGACCAAGCAGATTGTGAAGAACTTCAAAAAGATCTCACAAAACTAAGTGATTGGGCAACAAAATGGCAAATGAAATTTAATGTGGATAAATGTAAAGTAATGCACATTGGAAAAAATAACCCCAACTATACATACAACATGATGGGGGCAAATTTAGCTACAACGAGTCAGGAAAAAGATCTTGGAGTTATCGTGGATAGTTCTCTGAAGATGTCCACGCAGTGTGCAGAGGTGGTCAAAAAAGCAAACAGGATGTTAGGAATCATTAAAAAGGGGATAGAGAATAAGACTGAGAATATATTATTGCCCTTATATAAATCCATGGTACGCCCACATCTCGAATACTGTGTACAGATGTGGTCTCCTCACCTCAAAAAAGATATTCTAGCACTAGAAAAGGTTCAGAAAAGAGCAACTAAAATGATTAGGGGTTTAGAGAGGGTCCCATATGAGGAAAGACTAAAGAGGCTAGGACTCTTCAGTTTGGAGAAGAGAAGACTAAGGGGGGACATGATAGAGGTATATAAAATCATGAGTGATGTTGAGAAAGTGGATAAGGAAAAGTTATTTACTTATTCCCATAATACAAGAACTAGGGGTCACCAAATGAAATTAATAGGCAGCAGGTTTAAAACAAATAAAAGGAAGTTCTTCTTCACGCAGCGCACAGTCAACTTGTGGAACTCCTTACCTGAGGAGGTTGTGAAGGCTAGGACTATAACAATGTTTAAAAGGGGACTGGATAAATTCATGGTGGCTAAGTCCATAAATGGCTATTAGCCAGGATGGGTAAGAATGGTGTCCCTAGCCTCTGTTCGTCAGAGGATGGAGATGGATGGCAGGAGAGAGATCACTTGATCATTGCCTGTTAGGTTCACTCCCTCAGAGGCACCTGGCATTGGCCACTGTCGGTAGACAGATACTGGGCTAGATGGACCTTTGGTCTGACCCGGTACGGCCTTTCTTATGTTCTTATGTTCTTATGTCTCAGGTGTGAATTTAAATCAGTTTATAACAGTGGACTTCCTTATTCTGGTAAGAGACTTTTGGATTTGCTTATGGTTTTGGGGCAGAGGTTTAAGGTAAACAGAAATAAAAACATGCTTATAGCAAAAATGTCCTCACAGGGGGCTAAACCTATGTAATTATACTAGTATAATTGATAAACCTTTCCCATGTAGACAGAGCCTAAGTTATTAGCACTTTCTACAAGACCTTAACACACTGTGAGATGAAAAGTCCCGTGCTAGGCTCCAGGCACTCCACACCCTAGGAACTGGTCATGTGAGTCCCAGATCAGGTATATAATCCTCACAGGAGGCACAGCAAATCAGTCTGCTCAACAATGTCACTCCAGGTCTTGGAACTCTCTCCTGTCTGTTGGTGACACATCAAACATCAGCTCCGTGTGATTTATGTGCACCAAAAATATCTGCTCAGCCTGAAGGGACCATGATTTCCGAAAGACTGAAGAGAATTTGAAAAGTGATATGGCTGTGATAGGTGACTATTACAAGAAATGGAGACTGTATCAAAAACTGTGTTTCCATGGTTTCACTTACACCAGGTGTGGGCAAACTATGACCCGTAGGCCAGATCCGGCCCATCAGACCATTTAATCTGTTCCTCAGCTCCTGCCAGGGAGCAGGGTTGGGGTTTTTCCCTGCTCTAGCTGAGGAGCGGGGTCATGGGCTTGTCCCGCTCCACATGGCTCCCAGGAAGCAGCCAGCATGACCCCACCTCTGGCTTAACCCCCCTCTGGCTCCTATGTAGTATGCGGAGGCGTGGCCAGGCAGCTCTGTGCACTGTCCTATCCACGGGTGCTGCCCTGTCAGCAGGCACCACCCCCGCAGCTCCCATTGGCCACAGTTCCCAGCCAATGGGAGCTGCAGAGGTGTCTCCTGCAGACGGGCAGCGCGTAGAGCCGCCTGGCCATGCCTTGGAGCCACAGGGGGGACATGCTTCCAGGAGCTGCATGCTGTAAGCGCCACCTGGAGCATGCACTTCTGAGCCCCCTCCCACACCTCAATCCCCTGCCACAGCCCTGATCCTCCTCCTGCCCTCTGAACCCCTCAACCCCAGCCCAGAGCCCCCTCATCTCCAGCCCCACTTCAGAGCCCGCACTTCCAACCAGAATCCACCCCCCTGTTCCCCAACAGCCTGCCCAATCCCTGATCCCCCTCCCACCCTCCAAATCCATTGGTCCCAACCCGGAGCACCATCCTGCACCCCAAACCCTCATCTCCAGCCCCACCCCAGAGCCCTCATGCCAATCCGGAGCCCCCTCCTGCACCCTGAACTCCTTATTTCTGGACCCACCCCAGAGCCTGCAACCCCAGCCAGAACCCTCACCCCTTCCCGCACCCCTAACCTCAATTTTTCATGGCCCACCATACAATTTCCATACCCTGATGTGGCCCTTGGGCCAAAAAGTTTGCCGACCCCTGAGCTAGAGTATATGTGATCTCAGCTTAATATGGAGTAAATTGACATTGTTTCTTTGAGCTCATCTGACTAACATTAGCTCAAGATCTGGCCCCATCTTAATTATTACATATACTAATTATATGGCATTCACTAAAAATCTATTAAAAGGTACCATTAGAAGGCAATAAACTATGAGAGTTGAAGGATAATGAGGGATCATTTCAGATAGGCAAAGTATTTCCCATCAATGCACTTACTATTTTTTAAATGAATGTTCTTGGTTCCAATCCTGAATTTCTTACTCAGGAAGAATTCCCATTAAAGGCAATGGGTTCCATGAAGGTAATGTATCCTAAAGGCACAGAAAGCAAAGACTGAAGTGATTTTAAAAAAGAAAACCCTCATGATGTTTAAGCTGAGGTAATGATTGTAGTGGGAGGACTTTTTTTTTTTAAATGGGGAGGGAATTTGCAGCAGAGCTGATCAAAACAGTATTCCATCAATAAATGTTGATTCCATGAAATCTAAACCTTTCACAGGAAGTTATTGAGTTCACATAAACTTTGGCAGGACATTATTTAATTGTTTTGATAAGGTCAAAACATTTCACTTTCACTTTATAATTTTGATTTATGTAGATTAAAATGTATAATCTAAAAGTCAAATCTAAATGACTTTTTGACTTTATTGAAATGAAAAGTTTTCAGAATATTTCATCTTGGAAAAAGTTTTGAGGTTGTTTGGTGTGTATACTGGTTCAGGATGAAACCAAGCTTTGAAATTTGCATTTCCCACAGGAATGACATTCAATTTTTCAAACAACTCTAGCTATTAAGACTTTATAATTTCATAAGAGATCTCAAATCTCCACATGTATGGATTACTGCATGTAGTTTGGGCTATATGTGCTGTGTCATGAAGTGGATGTTCAATGTATAAAAAGGACAAAACTTACTTAGTGATGGCAGATACGTACAAGAATAACTTGAAAATATTCTTCTCAAGTTCTTGTAAGCAATACGTGTTTTCCGCTCTCCTTGAAGTCTCTGGGAATTGAGGGGTAATTGGCACTCTTCAGGATCGTGCTTTCTACACTGTTATACATTACTGTTCAGAGACATTTGAAAGGTGGGTAGCCCCTACCCCAAAGAGCACACATCATAAACCAACAAGGTGGATAAAGGCTGGGAGAAATTATTACTATCCCCATTTTACAGATGGGAAACTGAGGCCTTGAGCGAGTAACTAACATGGCACAGGAAGCCGGTGGTAGAGCCAGGAATTCCCAAGTGCCATTCCTGTGTGTTAACCATGAGATTGTCTTTCCTCTGACTTTCTGAATTGTGCTGCTAAACTTTTATTCTGGATTTTCCCTAGGCTTCCTATATGGTAGTTTTGGTAGCAGTACAGGGTGAAGAAACTACAGTTCCCTAATCAGCAGCAGTGACTGGATTAAAAGCAGCAAGTGTACATATATCATGGACTAAAATTTAAAATTACCATAATAGAAATAAGGTATTTTTATGATTTAAAAAACATGTCAATTTTTATAGAACACTTTTTAGTTATGTACATTAAAAGGACTTCATTTTAAGTGTTTCTTTTAAAAGATACCATTGATCCTTCACTACTTGAAATCAATGTTAATTGAGCTATTATCTTCAATGGAAGCAGCACCGAGCCTCTGGTTCCCACATAATTGGCAATGACTATTCAGTGAGTTCCCACTAGAACCAGTATTAGTTCTGACAGTGCCATCAACCACAGATTCTATTGTTCAATAAAATCCTTCAGAAACTGCGCCACACTTGCACAATTTGGCTTGTTGGTTGGGATTTTGGGCAATCTCCCAATCCTAGATTTTCAGGTGGCAGAATAATGTTGACACTTCAACATTACCTTATAATTGTAATTATTTACTGGTCTGAGGCTGCCATGGTTAAATAGGTGCTTCCTACTCACAAACAGTTGGGTATTTATTTAGAAAATGGAAGGGGTTTTATTTGAAAAATAAACTTAGAATGGCTCCACAGCTTCAGCTTAACCAATTTCTTTCTAATTCAGTATGGGTTTTTCCCCATTCAAGAGGTTAGATTTAAAAAAATTACCAGTACCAGTAATCTCAAATATTTCATTTGTCCGGGTGTTTGAAAGCAATACTGAAAATAATGATAGTTCAAATGGTGGTTTGGGGACAAATTTACAAAGAGCAGAGACTTCTGTATCAAATTGCACCAGTTTTCTTCAGATGAAGGAACAACATGTTTAATTTGCTAGCGGCCAGTCTGTTTGTACATTAGATAAGAGTTGTTCATAGATACTGCGTTTTTAAAAGCCCTGTTTTATCAAAGGCAGCAAGAAAATAAGGATCAAATCCTCAGAGGGTCTAAATCAGCATAGCTCCATTGAAGTCAATAGAGCTATGCCAGTTCTGAGTCATAACAGGTAATTTCCATTGATTCCTCACTCTTTTTTTCTCAAGTGTTAAGGATATTGGTTCCTATTTAAGTCATACTCCAGTGAGTGGCACCCTAAAATATGATTTATAAACATCTGTCATTTAGACAGGAGTAAAAACTGCACAGTTTATTTGGGTTTAGAAGTAACATTCCCATTCTGTTTGTAAATGGCAAGAATAAATCTGTCAGCATCTAATTGCTTCATCCCATATGCCAGGATTTTTCTGACTTTGTGTCTCATAACACATCCCTGTTGCCATAAATAGAAATAATTTGCTTAAGCTCTTTCCTTCTGAATATTTTATTATTCATCTCACTGTCTGTGTTGGTTTTCAGGAGGTCTTAATCAGATGTATCAGTCTCTCTCTGGATTGCCTTTTTACTATTCCATATTTGTATGTGGGCTTTTTTTTTCTCCCCTAGACTTCCAGGATGCTTCTTAGATAAGGATTTTATTTCTCAATATTTAGGGAGTGGGGGTTCGTTGTTGTTGTTTTGCTGAGTGTGTTACTCTGAAGAAGGAACATGAATTATTATTTACTGAACAGCTGAAGTGTTCAGTGCAATGCAGATAAGGAGATGTTCCCTGCCCCAAAGAGCTTTCAATCTAATATGAATTAAAGCTTGCAACACTTAGGGTGTGGAAGCTGGATTTCACTCTTCCCCTCAGAATGATGGTTTGTATCTCTATTCTGAACCTCTCAGAGTTGGGCATGTTAGGAACCGGGTCCAACTCTTTCAGACTGTAACATTAGCACTGAATAATATTCTAACTGGAATTTGAATCATCACTAAAAATGCTGTCCTCACATGTATCCCTGATGTTGCTCCATTAAAGTGAATGGAATGATGGCAGAATTGAACTTGGTCCATGTTTAGAAGGACACTTCAAAGTAACTATTGGCTATAGAAATTAGATACTGGTAAATTCATTCAGATAAAGAGTGGTGCAAAGCTCATCACACTAATGCTTGAGATTGTCATGTGGAAGACATAAGCATGAAGTATTGTAAGTAATTTATTAAACAATCTCACTAAGCTTCAGTATGGCATCGAGGATTGGGCCATTAGTTTCCCTGGGCCTAGTCTAGTCAACGGAAGTTGAAGGCATTCAGCAGAGGATGTTCAGCTTCTGGAAGACTGGGCCCCAAACTGCTGTTTTCTGCTATCTTGATCAAGGGCTTTGAACAGGTAGATCCTTGATTACTATTAGGACCATGGTGCAATGACACCACTGCTTATCATCGCTAACTAATATTGTCTCACTCTTTCCTAGCTCTTCCCAGCCAAATTTGAGAACCCCTGCTGTAGCATCTTTAAACTACATTGCACCATGACCCCCTTACTACACGACCGCAGGAGGGGAGACCGAACCCTGACCCCACCCAAGCCCCGCAGCCCCAGGTGGGAGGGCCAGAGCGTAAGCCTGAGGCATACCACTCTGGGCAGGGGAGCCAAAGTCAAGGCCCAGGGCTTCAGCCCCAGTTGAGGACCTGTAACCCTGCTTCGCCCCTTGGCGGTGGGGCTTGGGCTTCAGCCCCAGGTCCCGGGAAGTCTAACACCAGCCCTAGTGACACCATTAAAAAGGGGTCACAACCCACTTTGGGATCCTGACCCACAGTATGAGAAACACACTGCTTCAGTGTTGCCAAGAAAGGTGAATGTACATAGTATGCCCAGTCCTGATACCATTGAGTAACACTGAACTTTTGTCACCGACTTCCAAGAGAGGGGTATCAGACCCACTATTTAAATATGCTTGTGCAAAGGAAAATAAAGCCTTTAGAGGCTCTGAAAACTCATGCTGGATCTTCCTCCTCAAGAAGAGGAAAATCTTGCCTACTCCTCTGTGGGTGTAGAGGACCTTGAACAGTGAAACTGGTGTGGTTCTTACAGTTGGCCAGAACTCAGCATTTTTGTTTCAGGGGATTTTTTTTTTGGACAAATTCTTCAAGCTTTCCCTGAAACAGAGATTCATAACATTTTTTTTTCCTTTTTAGATACACTGACTCATATTCCTGAAAGGAAATATACTCCCAGGAACCAGCACCTGTTGACTGAAATCAGTGTGATTCTTGGCAGTTTCACTTCTGCCCACCATTGAATAGCTGCAGTGAAACTGAGCAGCCGGGCTTGGAGTCCAGGGCTGCCAGGCCTTCCAAGCTCCCTGCCAGAGTTGAGAGCCTGGAAAACCTGGAAGGACTGGCTCAAGTCAGTGTCTTAGGGTCTAGGCTCCCAGCAACGTTACAAGGAGCTTGGAAGCCCTGCAATCCTCTCTTCAACACAGGTTGCCTGACTCACTGAGCACCTGGATCTCCAGGCTGTGGGAGTTGTGCAGCCCAGGGAGCCAGCTAGCCCAGGAGTCTGGCAGCCCTGGGGTTCTGGCTCCAAGGCATTCAGCCTGATGAGGCTGCATCCCAGAGACATGGAGACTGGGCTCCTGAACTCTCCAGGTGAGCTCACAGGAAACCAATCAGGGTTCTGTTGGAATCCTGCCTGTTGCTTATCAAAGTTTATCAAACCCAATAAGTTCTACAAAACATTTTGCATTTTAAATAGGCATGTTACCACAAAAGCCCATTCTGATTTCCAAATGAGAGGCAAGACCTGGGAAGGCTGTGTCGATTGTGTCCTGTTTATGCACCTCTGCAAGGGAGTGAGGCCCATTTCTGTGCAGATTCCTGACTGCTGCCTCACAGGGAGATGGGAGTCAGGCAAGGGAAAATTAGGGAAAGGATTAAGAGCTACTGCTGAGCAAATGCACTAGTTTTTCTTTCCTATGGACGCTACTGCAGTCTTTAGACAACTTCCTAATTCTCAGAGTTGCACCCATCCTGGGGCCAACTCTGTGTTAGAGTTTTGACAGATACAAAGGAATTGATCACAAAATTAAAAATTAGTGCTAACTTAGGTACAAGTGATCATGACTTGCAAACAGTATAAAACCCAAGCCAGTAATATAAATATATAGCTTTAAAAAGGCCAGTTTCACAACACTTGCAATAACTATGAGCCAAATATGTTGTGAGAGAGAATTTAAACAGAAATATGTGAATGCTTATTGAGAACTGTTTAAGAACATTTTGTGGCTTTTGGGGCATCTTGCAATCAAGACAGAAGGCCACTCAGTTGTGGTTTTTTTGTTTGTTTTGTTTTTAAAGAAAAAAAACTGGCTTAGACTGGAAATGAAAGCAGCTATGGAAAACCATTTGTAACAAAGGGAAAGTTAATGATAATGAATATAAATCAGAAGCTAGGAATTGCATAAAATTGATAAGGAACGCAAAAGGATGCAAGGAGAATTGCAGTGATGCTATAAAAGTAAGGGTGTTTATATGAGAATCAAAAAGAATTCTAAAAATGGCATTGATCTACTACTAGATATAAAAAGGTATAACTGTCAAAAATAATGTAGAAAAGGCAAAAGTGCCCAATAGTATTTCTGCTCGGTATTTGGGAAAAGTTGGCTGATGATTATGAAAATTTCCATTGCATCAGCAACTAAGCAGGATGTTAAATAGCAGCTACTGAAGTTAGAATCTTCTAAATCATCAGCACCAGATAACTTGTGTCTAAGAGTTTTAAATGAGTGGGCTGAGAAGTACTCTGAACCATTAATGTTGATTTTCAATGAATCTTAGGAAGTTACAGAAGACTAGAAGAAAGCTAATGTTGTGCAAATAACAACCCAGGTAATTATAGACCTGTCAGCCTTACATTGATCTCAGACATAATAATGAAGCAGCTGATACAGAACTTTATTTATTTATTTTTTAAATTAAAGGCAGGTAGTATAAGAAATGCTAGACAACATGGGTTTATGCAAAATAAATCCTGGCAAACTAACTTGAGGGGTTTTTTTTTATGAGATTACAAGTTTGGGTGATAAAGGTAATGGTGGCAATGTAATATACTTAGACTTCTCTGAGTCATTTAATTTGGTGCTGCACGGCACTTTGATTTGAAATTAGAGTAATACAAAGTCAACAGCACACATTAATTTGATTAAAAACTAGCAAATTTCCAGGTCTCAAAATACAAAATGGGTATATTTCAAGTGGAATCTGAGAGGAATCTGTTCTTGACCCTATGATACTTAACCCTTTCATTAATGACCTATATGCAAACATAAAATAATCATTGACAAAAATTGCACTGAGACAGATTGACAGAGTGGTAAATAATGAATAGAACAGGTCACTGATGCAGAGTGATCTGTCTCACTTGGTAAACTCGATGCAAGCAAACAATATATGTTTTTAATATGGCTAAATGTAAAGTCCTAGGAACAAAGAACATAGATGATATTTATTGGATTACTACCTGGGAAGCAGTGACTCTGAAAAAGATTTAGGGATCGTGGTCGATATTCAGCTGAACATAAGCTCTCAGTGTTATGTGGTGGCCAAAAGAGCTAACGTGATTCTTGGATGCATAAACAGAGATACCAAGTAGGAATAGGGATGTTATATTACTTGTGTATTTGGCACTGATGCATCTGCTACTGGAATACTGTGTCCAGTTCTGCCATCAACAATTCAAGAAGGATGTTGAAAAATTGGAGAGGGTTTGGACAAGAGCCACAAGAATGATTGAAGGATTGGAAAATGTGCCTTCTGGTGAAAGACTAAAGGATCTCCATCTGTTTAGCTTAGCTTTAGGTCCTGGACTACTTGATCATAGTCTATAGTACCTACATGAGGAACAGAAATTTGGTTGTAGAGGGCTCTTCAGTCTAGCAGGTGAAGGCTTAACAAGATCCAATGAGTGGAAATTGAAGCTAGACAAAATCAGAATAGAAATAAGGGTTGTGTTGGATTCTTCATCAGTGAATATTTTAAAATCAGTGTTGGATATTTTTCTAAAAGATATGCTCTAGTTCAAATTGGAATTAATTCAGAGAATTCCAATGGCCTGTATTATGCAGGAGGTCAGACCAGATGATCACAATGGTCCCTTCTCCCCTTATAATCTATTACTCTACGTATTAGGCAGGAGTAGCAGCTGCAGAGCAGCTGTTACAGCACAATAGCTAGGAAGGAGAATTATTCCCAAAACACAATCCAGAGACTTCAGGCTGCGTGCCAAAGAATGAAGCAGGTTAACTGACAAGATTTGTGGATCTCCCAGGAACTCGAAAAATCCTTAACTAGATGTTGGAGCATTGCAGTGTATTTAAAGTGATGACTGCACCTATGAAAATGGTTCTGTTTATTGCTAAAAAACAAAGTAGTCCTGGGACTGTAGAATTGTTTCTTTTAAAAACTGATCTTTTTTAGGCAATTATCACAAATCTCATCACGAGTCACAGAAAATCTAGTTTATTTGGCAAAAATAGTCAAGTGTTTAATCTTATGGATAGTGTTAATTCATCTGTGTACTAGGTTGAAATCCATTTATTTACTTTAGAGGCTTTGAACACACAAGGAGAAAATCGTCAAAGTGTTTTGCGTGAGGATTTAGCCTAGTGACTCCCATTAACATCAATGGGAGGCATGCTGCTAAATCCCTACATCCCACTTTAAATGTAAGGGATAGTGATTAGACTTAATCTAGACAGGAACCTGAAGTCATAAAAATGTCAAGACTTTGAAAAGTTTCAAGGCAATATATGCCATTTATACCAGAAATTGGACAAAGGAATAGGACTGATACACAAATCTTCATTTAGTGTTTATGTATTTATTTATCTACTGCATCATTTAAAACTTTTCCCTTCAAGAAAGTTGACAGCTCAGCAAAGTTTTGTAGTCGTCTTTTCACAGCTGTAGCACAAATTGAAATAGAGCTCTGTCTTATGTACAGCCTGTCGACAAGCTGTAGCTAGACTACAGATCACAGCAAGATATTACAAGTAAGCTGTGTGTTTATGGCTGAATCTTACATCTTTTAAAAAAGGATTATTCAAGCCCTTGACTTCGACTGTACTGCTTTTGTATACTGTCCAGCCTTGGGAAAGCCAATAAACAAGTTGCATGGCTTGCAGTACCTACTATGGAAAAGAAAATGGGAAGGTCTGAGTTCTCCTCAATTCCCATATATAAATTTCGAAGGGAGATATGCTGTACAGAAAAAAAAGTAACTATCCAACCAAATCAAACAATTTGCATAAGAAACTTCATAACAAAGAGATACAAAAATTCTCCAGAGAGACAAGTTGGGTGAGGTACTATCTTTTACTGGCCCAATTTCTGATGGTGAGAGAGACAAGCTTTTGAGCTTGCACAGAGCTCAGGTCTGAAGAAGAAGAGCTCTGTGTAGGCTCAAAAGCTTGTCTCTCTCACCACCAGAGGTTGGGGCAGTAAAAGATACTACCACGTCCACCTTGTCTCTAATATCCTGGGATAGTAGTGCATACAGGAATTTCAAAGACATTTATTCCATTTAGTTAAGGCTGATTCCCCACTCTGGCACTTCGAGTGCAGGAGGTGGGGGCCCAGAAGGATTCTAAAAATTAATACTGGCCACTCCAGGCTTGTATTAAACTCCCAAGGTCACGGCTTTTTTTTTTTTCATTTTGGATTGGTAGATGCTGCCACCACTCAAGTGCAGAACCCCTTTGAGAGCCCAGGAAGGCGCACTTGGGAATTCCTTCCTCTGGGGTACCCTCAAGCCCTTTCATCCCCCCACCCCACACCAGGGAAGAGCTGAGAAAAAAAAAAAGGAAATTAGCTGTTGCAATCAGCTAATTAAATAATGTGTGCACAAACCTCTTAAGACACAAAAAATTCAATTCTGTTCTTAAAAAAGGTAAATTGTATTAATAAAAAAAAGAGAAAGAAAATACATCTGGGAACTCAGGCTATTGATAGATTAAAAAAAAAACTACAAGAATTAAGCACCAAGGTCCAGTTTAAAGGTTACAAGCAAAACAAAAGCACCTGGGGCTAGCCCAGAGGAGTCCACAAACCATAAAAAAATAAAAAGAGCTAAACCTAATCGCATCTTCCTAGACATTTCCTGATCTACTTACATATCTGGGGTTTTAAATTAGTAGCTTTTAGGTATGATACCAAGGATTTTTCATACCTGGCACCAAACTTCTAACAGCATAGCTGTTGCCCTGTCCCCTCTCCCCTGGAGAACCACAACAGACAGACAAAAAGGGAGTCTGTTTCAATTTTTAAAAGTTTTAGCTTTCCCATTGGCTCTTTTGGCCAGTGCCCACTCACTTCCTTTTACCTATGCAGAGCAGTGAGACTTTTTAACTCTTTACAGGTAGAGCAATTAAAGAACAGCTACTAAGAGGGATTTTATAGGTATTGGCTGGCTGGGTGCCCATAAAAGGGAGCTACTCTCTCCATCCCCCTTCCCCCCTTATTTATTACACCTTTTGATCAGCCCTCCTTGAGATGACATTTCAAATCCTCCAAATCTCCATCTGTCACTAGCCAATGACCTTCACTAGATACTTACTAGTATGTTGGCATCTGGACAGTGGTCTCCAATGAAGACTTGCTTGTGTGTCTCAAAGGAAATATCAGGCTGTTTTAATTTGTGTATATGGAATTATTACAGCTATTTTGTAATTTATGCTTTAATTAGGTGTCCCAATATTCCACTGAAATTTTGAAATTTTTGTTCTTTGTCTATTTCAAAAGTAGCTACTCATTTTGAGTGCCCAACTTCCTGAGGTGCTGAATACCCAACTCGCTCAACACCAGCTAAAGTTGGATATTCAACACATCTAAAAAAATAGGATCCTAGGTGTCTCAGACTGGGGACCTAAAACTCAGGACTCCAAAACCAATAATATTTTTTTTTATTAAAGAACCTGGGCCACTGTGATCAGTGCACTTAGCACCATCAAATAGCAGAGTGGTTTTATTTGGTGCTTAGACATGAATGAAAATCACCCCAAATGTAACCTTGGCACTGCCAACCATGGGAAAATAAGATCCTGCTATTTCCCTATAGGCAAAAATCCTCCCTACACCACAAGCATCAACTGTTAGAAAATGCAGTTTGCCATCTAGCTCGCAAATAGTCACTATGGCCCCAATTCAGAAAAGCTCTTTGGCCCAAATCCTCACAGGTATTTGTTTTTAATGGGAGTTAGGAGTCTAAATACCTTTTGAGGATCTGTGTCTTAAAGCACATACTTAATTGTTGTGGCCTATAAGAGTTAGGGCCTTACTTCCAATATTATTCCTCCTTCTCATCCGCACGTTAACCTTAATTGAAGGCAATCTCCATCAAAGCTCTCCTCCAAACCCTCACTTGCATAAACTTGAAATAAAACCTTTTCTTATGTCATTGCCAGACAGTTGTTTGGTTTTTTTTGAAGATTCTAGAGGCCTGGATAATTCATATCTCTTCAGAACTTTTCGATACTGAATATGAGTCTCCACTCTGAACTCTTTGAGAATTATCCATCACTGTGTGGATATGTGGTTCTGATTCACAAGACTTGTTCTAAATCTTGAATTTATTGTGCTTGTGAAGTTTTGAATTATCTGCTAGGTCTTAAGATTGTACATGTCCGCATACTCTCACCCAACAGCTAGAGCCAGTCTGACTCCACCGACATATTAATTACTAGCTGAAAATCTCACTATTCTGGACATCAAGTCAAGCTTCTTGGGCCTTCTGCTTTAAAATCAGAGGCATCCACGTTAATTTCATGGACTGTTAATTTGCCACAAAGTTGGAGATGGACTGCTTAAGGTATATATATTTTTGCTATTTTGGGGGTGGCTAACTTTCACAGTTTAAAAATGAAACAGTTAGTAAAAATACAAGAAATCAGCAAAACAGACCCCACAGAGCCTTAAACTTTGTCTGTTTTCTTCTGAAAATAGAGGGGTACCCAAACGTAAATGTGCAAGCGGGGGAAAATGTGAAAAGCAGTCAATATGATGTTCTGGGCTGTGTTTACCATATTTTAGGCATTATAGAACATTACAGATAGAGCATGTATTCACCGTCAGTGAACATTAAGGATACTGTTAAATAAGACAAAGAACTTCTCATTGTTTGCCTTTTTAATCTGAAGTGGGTTTAGTACTTTAAACAATATAATTCATAAAAAATCCACCTTCTCTGCATAGCCAGGTATACAACTTCCTAAATTACATAGGAAGGTTACACAGGTTTACAGACCAATTTGAGTAAACCTATTCAATTTCAGATTAATTGACAGTGGCTGAATTCTACCAACAGAGAAAAACAATAATGATGTGTGCTGGCTTTGTTGTTGAGGCAGACAAAACTTAATGAATACAATAAATCAAGTGAGAACTGCATTTTTAAACCAAATGTTTATTTCATTGCTTTGGTAAACAGAGGTCTATTCAAATGTGGAAATGTGAATATATTGAAAGGCTTCTGAATAACGCAGATGAAACTTAAACTTTGAACATTTCACCACTTCTATGGCAGCTGGCATGAGTTGGTCCTTGTCATTTGTATTTGCATCAACAAGACAAATTTGGCAATTACTTTCAGATAGTCACTTCTGTATTAAGGATGTAATAAAAATGAGTTTGAGGATCCTAAATTCCTCTCTCAGCCTGGCTGAAGTGCAAGGTTATAGTGTGCTCTAGCTGTGCTACTCTTTAACAAAATGCATAGTGGAAAAATCACTTCCCTCCCACAGGGACTGATCCAAAGTCCATTAAAGTTAGTGAAAAAAATCCCATATGTTTCAGTAGGCTTTGGATCAGACCCTTAGTGTTCAAACCTGTGAGGTAATGAGAACTCCACTCTTACTGAAGCCAGTGAGCAAAATTCTGTTGTCTTTAGTGGAACAAAGGTCCATTGGCTCTGATGAGAGCTCTTATTGATTATATCAATTGCAAAATTTGCCTGCTAGAAGCTAAAGTTCTAGAGCATTTTGGAAGAATGTGCATAACATCTTGCAAAATTAGCTACTTTCCTGCTAAGTACCTCTTTACCCGTTTTATACTGTTTGTCAAAAGTATCATCAACTTAAATGGAAACAGAATTTGGAATGAATTCTTCATTTAGGTTTCTGTTGAAGAGCTCTTGACCCCTCTAGCTGGTGATAGCAGTGTAGTAGAATTCAGCATCCTGCTCTGCTTTAGGTGTTAGGAAGATAAAACACAAGCTTGGAATTGAACCTTGAAAGGTAAAAATCCTTTCATGTTTTTCCTTTTAAATATGTTGTTAAAATTGAAAAAAAATCTATAAAATAGAGGTAGATCACAGTTTTTATGCCACAGTCCTGAGTTAGGGGGTGGTGGTGTATGAAGAAGTACTGGAGAAATTGTACCAGATAGTCTGTGTGCACAGGAATTGCATGCTTTGCACTTGTGAACTGGTTGGCAAAGAAAGAGTTTTGCACTTGTGATCTGGTTGTGTTCCCTCTGGTGTACTGGTTCCATTCTGTGAGCTAGTAAGGAAGGTGGCCAAAGCCATGACCTTAACGCCTCCTTTTCCCCTTTTTCAGCCACCTTGTCCAGTTGGTGTAGGGTCAGGGAGCAGGAATAAGCCATCCTTATGTTTTCCAGAGAACAGAAACTGCTAAGGTAGGAGGCCCATGATGATATGGCCATGTAAAGGACCATCACCTTCTGGCCCAGGTTCTGTTAATTTGGGATCTGCATAATTTGCTAATAGTTTCAGGATTCAAGCAATTCTTAATTGGCTTATTTTTCCAAAAACACTTGTTCACCTTAAATTCCTCATCTACAGTGCAATGTTCTCCAGGGCACAACCAGCACAACCATGTTAGGCTTCATCAACATTATCTCTCAAGTACTGTCATTATGAAAACAAAGTGCCCTCTGTTCCAGAGCAATGTTTTGTATGGGCATCGGTTGAGCCCTATCTCATTCCTGCAGAGGTCTGACAAGGGCCATGATAAATGAATAAAAGCAATCATTCTGTCATAATGCAAATAGAACCTTGTAAGGACCTTCAGTCTCTATTGATGCCCTTCCATTGTTAAAGCCAACTGGCACACAGTCAAATATTTTTTTTACTGAATATAGTGAAAGAACCATTTCTTGGACTCCTTTTTTGCACACAATTCTCTCTTGTGAAAGCAACACAATATTAACACCATTCTGAACTACTATTGTATGTTACAGTTATACATCAAGGCTACCACTCTGATGATGTCATGTGAGGTTAGAATCACAAAGCTTCAGCTTGCTCAGAAAGTGATACTTGGAAGGAATATAACATCAGATTTATGTTTTGGAAGAAAACACTTCCTGTACAATATAGGAAATGAGAGAATCTTGTCTGTCCTGGGCTTCAGGCAAATGTAATTTGGGGATAAAATTGGCAGTGGGTGGGAGAAAGGTGAAACCATTTCTCAGGCAGGCTGATTTATTTATTTTTTTAATGGTGCCTATTTGAAAGTAACCAGGGGCTGGAATATTAGAACAGGTCTGTGATGGGGCATGAATCTGTTTGGGGTGGTGTGGGGTGAAGTTGTCTCATAAGGGGCTAACTAACCTAACAGGCTGCACTGGAGGGAAACTTAAGCTTGACTGATAAGCACTCCTTGAAGATGGAGTTCATGTAGGCAAGACTTGTATAAAAGCCAGAAAGGGAGAGCAGAAGGGGGCTTCTGTCCTCCTCTGGGCTTACTGAGGAGAAGGAGGAAACCCAGGGAAGGAGCAGAAGCCCTGGGATCCTGACCCTGAGTGAAAGGGTTTACCCAGAGAGGTGGTGGAGAAGACAGCCAGAAGAGGGCAGAGTAGGAGGAAGCCCAGGGGAACAGGAGCCAGCATTGAGACTGTTCAGACCTTGGCTGCTAATTGTAGGGTCCCTGGGCTGGAATCCAGAGTAGTGGACACCTGGATTCCCCTGCTGGCCACTAGGAAAGTGGCACAATCTTGGATAAGAAAAATGCCTGGAATGATACCCAGACAGCTGGTCCAAGGAGACTTTTCTTCCCAGAAGGAGAGAACTGTATAATGGCCTTGCTGGATGGCCAAATCATGATGAGGAAGAGCCAACCCACAAAGAGAAAGCACTGTGACTCCTAGAGAGTAAGAGCAGCTGCCGTCAGAGTGAAGGAAAAGTGTGTCAGAACAGGTTGAATTACTCCCCCCGATGTCACACTCACCAGTGGGTAGCTTCCATGTATCTCATTACAAGGCCCTTGGGAGATAAGTAGATGGCATACTCATAGTTATATGGAAGTTTTGGGGGATAGATCCTATTGTTTCCCCTGAATATACTTTGTCATTAGCTTCAGTGGAAGCAGAAATGAGCCCTTACTGGTGCTACTCTGTGTCCTGCCTCATAAGGATATGTACAGATTCTTATATTAGGATTCTGCTTTGACTGACATTTAAATATATAAACCATAGAACAAAACAACAAAGAACCATTTAATAGGGCAATACGGCATGCTTCAGTTAATATTATACTACCTTCAGGTTGATAGCAAAAAAATGGGCTATACCTGGAACCAGCTAGAGCGAATGGCCCAGGATAGAAGACTATGGAGATCTGTTGTTGGCGGCCCATACCCCGGTTGGGGTGACGGGCATGAATGAATGAATGAATGTGGGGAATACCAGTTTGCATTGACTGTATCAAGGCTGATGGTCGGATTTACAGCAGGGAGAAATGTACCTTTAGCAAATAGTCAGCACACTACCACCCTTCCTGCAGCGAGCACAGCAGTAGTCAGTGCTCCTTCTCCTCAGGAACTCTATCTTGCTTTTCTGTTGCATCTCTTTCAACTACCTACTCTGTTCAGCTTTCAGTAGCTGCCCAAGACAAAAAACACATGTAGATGTCTCTGAAGTCCAAATATGCAATTGGCCACTTAGAGAAAAAACAAACATATCATTTACACATGAAATACCTCTTTGCCACTCTCACAGACTAATAAAGTAAAAGTTGACATCTCACAGTCAGTACAGGCTCCTTTTTCCTTTGGATTGGATTGGCTACTATAATCCCACTATCAGCTGTAACCACACACTTTTTCTTAAGATTTGCTACTTTCTAAACATCTTTATTGACAAATATGTCACTTACGTGTCCGCGACACTTGGGTTCTGATACAAAATACCAGATGTTAAGAAACTTTGGCATTCATTAGATCCAGGAGAATCTGTTGGAGCAAATGTAACTGCTTTCTATTGTCGGTCTGAAAGGGGCATATAATTTTCTAAAATTTATTATTAGTCAAAATGTACTATTTCAACACATAGTTCATGGTCTCTAAAGCATTTGGAACCATTTGACATATGAAATTCAAAGTCTGAGTGGGGTTGGTTTCATGAGAATATACAAGAAAAGCAATTATCAGAAGGATCATGAACACAGTTAAAGGGGGATCATTGACTTTATTGAACTGAATATAAGCAGAAACATTTGAACTATTGCCACAGCTGTAATTGATCTCTGTACACCTCTGTTTTCTATTGTTTTGTAATCTCATGTGCCTTCCTGTGCTCTTGGCTTTTTGATCCATCCTATGCCTCAAATAATAAACTTACCTGGCCCATCCTCCCCATGTACAGAAAGAGATCCAGTCTTCTGAACTGCCAAAGCCCCGCTAGTTCTTTATGAAGGAACCTCCCTTATCCCTCTCCTACCTTGTGTAAACATACCTGTTAACAATGTAATATTTGCAGCATTTTTCATTACCACCACAAAATTTGTAAGGACTGCTTCATGTTGACTGTTTATAGAATAAATATAAAAAAATCAAATTTAGATAATCTCATGCTATTTTCCATTCCTCACATGATGTAATATTTCAACTGTTACAACACATAGGATGTACTTTCCATTGATAGCAAATGCTCTAGGAATGATCAGTGGAAAGTACATCCTTCTATGTGTTCCATATATTAAAACTATCTCTCTGCTCTGTACTATTCACAGTATGATGTCTGGTACTACAAACTCTAATGCCATTCAGCTTAGTGAGACTTCCATGGTGTGGGCAGTAGTTTTCAGTACTAAGTACCCAAAACTTTTTCATCTACCTTTCCTTTTATGCTGCCTTCCAAAGCTTAAAATCCAACTTTGACTTTTGTCAAATCAATCCCTCCAATGTATCAGTTATTATTACTTATTATTTTGTTTACAGTAACACCTATGATGTACTAGGTGCTTTCCAAATACCCAAGAGGGCTGGTCCCGGCTCTGAGGAGCTTTCTGTCCAAGGACAGACAGACAAGTAGGCAGAGATTGGAGGAAGGGGAATAACAGGTACTTATGTGCAAATAGTGAATTAAGTTGACTTGCATAACAAGTGGACCTGGGGTATGTGTACACTTTGAGCTAGGGGTGTGATTCCCAGCTTCAAGAGACATTCCCCATATGTACTTAAAATAGTGTGTAACTGCAGTGGGGCAAACGGCAGGAGAGGCTAGCCGTCTGAGTACATGCCTAGCATCCCGGACAGGTACGTACCTGGGACAGCTAGCTCTTTGTGCCATTCCAGCTATACTATGTTTAGGATAATAGCTCATTCAGAGGTAGTGAGGTTATAACTCATCAAACTTGGAATTACACCCCCCCCAGCTCAAAGTGTAGGCATCTATGAGGGACTCAAATGTGGAAAGGAGGGGCCTTGCAGTTGAGTTCTGAGAGGTTGTACTGTACATACGGGGCTGTGTGGTAAAAGGCACAGTGATTGAGAGTCTGACAAAGGAGCAGACAAGGCTGGAAACGCTGTTGGAGTGAAAAGGACTGGAAAACATGTTGATAAGAGCCTTTGCAGGATAGGAGGAATAACAAATTGGGGGTTAGATAGTGGGCATGATGCACTTGTTAAAAAGGCTGTGAAATGTAGAAATACATTACAATGAATTTTTCCCGGCTTCCTAGTTTTAGAATTTGCTAACTGCTAATGTATGTAAATTAATTCTTTTTTAAAAAGAAAAATTTTAAATCCACTCACAATGGCTCCAATGAAAATGAAAGAGTGACTTGCTGCCTTCAGCGTCTGGGGGGATTTGACCAAATTAATTTCTTAAGCAACACCATAAATCCAAAGAAAGAACAACACAATTTAGATAAATGAAAGTCTGTCAGAGGCCACAGGGCTAGTATTGTTGAATTGGACAATTAATTAATTATGTATTTTGTGCATATCATAAATAGTGAGCAGCTCAAAGGATGATGACTCAATAATACAGCAAGGAAGAAATGAAACAGAGTGACTCTTTTATCAAGATTTTTCCCTTGTGACCCATGTTTCACCCAATACCATTGTAATGATATGATGAAAGGCTCATAGGGCTAGGGCTTGGAAACCTACTGCCTGTTTGAAACCCATTACCTCCCATCACCAACAAAATGAAATAAACATAGATATGGACTAATGTAGAAATACAGGGATGGCTCTTCTAGCTTAAGTCTCCTTTATGCAAATGACCTTACGCAAAAACTAGCTGTCCTATAATATCAATATGACAAACCAATGTTGCTTTGAAACCCCTTTGATGTCCTTTTATCAAAGACAGATGATTCATGCTGTTCTTGTTTCAGTATTTATGTATGCGAAACTGAGAACACTCAAACACTTTATGTATGTGTCCACAGGAAAGGCGCTTTCATGCTTACTGGGCTAGCTGGAACCCTTCCCTCGCCTTTATCTCTCCGCCAGTGGAAATCTGCAATTCTCTCACTTTTAGACTGAGCCCTGTATTACAGTAGCCTATGTATCCATTCTTACCCAGCCAATCTGAGTTCTGGTACCTGCAGTTCTTCCCTTCAGGAGTCTATGACCCAGTGCTATATGAATAGGACAACACAGCCTTCTTACAACAAACATGGTGTTTTATTTTAAAAGTAGGAACAAAGCATTTAGAGAGGATTTAAAAGCAATAGCCTATATGCATCTCAATCTTGGCTAAGGCTTGCTGTGCCCTGATGGTAACTTAGACAGGTCTAACTTCCTCACCCAGCACTTTAGTCTGGTTCTCCCAAGAACAATCCCCACACACCTTCTCAGAGATACTTTATCAGCTGCCAAATCTCCTTTTGTTCTTTGTGTTCCCAGGCTTTTGCACTGCTGGACAAAATTAGATCTGCAGGTTGGCTGTGGAGGAGATAAATTTCAAAGCTAACACTCCCTTAACAAACCTCAAGTGTAGGCTGAGGGTTAGTTCATCTTGAGCTGTTCTTTCACTTCCGGCACATTTTTCCTGACAGCTCCCTCTTAAGCTAAACCAATATCGTCATAAGTTAACATCCCAGTAACCAGGTCAACAAACTGTATTCATAAATTATTACAGAGCAGTTCCACACAGTGGCCTATTTAAACAAGAGAAAAGTAAAATTCCCATGTATTAATGCAGCAAGTTTGAATAAGAGGATGCAATAATGCACTTTGTTGCAGTCAGCTTTTGAAAACGTTGCAGTGTCCCTTTCTACCGATTTTTATATTAATATAGTATTGCAATGTACTTTGATGAAAAAAGGGAGTTCAGGTCCAGATCTCTAGTTGCTAGTTCAACTTTCTGCTCTACATGTGCAATTAGCAGCTACATATATGAAGCATCATTTCTGGCACTACGAAAATTCACTGAACAAAATGCAGACTCAACAGGATTTAGGTGGGAAAATAAAGGGGTGCTGGCTGGGGTAACACCTGTTTTGGGAAAAGAATTACTCACATTGTGAAAGAGCTATTGGGAGACTTTAGTCAGGACCCAATCCTAATACAATGGGACTATTATGTGTTTTGCTTGGCTTTGGACCTGTTATGTCCAGAGAGCGAAAGTACAAACGACCAAATAGGAAAGATTTACTGTCAGGTAGAAAAGGGAATATTGTTGATTTAACAGTCTGAGCTAGTTTAATAAAAGTTAGGGTTTCAATGAATGGCCTCAACAGTAGGGAAACTTTATTTGTAACCTTCCATGGTGAAGAGACAAGAGAAGTCACTAAATATAGTGACAGTTGCAAGAGAGCAATCAAAAATAGTGTTCATATTAACTTAAAAAAATCCTGCCTCTGCAATGCTTTTCAGTTAGATACATCAACAGGTGTGTGCATGGAAGGAGGTAGGGGGGTTAGTATCCCATTATCTTTAATACTTATAAGTGCTCTCACACTTGACAGAGTTGTATATGGGGCTAAAAGAAATGCATGTTCAGCCAAAACAATTGCCTTTTTAACAACCATACTACTTTCTATTTCTCTTGCCTATGTCTTACTGAAGGCCATAAAATATTGCTAGTGATTCAAGAGAAATAATTCCAATTCAATTCAAGAGAAATAATTCCAATTCTTAATCACCTTATCCATATGTGGAAGTGGGGAGCGCACTAGTCCATGAGCTTAAATCTTAACCAGTGTCCTATCATTTCCTAAGTCCATTACAAAGTCTCTTGCCGAAGAGCAATAATGGGTGAAGTTCAAACTGTGGAGGTTCAATATGGTTCACACAAGATCAGACGCTTACTCAAACTTTAACCCTACCACTTGTAGATGCATAACTAGCCTGGCTGAAAGTTTCATGAAAACATTGCACCAATTCACTACTGTACTAATACTGTTAATTATGATAAAATAATGTTTAGAAGTCCCTCCTGAGACCAGGGCTCTACTGGGGTCCCAAAGAGTTTGCTTGCAATCCAAGTGGACAATAGAAGGGTAGGAGAAGTGAAATATTTTACAGAACTAAGGCAGAGAGAAACATGAAGGCCATGCTCGAAGTCTGGCAGAAATGGGAACTAAATCCAGGTCTCTGGTACCAGCCTGGTAACTTAAGCACACTTCCTTGCTAATATGTCATGCTGGACTGTATCCATTACTGTTCAAGGTAGTTATCAACCGTGTATGCATAAAATTGTATTCTAGAACCATGGAAGATTGACTGACAATCTAGCTTGATTTTCTTTTGGGGCATTCTTGAGCTGTTCAATTTGCTCTTGGCAGCAGTGTGATGTAGTGCATCTGGTGAAGATGGGAGAATGCTGTATCAATGGGAGAATGCTCTCCCAACAACTCAACCTCCAATGAGAACTGGAAGCTGTGTCAGTGGGAGAGCATCTCCTTCCAGCATAGACACCACTTTAAGTCGATGCAAGTTACTTCACTGGGGGTGGGGTTTCTACATTGCCACTTAAGTTACTACATAAATTTTTTTCCAAGGTATCTGCCTGGTGAGTCTTGCCCACATGCTCAGGGTCTAACTTATCACCATATTTGGGGTCAGGAAGGAACTGGCAGAGATCCTGGGAGGGGGGGTTCGCCTTACTCTGCAGCATGGGGCACAGGTCACTTACAGGTTTAGACTAGTGCAAATTGTGAACTCTCTGTAATTTGAAGTCTTTGAACCATGATTTGAGGACTTCAGTAACAAAGCCAGAGACTAGGGGTCTATGAGTAGAGGGGGTGGGTGAGGTTCTGTGGACGCAATATGCAGGAGGTCAGACTAGATGATCACGATGGTCCCGTCTGACCTTCCTGTCTGAGTTTACCTTCTACACCCCTAAAGCACCCACCCTCCACTTCTCTTGAGGCTTCATTCTCTGCCTTGTGCTACATATTCTCTCTCCATATCTTAATCAACATGCACCCCTACTTTCATGTAGTTCCCTCCATTTCCCCCTGCCCTTTTGTCTACATGGATCCCCACCATGTACTCGAGTCTACTTCCTAGCCTCTGGAAAAAAAAGAGGTAGACTTTGGAGAAACATGGCACCTCTTGAAGATTGATGTCCGCTAAGAGAGCCCGCTGTCCATAAAGCTCCTGTAAGTGGAAAGCCCCATTTTCTCTTGTCATTAATTGATGTCACTTTTGACTTGGGGCCAATTTCAGAAATAATGTGATACATAAACATACCAACTCAAATTCCAATATGCTTCATTAATGTACTTAACAAACACTCAGTTACTGAATGGAAAATGAATGTAAGGGAGTCTTAATTAGGTGTAACTTATGAACAGATTTGCTTGATGGTGAAAATAGTGTATGGCCTAATTTAATTTACATATTGAATTATCATTCTGTTAGCTGCTTCTATTACTACAATCCTATCTTCTAGGCGTATCATTTCTGAATTTGGCCAGCTGAGTCCAACAGAATCTAAAATGGTTTAGCTCACAAGCCTAGGGCCTAGAAGATAGGATTGTAGTAAGGTAAGACAGATATAGTGATCCAGGAGTTCACATGTTACTGGGTTGGTCAAATCTAATCATAGAACATATCACTAGTTTCATAGCCCTGTTTTTGACAGTCTGTCCTAAGGTAGGCACTCATGGTCACAAGCCACACCAGATGGTGTGACCATAGTATTGCCTTCTTTCATTCAATAGCGTAAGAATGCTACAAAGACTAATAGGCAATGAATGAAAGTGCTGGAGTGCTCACTTTTATTGAATTGTATCCCACAATCAATAGTTATGAAAAATACAACTTGCATTATTGTTTGTTAATTACAAGAAAGCTAGTTTCCCTTCCCTCATAATGAATTGCAGCTTCCTGGAGTTTATGCCACTTCAATAGCAAAACAACATTTAAATCCTGGTAATCTTGCTTTAAAGAATATGTAAGCACTCTTTCCCTTAATTTAACTGACCACAAGTGATCTTTAGCAAGTAAGATATGACTTATATTACACGTGTATCAAGAAGAGAAGTATTAAATGATCCTGCATTCATACAAGAGATCATCAAGAAAAATACCAAAGTGTGTGACAAAGTTTACCATAAGGTTTGCGAGCTCTGAGCCAAGTGCTTCCTCCTATGTAGGATTGACTCCTAGGGAGGAGACTTCATGAGTTTCAGCTTGTAGAACTCTCTTGATCACTCTGTCAAAGGAAATATACTTTGTCCCTGCAGAATAGGAATGGGCTTTCTAAACCTATGGGGTGTGCCAGGACTTGTGAGGATTCCAGTTTGCCCATGGAAGAGATCCAGTCCAGAGTCACAGTGCTGCCACAAAACATCTCACAGCATGCCTTACTCCCATGTAAGCATAAGCAATAATAGCAGTAATCTATGCTTAACAGTCCCTACAGGCCTGAAGTGAGATGGTGTCATGCAGCCCACCCTCTCCTGACCTGGGCTTGAGTCTTCAAACCTGTGGATTCCTGAAGGATTTCCTGTAGGATTTGGTAAAGGTGGGGGCGGAGTGCTATGGATCCACTGCTTCCCTTTCTTCCATATCATTCACTGCAGATCTGCTGGATTCAGTTTCCTACCATGTGCAGTATCAAAGTGGACAAGCATAAACTATATAAAGATACTTCCAAAGACTAGCTTCCTCTGGAGTGACCTAACAGAACACCAGGCAACAGGTTTAATGCAAGAAGTAAAGAATACCATATCCAGATTTTAAACAAAGAGAAGGAATTCAGTTAGGAACAACTTAGAATTTTGCCAGATTCCATCCTTCCTTCAAAGAGCTGTGAACCTAAATGTGTTTGAGCAATGAGGAGCTCTGTTTTAAATCCCATTTGAAAAACATCATCCCCTGTTGCACTGTGCCCACCAGGCCAGGCGGGCGCTTGGGGGGCGGGGGCGGGACTCGGTGGCGCTCCGCCGCCGCGCCTGCGCCAGGTCCACGGAGCTCGGAGGCGGGCGGGGACAGCAGGCATGACTGCATGCGGTCCCGCGGTTCCCGCTTTCGTCTGAGCTCCTGGAGCATGACGCGGGCAGGTCGCCTGTCCCCGGCGGGATGGACGATGGACCTGCCGTGCGGCGTACGAGGCGGAGCCAGGAGCCAGCGGGGGGGGGGGACCCCCGGACGGGGAAGGCGGCGGCGGCGCGCCGGCGCTTGGGGCAGCGTCATTTCTAGAGCCGCCCCTGACTGTGCCCCACAGTATTTTGCTGGTTCTGTGACTCAATACAAACTCAGATGGGAGAATAGCACTATTTGCCAATCAGCACCATTTCCTAGTGCTCTTGAGTTTTCTCTTGACGTCTCCCATTCCAATAATGCTCTAGCCCTATCCTAGCTGCCTTGTGTGATCTGATAACTACATGAAGATGATATAGTTGCAGAATATGGATCTTTATAAAGCTTCAATGCTGCAAAAAGCCACACAAATAATTTTGTCTGGTGGTTAAGTCCAGGAATATTTGCACTAGACCACACCATCAAAGAGGGAAATTGGTACAAGGTGTTTGTTTCCACACAGTAAATCATTCTTAACAAATTGTGCTTATTTTCTGAATAGTTCACAAGCATCAGTCTCACAAATCTCATGATCTGCACCCATAATAGAAGAGTTTAACGCATGGCAAATTCAGTTTCCTATAAAATAATGCACAATGTCATGTCCTGCAGCAAATTTCTGAGATGTAATGTTTAGTGGCAGAGCTATACCACTGTTGTTTACCATTTGTATTACAGTAGTACTTAATGGCCCTACTCATGAGCTGGGTCTGATGCTAGATGCTGTACAAATGTATTGTAAGAAACAGACCTGGCACTGGAAAGCATACAGTTTAAATAATCCAGACAGTTGCGTGGGGAAGAGGCTTTTCCAAGGTCACAGCAGTTCAATGGCAAAACTAGGAATAGAATCCAGGTCTCCTGAGAGCTCTACTCACCAGACTGTACTATGCCTTAAAGTTTACATGTTCTGTGCATTTCGTGAGAACTGTCACGCTCAACCCCTTTAACACAGATCTTTGGGCATCCTGTCTCATCAGTTCACTTTTTAGAGATGGACCCAACACTAAATATTTTCCAGCTTTAAAAAACTTTATTGGAAAAGGCACTCTCAATCAAAATCTCAATTGTAATTGATTTATTTTTAGGTGAAGTTTATAAGGGGTCCTAATGGCATTTTTTATAACATTATGATTCAAGAGGATTGCAGAGAGCTGTCAGACAATTTAACCAGCTGATGATACCTAAGAAAGTTTTAATGTTACACATATGTAACAAAAACTGAGAGATAAAAGGTGAATGAATTTTGAAAGTGAAGGGTTTCCCGTTTTGTGAAGCAGGACATACAATTACCCACTTGGAGTCTTATGCAGAATGATGCCTCAATGTAGTCTCCACTTAACAGGAGGTTCGTTTCAGATTGCCACAGTCTGTTTTAGGTTTTTGTAATGTTTTGCCCTTACAAATATGGACTGAGATGGGAGTTAAGTAGAATAAAGAGTCATATTTGCTGTAGTTAGATCATTTACAACACTCTTCTCTATGTTGTTAGCTTTATGTCACATTGTGGACTTGGTTCTGCTCTTAATAGTGTAAATCAGGAGTAACTTCACAGATGCCAATGAAATTACTCTGGACTAACAACAAAATCAAGCACTTGGATGTACAGTCAGGCTTAATCAAAAGGCTACTGGGTACACTGCCTGGGTTTCACTTCATAATTTTGGTGATTAAATGCAATCTCTGCTTGTTCAAATTCAGTACTGGGTGAACAATTGGTAACCCTTTCTTAATAATTATTATTATTCTAAAGTTATAAAGCCAAAACACAAATTTCAGTGAGTTATACAAAACCAGCACTTAGTTTTGAGGATTGAATTTTCAGCAGTAACACCCAACTGCACTTGTGCCTGTGCAGCTGTATCCCTATTTATGTACATCCTTAAGTCAACTTTAAGGAACTCAAAATGGTGTGAAAACTACTCAAAATACAACACTGTAAATTGTTGGTTCTGATTGTTACTGTTCCAAAGTTACAACCTCTGGAAGTTCAAACTTACAAGATTCATAGCATCTTAGACTCACTAAGACTCCGATCCTTCATTGAGAACCATGAAGGCAGACCCTTTTGTTTGCCCAGAGAGCCACAGAATTCAGTGAGGGTCCATTAGTACTTTTTCTCCATGAAGAATTGAGGTCCAAACTAAGCTTTGTGGACAATCTTTATTCAGTGTTTGTACGGCACCTATCACAGTGACAGACTCCTAAGCACTACTGCAGTACAAACACATAGTTTCTCCAATTTACATTATTATCTATCTGTTTTCACTGCGGGTATTTATATATTTTTCCAACACCATTCATAAAAATGCAGTAAGTTCAAATAAATTATGGCTTGCATACATATTGACTTATGCCATTATGTCTGTACAGACTTTGTAGTTAAAAGCTTTCCAGCTGCTTTACATAAATTAAATATTACCTTAGAATTTCAGTACTTATAGAGAAGTATAGTGAATGCTGTAAATACAGAGATAACTTTATCTGAAATTGCTGGCAAATTTTAAAATCCTCTATTTCATTCCAAAGTAATGCAGGATTTCTTAAAATTAAGGAATTTGTCCTACTCTTAGAATTGACTTGAATACAAAAGTTATGTTGGAAACAATTGCACAAAGAATGTTGCTATTTTCCATTTAAAAAATGCCATTAGGAAAAACACAAACACTGGAAATTCCCACAAATGGGTCATGGGACAGGACTTCGTTGACTGACAGCCAAAAAGACATGACTAATACTCATATATCGCTTCTGCCTTGTGCCACTGGCAGCAACCAGGGCCAGATCCAACATGATTCGGTATCCTTTCTAAAACAGAACATGTACGTCCAGCTCTCACCTAAAATTTTATCTGCTCCCAGGCTTTAGGAACTTAAAATGTGCATTGCTTGGTCCTCTTTACTGGTATCTTCTTCCCTACTTCCAACACAAAGGTGTCCTTGGGACTATGAAACTGTAAACAGCTTTTATTTGGTAAAACACAATACCTATTTTTACACAAAAAATAAAGATGAGCAAAACTCAAACAGTGCATTGGGGCTATGGACGACTCCATGCCCCAAATATTAATTGCTGGGCTTACTGAGGCCTGGAACTCCTATCCACAAGACAGTCACTGTACACCTAAACCCTCACTCTCAAATGCAAAAAGTCAAGTGGATATTGGGGGTGGCTCTCCTCTGGTTCAGACAATCTTGCAATACCAGGTTCTGCTCTAAGCTGCTGGTCCAGTACTGCAAAGTAAGCTTTCTACAATGTTCAGAACCTCTTAGTAAGAAGCCTAGAGCAAAGCAAGACCACTTCCTGAAGCCTCTGGTCTCTTAGAGCCTCAGATTATCTGCTTGTTGAATTTGAATTTCTACCCAGCCAGAGTCTGATATGGATCACCTCAGGGTATGCCGTTCACAGTTTCTCCCTCTTCTGTAAATGTATTTACATGCACTATGTAATAGTTCCAAAAACAGAACACAAACTCCTAAGATGATAGAATGCTGTAGAAATGCACTGGGGCAGAATAATAATGTATGTAAACTAAGCCTGCCAGAGATAGCTTGTTCTTTTCTCCTACGGGAGAGCAGAGAGATATTTGGGGGGTTCATTTTTTAAGCCTTTTAGCTCTGGGGGTCACATTCATAATTCATAAAACAAGGTTTGTTATATAGGCCCAGGATTGCGCAGAGCAAACCTACAGGAAGTCAGTTTTTGCTAGTTTTCTTCATAGTGGGTTTCTAAAGTTTCCCTGAGAAATAGCTTTACAAACTACAGATTCCTGGTGCATTCATGAAAAAGGAATTTCCCTTTTTCATGAACTGGTTTAAATGATCATTGAAATGTAAATCCTAAAAAGATATAAAATTGTGCTTTATATTTTTAAATGTAATAGTAGCCTACTGAGAGAAGGCAAATATAATTTGATAGGAAAGAAAGGAATTGATCACATGTTTTAGTGTAACTCCATAGAAAAGTAAGGTGATGGTAATAGAGTCCCTTGAAAGACAAGGGTCAGCTTATGAGGAAATTCTTATGTAGCCATAACCAAAAATGAGTTTTTACAGTAAATTTTATGTAGCAAATAAGTTAAACAATAGTAAATGAATGTTTGTTAATGTACCTAACCACTACTAAAGAAAGGGATCACAAATTTTCATGCTATATCAAAGAACAGGCAAAATATTTATTTGCTAAAAAGTGAATTTGAAATTAATATCTTCCCAGCAAACCCAACCTAAAAGTTTTAGGGTGCTTAATAGCTGCCCGTGCAGCTCAATTGCTTGATTAGAATTACATGATTAAGTGAATCCAACATATAAATCAAATCAGAATAAATAAGGAAAATAAACTCTTACTACTAAAGGTTACAAATAAAATATTTATACAGGAATTCATCTTGTTTATGTTGAACCAAGTCAAGACTATTGCAGGCAGATTACTCAAGTCACACTTTATATGGCTCTAAATTGGACTGTTTCAAATAGTTTTATAAAAGCATCAAGGAACGGGGAGACACTTTCCATAACCTCTAGAAATGTTCAAAATGAGCTTTGCAGAGAAGAGACGCTGCATTGTTCAAAGGAACATATTTGTACAATATTCGCTAATGAGGTTACAGCAGCAGTTACCATAGGCAGGGGGAAGCTTGCCTCCCCAAACAGCCAGGCATGGCCCTGCCCATGCTCTGCCCCCAGTGGCCCCCCACCTTCTGCTGTGCTCCCTGCCTTCCAGAGCTGGGGAGGCTGGGGCCGCATCACCCCCCCCCCCTCCTGTCACGCTGGGGCAGCATCAACCACTCTGGGGCTGGGGGGGAGGCTGGTTGCAGTGGGGAGGCTCTTGGCTGGGGTAGGAGGCGTGGAAGGGGCGGGGCTTTGGGTGGAAGGGGCAGGCTGGGAGCTAGCCCTAGACAGTAAGGTTCCATATCATTCTTCATATTTACTTGAGGTTAATATGGGAAGAGTGTGTATCCTGATTTGTATTTGTTCTGAATTCTTATTTGTCTTGGTAATGCAAATTATAATTGAATTGACATTTCAGCAGTTAACTGCTTGCATTTCTAAATTTGGCTGAGTTGGCACCAACTGTCCCATAACCTCTAATTGGTCTAAAGCTTGTTGGGCAAATTAACAAGGCCCTTCATTAAGGATGCATAACTCCATACTGGTACCAAAATTACCACCACACAATGATAGAATTGGAATAAGTTTATTATTGTGCAATTAAACTTTGATTTGTTGTAACTTCATTGATTGCTTTACAAGTTTTAACATTCTGTGTTAGAGTCAGTTAAAATGTATCCGCAGTATCACAGAAGAAGCTTTATTAAACACTAATTTCTGTCCTTAAAATCTGTATGGGTTAATATGAATTTATAAGCCTTGAATATATTCCTCAGCTCTTATGCAAATTAACCAAATGAATTAGAAACATGGTAGGATAATTTGTTAATTAAAATTACTTAAACAAGATGTTTCAAATCATAGTCATCCAAATGTTCCCAACAATGAAAGTAAAGAAAAAGCTGAGAGAGAATAAGACTAGCCAAAGCAGAAAGTCTAATGCACAAACACCTAGAGTAGTTAAGCTCTGCTTCCCTGGGCTCATTCATTGTTCAAGAGTGATAAGGCATTAGAGAATGCCTCTTATCCACTTGTAACAGGTATAGAAATATATTGCTTGTTGGTTTAATGTAAAATATACCATCACATTTGTCTTCCCACTTTTAACTTCCATACTATTTTTTTTTTTTGCAATGGTTTGGCACATCCCAAATCCCATATTAAAGCTGTAATAAAAGGAAAATACTATTAAAACAATAATCTAAAAAGCTAAGCTTTAAATCCCAATCAGCTTTGATACTTCTGGAGAGAAAAAGATTAGAAAATAATTTTAACCCAACTGTTCATAACAAGAAATTGTTTTGCAGAAAAATCAAAATACCATACCTTGTAATAAAGCTTTAGGAAATATCGATAAACCCTTTCTGAGATGGATACTTAGCACTATTTCTGGAGGTGGTTGTTACATTAAATTGAAGGCTGCAAGTGTTTTCAGCCATCTGAAATAGAAGTATTTGTTCCCACCCACATAAACATGACAACAATGAAGACACCACAAAGTTACACATTGGGTCAGAATCAGAAACAATTTATTTTACAATGGCATAGTCTGTAATTATTGTAATGTAAAGTAAATGTTCAGATACCAGGCTTTTATATTTGAAGTAGGAAGCAAATGCGAGAGGTAGAACAAATTTAAATAATTTAAATTAAATGTAATAAATCTATTTAAAATGTAAAGTTAAGTCTGGAAATATTATGCAGATGCATATGAGGAATATTAAGAAATAGAACAAAATCAATGAAAAGGTTAAATTCGTCCATGGAAGTGTGCGGTATTTAATTAGTTAATATGAAGGTGAGCAGCAGTTGTGCTAGGAATTTAGAAGTCTCTTGGTGTTCCAAGTGCTTGCAATGACAATTCAGGAACTCCACTTGTTTGACAAGATTCTCATCTTTCTTACATACTTTCTGGGTAAATCTCTGGGCTGTAAGTCCCACACGGTCCTGTGCACTGCTTAAAGCCCAAGGTTGGCCTGAAAAATGCAAATTACATGGGCTGATGGAAAGGGCAAAATTGGCCATGAGATCAGTGGCCTATGGCCATTTTTTCAGACCATAAACTGGAGTAGCAGTGGTTGCACACTGCTGTACTGCTCTGTATCTGTGTTGGAAAAGAGGATTTGGAGTCCTGATGTGCAGGAAAAAGTAGATGTAGGCCTGTTTCCTGCCTCCATTCCCCTCTGAAGTAGGTCTCATAGACTTTGTCAGAAGGGACCATCATGATCATAGTCTGATCTCTTGCACAGTGCCTTACTCTCCGGCCAAGACAGCTGAATTTGTGCAGTGATCTTGTGATTTGCTTCTGATCTCTGACAACTTTAGATAATGCTTCCCCAGCCAGAAGGCCATGCTTTAGTCATAAGTATAATGCTGCTTAACAGTTATGGTGCGATTTTCATTTAAAGCACTTTATACGGGCTGGTAATCCTTACTACCCTCTTTTTACAGATGGACATATGGAGGTAATGTGGTGTTGAGGTCTGTAGGAACTATGGAGCTTAGCACCACTGAAAATCAGGCCAAAATGACTTGTCCAAAGTCACACAGGACTAGATGGTCAGTTTATAATCTACTCTAGGTGCAGGGCAGCATGCAGGAGAAGAACAGAGAATGATACTTCCCTTGCTCCCAATTAACTCTGGATGATGAAGGGATGCTGGGGAGTAAATTACTTTGCTCGTTTAATGGCGCAGTCTACTCCTTTCCCTCCCTCCCCATGCCCATTTGGATACTTTCACTTGCATGTAGGGGTGGGGGAAAAACAGAGTCATTGCTCCTCCCACTTCCTGCTTTTCTCCACCATCACCCCTCCATGCTCACTTACAACAGGAAAGTAGCACCTGCTCTCCCATCTGTCGCCAATGTCACAATCTGAATGTGGGGGGCATTACTCCTCCTTATTTCTTGTGTGCCTGAAAAAGTGCTGTGACAGTTTAACCCACAGCATAAAATGATTACTATGGCCCTGTGTATTTTGCCTCAACAGACCAGGACAAATTATGTCATGCAAAGTCCCCCATATATTTATTTTTAGGATAAATTAATTCCATTGTTTTTTGGAGGGTTCCCTCAATGACAAAAGTGCAGATTAGATTGTAAGAGTTAAATGAAATGTGGAAAGGATACCTCTGTTACAAAGTGAGATTGGAAACTTAATTGGGAATCTCTTATTGCAGAAGAGATTTGCTTTATAGATGTACTTATATGACTTTTTAGTCAACTCCCTGTATTGGAGTAAGTCTCAGCTTTTCAAAGCAGCAAAGAACTGGCAGGATGGGTCATGCACAATCATGAGGTTTTTTTGATAACTTAAATTTTCAAAAATTACAAGACTTTTTGAACTGTTCATTCCCTTCAGATCCAGGAGCTTTTTTGCAGGAGTTTATTGGCCAGATAGATTGCTTTTCTCAAATCAAAAAGGCTTGACAAGTCATCAGATACTTGACAGCATGCTACACAGAGACTTATTTTTGGAAATGCTTCCCAAAGAGGGATATGGGATCCAGGACTTTGGACGTATTACTGCAACTGAAAGACTTACCACTTGGTTTCAGGGAAAGTAGGATGACTTTGAATAAGCCTGACAACCCTTTATGGAACACAGAGATTAGTAATTGATTGATTTCTCTCCCACAGGGTTGTGAGTATGGTTTACTGTTAGGGTCTTTTAAGGCAGAACTCTGAAGTAGCTCTTCTGCTATATTGTGTACAAATTTAATAGCTTTCTGTCGATTTAAGGGTGTTGTAGCTATTTCCTAGTTGTCAGAAACACTACTCTCCATCTATACAAGCATTAGTGTCTTTTTGTATGGCTTTAAGCATACTAATTCCAGCATGTGTATCAATATTAGTGCAATTAGAAGCAGCAGTTCACTAAATGTTCCATGATTTGGATGTCCTCTCCATATTCACATATTGGGCTATCCTTCATTTTTCCATGTATGTAGTAGTTAATCTCCACACCTGTTTGAGGTTCTAATGCTGTTTGGAGGTGGGGTCAGAGATATTCAGAGATGGACAAGTCTGGGTTTTTTATCATAGGGTCATATTCTCATATTATTGCTTCTTCTCTTCGGAACAAGTGGCGCCATCGTCTCCATCCGGTATCAAAGTCCATGACAGAAGCCGGCTTCTACAGCTTGAAGAGAAAAAAGCCTATAGGAAGCAAGCAGCTCCCAACCAATGTACTATTTGTAATAACTGCCAAAGATCATGCAAGTCTCAGATTGGACTACTCAGTCACATAAGACATTGAAAAACATCTACATCATAGGCTGCAGTTCCCACTGTCTCTCGCAGATGAAAGTATGCCAACAGTCTTCAGAGAGGTGGTGATCAGATGCATGAGGATAGGAAAATAAGCAGTCAGTATTGACTTCAAAACTCCCATGACAATTTTCATAGAAGTATTCAACTATACCCTGACAAATTTTCATTTGTATACTACTTCCCCATACTGGCACATGATATTCTGTTGCTGAGAAGATGAGGGCCAAGACGGCTGTCTGCAAGATGTGAGTGTCTGTTCCCCAACTGTTCTCAGTTTGTGTTTGGGTGATATTATTCCTCGTCTTTATTTTGGTAGTGGTCTTGTCAAATGATGGTGGTATGTGAAGCTATGATCCAGAACCACTCCAAGATACTTCAGGAACTCCTACGCCTGAGAGTTGTGCTGCAGAGAGTGACATTTAGACACTTCTTTGTGTGGTGGTGGCTCAGGTGGACTGCAGAGAAAGCTGCTTTTTTTGACAGTTTAGTCAGAGTTCCCATAGCTACCACTCTATTTTTTTTCAAATTTTCTGTGAAAATGCATTCCACTTGAGTGAAAGTGCTGGCTTGAATATATATACTTGATCAGTCTAAGTCACACCTTAATTTACTCTTTAGTAGCCTAACAACGAGCTCCTTGGGTAGAATTAATAAAGGCAATTAGGCTTTGCAAAGCATGTGTTTGTAAGTTCATAGCTCAAGAATTGATGGTACTAAACATCAAAAGTTGTCTCCATTTTCTTTTGATATATTGATTAATTTGTATCAATTATGTCAGCAGTTAATTAATTTAGAACCATTCTTAAGCTCTGTTCTAACACATAATTGCTCACTGATATGTTGAATCCAACAAGAGGTATCTGAGCCCATGCTGTCTTTTCTACTGGTGGTGGCAGAGGGGTAGCTCTTTTAAACCTAATGGTTAATGCTGTTATTCTAGCTCTTTATTATAATAATCTGCCATAATCCTTGCTACATTTGCACTTTAGCTTTCCTTATTGTCTGTCATTTATCCTTGTTAAACATGAGTATATGGTATACAAATGTCATCTTCATAGATCATGGTTCCTCTGGTTAAAATCTGTTCTCTCTCTTCTTCAAATGAATCCGTTCTTGGTGGTGTTTCTGTTGAACAACTTAAATTTTAAAAGAAAAAGTGAACCCAGATGCCCAGATTGACTTTTTTAACAGGGAAACAGCTACCTGACATCACAAGAGATTTGCTTTTGGAAGAGATTAAAGTCCCAGTGTATATTGGTAAACATCTGATAGGGGACTCGCATTATAGAGAGAAATAAATATGATTTTACCCTAGTAATTTATTTTTGATTGGCATACTATTGGGTAAAGAGTGAAGTATATGGAATATACCTAAGATAAATGAGGTGCACAGGAAGTAACACCACTTATATTAAGTCATTCCTATGCTGGTAGTAGGAAAACTGATATGTGGTGCAATAATGTCTAAGCACGCAGGCATATAGAGTCTTATATGGCCCCCATTGCAATCGTACCTTAGTGCGTCATAATCTTGAATGTATTTATCCTCACAACATCCCTATAAAGTAGAATCACTGTCATGTCTGAGCATCAACATAATATCCTGTGACTCAAAAATAATATCCACTGCAAGTGATGCAGGGACTATTATGTTTTCAGGGGTTGCTATGACTTTTACTGAATATATAAATCCCACATAGATAGAGAACTTGGACCTGATCCTTGAGTCATATATGTACCATTATCCCCATCTTACAAATGGGGAACTGAGGCACAAAGAGATTAAGTGACTGATTTGCTCAAGGTTATACAAGGAATCTGTGGCAAAAGAGAGAATTGAACCTGGGTCCAGGTTAGGACCCCAACCACTCAGCTATTCTTCCTCTCTTACTAATTGCCTAGCTAGTTATAGTGCCATTATACTCTGACCCAACTCCTCCTGAAGACTGAGAGATTTCTATTGATTTCCATAGGCACTGGATGACTTGGCACTTAGGATGTTTTGCATGACTGCTGCATTTTCCTGGATGGTCAGGATCACTTTGTTCAGGGCTGAAGTGGTGTCTATTTATTCTTATATACATTGAGAGTTTTCTGACTTTCTCACCTTAGGCTGGGTGTTATCTGAGCAGGGCTCTAATTCCTTCCATCTCTTACTTTTGTAATCCTGTCTAGCTACATGTTAACTGTAGGGATCTCTTTTTAAATGAAGACACATTTAAATGAATTTACATTTAAAAATTTGCCTGACGACTTTTACGGGAACTCAGTGTTAATCAATGGAACTCACTTCCAGAACAAGAAATCCCCTGCAGAAGGCTCCAGGATTGTAAATAGTATTGTTCTGAATGTTATGCAGGATACTCAGATTTGTTTTTAACAAACTGTGGCTTGAAGGTATTTTGCAAGCTATTGTGTATCATCTTTGTGGTCCCATTGCAGTCAGTGGCAAAATTGCTATTCATCTTGATGGGACCCTGAAAAAGTCCTGTGCTTTTGGATTGGCTGTGGCAATATATAATTTTACCCTTTTAATTAGTAAACTAGTAATTTTATCTGTTGATTTTCCTGGTGAGTAATACATATAGGTACTGACCTGGTATAGTAGTTCTCATGAATTTGGAAAATCCATAGCAGATCTCAAAAAGATTTTCCTGTGCTATTCATTTTCTGCTCTATAATTACATAGTGGCTCATTTCTGCTATTGTTGGGGTGGGGGGAAGTGACCTTTTTGAGTCACATTTTTATGCTTATCTTGAGGCTACATAATACTTCCTTGTTTCTGTGAGACATAAAACCTACATATGCAGCATTAATGACATTTGGTTATATTTAAGAAGACACAATTTGTTTTAAACATATATTTCAAAGTTCTTCAATCTGCTGACTTCTAATTTCCTGTTGGCCTGGTTGAAGCCTATGGAGGGACAAGAAATAAATTTAGGGGCTGCATGGCAGTTTTACTTCCATGCCCTGATTTTAGGGAAAGTTCAGTTCAAATGCACCCTCCAAGTTAGTTGCATGTGAGAAATGGTGGGAAAAGAGAGCTAATACTCATAGGAAGAGGTGAGCTTCACTCTTTCCCAGCCACTTGGGCTGATGCAGTGGCATTCTGGGAAGTTTTCTGGGACACTTTGCACAGATGTTTTTGCCATTTTATTTCACTTTGGGTGTTTTTGTGCCAATCAAATTTTGCTTTTCTGTGAACATAACTATTTTCACATGAAATGCCTGAAGAGTTTCAATTTTGGACTTTCAATGTCTGAGTTTGGAATGTGGCTTTGAAACCACCATTTTCTGAGAATGGGCTCACTTTTTGCTTGGAAATGTTTTTGTGGGTTTTTTTTTCTCACTGCCATAAGGGATGAGAATTTCCAGCATGAAAGTGTCAATATATTTTTTAAGGAAATGGGTCTGTTTTCATGTGTTATAAAATGCAAACCTCCTCCTGTAAATTTAAAATAGTTTAGTCTGTTCATACTTTGCACATCTAAAATCAAAGAACCAACTCCTCAGGTGGTTAATTTCAATTGCTTCATTGATTTTAATGGGACAATGCCAATGTCTACCCTCTAAGGATCTGGACTAATATGTGGTGACCCTAAACAAGCCCTTGGTGACATTAGATTGTCATGACATGGTGTTATATTAGCTTGCCACTTCCCAACATGAAAATGATGTGGTACGAATGTCAAAGATAATACAAAAAGGCTTTGCCCTGCAGGTATCAAACCTAAATAAATCCTACCAGGTACATGGATAACTTTTTAAAATGGCCTTTGCATAAAGCCAGCAACTGCAACATTCAAGTGTTTCTGTATAGTACGTCAGAGAAAGATGCTATTTTTAAAAAAAGAAATGTGGTTGTTCACAGGACCCTACATTTAAGAAGACAGACTTGTTCTCTGTTCCTCAGTGGAAAAGCTTATTTTATGGTTTGGGGAAATGTCCTGAATATCACAAAAATGATGCTAATTTATTTGTATGGCCTGCTTCTTCAACTACTTATGCTGTAAGTATAATTAAATACTTTCTTGTACATGATTGTTCCTGGTGAAGCCAACAGGATTACTCACATGAGTGTCATTATTTACATGTATATGTATTTTCAGGATCAGGCCCTTGTCTTGTAATTTATTTCAATGTATTTAAAGAATCTAAAATTGTATTATTATTCCCTACCTAACAATCTAAGTGGTGTCCAAATATCAGGTAAACATTACTTATGTCAATTTCAAAAGTTTTTTTAAAAAGTAATTTGATACCAACTTACTTGAGAATCTGTAATTCATGGGACTAATGATTTTCTGTGTCCAGCTTGTGACATCTTAAATGAGTCTGAATTCAGAAATTCCCTGTGAAAATCAGGCCTCTTAAAGATGACTGAAGTTGAGCATCCAAATAGCATTAGTCACTTTGGAAAATCTGAGTTTAGATTAGTGTAGACAAAAGCCTTCATTAAACATCAGTAAGAAGATGTAGAAAAGTCTGTCTCCATGGAGTCAACTGAATTGTTTTCTCCCACAGTAACATTTAATTTTTTGAAATAACATTTTGAAATTTAATTTGTTAGTCTAAACAACAATAAAACCATCAAACTTCCTATGAGTCACTGTGGTATGGACCTGGAAACAATTCTGGTTTCTGATAAATCTCATATTTGCTCTTACTTTTCTGGTGAATTAAAATGGAAAAGACAGTACTGCTGATATTTTAACATCTTTCAACACTGAGAATAAATGCAGGTTTCATTAAAGAAAATGGGAGTTTTGCTTTTGATGTCAGTAGGACTAGGATTTAGGTTTACTAGACTCAAAAGTAAAACAGGCCTAGTCCTAAAAACTCTTATAGTTTTTGAGAAAGCCCTTCTGAAAACCTCGTTGAAGCCCTAAAATTAGATATTTCTATTGTTGTTGCTATATATTTTTTTCTGATCGTATTTCTCTGAAACACATCATCTACATGAATCTAGGACTCCTGAAGACTGTGATGGAAGTGAAGTACCCCAAATAGGATGAGGCAATGAGATAAGCCTTAAGGAGATAATATAGTTGCATTCATCTTCTCTTTATTAGCGACAAACAATTACAATTTGTTCAGTTTTTGTCTGTGACTGGGTTTATAGTTTTAACACCAGTAGGCTCACCATGAAGTCTTCAGGTCAGACTGACCTTGCTTTTTAATTGTTTTAATTGATCCCCCCTTTCGAATTCTTTAACTTATCAGGAACTATTAGGAATGGTGAATGGTTTGGGATAAAATAACCATTACTCAGCCCTAAAGTTTTGCCCAAGGACCAAACGGTAACCCTAATTTTGTTTGTTAATTCTAAAGCATTCAGATGCAGTGACTATAATTTATATATCTGAATTTGTCAAAGATTATCACTGAACAGTATTACATACACTATCACAATTTTACTTAAAGTAGGAGATAATTGTCTGTTTTATGGTAGTGACCATTAGATGTGGAGTGTTTCACAGTCCTGAGCAACATAAGTTGGACAGATATAAGTGCTAGTGTAGACATAGCCAAAGACTGACTTTATAGCCTGGTTTTGCCATGGAGCTGGAAGTCCTGTCCAACGCTCCATTACTCTTGGGATCTATTTCAGTATATGGGTTACTTGCCACCAGATTTTAAATATCATACAGTTTTTCAAAGGAAAGTTCTGAATCTCAAAGCTTTGAATGAATTCTTTTACCATGTCAGATACCATAGATTATCAATTTCCCTAAATGATATTTAATGCTAATTACTTCAGGGTCAATGAGCTATAACCAAAAAATCTTTAATAAGGCTTCATTCTTATGAGGGTCATAATGAGTATTTTCCATTACCCACATTTAACTTTTTATGTATATCTGTTCACTCCTAACCCGTGCTTGCAGCTACACTAATGCATAAGTCAGTACTTTGGTTTTCAAGTTACACTCATCAAATATGCCTCCTACTCATGCAGAGAGTTTTTGTAGGAGGCGTGCATAACTCAGTTCTCTTTAACACGACAGCCCCATGTTCAATATGTTCCTCTAGTTTTGTTGCCTCTGTGCTCTCTGAAATTAAATAGTCTAAAATGACAGTTTTCACCTGCAATAGGCTGATGGTTCAAATTTGTGAAAAGGCTAAATATTTTGACTGTGGACAAGTGTTTTTATTTTATTTTATTTTATTCAATTTGTAATACCACTCTGGTCTATTACTAGTAGATTTTATTTATTTATTTATTTATTTTGCTGTCCTCCTCTCACACTTCAGGGATCCCAACCACCAATCTATTTTTCTTGTCAGTACCGTAGGTGGTGGCTGTGGTACAAATAGTAAAACCAGATGACTAACACAAATATGTTTCTGTGAGTATTCACTGGCATTTAAAAATGAATTTGCTTCAGTGGTGTTTGTGCCACCCCTTGTATGTGTGTTTTTTGCAAACATTCAAACAATTGAATTTTCATTGCTCTGGTGCCTGGAAAAAGGGAATTTCAGGGTTACATGTTTGGGCTAAAATACAGACATTTGGGGGTGAAATTCCAGTGTTTGATATGCAGGGAATCAGACAAGATCATTGTTGTCCCTTCTGGCTGTAACATCTCAGTATTGCCAAACTTTCATGAATCAGACCCCCACAAAATCATGAGATTTGATTTAAAATAGTAAATTTGAACTATATTTTATTTGCCTTCTGATTTTTGAGTGTTTGAGGTTTCCTGTTTTCAAACTTGTTTCTCCTGTCATGAGGGTAAGAAACTTTTTTTTTTAATGAAAGATTAAATTCTCATGAAATCTCAGGACTAAAGGGGCTTTAGGAAAAATACCAAATATTTTGAGCATTGTAATAAAATCACAAGAATTGTTAATGGTAGAATCTATGCAGTATTCACCATTAACAGAAGTGCCAGGTTGTGATGGCTAAACTATTCAGGTTCCAGTACACAGAATGGTCCCTTGTCATTTGCCTAGATCATAAACCCCTCTGTTTGAAAGACCAATTTCTCTGTTCTATACTGCTGTGACTATTTCTCTTAGTTGTATGCTGAGGAAAAGTAAAGGTAGTTGGTGTTTTAGAAATCGGACATTAATACAGGAAGGAAATAAGGTTCTAAAAGTTGCTTTCCAAAGTCCTGACATGGAGGGATTTAAATAAACAGATATAACTAGAGCTGGGCATTTTTTTTGTGACTATTAAATATGCTGAAAAATGCATTTTTGGGGGGGAGTGTACCAAAACTATTGGCAAATTCAGCAAACATTTTTGGCCAAAAACCAAACAAATTGACATTGAAAATGTTTCATTGAACCCAAAAGATTTTATGGTTGGTCTTACTTTTTCATTTTGATGAGCAAAAGCAAAAGCAAGACAGTTTCATTTCAAAACAAAACAATTAAAAAAAATATGGCTAGGCTACCAAATTGAAAACATAATTTTTTGTTCTGCTGTAAATATAACCACAGCTCAAATCAAACATAGATGTGTAATTACTTTGTGTGAATCTATTAATAGAAAATTCAGTGTATACTAGTCTGAAATCACCAGGAGTTCTTACAGTAGTCTTTGTGCATAATGCCTTGTGTCCCAGAATGAGCAACGTTTAAAGCTTTCTAAGATTCTCTACTTCTGTTTTATGTGTTCAGATTTTGAATACTGGGTATCTAATACTTAGTGAATTGTTCCTGATCTACAGTGAAAAGAAATTCACAAAAAACATGTGGTATAATTCTGAATAACACATGAATTTGAAGGAACTGCAATTTGAAGAAGTTAATGCGAACACAGAAAGAGCAAAATTTATAAAATAGGTAATTTTACTGTGAATCTGTTGGCTGTTGCCAACAGTATGGACCAATAGCTCTACAAATCATTGACACTGACTGAGAATTTCATCCATTCTTGAGAATACCTCCAAAATCTCTAAACTTCTGGTGAGTCTGTAGATAATTCTCAGAAAACTAGTTATTTTGAAAATTTATATAATTTACAAACGCTTAATGAAATGAGAAGTCTATTAATGCTAAATAACACCAGGCTTCGTCAGAAATTACATTTCTCAGACACAGAAGAAATGAACCAGTCACCCTGGCATGATTCAAAAAGTGTGGCATGCCATTAGCATTATCTCTCACAGTGTATTATGGCTCTTTTCTAATCATTAAACTCAAAATGAGGCAGAAACCAATAAACAATGTAGCATTAACTGAAATTTTTATTTCTCTTACCCTACAAGTCACAGTCTTTGGAGAACAGATGAGAAATATCTATATTCTGTAATTCACCTGGTTTATAAAACATGATATTCCAATTTGAGTTTAGGATTAATCTAATTCATTGACATTAATTTAACATTGACATTTTGAGTGGGTTCAGCTTCTTGTCTTCATTAAATCAGATAAAGCATGCATCACTAATTCATACACTTTCTATGACTCAATGGTAACAACACTTGCCCATTCAGAGCACTGTTAATCTGAAATCAAGTTACAAAGCCTAGCATAATTAATGATGGAACAGAACCATATGTTTGAACCTAGATCTGAATTTTTTTCTAAAGTTTTTGGGGTGGAAGGAAGTCTTTGGGCTTTTATTTCAGTTCATTTGGTTCAGAGAAAAAGCTAGCTGCAAAGATGGATCCAAAACTGCTACAAAGATTGGAGGTATTCAGATTCATGCTTCTGATTTCAGGACCATCTGTAATTAAAATGGATTAAATCCTGCTCTCGTGTTTCATGCAAAACTCAGATTGTAAGTAATATGAATAAGAGGTGCTAAAGCCTGATAGCCATAGAATTATTTAAAATTTTCTTTTAAATAATTCTAATTTGTTTAGCTGAGGATCTTAACTACAATTAAAATATTCCTAGAGAAGAAGAAATAACTTATTTTTCCCTATTCACAAATGTAATTTAATTGTAGCAAAGTGACAGAATTTTTTAGTCACTTTTAGATTACCACTGAAGAAATTAGACCTTCATGAACTACACTTGGAAGTTAAAGATGTACTTAACTTTATATATTCATTAAACTGGAGCTTTCATTTTAATACAATTTTGTGCATTTTAAAAGCTGATTTTTATAGGAGAGTAAGAACCAATTACATAAAGTATTATGATGTCTCTTTAATGGCACAACTTTTCTGGAATTTAAGTTAATCACCATAATTGTATGCTGTGCACTTTATTAACATTACAGTATGCTGCATTAAATTACTATAATTTATAACACAATTTAGTTCATTCTTCCTTTATTAGAAGTGCAAATATATGTTGTAGTATTAAAAAGACATTTGAAAGCTAAGGCTTATTTTGAAGGATCTATTTGTACTTTTGTAAAAATCAGAAGCTCTCTACCAGCTGCAAAATGAGCTTAAATATGAGCATTGTGTGCATCCACTGTTTTATAGACTTTGCTTAGAAAATTATGAAGCAAATCTGTTGTGTGCATGACATAAATAGCATACTGATTGAATATCAGTTTCATCAAGTAGAGAGACTAGGGAGGGGGGGTCATATCTCTTATTGGACCAACTTCTACTCATGTGAGAGACAAACATTCAAGCTAATACAAATCCTAAAGAAGAGCTTTGTGTAAACTCAAAAAAGTTTTTTTTTCCTCTCTCACTTTCTCTGTCACCCTCACAAGTTGGTCCAATAAAATATATTACCTCGCCCACCTTGTCTCTCTTCTATCCTGGAGCCCACATAGTTACAACTCACAGTTTCACCAAGTACACTTTCACAATTAGTATGTTCCACTTAAGTCCCATGTAAGCCTTAAGCCTTGTAATTACTGTGGTCAGGGAGTTAATTTCACCCCTCCCGACCACGTAGAGGACCTGCATAAGATTCTATGTCATGTATCACTTCAGATATTGTAGGGGACCTTTTCTCTGGATGAATTGCAACCCTAAAGTAGTGAGACAAGGCACGTGAAGCAATATCTTTTATTGGACCAACTTCTGTTGGTGAGAGAGACAAGTTCTCAAGCCAGACTAAGTTCTTCCTCAGGTTTAGAAAAGGAACTCCCAGCATCACAGCAAAATGCACGGTGGAACAGACTGTTTAGCACAAGCAATTAGCACATATTCTAAGGAATGATTCTAAGTGACCTGTTACAGATTGTTGTAATAAGCCAGTGGTCCCCAACCTTTTTGTAGCCAGTAGCACATTCATGTTTTCAGAAGAGTGTGGTGGGCGCCAACAATTTTTCAAGGCTTATTTTGTATTTGTACATTAAATAATACGAAAAATATCATATTTAATATATGAATCCAGAGAGAAGAGAGAAGCCAGAGAGAAGCTGCGAGGACAGAGAACACTGGCACCTGCAGCCCTGGAGTTCTCTGTCCTCGGAAGGCGTGGGGCTGCGGCTTCTCTCTGGCTTATGGGAAGGCCCCACCCACAGCCTGCAGCCCCGGAGTTCTCTGTCCCCGGCAGGTGCGGGGCCACAGCTTGTCTCCCCTCCTGGGCACTAGGTGGGCCCCACGCCTGCTGGGAACAGAGAACCCTCTGCTCACAGCCTGAGTTCTCTGTCCCCGTCAGGTGCCGGGCCGTGGCTTCTCTCCTCTGCTGGGCACTAGGCGGGCACACATAAATGCCATGGCACCCACAGGCACCACGTTGGGGACCACTGTAATAAGCCATAAATCCAGAGTCTCTGTTCAGTCCATGTTTTTTAGTGTCTAGCAGTGTAATGAATTTAAGCTCCCAGGCTTGCCATCATAGATGTCACTTATCTATACACCAACATCCCTCACAAAGATGGCATAGCTTCCTGCCTCAAATATTTACAGGACAGTGGATAATCCTCACATATCCACCCAAACACGTGGCCAAACTTATGCATTTCATCCTCACCCATAACATTTTACATTCAACAATGAACATTTTGTCCAAACCATGGGAACAGCCATGAGTATTAATATGGCTCCCCAACAAGCCAAACTCTTCATGGGCCACATTGAAGATGAATTGCTGGACAAATGCACCATGAAACCAATGATATACCTGGAATACATCAATGATATTTTCATCCCCAGGAAAGATGGCTTAAACGCCCTCATAGCATAAAAATAGCACAATTAAAAATCATCCTAGGTTCATAAATATTAACCATCATTCACCAAACTCTTTCATGGATCCTAGGTTTAACTCCTAGACCTAGACAAACTCCTAGTTCTGGCTGACATCCACCATCTTGGCTAACGCATTACAGACTGAATCAGAGTCTGTCAAAAGTGAAAGAATGAGGCTTTATGGCTTTAGCCAAGCTCAGTAACTGGGGGCTGAAATAGACTCATCCTCTGTGGATCAAGTACAGGAGGGGACATGTAACACACTGAGCAGTGGATTATATTCATATAACATATTGCTCCAAACCTGCATCTCAGTCTAAGGCAGAATACCAAAATGCAGAAGATAAATTGGAAGACTATGACTGTATCAGTCTCATGTCTTCCCATAAAATAGTTGCATCATATGGTTCAGATGACAAACTGTTTTATGGAGAAAATGATGACACCGGGGCCTGATTGTAATCTCACTTCTAGAGCTGTAAATTGCAAGTAACTCCACAGAAGTGTAAGCAAGGTAGGAATGAGCTCTTCCCTGACATCATAGACACACCTACTCTGCCTAAATGAATAGCATGATGGAGCTGCTTTGCCAAAATGATCACTTTTGACTGGTGTTTATTGAAAATATAATCTTGATGTGAATATGGTCCACTACCAATGGATGTTAGAAAAATACTATAGGATTCCTTTTGTAGCTTGAAATAGGAAAGGAAAATAAAGAGGCACTTTAAATGCAACCCCTTCAGATTCAGTGACCAAGAAAGGGGTTTTGAAGTGGATAGAGCTGAGCAACACTTTCAAGTATTTTACTTCCTAAGATATAAGTCCCTCAGTGCAACACAATGCACTTAGGAGTTTGTTGTAGAAGATATTGACACTGCACTGCTACTTTTCATCAAGCTCCAAATTATTTACAAATCAAAATCTTATTCTGATACATGAAATAGCCATCTTCTTGCAAAACTGGATTTAAGTTGCAAACCTTGCCAGTAACACAGTTAGTGAAGATAAATCTGTTTATTGAATGTTCTGACCTTTTAGTTACGATTTTACTTTTCCAGTAGTTACTTATTCACAATATAATGAAAATAGCACAACATATCATGCTGATAGAAGACAAAATCCTTAATTCTTTCCTGGGGAAAAGCTCACATTAAAGTCAAAGTTTCAGTAAAGAAGCAAGATTTGGAAAAAGAAAACCTAGCCAGTATTTTCATTTAGCTGCTTGAGGCAAAAGATGGTCTTGTGGTTAACAAATTACTAACTTGGGAGCCATGAGGGTGGGGTACAGTCCCTGGTCCTGCTACAGAGTCTATGTATGACCTTGAGTAAGTTGTTAAATATCTGTCCTTTGTGATAGTAGTACTATCTTTGTCACCACCATTGGACTGCCTTGTCTGTTTTAGAGTGTGAACTCTACAGGACAGGACTTGTAGAAGGCACAATAGCAAGGGAGACAATGGGTGGCCTGATCTCATTTAGAGCCTTTGATGGGGTGTGTATATTCCAAACTGGATTAGTTAGGGAAGAGACTAAGACCTGGATACACAAAGTGACTTAGGTGTTGAGCATCACAGAGCCTAATTTTTAGGCACCTAGAACATCACAGGAACAACACTGCAATCCACAAAGCCTGAGATAGGCACCTAGGATCCCTAAACAGTGCATGGGGAGAGAGAGGACCCTAAGAATGCAATTCACAAAAGCCAGCACACTAGTCAGGGAGCTGCCAATGGGAGATGCTGATGAGAGGGTTGTTTCCTAAGTCCTCCCCCTCTCATGGAGATAGGGACTAATATCTCTGTTTGCAATCCACAACAGGAACCCCTCTCCTGAACTCAGGCCCGCTTAGGTGCCTAAATCTGTTTCTTGTGAAAAAGAGTGAGGCACCTGTGGCACTCCACACAAAACAGGAGGCTCTGATACCCACCGTCTAACTTTTAGCCTATTGGTTAAACACTTAATGGGAATGATGGAGTCCTAGCTTCAATTCTCTCCCTCAGTCAGAGACTGTGAGAGGATTTGAACAGGGGTCTCCTCAATCTCTCCTCTTAAAGCTATTATACTTGGCGTAAATAGGGTTATTGGAGCAGGAGGACTGGATCTTGGGTCTCCTGCCTCCCCAGGAGCTTCCCTAAACACCAAGCTACAGAGTAATTCTCATTCTGGTATTTATTTCTCATTTTAAGTACTTATGAAATCAAACAGCTTCAACAGGAGCCATTGAGGGAGCCATGCATCAGAATATCCCAAACCTCAGTGGTTACAGCTCATGAGAAATCTCTGTTCAAACCCAGCCCTGCCATTAGGAAGAGAAGGTAAACCTGGGTTTTCCACATCCCAGGTGAGTGTGCTGGACTAGAAGTTGTAGGGTGTCTCACCCCCTCTTCTTCTGGCCAGATTTGGAACAGAATGCAATCTGGTAGGCAGCCTCCGAGTACACCTAGTAGATCCAGCCCCACATGCGAGTTAGGCAGATAAGCGCTTATTTTCTCCTGGTGGGTGGATTTCTCTGGGGCTCAGGCATCTGGGTACCTAGAGCAGTGCAGCAGTGTGCATGCCCAGAGGCTGAGACTTAGGCACTTAAGGAACTTTAGCTGCAAAACTTGGGCACTGAGTGAGCTTAGGGGGGAAGCTGAGCAGGAGGTTTGTGGATCACAGTGGAGCCTTGGACACCTAAGTACCTTTGTGGATCTGAGCCTAATTCCCTGAAAAGGGAGCTAGGCAGAGGTCATTTTCTACCTCTTAGAAACTGCTGTGCAGCCAATTAAGGAAAGTGTTTCCACCTGGGTTCATGAATGGCGGTCTGCAAGCCTGAAGAGAACAGATTGTTTCTGGTCCAAAGGAAGCATCCTTTCCTCTCCCCAGTCTGAGGAGACATCAGAGCTGAGCAGTTCCTGGGATTGAGAGGTAATAGAATCCTGTGACAAAAGTATGCTATAACCCTGCCAGAAGGCTAACCTGCTGATCTGAGACTGTTAGGTCTTTTAGTATTTTCCTTAAAACAGAAGCCTGGGGCTGGGCTGGGGAAGAAGGCCTAAGGCTATGTCTGCACTACAAGGTAGGAGTGGGATTTCCCTGCTTGGGTACAGATACTCATGCTAACTCAATGAGAGCTAATGTGAGTGTGTGTACAAAAGTAGGAGGATCACACCCCTAGCTCTTAGTGTAGTTATAGCCTTACAGACAGGCAAGGCAAGCCAACCTGTGTAAGAAATAGCCCTGAGGAAGGAGTGAAGCAAACATTTGAGACTAGACAGCATGGTTGATTCTTTAGTTAGAGCCTTTGGGATGGAACCTCTACAGAAGAAGAGCACAGACACCCCTGTACCTCCGCCACCTCCTGGAAGTAGTAAGTGGAAACCCCCACAAGCAAGGGGTGCAGAATTAGTGTAGAACTGCTACACCAGGGGAGGACGTTTATCTTTGATTTTGACTTTTGTGTACCATTGAATGAGAGGCGTTTCCTAACTTACCCAAAAGGTTAAATGAAACTACCCTACTAGCAGAAGGAGGGTGGACTACCAAAGGGAAATTGAGACATGGACACAGCTGATGTTGGAGAAGTAAGGCAGACTTTTGCACAGCCTCTAGACACAATAGTAATATAAATAGCAAAGGTTATTTTAGTATTTACCTTCTGATCCCAAAAGTGTGGTATAGAGATTATAAAGCCAGGACTTTGTGCTAACTATTAACACTATCTGTGTTAATGGGGCGTGCCTATATATGATACAATATTATGTTTGGAAGGGTATTTGTTTAACTTACTGTATGACTTATGTAATCCGATGTAGGCAACCAGCCTTGCAAAATTGTCATGAAAATTAACAAGCTTGTGAAGTTTACTCATTTACCCTTTGGTATGAAGATAATGGGAAAGAGTTAATATTTTGTAGCTGTGTGAGTTGGAGAGAATGTTGTAAAGCTAATATAAATAATGTGATTATAGCTGAACTGATATTCACCAAAAGCTGTGAATGTTCAAATTTTTCTTTAAAAAAAAAGTGAATAAGCCATTTTCATGCTCTGTCTGTATTAACTTTCTATAAACATTCATGCAATTGAGTATTAAAGCACAAATTCTCATGGTAATACATTTTAAACTTTCATGATCAAATACTTGAATGAAGCCAATTTCCTATTCACCTTCTAAGAGTACTGCCACATAAACCTTCTGATAAGATTTATGTATATCCAGCCGGGGAACTGAAATGGAATATAACAAGACCAATAACTGAGCTTGGATAGTTATATTAAAGTAATTAAAATTATACTGGTTTATTCTGTTAAAAGCTAACTATTCTTCATTGATAGAGACCTTGGTTGAAATCTCCTTTCAGCCACCAGTGAAATAACTTGGGGATGTGAAAGTTGTATCTATCAGCCAGTGGCCAGACTCATCCATTTTGAAGTCCTTCATTTAGTGTTTAGATTCACATTGTATGCCTCTTGCATATCATTTCATATAAGACTCAAGTTTCAGGATTGATAAGCAATAGCTTGGAGCGCCAGGTGAAACTCAATGGAACCTTATTCTGACCTAGGTAGTAGGAGGACTGCCAAGCTTGTCTCTTCTGATCTTGCCTAGTCACCGTGTGGTGAAAACTATATGTGTTTTATCTCCACTTAGTATTTTAGTGAGCTATCACCAGTTTATTTTGTTGGATTTAAAAAAAAAACAAAAAAAAAACTGTGTCAGTGAAAGCAAAAGACCAATACTGAAACTAGAAATTGTAGACCCACTGAACTCAAATAAGAAAAGCTTTGATTGCTCACTTGGCACTGGGATTTCCTGTAAAAATGCTTGAAATGATTATTAAGATTATTTGCTGTTAAAAGTCATTAGCATGTTATCATTCCCTTATTAAGTTTAAACCCTTTCCATACGTCCCTAAATGAATAAATCTTTCAAATAGTTGCTTTGAAAATTCTATAGTAACCTTCAATCAAGAAGATTATATGGTGAAAAATGAGTCTCTGGAAGCATTGTTTCTCCAAGTATCTTGTGAATCAACACTACAAAAAAAATCTCATATTACTGGAAAAGAAAATTATATCCATTGTAAAGAAATGATATTTGGCCTCTGAAAAGAGCAAGTAGTGCCTGATTATAAGGTTTCTGACTTGTGAAGCAACATGCTGCTTGTATCTCACACACTCAACTGTCATTTCAATTGTATTCAACCTTAAGTAACTTCTGTCTAGCCATTCTGAACCTTAGGGAATCAGAACCAAATGGTTCCCAAAGAATAAGGACATTCTGTAATCATTACACTAGGAATCTGTCTATCAAGCTGAACTGCCTATTTGCTTGACTGTACAAAATAAATACGAATCACAAATAATGGAACAAAAATTAGCAGTTTAATTTGTAATTTTAGAAGAACTGTCAGATTTTTCCCCATGCCTTCTCTAGTTTCACTGTTCTGCTAAAACAGAGAGACTAGTCATTCATACAGGCATTCCACATCTGTTTTAGAATGATAACTAGCTAAACAGCATCTTTGGTATGAAATATCCTTTCTCATAATTATATCTATATTAGTGGAAGAGTTAAAAATGTAGCTGCCCAAAGCTTGCATTTTACCAGAGATTAAGAGCTCACAATTCAAATGTTTTATATTGTATTCCCATAATAAATCTAGAATGCATCTTTGAGGGTTTTTCCTAAATCCTAGAAAACCAAGCTATATATTTCATACATAATCTCTCCTCCAGTTTGTTTAATTTGGCAGCCTTTCCATTGTACTTTCATCTTAAAAACAATGGGACTATGAGGTTGACTATCATGTCTGTATTCATTTTAGAACAGATATTGTTCAAACAAATTTATGCCATATATGGGAATTCATTTTGCCCTCTTCAGAATAAAGTAATAATAAATCACATTCTACTTTTGTGGTAGGAAATAAAACAAGCTGTCTTAAACTGTGAGTTCCGTGGCTGTTTTGTAAAATGCAAGTTCTGGGCTGCCATATTCTCTTTTAAATTCTGCTGTTAGTCTTGAAAGCTGGGGAAGAATGATTATGAAATAAGAATCCATATTGCTTTGCAATATCCCAGGTTTCAATTAATTAGAAACATGTTTGTTTGTTTTTAAATCAAATTGCATTTGGACAACACACACTTTAAATTTAGAGGAACATTTCATGCGAAAATTTAAGTTTTCACCACCTCCAAACTGAATAAGTAGACGTTTCACGAAATTCAGGACACTTCTGGGTGTTTCCATCTGCTTGTTCACCATACAGCAGCATGCCTTCTAGATAAGCGAGTGGACAAGAAAACATCATTTCGGTGCATCGCTCCAGACACTAGTCTGTTATCAGATTCCAAATCCACTTCCAGGTTCTGATACTAATCTTCAGAGTCCTCAATGGACTAATACTTGGGAATCTCAATAACTGCTTTCTTTCTGGGCAGCCCCTGGCCCAGCAGCAGAAGTTTGGGAGTGTGGGAGGGGGCAGGGAGTTGGGAGAGTGGAGCTTACCTAGTGTTGGGGGGGCTCCCTGGCTCTCACAGCTTGCAGCTCCTAGGCAGCAAAGGGACCGAGGGAGGGCTCCACGCCACATGCTGCTCACGCCCACAGGCCCTGCCCATGCAGCTCCTATTGGCTGTGGTTCTTGTCCAATGGAAGTTGCAGCAGCCTGCACTTGTGGTGGGAGCAGCCCGCTGAGCCCCCAACTCCTCCGCCGCCTAGGAGCTGCAGGGACGTGGAGCCGGGTAGGGAGCCCTGCCAACCCTCCCCTCCAGCACCAACTGGGGTCCTGGGCCATGCGCAATGGTGCGGCTTCTGCCTTGCCAGCAACAGTGGGGGTCCTGGCCCTGCTGCCCAGCCCCCCCCCCACACCAGTGGGGTTCCCCCAGACCACTGCCCCCAGCATCCGTGGTGCCCCCAGACTGCCCCCTCCCCAGTACCCGTGGCCCCCCACCCAAATTTTAGACATGGGTATTTTTAGTCAAAGTCATGGACAGGTCTCGGGGTGTGAATTTTTGTTTACTGCCCGTGACCTGTCCATGACTTTGACTAAAAATTCCTGTGACTAAAATGTAGCCTTAAGTATTATTCTTTCAGATTGGAGTTATGCTCTTAAATTAGATATGTGATAGAGATGGGATAATGTCACAATACTGAGCGTAAAATTGCATGCCTTAAATTAAACTCTACAGACTTCAAAGGGAGTTTTACCTGAGTGAGGACTGCAGGCCCTATCTATATCCATTTCTCTTATGCAGTTGTAGCTATGTTGTTCCCAGGATATTAGATAGACAAGGTGGGTGAGGTAATATCGTTTACTGGAGCAACTTCTATATCCCAGAAGATATCACCTCACCCACTTTGTCTTGCCATTTCTTTGAGCATCTACTTTAAATTCACTGCATGAGAAGCTATTATCAACATGTGGAACTTGTGAAAGGTATTAAAATGTATAAAGCTCTTGGGAATGTTTTATTCAGTGCCTATTTGGCTAGGCATTCCTACACCTCTGTTTTGATTTTTTTTAAACAAACTCCATTGTACAATGTCTCTTAATTTGCACCAGAGTGTAGTAAAAGAAATCTTTTTCAAAATAAGTTTTTAATGGTATTTACATATGCTATTTTATGAAAACTCAGCTGCCACAATGTGAAACCAGAATAGAGCTTCATTCTTCTACTGACTGTCCAGGTAAGCACTATTCCTCTCTTCCAGACCTCAACCCTACCCAGGCTGTGGGGCATGTGTTGGTCTTTATTGCACACACTGCTGTGTCTGATGACTCTTCTTTGCTGTGAACATTCAGGGTGCTGTGGCACACTCCTTGCTCCTCATTGGGGCTGAAGACTCAATAAATGGTTGAAAAGATAAATATAGATCTATTTTAAAGCTCCAATGAGATTTGTGCTTCACAGAGAAATGCTTGCCTGTCACAAATCTGTTTTTATTCTCTATTTGTTACAAATCACTACTCAACTGTAGTTAGTAGTACTTGCTAAGAACTAAATTCACAAGATCATCATAAATTGCCACACATGGCTCTTGAGTATTATAAGTTGTAGTGATGAGGCTGTGTCTGATTTGGGATTCACATTAACTGAAACATTTCCATAGTTTGAAGATATTTGCATTCAGGGTTTTGGTTTGAGCCCTCCCCACTGAATACAGAATAATTTGTAAATTATGTGAACTTTTTTGCATAGAATCGTGAGCATCACAAATTCTAATATATAAACAGTGACTCCTGAACTTGCTTAAACACTCACTCTAATTATATACATTATTTTCAGACTCTTCTTGCGATGTATATGTAGTGAAAAATCACTTGACTAAATGAATATTCAATTCTCTCTGCTGAGCAAACAGACACAGCTTTCTTCTAAACCTCCTCTTTCCACTGTTGCAAAACTGCTCATTTCTGTATCCTGCAATTCTGAAAAATAGATAGAGATTTTATTTGCTCTTCCATAAAGTCCCAGAAAACCAATATGAGCTTCCGTGTCCCAAAGATTCTATCTGAGTACCATGCTCTGCTGGGAGCATGAATGCTGTCAATCATGATGATGGTGAATTTCAGTCAGTAACGATGTGGCTCAGCAAGTAGAATTCACACTTTGACCTTAACGTGTTCCACAATTAGGAAGCACAATTCTTGTTTTCACTAAGTTAAAAAGGAAATTTGCTGGGAAAGCCTGTGCTTTCTTGCCTTTATACCCCTTCACTGCACCACATACATTTTCAACTTTTTTGTGTGAAAATATTTAAATAGTTATAGTCGCTATCTGTCAACAGGGATAAAACTTTAATCCACACGTAAGGGAGTGCTCCCTTAAAATAACAAAAGGACTGAGTTCTGGAGTAGGAATTTTTTTATGAATGAGCTATCATTGAATTAATTATATTAGTAAGGACATAATCTAAAGCCCCATGAAATCCATAGAAAGACTCATTGGGTCTTAGGACCTGATCCAAAGTCAATGGGCTTTGGATCAGGTCCTAAGTGACTGACAGCTATATTGTCTGTGTTTAGGCACCTTTAGGCTCCCGTTTCTGTAGTATGTGATCATATCACAGTCTTTAATGTATTTGTCCTCATAATACCTCTGAATACATAACAACTAACCCATTTTACCGAAGTGGAACCGAGGCACGGAGACTTAAAGTATGTCTACACTACGATGTAAGCTCACAGCTAGTGAGACTGTAGTCCGCAGATCCTGGGTTTGCAAGTCTGGTCCTCAGCGTCCACACTACATATTTAGCCTACATTTAGAATTTCCTAACCCATGTCTCACACCAGTGCTCTGGCATCTATACTGCATAACCTCAGACCTGAGTCATACCAGTGTATCCAAGCCTTCCTAGCCCCCTCAACAGCTGTAGCCACTCTAGCCTTTTGATCATGATGCAGTGGGGGAAAACATGACCATCTTCACTGCACATTACAGGAAATTTTTGCAGCTCACCAATACATCCTGCCAAGCCATCTTCTGGGTCTGCACACTTTTGTAGCCAACACCAGCAATATGTAGGAGTCACCATTTGAAGAACTTGTCTTGCTTGGGCTTTTGCTTCTGTTTCAGGAAATGGGCAGTGCATCCATGAGATGCATGGACATTTTGGTGGCATTTTCTGACCTACCAAAGGTGCTTGATGGAGGAAGTGGAGGATAATGATAATACCGATGTGAAAGACTCAAACTGGCTGATGCAGCTCATGGATTCTCAGTATAGCCACTGATGTCTCCTACATAGAGTGGTGCTTTTGGAGCAGGGGCAGAAGCACAGACTGGTGGAATCACATCATGTGGACCTGGGATGACCAGCAGCGGGTCCAGACCTTTTGCATGAAGAAAATTACATTTCTGGAGTTTTCTGAGCAGCTTCACCTGATCCTCCAGCATCATAATACATGCATGAGGGGATGCATACCAGTCCAGAAGTGGGTTTCTATAACCATCTAGAAGCTGCCTACACCATACAGGTACAGATACTTTGCTAACTAGTTTGTTGGAAACCCAATTGTATGTATAGTGGTGGCGGAGGTTTCAGTCAGGCATGTGATTTACCCAAAGGTGGTAATCATAAATAATACCCCTTATCTAATTGCTGGCTTTGAGAGAATGGGGTCTTCCGACTGTGCCAGGGCCACTGGTGGGACTTGTATCAATAGTTTTCCCCCCTCAAAGAGCACATGAGTAAATAAGACTACTACTTCATTGTTATACAGACCCTTGTAGGCCCCAGAAGCCAATTTATGGATGCCAGCATGGGCAGCACTAGAAAATTTCATGATGCCTGTGTTTTCCACCAATCAAGAGTCTACATTAGTAATTTTTTACTATAGTAAAGAACAAAATTGTCAGGCATATAGATTAACATAATTTGTTGGGGAATAGTCAACATGTTTTTTTGTAAAGGAAAATCATATCTCATCAATCTATTAGAATTCTTTGAGGGGGTCAACAAGCATGTGGACAAATGGATATAGTGTATTTAGATTTTCAGAAAGGCTTTGACAAGGTCCCTCACCAAAGGCCATTCACAAAGTAAGCAGTCATGGGATAAGAGGGAAGGTCCTTTCATGGATTGGTAACTGGTTAAAAGATAGGAAACAAAGGGTAGGAATAAATGGTCAGTTTTCAGAATGAAGTGAGGTCAATAGTACTGTCCCCCAGAGGTCTGTACTGGGCCCAGTCCCATTCAATATATTCATAAATGATCTGGAAAAAGAGGTAAACAGTGAGGTGGCAACATTTGCAGATGACACAAAAATACTCAAGTATAAGTCCCAGGCAGACTGTGAAGAGCTACAAAAGGATCTCTCAAAACTGGGTGACTGGGCAACAAAATGGCAGATAAAATTCAATGTTGATAAAAGCAAAGTAATGCACATTGGAAAACATAATCCCAACTATACATATAAAATGATGGTGTTTAAATTAGCTGTTATCATTCAAGAAGGAGATCTTAGAATGTCAGGGTTGGAAGGGACTTCAGAAGATCATCTAGTCCAACTGCCTGCTCAGAGCAGGAGCAATTCCCAAGCAGATTTTTGCCTCAGATCCTGCAATGGCCCCCTCAAAGATTGAACTCATAACCCTGGGTTTAGCATGCCAATGCTCAAACCACTGAGCTATTCCTCACCCCCCAATCTTGCAGTTATTGTAGATAGTTCTCTGAAAACATCCACTCAATGTGCAGTGGCAGTCAAAAAAGTGAACAGAGTCTTGGGAATCTTTAAGAAAGAGATAGATAATAAGACAGAAGATATCAGATTGCCTCTATATAAATCCAGGGTACACCCACATCTTGAATACTGTGTGCAGATGTGGTCGTCCCATCTCTAAAAAGATATATTGGAATTGGAAAAGATTCAGAAAAGGGCAACAAAAATTATGAGGGGCATGGAGCGTCTGCCATATGAGAAGAGATTAATAAGACTAGGACTTTTCAGCTTGGAAAAAAGATGACTGGGGGGTGAGAATACGATAGGTCTATAAAATCATGACTGGTGTGGAGAAAGTAAATATGGAAGTGTTATTTACTCCTTCTCATAACACAAGAACTAGGGGTCACCAAATGAAATGAATAGGCATCAGGTTTAAAAGAAACAAACGGAAGTAGCTTTTTCACACAACTCACAGTCAACTTGTAGAACTCCTTTCCAGAGGATGTTGTGAAATCCAAGACTATGACAGGGTTCAAAAAAGAACTAGATAAATTCATGGAGGATAGGTCCATCAATGGCTATTAGCCAGGATGGGCAGGAATGGTGTCCCTAGCCTCTGTTTGCCAGAAGCTGGGAATGGGTGACGGGATAGATCAGTTGTTGACTACCTGTTCTGTTTATTCCCTCTGGGACACTTGGCATTGGCCACTGTTGGAAGACAGGATACTGGGGTAGATGGACCTTTGGTATGACCCAGTATGGCCGTTCTTATGTTCTTATATACTTTCATGGACAGGCTGGGACACTATTCCCACCAAATGACATTGTCATTAATGGAGTTTCTGTCCCCATTGTTGTTATGAGAGTCCTTGCATATCCCCTTTTTGACTTGGCTTATGAAACCATATCCTGATCTGAGAGGGGCTGGCAAAAAAAAGGTTTAATTATACTCTCAGTAGGTTGTTAAATGTGTGTTTGGCAGATTGAAATCCTGCTCATGCTGTCCACACAGCCATTTGTCATCAATGCTATCTTCACTATTGTGGCTTGCTGTGCTATTCATAATCTTTGTAAAGCCGAAGGTGAGCCATTTGCCCCGAATGGACCCATGACTGTAATGGATTTCTGAACTGGTACATGCAACCAGAGAGTGTACCTATCACAGATGGAGAAGGATGCACCTGGGCTACAGAAGTCAGGGATGTTCTGTGCTCCCACATTATGGGCTTGCGTGGGCCAATGGAAGAGAGAGAATAGTAGATTCGTGGATGTGTTTGTACAGTAATGTTAACAGTAAATGAAGAACTGTCACATCACCCAGTGCAACGGGGTGGAGATTAACTGACATGCATTTTAAGTATAGATAAGATGACTACTAATGAAATTGGGTGGGGAGGCAGTGTGCGGCAAGAACTATGAATTTTCATTATGGATTGATTGTGTATTGTGTATTTGGATACAGCTTCCCAGTTGTCCCTTATCACATGTTTATCTTTATTATTTTAAATACGCATTATGTGATGTGATGCATTGATGGTAATACACTTTATTAACAAAATACATGCCTTTATTTGTGATCATGCTATATTCCAAAAAATAAAAAAGCATGCGGTATTAAAGCATTGCTAGTTAAACCAGCTGCCATCAGCACACCAAAACCATTAATAAAAAAGTGTATAAACTTGTCATTGACCACTGAAACAAGTGTCAACAAATAAATATCCTAATTCTGCATTTAGAGCACACTTGCTATCCTAGCAGGTGGGTGAAGTCTACAGTGGGTAAATTTGCCCTGTCCACCTGTTATTAAGTCCCTGTTGCAAGGGGCAGCCTACCATGAAACTGTCCAAAGTGTTCCTGGTCTGTGGCACCTGGTATTGTGGAAAGGTCTTAGGATATGGTTCAGGTGCAGCAGGAGCCTATACTCTTGTGGTCGTAAGTGCAAGCAGCCTTTCAAACAGGTCTTTCTGCTATACTCTTCCTCCCTCAGTTGACGTTCACGATCCAGAAATGATACTGCAAGTCTCTCCTTGTATGGCATGGTGCACAGAAAGGAAGACACCATAAAGTTCTTCTCTTAGCAGCTGGCACATCTTGGTGAGAATGTTCAGGTTTCTATTAAACAATGAACTTTAAATGCTTTTTTCACTGTTGTTTTGTGCTTTTCATTCTCCATTTTGAATTCCACATAGCGTGTGGGGAGGTGACACCAAGGCTTAGGCTTGCAATAAACCATTTGTACATAAACACTGCTGCCCATGGCTTTTAATACATTTTGCAGTGGGTCAAAAATCCTGACCCCGTATTAATGACAAAAAACATGGAGCCAGAAACATGGAGCCAGAAACTTATAGTAATTTTGTATTCAAATACCATTAGATCAGCTCTTGTTGCTCCAGTGACAAGCTCGGAGTGAAAATCACCTCTGGTGCTTTTCTCAAATCTGGAGCCTTCAGGCACACATGAAGTCCAATATAATCACAAGTACAACGTCTGATCTGTACTACAAGTTTTATTAAAGCAATAGTAAAGTTACATGCATATATAAATCCTATAAAAGCCCATGCAGTGACTAAGACTGCAGTCATACTCTCATCCTCAAAGATATTCTAGGGTCCAATGGACCTCACAATAGACTATCATTAATAGAGGGATAGTTCCTGCTGGGGTTTCTCATGGAGTCATTCCAGTTTTACCCAACCTCCTTTATATTGTTCTGACCACCCCTAATACTTTATGCACATGCATGATGGTTTCGACCCTCTTTTACTTATCTGTGCTTCCACACCCTATGAATATTCGGGTGACCCATTTTTTAGTTTGTTTCTTAGTTCTTCTTACCCTCATTAGCATCTACTCATAGCATATACCTTTCAGTCAGGACAGGTCATTCCATGATGTTACAATCAGGTGTCTCGTGATCTTGGACAATACATTATGGTTTATTTCAATCTAGTTTTCCGTAACATTACTTATCGACGCATTTTACAGTAATTTTGTGACATTACTGGCATAGGGTTATTCCTAAATCACCCACTCATGTCAAGCATTCTTAAATCTATGCCTAGTTTGGCTAAGCTAAAATTGTATAGGCCTCAGCCTGTAGGCCTTGCATTCCAGCCACACTTTACTTATATACCTAATACACAGTCATCACTCCTAAATTCTTGTCAGTCTTATACTTCAATCTTATACTTCTATAATTCTAGAACTTAAATCTATTTAGCATGCACTTCATATATATGAAATAGCATATAAATTGACCATCACATCAAATAACACAATGATAAAAGGATGATAAAATGACCTAATTGGATAAAAACAGTAGGCTGTTCTTCCAGGGTATCATAACAAAGTTCCCCCAAGTATAAAGTCAGGACGTGCTGCAGGTGCTCAGGTGGTAAAGCCTCCTTGAGGACTGGTTTGAGCATCAGTGTAATTTTTGGTGGCTGATCTGAAGCCTACTGTCTCCTCTGCATTCTGGGTTCAGAAGGTTACCATCCTGGCTGACCAGGCTGTCATGAACCACTGCTGGCTCAACGCACAGCACGGTACCCAGCACCTGGTCAAACTCCTTGTAAAAGAGGTGGGATGACTGAGATTTCCCAGAGGGTTGGTTCTCATCCCTGGTTTCCCAGTAATTATTCTTAAACTGCTTAATCTGCTCCCTGCAATGGTTTTTGGTTCAGTAATTATCCAGTGTTTCCAGCTTCTTCACTATTTCCTGGTATCCGTGGTTATTTCTGGAACTCTTGCTAAAGTGAAATTTTGCTTACTTTGCACCAGAGATTAACCAAAGTCTGACTGTGCTCCTGTAACCAGGTGGCAGTGCACTTGGCAACAGATGGCTTGTTGATGGCCATTACAAATGCAGGATAAGGTTTACTCTGCTTGCAGTTCAGTGGTCAGAACAAAATGGAAGTTAAATACCAAGCAGTTGTACTTGAACTATCGGGGGCTGCTTCCATTTGCTGGGAGTTGAGTGGCTAGTCTTTAAACCATCAAGCTTTAAATAAGGTATGTTATATACTGCACCACATTGTAGCAGAAAAATATACTAGACTTTAGCATTTCACGACACTGGGGAAGGGGAAATCAGTCTTGGTCGAGAGTGTGAAAGTTGTTAGACTCCTGTCCCCTGTTCAGAGACAGCTTATGGGAACCAAAAACCTTCAGACCCTTAATATTCTCTTGCCACACTGCAAACATTATAGCTCCACTAAGAATTATAGTAATGAAACCAGCCAGCAGAATCCATTCACACAATCTGGGCTGTGTGATAGTCACAGGTTGATGCAGTTCAGCTGTGGTGCATGAGATGTGACTTTTCTTAAGCTGTCACTCATTGTTACTTATAAAGATTCCTTTTCCACAGTGGAGCTCATCACCCTTCACAAAGGTCCTATATTAATAAAATAATGTTCCCTCTGATGGATCCTCCTGTCCTTTGAAATCCAGACAGAGATGTTAAAGAGGGAGCACTATGCCCCAACATGCTGATGTTTTGACATAGACCCTTTCTGATATAGCCTGTCTGTCCATTAAATTACAGGTCAATCCTGCAGGTTGATGAAAAGGGAGTGGAAAGTCAAAGCGCTCAGGTCTCAATGTTTGCTTGGCAGGGAGGCTTAGGAACAGTGTGGTGAAACCCTCAGCAACATGAGTAACCCTATATGTGAGGAGCTACCTTGAGGTTAGCACTGGAGCACAGAGGTGGGAAGGAGTGTGTGGCAGAAGATGGAAAGACAAGGTGTAAGTGTGTCAGAGCAATCCAGTGAATGGAAATGGTGTGCGCAGACGAGCTGACGTTCTGCCTTCTCTGGCTTGTACAGTGAATTCCCACTGTGTAGCTCTGAGTTCCTCAGGAAAAAGACCCTCCCCCATCCTACAAGGTAGATGGGATTTTAAGTCTCCCGAGATCATGCTAAGGAGAGGATTCTTGCCTGCAACATCCACACCCTTCAGCTTAATGACATTCTAAAAGACTCTTGACACTTTCAATGCACAAGGGTTATGATAAAAGATGCTAAAATAGAGAAGTGCCAGAAAGCTGAAACCCCAAAATTTATCTGTAAAATGTTTCAGGGTTGGAACTCTGCCCTGATCTGACTCCTGAGTGGTGCAAAACCAGAATCTGGACCTGGCCAGCTGAGAAGTCTTCTGGTAGAGCATGGGGAAGTAAGCTTAAAGGGCATGTCTAGGGGGTGGAACACAAGCCCCTTCCACAGATTTCTCAGCTGGTGTATAGCCACTTAGGCTATGTCTACACTGTAAAAATGATTCACGGCAGGGAGTCTCAGAGCCCGGGTTAACCGCCTTGCAGTGCTCGCAGTAGGGGGCTAAAATATCAGTGTCGATGCTCAGACTGGAGACTGAGCAATGAGACCACCCCACCCCACACACACTGTGTTTCAGAGCTCGGGTTCATACTGGAGCCTAGTCTCTGAAACTCAGTGAGAGGCTTGAGTTTCCAAGCCTGGACTCCAGCCCAAGCCTGAACTTCTACAGTGCTAGTTTTAGCCCCCTAGTGTGAGCCCAACACAGTTGACCTGGGATCTTAGTCTCACTAACACAGGTCTTTTTTGCAGTGTAGATGCACCCTTAGGGTACCTCTCCACTACGATTGAAGACTTGCGGCTGGGCCATGCCAGCAGACTCAAACTAGTGGGGCTTGGGCAAAAGGGCTGTTTTATTGCAGTGCAGATTTCTGGGCTCAGGCGGAAGCCTGGGTTCTAGGACCCTGTGAGGTGGGAGGATCCCAGAACTTGGGCTGCAACCCGAGCCCTGAAGTCTACACTGCAAAGAAAGCCCCATAGCCCGAGCCTGACTCAGCTGTCACAGACCAGCTGTGGGTGTCTAACTGCAGTGTAGACATGCCCTTAGAGACCATACCTGGCTGGTGTAAGAGTAAACCCTAGGCTGCTCTAACTTACGTAAGGGCTGAGGCTGGTATCTGTTGGCCCTCAGAGACAGGGAGCCACAACCAGCCTCCTTCCCTCCTGTGCGGAACAGATGTTGGGCCTGGAAAAGATCTGGCCTTATATCTTCTGTGACGGCCACTCAGTATCCAGGGGCTGGCTGTCCGTTTCAAGGTGCCACTGGAGTCAGTCTGTGTTTTTTAATTTATTTAAATAAAATAAGTTCAAATTCATATTTTATAAGAAGACAAAGAGCTCAGTAAATAAATCTGCCTCCACTTTGTGGAAAAAAAATTTAAACCAAAAACCAAACCGAAGTACAGAGGTGTGCTATGTTAAAGGTTTTATTGCTACATGCTCCTCATTTCAACAAATAGTTTAATGAAGGAGCAGTGAATATGGTAGAAAATAAAGCAAAAAAGGTACAAGGAGTATCTGAAACCAAATTGTATATATGTAGGCGAAAAAGAGACTTTGACTTTGGGGGATTGCCAAGGAACCAAACACACATCCTATTTGCTTGTTTGAGGCTCAGAGATTGTCTGTATACAGTCTATATAACACTAGCTTCTTTTGACTTTCAAAAGCCTTGCATAACGGTAGCAGCAATTCTTTAGAGGCATCATGTCAATACACCAGTAGATTAGGTAACAAATATTATAATGCAAGATGTGTCTCACACAGTGTGATCCTGTTATCTTTTGGGGGTTAATTTTATCTACATTCTAGTTTATATTAGAGTCTCCTGATGAAGTCAGAATGCAAATCTCTAGGTCGGTGGTCCTCCACAATTACCATACCCATTACTTTATCTGTTTCCAAAATGTAATCCATGGAGTCCTAATATATTTCATAGTATTTTTGGTACTACAAATTCACTGTTTAATTAAACAGGTCACTCAGACAGGACAATATCCTCCCCCTTTTTTTGCTCAGAAAAAAAAATGCATGTCAAACTTTAGTAAACTCTTTCAGAACCTAAAGATGCTAGTAATAAAAAAAAAAGTCTTAAAATATTTTTGAAAAAATTAGACCAATTCATCCAGAGTAACTTAGTAAACTCAAATTTCTGATCTATGCATATGACATAGCATGTAGGTATGTCTAATTACATCTCTAGTCTATCTTGAACAAAAAAAGTCACTGCTGTTAGTGTAAATATTTAGTACATAAAATACTATCAATATTTCAACTTTTAATAAATATCTTTAGTTCTCAATCCTATACACAAATACTTTACAGCCACCCACAAAAGACTGGATGACCTAAGAAAGATGGTTATTGACATAAATTACTAGTAAATTATTGAGGTTAGATTCATTGTGATTGTGGAGATTTCAAGGTGAACCATGCTGAAAAAATAAATCTCTCTCTCCCTCACACACACACACACACACACATTTTAAATGAATGCTTTAAACAGGAAAACATCCATTTTATGACTTGCCACAGCTACTTCTTATTGAAGTCTATGCTAGCTGTGATGCTTTTTTAGCTTCAGAAACAACAAACAGGTCATCCAGAAAACAACACTTTTTTGTCTTGTGAACATTACAGTAGGTATAGTATATACACAGTTACTTTCCTCATCTACTACAGTAGTCTACCCACCTAAGGAAAAGGAGAATTCAGAGAAGACACTGCTAGTTCTAGATCAAAACAATGCCTGCTAGTATAGGGCAGGGTAGTTTGTGTTGATTTCCCTGGCACATTTAATCAGGTGCTTCAAAAAGTGACTACAATTATGTTACGATGCTAAACTGACTTTTTGATTACCAGGTGACAATGAGTAGGTTTGGACCAATCAGTTTGCACTTTGTTTCCCAAAAGAGAAAGCACCACATTGTTGATATAAAGACAAAAAAAAAACTTTTGGGGCTAGGGTTAATTTCATTTAATCACATTGAGTTGCTGTAAAACCCCATTTTAAGGGTAGAAAGGTATAGTTTTAATTCTTGCCTGTGTGCTTAATTTTATATAACTGCTCACATGGGTTGGTAATAGTATATTTGGCAATAGTATATTTGAGTGATGTGTGTGCTGCTGAGGTGCTTACAAGTCAGAAATAAAAACAAGGGAAAACTATTAAGATATCAGTTAAAATGAGAAATAGATCTATGGATGATAAAATACTCCTTTGAAAAGTGATTAGACATTGATAAATAAACTTTGGTGCTTGGAATTGGAAAGCTGCAGTTATTCTGATTGTGTGTTTGAGACTTTCTTTTTGTTTTCCAATTTGCTTAGCATTAATAAAAGTTGGATCAGTTGACTAGGGCATAAAATATCTGTGCACAAGGAATACCTGATGAATGCACATTGCTGGCATGTGAGGTGTTAAAATGGCTGAGTGCGCAATAATGAACCTACTATTTTGTGACCAGATTATTTAACACCTCTCACATCAACAATCTGTGTCTAGTAAATATGCCTCACGCATGGAAATGGGGATTGTATTTGGTGCCCATCACCTGAGGTGGCTCCTGCGAGGGGTGGGATGAGGATGGGGATGGATTAGATGGGCAACATCTCAGTGATGGGAGTTCACACTTGGTGGGGGGATGGGGTTAGGGGTTGGCAGGCAGCACCTGGGGAGGTGGGACTAGGGGTTCAAAGGCAGCTCTTGAGGGGGCTTGTGCGCATGGGGGGGTGGCCAGTGTTGGCCAGAGATTGTTGGATAGCTCCTAAATTGTCTCACACAAGGAGAGGAGGGCTAGGGATCGTCAGGCAGCTCGTGTTTCAGGGGTGAGCTAGAGTTTTGGCAGGCACCTCCTGAAGTATCTCATGCTGGGGGACACGGGGTTAGGAGGTTAGCAGGCAGCTCCTGAGAGAGCTTGTGCTGACAGGAGGAGCGGTGTGTGGTGCATGGGTAGGGGTTTGGTGGGCAGCTCCTGAGCTGGCTTACGTGAGGGTGAGCAGGACTAGGCTGTTGGCAGGCAGCTCCTGAGGGGACTTGTGTGTGTGGGATGCATGGATAGGGGGTTGGTGGGCTGCTCCTGAGGCAGTTCATGCTGCAAGGGCCGGGCTAGGGGTTTGGCAGGTGGCTCATGCTGGGGAGACAGGGTTAGTGGGTTGGCGTGCAGCTCCTGAGGTGGCATGTGCTGGGGACAGCAGGGCTAGCAAGTTGGCAGCCAGCTCCTGAGGGGGCTAGTGTGGGGTGGGGAGCATGGCTAGGCTGCTCTTGAGGCAGCTTGTGTTACAGGGGCCGGGCTAGGGGTGTGGCAGGCAGCTCCTGAGGCGTCTCATGCTGGGAGGCGTGGGGTAAGGAGGTTGGCAGGCAGCTCCTGTGATGGATCATGTTGAGCGGAGTGAGGTTAGGAGGTTGGTGGGCAACTCCTCAGGTGACTTGTGCTGGCAGGACTGTGGCTAGGGGCATTCACACAAGGAAGGGTGTGGCTAGGGTTTTTGGCATGTAGCTCCTGAGGAGGCTTATGCGGAGTGGGCCAGGCTCAGTGATTGGCAGGCAGCTCCTGAAGGGGCTCGCATTAGGGGCTGGGCTTGGCGCGTCACTGTTGAGGAGAAGTTATAGATGCCACTTATAGGCAGAGGGAGGCAGTGTCATTGTTTTGTAGGGGCTCCCAGGGGTGGGTGAGGCTGGAGAGGCGGAAGGAGTGCTCACAGCTCACTGCCTAGGCACGGCAGTCCAGTCACCCCGGGGTCTGTAGCTCTAGCTCCTCTTCCTCATCATCACTGCCTGCCTCATGGAGTATGAGTGTGACTGTCTCCCCAATTTTGGGGGCACGTAGGTCACCACCCACACAGCTGCCCCCTAGTGGCCCTGCACTGAGTCAGGATGTTGTCATTCTCATCCTGCATGGTAGGCTAGTAAAATGCTGCCCTGTGATTAGGTTCAGGAATCTGCCACTCCAGTTCCAATGTCTAGGTTTCCATTAAAATAAAAAAGGATCCAGCCCAGTACATAAGGTGTGCAAGCCTCCCCTGACTGTCCACTGTTGAGATATCACTAATTCTGCCATCCTAAGAGAGAAGCTGCTGTATACCTAAACAAGCTAGTGAGGCAATCACCCACATTAATGGTAAATAGATATCTCTGCCTTAGAGGAGAAAAGGAGCATGACCAGTTAATTAGGCTGTGCTGATTTCTCTCCATTAGCTAGACAGCTAAACCACCCAGTAAGTAGAGTGCAGAAGACTACCTGCATTTAGAACAGCGATTTCAATGACTTTTCCACCATGTTTACACTGACCTTTTCAGGCTGTGCCAGCTCTAAAAAGAATATACTCTGGTCAGGGACAATTATACTCACTGTCCTGTAACTGTGTTGGGAAATTAATCATGGAGACTATGTTTATGTAGCCAGGGTTTCCTAGTCTCAACCTATATAAAGACTAATAAGACTGACCAGCTGTACCCAGGCTGAAAAGGCTTCTCCTTTGGCAATTTGAAGATAAAGCTAACATTTACAAGACAGATTGCCCTTAAATTCAGGGCTATAAGACCAGCTTGTAACATGGGTATGGAGGTCTTTCCCTATTAGTCAGGCTAGCTAAGGCCACCTGGGGTGTACAGGACTTTTTCTCTCTGCATGCTAGGAAGAAACACACACACACACACACACACACACACACATACATATATAATTGGGCTGTAGTTGTCTCCCTCCATTAGTGAAGGTAGCCTGACACTGCTCTGTAAATAGAGTGTCCAGGTTGATAGCTGTTAGGCTAGTTAGGAACAGTTGTGTTATTGGGGTGCAGAGTTCTCTACTCAATAAAACCACCGTAGGAATCTTCATTAATAACCACCCTGTAAGACTCAGCAGGATTCCTCCCTTACCTGTTCATTTCCAGCTATTTTCACATTTGTGACCCTCCCCCTCCCCGTTTAAAGGAGCAGATTTTTTGTAAAGTAAAGGTGACCGCCCTGTAATAAGGGTTCAGGTCTGATTCCTTTTTCTCTTCTGTAGTGGCCCTCTTAATGCCAAAGTCCAAAGTGAGCTCCCTATAACTAGAGTGTGCCTCTTTCCCTCAATTTACCAAGATTATTGTCCTATTTGAAAACTAACTATAGAAACCAGCCTCTTTGAAGAGTTAAGTGTTTGTCCTTCTAACTGTCCCATGACTGTGGCCTGCTCTGTCACAGATTGGTGCCAAAGACTAGGAGGGCCAAGTACCTTATCCATTTAATCTGAATTTATGTTGTTATGTTGTCTATGGAGCCCACACCTAACCTTGACTTTCCTGTCATCTCCTTGTTATCCCAGAACTTCACATTCCTGCATGTACCCCAGAACTTGACAGTACTGCAGTCAGCCACTTTTATGTTCAACCACTGCCAGCTGAAAACCAAACATCACATAGCTAGGAAAATCTTAGGCCTTTGTAAGGTAAGGTCAGAGAGCTGCATACTTGCAGTTTGTTAATCAGAATGGGAAGGTGGGACAGAAAGTTATGGAAGACAGTGAGTGAATAGCGACCTTGCCCTTAAGTGCTCCTGAAATATTGTTCTTATGATAAGAAATACTAGAATGTTTTGAGATAATGAGTAGTTTGTTGAAATTAGGAGAATTGTTGACCCACTAGGAATTTCATTATAGGTTATGTGCTTTGTTTGAAGTTAGCTATAAAAGATTAAGTGAAAGAATATGCTTTGGACCAGTTCGAGGAAGTTTTTATTCGGGCAAGGAGTTGACATCTAAACTCCCCATCAGCTGGATGTAAAGAGGGCCACTGGAAGCCTGGCTGGTGATCACTTGAAACCATCTCAGACTGTAACTATATCTGAGATGTCCCAAACGTATTGAGAGAGAGAGTGAGTGAGTGTGTGTGTGTGTGTGTGTGTGTGTGTGTGTGTGTGTGTGTGTGTGTGTGTGTGTTTAAAATCTAATAAATAGTCATTTTAGATAAGAGAAACCTGGTCTGTATCAATCATTTATCAAACGGATGAGCTGTCTCTCCATCAGTTTATTCCTGACACCACCTGGCGAGAAACAGTTAAGTTACCACTGATTTGGGTCCTGAGAAACCCTGGGTAAAATCCTCTCCTTTTAAAAGACAAAATGGACAAGAAGGTGGAAGAGCAAAAGAAACTACAGGAAAAGAGAATGGAAGAAGAAGCCACAGAAAAGGGATACACACCTTGCACACACGGACCTTCCATGGACCACTCACTTAAATTTAATCCCCCTTTGAGATGCCAGGTAAAAGTACCTCCTCTAACCAGGGATAAAGATCCATTCCTTCCCATAAAAATGCTTTATGACTCCATTAGGTACCTATGGCTGAGTGACCACTCTTTAAGAAAGGTTGAGTCCTTTGTGGCTTTCAGCTCTTTAGGAGCTAGTCTTTAAAATTCTCTGTGCCATTTACCTCTCCCTTTAAGAAGGGTTCGGATTTCACCTTTCTAGCTTGCCTTGGGTCACTGGCACTTGCTGGGCAAAGAGACCTACCTCTCCTGAGAGAATGGAGTTCTCTGCTTTTCTCCATCCTTGGCTCTGGCCCAATATAATGCCCCTTGCTTAATGAACACCCTATGGGGAAGGTGTGGGTTGTCTGTGCCATGCTTATTGGGCAACAGGTCACTTTGAAATGCTGGGCAAAATGACTGCCCTGTAAACAGGGTGTAAGGTTTTCTCCCTTTCACTCTTAAACTAGTGGGGCCTTTACATGCCTGTAGCTGAGTGACCGACCTTTAAGAATGATTGAGATTCTCTTTCTCTTAGTCATAGTAAATTCCCTTAAAATGTTTTCTGCTTGGATTATTTGAAATTTGAAGTCAAATCTGTTTTGTGACCTATTCATTTCAAGCCGGGATGTGATGTAACCTGGTGTGGTGAAGGGGACTGCTATAAGGGGATGATGGAGGGCACAAGAAATTTGAACCTTTTTTCAAAAAAGCCAAGAACCCCCACAAAAATCAAAATGTTCCAAAGTCTGCAAATGAACAGGTGAGATGGGGTGTTCCTTTCAGATCCTCACTTCCATGTTATCCTTCCTCATTTCTTCTTACCCTGCCCATTTGGCACTGTCCAACCAACCTCAACTTTGACCCTTCATTTTATTCTGCACACTGATGGATGGAGTAGTGTTAATTGTATTGATTTGGAAAGGTCCATAAATTGTATCCAAATTCCAGGCCTTTTGTCTCATTTTGGGTAGATTGCTAACATATTATTTGGACTTTGTTAGACATGATTGATATAGTTATCCTTCAGGAAATGTAATGGTGATCAGGAGGTGCAGGTGCATGGTGTGGTATTCTGATCTTGCACGTGGGTGCACCTAAACCTATTTCATTTTTGGAAAATGCTGGAGGGGGCACAAAGTTTGTAATTTTCTTGGTGGTGTAGAAAGGTAAGTTGTGGAGGGTATGGCTGAGGGATGGAGGATTTATTGGTAATGGGAGACTCAGCAGGATGCCTCCCCTTGCCTATTCATTTCCAAATATTTCCCCCTTGTTTAAAGGCATAGCATTTTTTTTAAAGTAAGGGTGACTTCAGATTTTTTAAAGTAAGGGTGACTTCTGTAATCAGATTTCAGGCCTATTTCCTTTTTCTCGTCTCTGAATTAGCCTTAGACTACCTTGTCTAAGGCTAATTATCATGGAAGGGTTAATCAGTGTGTGTGTCTGGAGGCAGTGAGGTCACATAGGGTCACAGAGAGCAAGGCTGGATGTGGCAGGGGTTCATGCAGAGATCTATGAAGCATAATTTGGAGGCAGCTGGGTCATAGAGGGGTCAACCAGGGTGAGTTTGGAGGTAAACCTTTGATAAATCTCAGTTCACACATGCTCTGTAGAGACGTGTTAGATTTGGCAGCTAAATTCTCAGAAGATGCTGTCTGTTCTGAGCAGGCTCTAGACAAGGGATGCTGGGGTTGAGCAGGACTTCCCCAGCATTTGCTCCCCTCAGCAGCCCGATACAGGTACTGAAAGAAGGGAGACTGTTTCTCCTGTGCTTCCAGTGCCCCCCACAGCAGGTGCCCAGGAAAAGGAGACAGCCACTCGACTGGGATACAGAGGGATGAGGAGTGCAAGGGGGCAGAGGCACGGTAGGGGTGGGGCAGAAGAGGAATAAAGAGGTGGTAAAGACAGGCTACAGGGGAAATATGGATAGGATAAAGCAGATAGGCTGAGGTGGGGGCACATAAGGGCAGAGGCAGAGATGGCAGATTCACTAGCCAAGGAAAAAAGCATTGAGAGAGTACAGTATACTCCCTTTCAGAATCTAAAATAGAACCCCAGAGTCCTGAGTCTCACCATACTTCTGCTGTCTATCAAATAGCTGTGAAACCCATTAAGTAAGTGTATCTCATCTGCCTCTAGTGGCTGGTCCACAAAGCCTAACAGCCTGGTACTGCTCTCAGTTACTCCATCAACTCAAGTGGTAGAGGACAGTGCTGTGGAGCTAAAGGTTCCAGTTCTGCTGATGCGCCATTTAGAGGTAACTATGATTCCAGATAATAGAATTTGTTTTTTCAGTTTTTTTTTAAACCTAGGAAATTATATCCAAGAATGATTTTAAAAGATTGCAGCCTTATTTTATCTAAGTCAAGCACTCAACCTAGACAGTCAGGAAAACAGTGCTCAGTGGGCCAAATTCTTGTCTGGTGTTACCCCACTGACATCCAGGGATGAATTTTGCTGCTTGTTTTAATTATAATTGAAAACACCTGCAGCTTCGTCTTGCTGTAACTAGTTCAAATATGGACCACTTTATTCATAGACACAAACAAGACACTTGTATTAATATACCCTAAATTGCAATATCATCATCAATAAGCTTATTACTTTAATTTGGGCACTACACAGTCCCAGTGAACATTTAAATTGCAAGACGTACTTAGCAACTGAAAGAGTCATTTTTCAGTTCAGTTTTACTTGAACTAACTTTTAGGTGTGTCATACTCTCGGATGCATGCCACTTCTTTACCAGTGTTCTTACAAGGGAATATACTAATAAATATTGATACACTTGCACTAGCCAGAAGCTGATTACAATAAGGTATTTAAGGTTTTTTGGGGAAAATCTTTGTGGCTAGGGGTTTCTCTCAATGCACTAATCCCGCTCAGAATCATATTGATGACAAAATTCAATATGCTTTTGGATATATTTTGTGCACAACTCATCTACAAATGAACCTTTGGGCTATGCTCATTTTTAAAAAGGATTTGTGAAGCAACAATGTGTTGTAAACTCTGATTTACATGTGTAAATACATATTTTTTCTTTATTGGCTTTAGCTCCTTAATTCAATAGAGACTGTGGACATATACAGCATGGCTTCTTCATTAAATTTAATGAATAGTGAAATGATAGTATGTTTATTACACACCAAAGCTAGGTTAAAAGAACATTGAAGTTGCAAAGTCAATGACTGAAAAGTTACCAAATGTCAGAATTAAGGTTGCAACAAATGAGACAGGTGTCCTACAGACAACAGTGCTCTTCACTATCCAACCCTGATTAATCCCCAGAGTATCTCAGAACATGGATCCTGTGGAAGAAATAGCACATCATGTAATTAGACTGTATAACACACATGTATAAGTGGGCTAAATTAAGGTTGCACAGGCAACCTAAAATCTGACATTTCCTAACTTTCGAGCATTTGACTTTGCAACATTAATAATGTTATTTTAATGTACTTATTTGTGGTCTATGTGTAATTTTCTAAATTAAAAAAATGAACAAGCAGTAGCTCCATCATGTGACATGATATTGACACCCACCTGAGGAGTCATCAGCAGGGTTGGGACATTGACAGTCACCACACAGACTTCTGACTCTTGAGGTAATGGAGTAACTGACAGCAAGTGTAAGTTGTCATCCGCTGTGTGGATCACCTTTCCCGGTGGGTTTCACAGCTATCTGCTGGCAGCAGAGGAATGATGAAACTCAGGAATCTTGTGTTTTCATACTACCTCAAACACTACCGACCGAAAACCTACCCTATGCCCCCCAGCTTCTTCCATCTTCCATCCCGGCACATCACCACAAGATCCAGCCAAGCACTGCAGTACTGACCGCATCTGCTCCTCCCCACACAGACAGACCAACACCTACAAAAAAAATCCCACCAAGCACTCTCAAACTACAGTACCACACGAGGAAATAAGGAAACAGATCAACAGAGCCAGACGGTACAGAGAAGCCCTACTGCAAGACAAACCCCAAGAGAGAAAAACCAACAGGACACCACTGGCCATCATACAGTCCCCCAGCTAAAACCCTCCAGTGCATCATCAGGGATACAACCCATCATGGACAATGATCCACACTTTTTCACAGGCCTTGGGTGGCAGGCCAGTCCTCACCCACAGACAACCTGCCAACCTGAAGCATATTCTCACCCAGTAACACACACACGCACCATAGTAACTCTAACTCAGGATCCCATCCATGCAACAAACCTCGATGCCAACTCATCACACCACCACAGCGACACCATCACAGGACCCAACCCAGCCACACCACCACCGGTTCATTCACACCTGCGCCCACCAATGTAATATATGCCATCATATGCCAGCAATGCCCCTCTGCTATGTACATCCCAAACTGGACAGTCTCTAAGGAAAAGGATAAATGGACACAAATCAGATATTAGGAATGGCAATATACAAAAGTAGGAGAACACTTCAACCCCCCCTGCCACACAAATAGCAGATCTAGGGTGGCATCCCTGCAACAAAAAACTTCAGGACCAGACTTCAAAGAGAAACTGCTGAGCTCCAGTTCATCTGCAAATTTGACACCATCAGCTCAGGATTAAACAAAGACTGTGAATGGCTTGCCAACTACAGAACCAGTTTCTCCTCCCTTGGTTTTCACTCTACTGCTAGAACAGGGTCTCATCCTCCCTGATTGAACTAACCTCGTTATCTCTAGCTTGCTTCTTGCCTGCATATATAAACCTGCCCCTGGAAATTTCCACTACTTGCATCCGAAGAAGTGGGTATTCACCCACGAAAGCTCATGCTGCAAAACGTCTGTTAGTCTATAAGGTGCCACAGGATTCTTTGCTGTTTTTTCTTCAGGCTCTGGAGGAGAGCACACTCTAATGAGCACAGACTCTTCTGCCTCATCCCCTCCAACATGTCTGTCTCAGTCCTGTCCCCTCCTCATCTCTGGCTCCTTGTCTCTGTGCCATTCTCCTTGCGTACCCTATCTCACGCTTCATTTCTCAGGCTTGCCATCCCATTGTTCATACCCAGACAATCCTAGTTTCCCCTTTCAGACTCATGGCCTGAGAACAAATATTTCCTACTCCTCCCCTGTGATGCACTGTAACTCAAAGTAGGGCCCAGAAACCCCTATATTCATCATTGGTTTATAGTTGTGATATTTCATACAAAGCATACCTTGTAAGATACTATATGAAAGGTCATGATCTGTTGAAACTTATTCTGTCCAAATATGCATATCATTGTTGTGTATGAAGTTCTGAGATTTTACTATATGGTTGTTATTGAAATATGTTTGGGGGGAGATGCCCACTACTAGCTCTCCAAGGACAACAAGGAAGATGACCCACACCAAAATGAGCGTTAAGTGACCATCATGCACCACTGACCAGCAGCAGAATTGTAAACAAGAGATTTACAATTCTGTAAGAGTTGTGCAAGCACCACACAATGGGGTCGCTCAATTTTGTGACTCAGCAAGGCCCACGAGGACATGCCTGGGTTTCTATCTTTCCTGGGACATGAATTGAAAGTATAAAGGACAGTGGCATCATCAGTCTACCTTTCCCATCCCCCACCTACAATGAAGTCAATAAGAACACTAGGAAGACAAAGACTTTGAACAGCTCCAGTCACCCCCGTTTCCCTCATGGGCACCCAATTCCCAACTCCTCATGCAATAAACCCCAGCCTGCCTCTCTCCCCACTTCCCATTCTCCTTGCCCAATCAGTCCCACTTCCCAGTCCACCCCCTTTCTTCTCCTTGGACTGGCTTTTGTTCTCTCTGTATTCAAATGCAAATGGATTCTACTGCCACATTGCCTCGCTGCCAGCATGGGGACCACTGGAAAGCTCGGGAGATACAGATTCCCTGCTCACAGTTCTGGTACCTGTGCCCAACCCAGAACAGATGGGAGCAGCCATTACACGGAAAAATCCAGCTTTGCCCTTGTAGCTCAGGGCTGGAGCTTGCTCAGTCATGGTGGGGAAAATGGTGCATTTGCAATCTGGTTCGCACTAGAAGGTGTAAGGGGATGGAGCACACTCTGTAAGGACAAATCGTCAGATATTTTATCTGTTAACTTGGTCTCTATTGAACATGTGCAAACTTCAGATTTAGGTTGGACATTAGGAAAAAGTTCCTAACTGTCAGGGTAGTTAAACACTGGAATAAGTTGCCTAGGGAGGTTGTGGAATCTCCATCTCTGGAGATATTTAAGAGTAGGTTGGATGGATGTGTGTCAGGGATGGTCTAGACAGTATTTGGTCCTGCCATGAGGGCAGGCGACTGGACTCAATGACCTCTCGAGGTCCCTTCCTGTCCTAGAGTCTATGAATCTATGACTCAGTCCCCAAATTTGCTACTCTCTCCCTAGGCTGCTTCCTACTTTTCTCCCATAGGTTTTCTTCCCCATCTTTCTCTTCTGGGTACACCTTTCTTTCAGGGTCAGGCTCCCATGGTCCTACTCTTTTCTTTGGTTTCCTCCTTCCTTCTCTAATGCATGTAAGATGGCTGCAGACTTCCTCACGGCCACCATTTCTGTTGCCAGCTCCTTGGCTTTTTACTAGTCCAGCTCCCACCTGCTCAGGTAAGCTCAATCTTCCAATCATTTTTTTTTCTCCAGCCTAATCCCCTCATGTGTGGCCTTTCTCAGCTTTCTTAACCCTTTCTGGGTTGATGTGGGGTGAACACCCCATCACACCCTGACAAAGTCCACTCTTACCAAATTTCAAGTCCCTACTCCAAAGCATGGAAGTTTTAGAGCATTTCAAAGGAAAGGTCTCAAGAATTTTTACCTTGTGACAGACACTGTATTTTTCCTCAGCCTTGTCCTCAGAAATGGCTGGACACTTTTGGCTGAAGTTGTCTAGATAATTCAGTTTGAGGTAGCCACTTGGCATGCAAGATTTCAGCCCAAAAACAGTTAAAGTTTGACAAAGATACAAGACCTTGATTTCAATTGATTGTAACAAGTTGTACTGGGCAACCTTAATAATAGGCAGTATTATCAGACCCAGTATAACTATAATATAGCAAAATGTATCCCAGCAGATTCTAAAGTGTCTTATGAATTTAAAAAACAAACTGTAAAGAAGGAACAAAGCAAAGAGTCCTGTGGCACCTTATAGACTATTGGAGCATGAGCTTTCATGGATGCAATAAAGAAGGAACAATTTCTTAGATGCTGAAAGACAGCCATATTTAAGTGAAACAACAGTTTAACAGTGCACAGCTAGCACTACCTAACATGCCTTAGCTAGGATTATTGTAAGAAATTGGTTCTTGACTTCATGATTAAAAAAAAAATCTGGCCAAAAATTGGGCCTGTAATCCATCATATTCCACTTGCTTCTGTAGCTGCAGAGGATTGTGGAGTTAAATCAAGGGAAGAAACAGTGGGAAGTTTTGGGTGTATTACAGGGAACAAAACGCTAAAAAGGACAGGAAAGTGTATATTGCCCATCTCAGACTGGACAACGTGGGAGTCGAGCCTGCTGATGCAGTGGCTGGAGCTTGTGTGATGTAAGGTAGGAGGCTGGTACTGTTGTGACATGGAGGAACTGCCTTTGGCCAGCTTCTCTGCTAGGATCCAAAACCACCAGTGTAGTGAAGAAAGAAAGGAAGACAATAGATAACAGGCCAGATCTTCAGCTGGTGATTTCAGTGAAGGCAGGATGATTTACACCAAAGCAAATCTGCCCCCCTAAGGCCCCCAGCTGACCCTCTGTTTGAAAGTTCAGATAAGCAGATTTTGTATCCCAAGGTAAATAGATACATTATCAGAACATAGTTCACGGCTAAAAGTGCCCTGGGCATTTTTCCATCTCTCATTTAGGAATCACACCCTATCTTCTTCCCACAATCCTTGGTTTCCTGTTCCCTAGAGACAAGTCAACGATACAACATGACTGTTCCTAAGTGACCTAAGTTACTTTCTCTATCCCAGTCCAGTCCATCAATCCAGTCTTATTCATCTAGTTCCCCTAATCCATCAAATTCCTCAAGTGCCTGTAACCTAGGCATCTAAAACAGTCAGATTTATATTTTATTCCAGAACACACACCATCCCTCATTAGAGGGATAGGGCAGCTGACAGAATTGATGTCTACATGAAGCTGAGATAGTACAAATTATAAACAAAGCCACCCTTCCGTTTCAAGGACAATCATTACAATGTAGATGTTTTGATTTGTATACATGGTGTAAACCCATGTCAGGTATTTAAGATTAGCTCTCACTGCCATTAGTGAGGGCCAGTAGTATGGTTCTCCCTAGCTCTTGATGTTTACATTAAGTCAGAGCAGTTCTTGCTGAGCAGCTTTATGGTCTTGCTTGAATGACATTAAGTGGTAGCATAGAAGACAGACAATTTAGTATGAAATTGGTAATAAACAGCTGGGGGTATAATGGCAGAGGTCTTTAAAAGTTCCTTCTTAAAAATGTACACTAATGAGGCAGTCTCTTAAAAGTGTACCACTAGAAATATCTGATGGGCCCTAAATATTGATATAAAAGTAATCACTGCTTTGCAAATGGGTTTACTCTTTAGCTCCCTAATGACAGTAGAATATAATCTCAGATGGACTTTACTGCACTGTCTCAACACATAGCATTTGGAAAAAAAAAACCTCCTGGTTCAGTTTCAGTGGTAAAAGAGAAGATACTCCGGTGCTAATGCAACATTTTATCCTACCTGACTAGTCTGGTAAGCAATTCAATTTCATGCTCTTCTGGGTCTTTAATTATTGAAGGAGAACCCTAAGAAGAGCCAAGCCTCAGGACATGAAATCCAAACCAAATCTGTTCAGCTCCTTGTTTGTTAAAAATGAAATCCCAGAAAATGGGTGAGTTTCATCCCTATGAAGTAGGGCAGATGGGAAAGTTGAGAGTTTAGGTCAATAGAAACACAGAAATGGTCAATGATCTAGTAGAAGTGTCAAGTTTGACATTGGATACTGTAATGGAATTATTACTAGTACATTATGATTTAAGCCTTGATTCTCCTTCTGCTTTCTCTAGTCTTAACCAGTGTAATTCCACTTACTGATGACTCTCATGAGAGTGCAAAGGGAACTGAGTCCCTAATTTGGAAAAAGGTACATAGTGCATTAGAAACTAAAAATATAAATATAAAGATATTATAAACTATTTACTAGAGGTCCATCATCATGGTACCTAGGCATGATAGGTGGGAAGGTGAGAGAGGGATCTGAAACTCCGAAGGGAAACAGCACTATGCAGAAGGTTCTTCACAGTTCATTGCCCAGTGTGTGAGGGTGTTTTTCTTCACAGTAACTGTAGGTGGTGGATACGACAATCCTTGATGGTTTTTAAGGTGAACTTTTTCCCAGAGTATTGCTGTAAATTGAAAAGGGAATATTCTGAATACATTTATGTCAGGTAGATGAAAGCAAACTGAACTGTCCACAGACTTTGGGAATTAAACACAAATGTGGTTCACTGACAACCTGGGTTACTTTTGGATGATTGACTATATCTCCACTTGATAAAGTATTTGCGGAAAACAAGCACGATAGGAAAATGCTAGTTATTGAATGTGAAGCAGTTTTCAAGGCCTGGAGCCCCACAGGATTCATACTGCTGTGGTAGATGTGATAGGGGGAAAAAACCCACACAGATCCCACAATAGCCCAATCAAGGATAGATCCAAGGCCAAAACAACAGGCAAGAGATTTTTATTTCTTTTAACATCCTGTTATGAATCTACAATGCTGAAACCTCGCATTGATTTTTTCCTCATGTAAGAAAAAAATAATTATCTAGGTATTTGCATCCTGCTCATCACGGTGACAGCTGAGCACAGCTCATGGACTTAGGAAACATGTCAAAGCTTGGTATTGTAAATATTAGCAATAAGTTACCAGGTGTGGCTATTGAAAGGTATAAATGATTCTGAGACCTTGATTTGTTTCTGCTGAAGGGTCTGACATTTGATAAGGGGGAAAATAAAAGTAGAAAAGTTGAGGGAGATATACCGCCTTTTTTCTTGGTTTCTTAGACACTGGTACTGGTACCTTGTCTCTAACATTTCTTGTATTTTTTTCATGCTACTGCTTGTTCACCTAAATATTTGTTTCTTTTACCCCTGTTAAATCATCTAGACAATATCAGTCTTAATCATAAGACCCATATAAAAGCCATTATCTTCACATCTGATTTATTTTTCATGAAATAGACTTTTCTCTTTTCCTGTGATATCCACTCTATATAAACTGGCTATTTTAGTCAACGAAAGCTTTTATGGTTTCAGCAAATCAGACCAAAGAAGAATGCTACAGATGAGTGAGATGAGCTGTGAGGCATGATGAGACACTTCCCAAAGGCTTGTAGGTGTGAAGCAGACCAGCAGAGCTATCATATTTGATTGATATTGTCACATTTGAAATGAAATGCTAAGATGAGCAAAATGAATGGGCAGACTAAAAGGCATGTTATATAAGGCTGAAAACGAATGTCAACAAATTGCATTCCTCTTTCAGTGGCATGATATAAAAGCCATGGCCAGCAGAGCTGACTTAGAAATACATAAGTTTCATGCATGTGAAAATGTGTAGCTCTTTCTATATAGCCTAGATTCAATGGCATCCTAAAAATTCTTTTCAATATATCCACAGAGTTGTGGGAAGGTTTATTTCACCAGTTATGTCATCATAGCTGTGAAGTGATACATTTCTAAACAGTGAGAACCCCAAGTAATAAAGACAAGTGCAAAGTACTTCACTTAGGAAGGAAAAAAAAACCAAATATATAGGTACAAAATGGGGAATAACTATCTAGATGGTAGTACTACTGAAAAGGATCTGGGGGTTACACTGGACCACAGAGAGTGTGATGCAGCTGCAAAAAAAGACTAATATGATTCCGGGATAAATTAACAGGAGTGTTGTAAGTAAGACACAGGAAGTAATTGTTATGCTCGACTCAGCCCTGGTGAGGCCCTGGCTGGAGTATTGTGTCCAGGTCTGGACACCACGATTTAGGAAAGATGTAGAGAAATTGGAAAGAGTTAAGAGAAGAGCATTTAAAAATGATAAAAGGTTTAGAAAACCTGACCTATGAAAACTGGGCATGTTTAGTCTTCAGAAAAGATGACTGAGAGGGGACCTGTTAAGAGTCTTCCACTATTTTAAGGACTGCTATAGAAAGGATGTTGATCAATTGTTCTCCGTGTCCATTGAGGATCAGATAAGAGGTAATCTTCATCTGCAACTAGTGAGATTTAGGTTAGATATTAGGAAAATCTTTCTAACTGTAAGTGTAGTTAAACTCTGGAATATGCTTCCAAGGGAGGTCGTAGATCCCCATCAGTGGAAACTTTTAAGAACAAGTTGGACAAACACCTGTCAGGTTTACTTGCTCCTGTCACAGCACAAGGACGCCAGACTTGACTTTGAGGTCCCTTCCAGACCTATTTTTCAATGAAATGCCTTTTACAGCACTTTGACCAATGGGGTTGCAGAACTGCAATCAACTGCAGTGACCTGTATGATGATTGGGTTTCTTATCTCTTTCTCAACAATGACTTTTTCATAAGTGATTTTTAAAAAAAAACACAACAACAACAACAAAAAACATATAAAAGAGCAGAGCACACTCGCCAACATCCTAATGGGGGAATGTTTAGCCAAAAACATCCAAAATGTGACAGCACATAATCAGAACATACTGAATAGCACTGTTTCCCAAACCATGAACAGATCTCCCCCTTTCTTCTACAGATATAGTAAAATGTATTACCCCTAATTGGTATGGCTTTTGAATCATCCCTAAGGGCCAGTCTATTTGATTTCTTCTTCTGCTCTTGGGTTGCTATGGACTATGGGGGTGGTCAGGGGGCGGGGGTGTGGATAGGGGTTGGAGTGGCCAGAGGGCAGAGGGCAGAGAACAGGGGGGTTGAATGGGGGCAGTGGTTCTAGGGGGGTAGTCAGGAAGGAGAGGAGGGCTTGGATGGGGTGGCGGGGGCAGTCAGGGGTGGGGGTCTGGGGGCGGTCAGGGGTCAGGGAGCGGGGGGAGGTGGATGCAGCAGGAATCCCGGGGGGCAGATGGGAGGGGCAGGCCACAAACCCCTCCCCTAACTGGCCCTCCATACAATTTCCAAAATCTGATGCAACCCTCAGACCAAAAAGTTTGCTTGACCCCGATTTAGAACATTCATAAGCATCTGCAGGATCAGGACCTTTATAGCTGTAAAGGATGTAAAGTGGTAAGATCAGTTGCTATTTGAACTCTAGTTAATGTTGTAAGGGGAACTGCCAGCTTTGTTGAAGTTTTTAATACTAGTTACTTGCCAGAAGATTTGTGAATTATCACAAACCTCTCTATCAGATCCATATTCAACAAAGCAATTAAGCATATGCCTACCATAAAAGCAGTCTGCTAAACTGGAGCCCAGCATATCTAACTTGCCCAAACTTTATTTTGTGTTGCACATTATCATCCCTCTTAGAATTTAAAAATAGCTATTCAGAAGGAATTGGATGACACATTTATGAAGGATCGTTTACTTTAGTTAATTTCTTTTTAGCAAACATTACATCTTACAATACATATTCAATTCTCTAAATAGGCAAGCAGTTATCAAACAAATGGAAAGAATTCATTCCTTTTGTTTCCCATGGGTTATATACTGCATTTGGTACACAACAATTAATTTAAACTATTCACTACATTTTATTTAACCAGCTTGGATTATGTCAGAAAAAGTGACTGCCATTTCTGATTTTAATAACTCTTCCAAACAGATGATTTGGGAATAACAAAATAGTCTGAACCATGCTAGTTCAAATCTCCTCCGGGAGAAAACACCTCTATGTCCCATCTCACCTTCCTTTTGGCATATCACCACATCACATCTGAATACTGTCCAATGCCTTACATCTCTATAAGTCACTTCCCTCTGATAAGTCCTGACACAATCTCCCAACAGTGGGACACACTCAACCTTGGAACACCCCTGCTGTCTGTGCACAATGTTGCTAGTATTCTTGGCTCGTGAAGGTCATCTGCCTCCATGGCTCAGCCCTTCAGCCAAGTCATGGAAAGTCTCCCCTCCTTCCAGAGTAACTGAATGGTCCAAGTGAAAATCCAGACATATCTACAGAATTCTTCTGCCCCCTTGAGCTAATGAAGTCACCTGTGACTACTTACAGACCCTATCTCAGCATTCCCTCCCACAGGAGCCTACTCTGCTTCTTGGGAGTTTCTTTCCATAGGAGAGTCCTACCTCCTCTGCAGTCTTTCCCTGGCATCTCCCCCTTTTCAGGTCCTGCCACAAGGATCATTTTCTGTCCCTTCAGCCTTCCTTAGTCCGCCTGCCTCAGGCCCTTCCCAGCCAGCATGCGGGCAAGCTCCCTACTGCCACTTTCCTGGATCATCCCCCTCAGCTGAGCTCAGCTGTCTCTAAGTAGGCTATTGCACCCAGCTGGCATCATTAATTGCCACTAGATCAGGGGCAAGGCTGAGGGGTAACTGCTAGATCATGAGCCAAGGTAAGCCCAGCTTGCCTTAAAGGACCAGGTATCCTGTGAGACCCTCTGCTGTGTCTAGAGAAGTCTTTCCCAACTCCAACCCAAGTTGCTAACCAAGCCTAGATGTGAATTCAGAATAAGGTTACGTCAACAATTTCCTAAAGGAGCATGTGATCCGGAGTACCGCCTGGACGAAATGCCACAGTCTATGACTTCTATACAGGTACTATGCTCCCATCATTACTTCTGGGATGCCCTGTCCCCTCTTCCCACCACTTCTGGTAATCCGAACCCAGCCTTTAAAGGGCACCTTGGTCTCCACTTTATTAGTCACTCCTTACCAAATCAAGGAGATGTATTTCTTATGTGTATGTTAGTTGTTATTGGTTATAGTGTTAGAAACTGGATATATCAAGCATGAAGGTGTGATCTAGCTTCACTAATCAGAGGTAGCATGGATTTGCCTATTTTAAAATGCCTCATCTTTCCTTTATAGTGAAATTAGCCATCTGTAACAGATTCTTTTGTTGAAATAGTAGTAATAAAGAACTTCAGGATTTTTTTGTTTGCTTGTCTTTGCTGCAATCTTTCCAAAAGCTGGAGTTTAAGGGCATCTTTCATCAAAGGTTTATCTCTTTTGTCCAAAATGTCCTAATATATATGAAATATTTTGAGGTCCTGATCCAAAGCCTGTTGAAGGTGGTAGTAAAACTCCAATAGACTTCAATGGGAACATCTTTGAATCTTTATAGAAGGGGAGCCCTTATGAAATTAATGTGCTTTGTATACATTAGAGCTGGATGAATACTGAGTATGGTGGCAAAATCGTGAATATTTAATATATATACTAGTGCTTTGGTTTGATTAAAATATATGAGTCCATTAGTATTCATGTAGGTGAAAAACATTGAAACCAGTCTTTATGATTCAGCCAAATATAAATAGTCTTCCCACTAGTGACTTTGTTGTCCTATTCCATAGCTTAAATACCAACACTGCATGCTTTGAAAATAATCCATACTCTGTCATATTTTGCTTATACTGTCAAGTATTTTCAGATACAAAATAGATTACCTGATGACATTACACAAATGCTTCACGGAACCAAAAAAGACTCAAATCACCAGATTGTGTTCCTTGATATTATTCATACAGATCAATATACTGTACTTTGTCCTTGTGTTTGACATCTGCATGTTTTTCCTCTCTTCATTACAATACTTTTAATTTTCTATCTTCTGGATCTACTGTAAACAAATGCTTCTTCTAGTTGCACTATCAATGATTGGATTGCCATTATAATTGTTGTATGCACTGTTGTGGCCATGTGGGTCCCAGGATATGAAAGAGACATTGTGGGTGAGGTAATATCTTTTACTGGACCAGGTTCCGTTAATGAGACAAGATTTCAAGATCCACAGAGCTCTTCTTCAGGTCTTAGCATTATAATGACTGTTTAAGTATCTAGAAGAAATCAGCTAGTGCAACACTAAGTATTAGGTTTGGCACACCATGAAAATAGCCTTAAAATTTCAGTAAGGCATGATTAAATATACAAGGAATGAGGGGATCAAGATTTTAATGTTGTTAATATTACAGAATACGTATTCAGGCTAGATTTTCATGGCTTTACTCATACTGAACTCATTATTCCATAAGCAGTCCTACTGAAGTCAATGGAACTTCCCCGATATAAGATGTGATTCAATCTGTGTAAGGGTATCAGAATTTGGCCGATAGATTTATTGCACCTAGCAAGATCTAAGTGCTCACTTTAAAAAACTCATTAAATCAAATATGGCAAAAACATGGCTAAAAATCTCTCAAAGAGACTTTCCAGCCTTAAATCAAAACTATCCCATAACCTCAACTGTCATCTGCAGGATATAAACACACTTACAACCTATGGAGAATATTCCTTAAAAATACTTGCACAGACATAAAACAAAATACACTTCCATTGTGTCCCTTTTCCCAAACATCTATTCCAGAATAAATTCCAGAAAGCTTCTTCAAAGAAGAGATGGGTCTTATATCATTCCCTGAACGTCTCAAATTCTAGCTTTGGTGAACCAAGAAATGCCAGTGAACTGTCAATCTATGTTCAAATTATTGAATTTGTCATGAGTATTTTTTTTTGTTCCATGGTGTGACATCGAAGCTTTTATAGAAGCTGGTTACACTAAGTTTGAGAAACTGAAATTAATTAACATCACAGCCTATACATTAGTGAACATTGAGAGGTAGATTTCTAGCTTTATGGCTTTGGGAATGTAACAGTGTAGCTATTGCCAATATATGACCACAAAGTGACCACAAAGTGCTCTGTATTTGTTTCTGTAAGCCTGATGGTTTTTTGGTTCCTTATCCTATTCATGAAAATTACTTTAAAAAAATAAATAAATAAAAAGAGGCAGGCTTCTGTTCAAAAATCCTAACTGAAAAGCATGCTGCACCACCTCCATCCACGCTCAACCACATCCATCACATATGATCAATCAAGATGGTTACAGCATATGGCAACAGTGAAATTGTCACTGCAGGGCCTTTAAGCACTCAAGTCACATGACTGAACAAGGCTATGACAGTGTTTACAGAACTGACAGTGAAAATGAGCAGAATTTACCTCCAGGTATCATTTGCTAACTTGGCTTAGTATATCCCACCCAGAAACTGGCTTCAAAGCCAAAAATACACCAAGAAGGGTTTTCCCCAAGGTTTTATTAGATGAATTCTTTTGAACATTTCTGGTCCAGAGAAGTCTAAAGAAGACAGATGGCAAAATGGGAAACTCTTTCAAACGGAAAGGATCTTTTCTTCCTTTATAGCTAGAATGCATCTTCATTTCTCAGAGTTTTAAGGATTCTCAACATATTGAAAAAATGTTGGAGAACTCACTTTTCCCATCTCAACCTTTCCAATTTATAAACCATTTTCTAGTGATTAGCTTTTTGTAGGACCAGACAGAACTCTGTTCTGCATATACGTATACCATTTATCATTTGACTGTACAAGGGTGAGAGAACATAAGTATTGCTCCCATTTTAGAGGGGAAAAATAAGGCACAGATTAAGGCCCTGATTCAGCAAAGCACTTAAAGCGCATGCCTAGCTTTAAGGGTGTGAGTGATCCCACTGAAGTCAATGCAGTCATTCACGCTTAGTGTTAGGCACATATTGAGTACTTTGCTGAATTAGGTCCCAAGTGACTCATCAAAGGTCACACAAGTACTCTGCAGCAGAGCCAAGAGCTGAACCCAAATCACTAGTTCAACATCTTAACCTCAAGACCATCTTTCTTCCCTATAGTTTTGTAACTTGCAAACAAAAGACAATACCTTCTTCTTCCATGGAAAACCAGTGCAAGGGCCTGTAGAAGACAGACTATAAAAATTCTGTATACTGACCCAAATAGGATTTCCGTAGAGCATATGCCCTTTTATACCACTCTCCGGCACCCATTTCTTCATCCTGGCAGCGTGGCTGACTCATGAGCCAGCCTGCCACTTGCTCTCTCACAGTAGTAGTTCCCCATTCTCCTCCTGCAGTGGGATAAAGACAATGCAGTCATTTATTGCATATGCTTGGGGTTTTGTTATGGAGTATGATATACAGAGCAGCTGTTCCTTAGCTCTTTGTCTTCTAAAACCTGTGCACTTGACCTTGAAGATTATGTATAAAACATATATCTTAATACTGAATTCAAACTTAAAAGGTCTGTATGTTACCACCACCATTTAGTTATATTTATTTTGCTGTTGATGATGAGTTACA